>NC_133134.1:166076594-166679094 GCF_048418815.1 Hemitrygon akajei
TTTCAGCGACAGGTTACTATCGATGCAATGCTCCTCAGACAGGATGAAGAGATCAATACTCCCCAATGCCATTCGGCTTTACAATTCAACCGCCAGGAGTAAGATATGTTAAAGTGCCGGGGTTAGGACTCAATGTATTTAAGTAAACTACTTAAGAACTTTTTAAAAGCTATTATTAATGCTTTTTGAGAGGGTGATTTTAGATGCATATCATATTTTTACTGAGTTAAGTATTGTATGTAATTAGTTTTGCTACAATAAGTGTATGGGACATTGGAAAAAATGTTGAATTTCCCCATGGGGATGAATAAAGTATCTATCTATCTATCTATCTATAGTAGAGTCAATGAAAAACCACACCAACTAGGCATTCAACCAGTGTGCAAAAGACAACAAACTGTGCGAATACAGAAAGAAAGAAATAATAATAAATATCGAGAGCGTGAGATGAAGCGTCCTTGAAAGTGAGTCTCCTGATGAGTTCCTCCAGCATTTTGTGTGTTTCACATAAACCGAAGTGTTCACCTTCTGTGCCGTGTCGTGGATGTTATTCAGGCAAGGATTCATAACGGCCGTGTTCAGAGACAGGGAGCATGGGAATTAGAAACTTCAGTGTTTTTTTTTAAATAAAGAAAGTTAGATTTGTAAAACATGGGGAAATAGTAAATGTTGAGGAATGCATTTTTTCACTGTTTCTGCAGAATGCATTTGGAAAATCCGTGCCTCACGATGGGAGAGTGCAAGCCGATCTGTCTGTTAAATGTTCTGATGAAGGCGTTCCATTTTCAGAAGGCGGATCAGTTTTTAAATGCAGTAAATAAGAGCCGGGGAGCACAGTTGCACAGGGGTTAGCATGACACTATTGCAGCTCAGGCCATTCCGGAGTTCAGAGTTCAATTCCGGCACCTCTCTGTACGTCCTCCTCGTGCAATGAACAGGTTTCCTCCCACATACCGTGATTAGGTTAGGGTTAATAGAGGTTGTGGGGTAGCATGGTTCGTAGGGCTGGAAGATCTAACTCCACACTGTATTGCTGAATAAATAAAACAAAAAAAAATTAAACCTCATTCACAACTTAACTTTGAGCTTTAAAAAGACACAAGAGGCGGCATGTGCTGGACTCTGGAGCAATTGACAAAAGCGTCATCAGGTCAGGCAACGTCTGTGGAGGGAAGTGGACAGTCAGTGTTTCAGGCAGGACTCGTCAGATTTTCTGAAAGTTAGGAGGAGACAGCCGGTACAAATTCGTTGCTATGTGTCGTGGTTTTGTTTCATCAGGGTATTTGAGGGCCGTTTAGATGTGAAGAAAATGAAAATAAGGCAGTGATTTAGCATGGGTCAATATTTATTTCTGCTTTCTACTGCAATATGAGACCAAAGTGAACACCAACATTTGACACCTTGGAGCAGGTCCCCCTGAATAATTCAGGAGAGTATGAACTGAAATGAAAAGAGGCTCTCTCTATGATTAGCCCTGCTCTTCAGAACTAGATGGTTGTGATTAAATTTTTGGCACGTGTTATGAGTATCTGTTGATGATAGGGTAAGAAATATTGCCATGAGCTTGAGAAGTCAAATGAAGCAGAGAGGCTGAATGCACATCCACAGCTGACACCGAACCTTCAGGCCCAATGACAGCGTCTTTAGTAATAAGCCAGCTTGAGCTGTAATGCCCCTCAGCCAGTTCTGGTGTAGCTTTGATCAGGAAGATCAGATTGTTAAGGCCATAAGACATGGGAGCAGAATTAAGCCATTCGACCGATTGAACCTGCACTGTCGTTCCATCATGGTGACTTATTTCCCCTCTCAACCCCATTTTCTTCCCATATTTCACTTCATGTTTCAATGTACATGTGATTAATAAATAAATTTAATCTAAGCTAAATAGTTTGCATTGATCAAGCTCCTAGAAACAGTAATAACCTAATCAGTAATAGTCATGTTAGTTGAGGATAAACATGGACCAAGACACCAAGGAGAACTCAACTAATCTTCGAATAATTCCATGAATCTTTTCCATCAATCTGAGGGAGCAGCCTACCTTGGTCAGCATCTCCAACACTGCAGCTCTCCTCTCAAGTTGCACTGAAGTCTCTGGAGCTGGTCTTGTCCTTGGGAGTAGACAGTGAAAGAGTAATGGAGAACTTTATGAGGGAATCGGATGACATGGGAGGCAGGGAGCTCAAAGCTACAACTACCAAGTGATGTGAATTAGGATGTGCCCGAGACCAGAGCTGAAGGCATGTTGAAGTCCCAAATGACAAGAGGGGGATATGAGTTCAATTATCTTTTTAGTCTTTTTTTTTCTTTTGTACTTGTACAGTTTGTTGTCTTCTGGACATTAGCTGTGTGTCCGTCTTGTTGGGTGCGATCTTTCATTGATTCCATTCTGTTTCTTGGATTTATTGTGTATGTTCACAAGAGTGGCATATACGTTCTTGGATAATAAATTTACTTTGCACTCTGTATTTGCTCTCTATTGTAGTTCCCATAAGCATTTTGTATGTTTTATTTAAAGAAATTAAAGATGAAAAGTAGCGGTATTTGTCAAATGTACATCATAATATACAGTGAAATGAGCTGTTTGTGTCAATGACCAATACCTCGAAAGATATGCTGGGGGCAGCCTACCAGCTTCATCATGGCAACATAGTATGCTCACAGCTTACCACCCTGACTCATACGCCTTTGGTATGTGGAACGGAACCGGAGTACCAGGAGGAAACCTGTGCAGTCACGGGAAAACACACAAAATCTTTACAGGCGGCAAAATACTGTAAATCTTTACAGTGACGGCCCATCACTGGTGCTGTAATCGCATTACACAAAGCACTACACCGCCACGAGGCTCGATTCACCAAGCAAGTTCCAATTCCTTGTCTCCTATCGGAGTGTGTGTCATTGGCTGCAGTCTACCATCACAGCAGGTGTAGTATGTGTCCAGGACAAAGGTGTAGGCAGGGAAAATCATTGCAGACCCTTCCAACCCAACAAACCCTTCTCCTAAAGTTCCCTTCTGCACAACACTATAGAGTTATTAAAAGAAAAACTACATGCTGTTTTAAAAGTTCCCTCCCCCCAGGAGTTAATCTGAAGATCGATTCTAGCTTGCCCCTACTCCATCTCTCTCTCTCTCACTGCACAGTGATGTAACCACTTCAAACCACTGTTTATAGAGCTGTTTCCATTGTAAATACATGGTGGTATTTATGCACATTTATTCCTTATTTGAATTTTAACTCCTAACTCTATCAGCTTTTTTTATTCCATGTCACATCTTGACCAACACACCGCAGCAAATTCCCAAAACATATGAATGTATATGGTGAATAAAGTTGAGTAGTTTCAAGTTCCTCGGTATACACATCACCGATGATCTCACGTGGACTGTACACACCGATTTTGTGGCAAAAAAGCACAACGTCATCCCTTCCACCTCAGGCGACTGAAGAAGTTCGGCATGGGCCCCCAGATCCTCAAGACCTTCTACAAGGGCCCCATTGAGAGCATAATTACTGACTGTACTCTCCCTCCCCCTGATATGGTAACTGCACCAACCTCTGTCACTGGGCACCGCAGAGAGTGGTTCAGGCAGCCCAGCACATCTGCGGACATGAAGTTCCCTCCATTGAGGACATTTACAGCAGCAGGTGCAGAAAGAAGACCTGGAAGATCATTGGGGACGCCAGACACCCCAACCATAAACCGTTTCAGCTGCTTCCATCTGGGAAACTGTACCGCAGCATTAAAGCCAGGACCAACAGGCTATGGGACAGCTTCTCTCTACAAAGCATGAGACTTTTAAATTCACATGTCTGTACATTGCAACAGAGTCATAACACACAGATTTTTACTCCCTCACATTGTGGGATGGATGTAGATTTAAATAAATTCTCTTTTTCCTAAAAAAATATCCTTGACGATATCCGTATCTTCTCCTTCTTGAATATCTCCCATCATTCAGTTACTAATTCCCTGAGTAATGTTTTTTTAAGCAAACCACCAGGGTTTCATCTCTCTCCACCTCACTGAAGATAAATAAAAAGTTAAATATTTTATGCTTAATCAGTTCCATCTTTTGTCAGAAAATTTTAGGGCCTATGGAGCTCGTCAACCATGGTTGGCAGCTCATCTGGGAGAAGAAAAACTGATCTCAAAGCTCAGTCACCATACCTACTGATGGGGCAGGCTTTGGGAGTGCACCCTGAGGAGAAGTCTGGAGCTCGAGCTCCTAAGGCATCCCATGTTGACTTCAACACTGACTGCAAATTCCTGCAGCATCACTGGTGTCAAACTGTATCAGTCTCTGCTGTTTCTTTAGGCTCTGTTTCCTGAATCAGGTCTAAAATCACATGGGACTGTATATCACATTAATAGGAATGGATTATTCTAGGGTTTTTGACCAGCTGTAATATGTCATGGTAGGCTATTGAGTGAGCAGCTTCAAGTTCCTGGGTGTCAAGATCTCTGAGGATCTAACCTGGTCCCAACATATCGATGTAGTTATAAAGAAGGCAAGACAGGGCTATGCTTCATTAGGAGTTTGAAGTGATTTGGCATGTCAACAAATACTCTCAAAAACCTCTATAGTTGTACCGTGGAGAGCATTCTGACAGGCTGCATCACTGTCTGGAATGGAGGGGCTACTGCACGGGACTGAAAGAAGCTGCAGAAGGTTGTAAATCTAGTCAGCTCCTTCTTGGGCACTAGCCTACAAAGTACCCAGGACATCTTCAGGGAGCGGTGTCTCAGAAAGGCAGTGTCCATTATTAAGGACCCCCAGCACCCAGGGCATGTCCTTTTCTCACTGTTACCATCAGGTAGGAGGTACAGAAGCCTGAAGGCACACACTCAGCGATTCAGGAACAGCTTCTTCCCCTCTGCCATCAGATTCCTAAATGGACTTTGAAGCTTTGGACACCACCTCATTTTTTAAAATATACAGTATTTCTGTTTTTGCACATTTTTAATAACCTATAGAATATATGTAATTAATTTACTTGTTTATTTATTATTATGTTTTATTTTATTTATTATTTTTTTCTCTCTCTGCTAGATTATGTATTGCATTGTACTGCTGTTGCTAAATTAACAAATTTCACATCACATGCCAGTGATAATAAACCTGATTCTGATTCTGCATGCACATGGTTGGGTTGAGTTGTTCTCCAGTCTTGGCAACTTACTTGGAAATGTCTCGTAACCATGAGGGGAGACTTCATCAGTGGGCTGCTGATGTGGTGTGTCCTCCAAATGCTTTCCCTTTACATACTTTTCAATCAGGTGATTGGACGTCATTTCAGAAACTCGTCGTTGATTGGCTGTGCGTTGTGGTCTGGCGTTCTGGCTGCATCGGCTGATAAATAGGATCAAGGTCTACGTGTTCGTTCATGGAATTCTTCACATAAAGCCATGCTTCCAGGAATTCTCTTGTATGCCATGTGTTCGCTTGTGCCATGACTTTCATTGATACCCAGTCGAATTTGTGATCTCCTCAATCTTCGTGGGTAGAGGCCAGGGAGAGTTGGTCATGCCGTTTTACTGTCAGTTGATGTTCCTGGATCATTGTTGACAGTTTTCTCCCAGTGTGGCTGACGTAACATATGCTGCGGTCCCCACATTGGATGTTATAGACCACGTTGGTCTTATCTAAAATTCCATTCAGAGGACACAGCACAGTCACCAGTGCACTGATGATGTCTCCTCGCGTGTGGTGACAAAACGTTTGTATGTAAATGGTCAAGATCAGAGAACAACTCAGCCCAACCATTAACCACTCAAGTACACAGCTTCCAAGTTATTTCCATGCACGGACACGTTATTGTTGTTATGTGTGTGTGAGAAAGTATCAATCGGAGATTGTACTGAGAATTTTAATTTCATTTCGGACAGTCTAGCAGTTTCATTACTAACACAACCTTTTTATTACAGATTTATTCATCAAAGATCAAAACAGATTAATCATCAAAGTATGTATATATCACCAAATTCTACTCTGAGATTCATTTTCTTGTAGGCATTCACAGCAGAACAAAGAAATTCTTCTGGTTTAAGATGGCACTGGTGAATACTACTTACCAGCAGCAAACAAAACTAAGAAAACGACTAAATACCTTATTAAGCAAAAACAAAACGCTGGAGGAACTCAGCAGGCCAGGCAGCCTCAATAGAAAAGAGTAAATAGTCAATGTTCCAGTCCAAGACCTTCATCAGGACCGGAGATAAAAGATGAGAAGTCAGAGTCAGAGCATATTGAAGCAACAGGGTCCAGGTCCGAGAGCAAGATAATGTTTGGGTGATTTAAATGCTGGGCCAGATTGAAAAGGCAGGGTGTCAGGGCTAGAGGCAAGGGACAGGCCGTTCTGCTCACTGCTTTGCAGCATTTACTCTGCTCTGTGCGGAACTGAGGCTGTGGCCCGCTCTGGCTGCACTGATGCCAGGCTTTGTGTCTGTCAACTCTGAATGCCATTTAGCTTACTTCTAATGTTTACACAATTTGTTTGTTTTTTCTCTGCGCTTTGGGTGTTTGTTGTTGGTCTATTTAATTGGTTTCTTTGTTTTATGGCTGCCTGTAAAGAGACAAATCTCAAGGCTGTGTAATGCATATATACTTTGATAATAAATGTACTTTGAACTTTGAAACACAATAGAATCAATGAAAAATCTACAATGTGCAAAAGAAGTAAACTGTGCAAATGTAAATAAGATTAACGATAATAATAAATTAATCATACTGAAATCATGAGTTGTAGAGTCCTTGAAAGTGAGTCAGTGTTGAGGTGAGTGAAGTTATCCACTCTGGTTCAGGAACCTGATGGTTGAGGGGTAATAACTCTTGCGGAAGCTGGTGGTGTGGGCCCTTCCTGGTGGAGGCTGCAGTCAGCACCAAGCATTAAGAAGAGGGAATGTCCTGAATGATGGGTCTGCTTTCCCGTGGCAGCGCTCCTTGTAAATAAGTTCAGTGGTGATCAATTACCAGCTGCTCCTGTATCAGAGCAGCTGATTTTCAAAATGAATTTACCCTGTGACCGATGGTGCGAGAGGTTCACTGCATGTTTACTTCAGCCAATTTTCACAGATCAGCAATAATTCTTTCCCTTCACTGTGTGGTTCCGTCACTGTTTGATTGGCTCTTTAAAAAGGGTAGCAATTATGTCTCATTATCTAGTGACCAGATTTATCATCCTCTCCTCTTTGGTGATTTGCTTCTGGCTAGTTCTGCAGCTTCTGAAGGTGATTGACTAGGGAAATTGGGACTGTTCCACCAGAAGGTGACTGATTAGGCAGGCGGGTGGGTGGTTTGTGACACCGTGTGTCCCTTCTGCCACTTAGACGGGGTTTCTGTGTCTGAATCAGAATCAGGTTTATTATCACCAGCGTGTGACATGATAACTGCTCTCAATGGCCCCGAGCTTCGCAATGCCCATCCAGAGTAATCACACGCAATGGTGCACTTCATTGATCAAAGGCTCTACCATTGTCGAAACAACTCTTCATTCACTGCCAACGTTGGTACATTTGACAAACAAAGTTCCAAGCAACATCTCAGACTTGAGACCTGATGAAGGGTTTTGGCCTGAAACATCGACTGTTTATTCTTTTCCATAGATGCTGCCTGGCCTGCTGAGTTCCTCCAGCATTTTGTGTGTGTGGCTCTGGATCTCCAGCATCGGCAGATTTTCAAAGGCAACACGAGTGAATCTGCAGATGCTGGAGATAAATAAAAACACAAAATGCTGGCAGAACTCAGCAGGCCAGACAGGTCTGTGAGTTGGATGTTCATGCCGCCAGGTAGGAGGCTACCTAGGCGGGAGATAAGGTATTGCTCCATTGGCCTGCGTGTGGCCTCATCTTGACGGTAGAGGAGGCCATGGACAGACAGGTCGGAGTGGGAGTGGTCTGTGGAATTGAAGTGTGCGGCCACAGGGAGATCCCGCCACTGCTGGAGGACCGAGCGCCGGTGTTCGGCGAAACGGTCTCCCAGTCTGCGGCGGGTCTCCCCAATGTATAAATGGCCACATCGGAAGCACCAGATACAGTATATCACCCCAGTTGACTCGCAGGTGAAGTGGTGCCTCACCTGAAAGGACTGTCTGGGGCCTGGGATGGTGGTGAGGGAAGAAGTGTATCAACGGAGGTCTGTGATACACCTGCCCCCCCCCCTTACCCCCATCCCTATCTATTATTTTAGTCTGGTTCTCTTTCTCCCCCTTTCCCCCCTCACATCTCCCCCAGCCCTACTTTTCTTTCTCTTTTATTTCCCATAATTCTCTACCTTCCCCCTAGCCCATTTCCCTCCAGCCTATCACTTCCCAGCTCACTACTTCATCCCTCCCCCCACTTCTTATCCCCTCTCCACCATCCCATGTTACTTCACTCCCGATGAAGGGTTTCGGCCCGAAACGTTGTCACTACCTCCTCCCATAGATGCTGTCTGGCCTGCTGAGTTCTGCCAGCGTTTTGTGTTTCTATCGGCAGATTTTCTCTTGTTTGTAATGCGTACTCTTGCAGCTTGCCAGTTGTCAGCTGAGGCTGAGTCACATAAGAAGTGGATAAACTGGTTATTCAGACTGGAACTCAGCACAAACAACAAAGCTATTGTTTATTACTGCTTATCAACCACGCCACCATTCAGTGACAAACTTAGCTTTGCGAGCCAAAGTAGCATCGTGGTTAGTGTGACAGTACAGTGATCAGAGTCCCAATCCCCCCGCTGTCTGTAAGGAGTTTGTACGTTCTCCCCGTGACCACATGGGCTTCCTCCAAGTGCTCCAGTTTCCTGCCGTAGTCCAAAGACGTTCCAGTTAAGGAGAGTAAGTTGGTGAGCTTGCTTTGTTGACACTTGCAGGCTGCCCCCAGCGCATCCTTGGACTGTTTTGGTCGTTGATACAAATGACGCATTTCACTGCCTGTTTCGATGTTTCAGTGTATATGACTAATAAAGTTAATCTTTAGATTTTCTTTATCTTTTGGATAAATCCACAGCTGATCTCTATCTCAAGGGCAAGAGGGATGAATAAGAAATACTGGCTGTGTGAGTCATCTAGAAATTAATTTACCAGTTAGCATCTTGGAGATAGCATCATTTCAGGTGGCACAATTACAAAACAGGGTAAAGATCCAGAAATCAGAGGTGATTCAGTGGTAAGGAAGGCAAATGCGATGGCAGCATTCACTTTAAGGGAACTGGAATATAAAGTCAACCCAAGTCATCAGATGCCGAGGTGGAGTTACCAAAAAATGTGTAAGGTGCTAGTTTACAGGTCACACCTGAGCAAGGTGTAGCACCTGCTTAGCCTCCCCACCCCTCCGATCAGAGTCACGTGAAACCATAGGAGCAGGTAGTGGATGGTCATACGAGCAGCTGGTGTTTTTCACAATTCCCGGTTATGCGACCACTGACGTCAGGCGGACAATCTCTGAAGGTTATTGATAATGACCGGGGTCACCTGTCTTGTAAAGTTTCTGCCCAGAAGAAACCACTTCTGTGGAAGAATTTGCCAAGAACAATTATGGTCATAATACCATGACTGCCCACGTCATAAGGCACGGCACAAAATGGCGATGATGATGAGAATATAAAAGCAAGGATGTAATGCTGAGGGTTTATTGGACAGGCCACACAGAGTATCATAAACAGTTTTGGGCCCCTTATCTAAAGAAAGATGTGCCGGCATTGGGGAGGGCCCAAAGAAGGTTCACGAGAATTTTCCCGGGGACAAGAGGGTTCATGTATGAGGAGCGTTTGATAACTGTGGGCCTGTACGGAGTTTTCAGAATCAGAATCGGAATCCGATTAATTATCAATGGCATGTGACATGAAATTTGTTAACTTAGCAACAGCAATTCAGTGCAATATATAATCTAGCAGAGAGAGAGAAAAAAATAAAATAAAACATAATAATAAATAAACAAGTAAATCAATTAATAAAGTATGTCTGTCTGTCTGAATTATGTATATTGAATAGATTATTAAAAAATATGCAAAAACAGAAATACTGTATATTGAAAAAAAGTGAGGTAGTGTCCAAAGCTTCAAAGTCCATTCAGGAATCGGATGGCAAAGGGGAAGAAGCTGTTCTTGAATCAGTGAGTGTGTGCCTTCAGGCTTCTGTATCTCCTACCTGATGGTAACAGTGAGAAAAGGGCATGCTCTGGGTGCTGCAGGTCTTTAATAAAGGACACTGCCTTTCTGAGACACCGCTCCCTAAAGATGCCCTGGGTACTTTGTAGACTAGTACCCAAGATGGAGCTGACTAGATTTACAATCTTCTGAAGCTTCTTTTGGTCCTGTGCAGTAGCCCCCCCCATTCCAGACAGTGATGCAGCCTGTCAGAATGCTCTCCACAGTACAATTATAGAAGTTTTTGAGGGTATTTGTTGACATGTCAAATCGCTTCAAGCCGTTGTCTTGCCTTCTTTATAACTACATCAGCGTGTTGGGACCGGGTTAGAACCTCAGAGATCTTGACACCCAGGAATGTGAAGCTGCTCACTCTCTCCACTTCTGATCCCTCTATGAGGATTGGTATGTTTTCCTTCGTCTTACCCTTCCTGAAGCCCACAATCAGCTCTTTCGTCTTACTGACGTTGAGTGCCAGGTTGTTGCTGCGGCACCATTCCACTAGTTGGCATATCTCACTCCTGTACGCCCTCTCGTCACCACCTGAGATTCTACCAACAATGGAGTTTTGAAGAATGAGGGGAGATCTCATCAAAGCCTATTGAATCTGGAAAGGTCTAGTTAGAGCGGATGTGGAGAGGATGTTTCCTATAGTGGGTGAATTTAAGACTAGGGAGCACAGCCTCAGAATTGAGGGACATCCATTTAGAACAGAGATGAGGAGTAATTTCTTTAGACAGAGGGTTGTGAATCTTTGGAATACATTGACACAGATGGGTGTACCGTACAGGCCAAGTCATTTGGTATATTTAAAGCAGAGGTTGATAATTTCCTGATTAGTAAAGGTACCTAAGATTATGGGAGAAAGCAGGAGACTGGATTTAATAAGGAAAATAAATTAGGAAGCTTAAAACCTAATGTCTTCAGCACATGAACATAATCATCACAACTAGTGCTAGTTAATTAAAACTCCTTATTAATTCACCAGAACAAAAACTTTTACTCAGTAACAATTAGCATCCAAACCATCTCCTCCTGAGAGCTCTGAGGAACAGCACGAAGGAAACTAGAATGAAGCCCATTAGCACAGGAGGATGGAAATCCAGAGTAACACACGCAAACTGATGGAGGGACTCCAACCTCAGCTGCTGAGCTCTGGGATGAAACCCAGTTAAGATTGCCATATGGTAGGACTTCTGAATATTTCATTATGTCTCTTGAGAGCATTTAGTGTATCACTGATATAAATATTTAACCAGGGCAAGAGGCATCAACCTACCAGGTGCCTTAGTCTCAGTTCATTTCCTTAAGGCAGTGGATTAAGTGGAAATTTCACAGTAATATCCTGAATTTATTTCTTTTTATTTTTCATTGATTTTTATTCAGAGATACAATGCAGAACAGATCCTTCCAGCCAAATTAGCCATACCTCCCAGCAGCCCACCCATTTAACCCTGGCCTAATCACAGAAAAAGTTACAACGACCTACTAACCAGCACGTTTCTGGGCTATGGGCATGAGGGTGCGACTGGAGCACTTGCTCATGGGATGGATTTTAAAACTTCTTACAGAAGGTGTCAGTATCGAACTCCAAATTCTGACTCCCCAAGCTGCAGTAACATTACGCTAATTGCCACACTGATTACTTTGGATTTTGACGTAGAACGCACACTCAGTGTCCACCAAGTGTATGTTTGTTGTTATCTACCGCAGTAGCCATCTGTAACCATCTCAAGGTTCAATGTGTTGTGCATTCAGAGATGCTCTTCTGCACACCACTGTTGTGACGTACGGTTATTTAAGTAACCGTCGCCTTCCTGTCAGCTTGAACCAGTCTGGCCATTCTCCTCCGACCTCTCTCATTAACGAGGTGTATTCACCCACAGAACAGCTGCTCACCAGATTTTCTTTTGCTTTCCGCACCATTCTCCGTAAACTCTAGAGACCGTTGTGCGTGAAAATCCCAGGAGATCAGAGGTTTCTAAGATACTCAAATTATCCCATCTGGCACCAATAATCATTCTACAGTCAAAGTCACTTAAATCACATTTCTTCCCCATTCTGATGTTTGGTCTGAGAAACAACTGAACCTCTTGACCATGTCTGCATGCTTTTATACTGATTAGATACTTGCATTAACAAGCTGATGTACAGGCGTACCTAATAAAGTGCAGAGTGTCGAAGAGCACAGCACGGAAAAAGACTCTCATCCAAGTCGTTCAGTGTATTTAAAGCAGAGGTTGATAAATTGATTGGTAAGGGTTCCTAAGATTATGGGAGAAGGCAGGAGACTGGGTTTAAGAAGGAAAATAAATCAGACCAGAGCATGAGGAAGGCACAGAATACAGTAACATAAACGTACCTTGATAATAAATTTCCTTTGAACTTTCTACTTTAAGCTTTGGAAGAAAAGGGAGGTGTCAAGCATTCTTCCTTCGAATTGGAAATATGATCAAATAAATGTAAGACTGCAGAGAGGGCAGTTGGAATGGAGAAAAGAGAGGGAATGAAAGTTAACAAAAATGAAGATGAGAATCAGAATCAGGTTTATTATCACTGACATATGTTGTCAAATCTGTTGTTTTGTGGCAGCAGTACAGTGCAAGACATAAATATTATAAGTTCCAATTAAAATAAATCAATAAATGGTGTGAAAGATTCACCAACAGGAGAACACCAACAAAATAAAATCTGCAGAAGCTGGAAATCCAAGCAATATACACAAAATGCTGGAGTAACTCAGTAGGCCAGGCAGCATCTATGGAAAAGAGTACGGTCAATGTTTTGGGCCAAGATCCTTCATCAGGACTGGAGAAAAGAAGATGAGGAGTCTGAGTGAAAAGGTGGAAGGTAGGGAGGAAGAAGTACAAGGTGGTAAGTGATAGGTGAAACCAGGGCGGTGGGGGTGAAGTAAAGAGCTGGGAAGTTGATTGGTGAAAGAGATACAGGGCTGGAAAAGGGGGGATCCAATTGTTATTATATGGTCATGACAATATGGAACGAGCAGCCAGAGGAACTGGTTGAGGCGGGTACAATAAGGACATTTAAGAGAGACTTGCTTAAATCCTTGGATTAGATAAGTGTAGAAAGAACTGGGCCAAACACAGGTAAATGGGACTAACGTAGATACAATCTTGAAGAGGGCCTGCCAACATCTCTACTTCATTATGAGTTTGAGGAGAATTGCAAATGTCTGTGGGTTGCATCCCAGCCTGGTATGGAGGCTTCACTGCACAGAATCACAAGGGGTCCAGAGGTTGTGGATTCAGCTATGGACACAACCCTCCCCCTTGTCGAGGACATTTTCAACATTCACTATGTCAAGAAGGTGGCATCTGTCGTTATGGAGATGAAGAGGAACTTCATTAACCGGAGATTAGTGAATCTGTGGCAATGAATTCCACAGATACACCACTCTGGCTAAAGAAATTCCTTCTCATTTCTGTTCTAAATGGATGTCCCTCTATTCTGAGGCTGTGTCCTCTGGTCTTAGGCTCTCCCACCATAGGAAACATCTGCTTAGCCCCCAATCAGGGTCATGTGAAGCCATGGGAGCAGGTGGTGGATGGTCATATGAGCAGCTGGTACAGATCACAAGTCCTGGTTATGTGACCACTGACACCAGGCAGACAATCTCTGAAGAGTATTGATAATGGCTGGAGTCACCTGTCTTGTAAAGACACAGCCCAAATTTTTCCGTAGGAAAATTTGCCAAGAATAATCACAGTCAAAGATCATGATTTCCCACATCATACGGAACAGCACATAGAACTGTTGGGGAGGGTTTAAACTAACTCGGCAAGTGGGTAAGAACTGGAGTGAAGGGACTTGGGATAGTATGGACAATAAAAAAGCAAAGATAGAGTGCAGTCAAACTGTCAAGAGGGGCAGGCAGGTGATGGGACTTAGTTGCAGCTAACAGGCTGAGTATCAAATCATTAGGGATGTAGAATCAGAAAGGATAGCAAATACAGTACTCAAAGTGTTGTATCTAAATACACGTAGCAGAAGAAATAAGATGGACAATCTTGTTGAAATACTACAGATTACCAGGTATGATGTTGTGGCCATTACTGAATCGTGGCTGAATGATTGTTGTAGTTGGGAATTGAATGTCCAAGGTTACACATTATATCCGAGGGTCAAGAAGATAGGCAGAGGAGGTGGTGTGGCTCTACTGGTAAGGAATGGCATCAAATTGGTAGAAAGATGTGACAGGATTGAAAGATGTTGAATCCTTGTGGGTTGAGTTAAGAAACTGTGAAGGTAAAAGGACGTTGATGGTAGTTACAAACAGGACTCCCAGCAATGGCTAGGATGTGGACCACAGGTTACAATAGGTAATAGAAAAGGCCAGTCAAAAGGGCAATGTTATGGTAGTCATGGAAGATTTTAACATGCAGGTCGATTGGGAAAATCAGGTTGGTAATGGATCTCAAGAGAGAGTGTTTGTTGAATGCTTAAGAGTTATTTTTTCAGAGCAGTATGTCATTGAGCCTACTAGGGGATCTGCTATACTGGATTGGGTGTTATGTAATGAACCGGAGGTGATTAGGGAGCTTAAGGTAAAAGAACCCTAGGGAACCAGTGATCACAGTGTGACTGAGTTCAACTTGACATTTGATAGGAAGAAAATAAAATCTGATGTAGCAGTATTTCAGTTGAGTAAGGGAAATTATGAGAGAGGAGTTGGCCAAAGTAAACTGGAAGGAGCTGCTGGCAGGGATGACAGCAGAGCAGCAATGGCGTGTGTTTCTGGGGAAATGAGGAAGGTGCAGGACATGTGTATTCCAAAAATGAAGAAATACTCAAATGGTAAAATAGTAGAACCATGGCTGACAAGGGAAGTCAAACCTATTGTAAAAGCAAAAGAAAGGACATACAACAAAGCAAAAATTAGTGGAAGATACATGATTCGAAAGTTTTTAAAAGCCTACAGAGAGAAGGGAAAAGATGAAATATGAAAGCAAGCTAGCAAAGAATATCAAGGTGGATAGTAAAAGTTCTTTCAAGTATGTTAAAAATAAAAAAAGAAATGAGAGTGGATAAAGGACCACTAGAAAATGAGGCAGGAGAAATAATAGCGGGGAAACAAGGAGATGGCTGATGAACTAAATGAGTATTTCGCATCAGTCTTCACTGTGGAAGACACTATCAGTATGCTTGATATTGTGTGTGAAGGAACAGAAGTGGGTGCAGCTACTGTTACAAGAGAGAAGATGCTCAAAAGTCTGAAAGACCTAAAGATACATAAGTCACCCAGACCAGAGGAACTGCACCCTAGCGTTCTGAAAGAGGTAGCATTAGGGATTGTGGTGGCATTAGAAATGATCTTTCAAAGCTCATTGGATTCTGGCATGGTGCCAGAGGACTGAAAATTTGCAAATGTCACTCCACTCTTTAAGAAAGGAGGAAGGCAGCAGAAAGGAAATTATAAACCAGTTAGCCTGACCTCAGTGGTTGGGAAGATATTTGAGTCAATTGTTAAGGATGAGGTGATGGAGTACTTGGTGACACATAACAAGATAGAACAAAGTCAGCATGGTTTCCTTCAGGGAAAATCCTACCTGACAAACCTGTTGAAATTCTTTAGATTACAAGAAGGCTAGATAAAGGGGATGCAGTGGATGTTGTACATTTGGACTTTCAGAAAGCCTTCGACAAGGTGGCACGCATGAGGCTGCTTACCAAGTTAAGAGCCCATGGTATTACAGGAAAGTTACTAACATGATTAGAGCATTGGCTGATTGGTAGGAGGCAGCGAGTGGGAATAAAAGGATCCTTTTCTGGTTGGCAGCCAGTGACTAGTGGTGTTCCACATGGGTTGGTGTTGGGACCACTTCTTTTTATGCTGTATATAAATGATTTAGATGATGGAATAGATGGCTTTGTTGCCAAGTTTGCAGATGATACAATGATTGGTGGAGGGGCAGGTAGTGTTGAGGAAACAGGTAGGATGCAGAAGGACTTAGACAAATTAGGAGAATGGACAAGAAAGTGGCAAATGAAATTTAATGTTGGAAAATTCTGATCATGCACTTTCGAAGCAGAAATTAATGTGTGGACTATTTTCTAAACAGGGAGAAAATCCAGGAATCTGAGTTGCAGAAGGACTTGGGAATCCTTGTGCAGAACACCCTGAAGGTTAACTTGCAGGTTGAATTGGTGGTGAGGAAGGCAAATGCCATGTTAGCATTCATTTCAAGAGGTCTAGAATACAAGAGCAAGGATGTGATGCTGAGGCTTTATAAGGCACTGGTGAGGCCTCACCTTGAGTACTGTGAACAGTTTTGGGCCCCTCATCTTAGAAAAGATGTGCTGGCATTGGAGAGGGTCCAGGGGAGATTCACAAGGATGATTCCAGGAATGAAAGGGTTATCATACGAGGAATGTTTGATGGCTCTGGGTCTGTACTCACTGGAATTCAGAAGGATGAGAGGGGATCTCATTGAAACATTTTGAATGTTGAAAGGCCTAGACAGAGTAGATGTGGAAAGGATGTTTCCCATGGTGTGAGAGTCTAGGACAAGAGGGCACAGCCTCAGGACAGAAGGGCGCCCTTTCAAAACAGAGATGCGGAGAAATTTCTTTAGCCAAAGAGTGGTGAATTTGTGGAATTTGTTGCCACATGCAGCTGTGGAGGCCAAGTCGTTGGGTGTATTTAAGGCAGAGATTGATAGGTTCTTGATTGGACATGGCATCAAAGGTTACAAGGAGAAGGCCGGGAACTGGGGTTGAGGAGGAGAGTGTAAAAAGGATCAGCCATGATTGAATGGTGGAGCAGACTCGATGGGCCAGATGGCCTAATTCTGCTCCCATGTCTTATGGTATTATAATGATGATGATGAAGAAAGTTGATTGTGATTCTTTAATTTTTCTGCCTCCTAGGCATTTGTAAGAGGTGTTTAAGTGACTCCTAGATACACAATAGAAGGTGCAAGTTTGTTTATTGTCATCCTTCAGTACAAATGTGTCAAGGAAAACAAAACAATTGTTACTCCGGATCAGAAGCAGCATAAAAAACACAACAAAAATACAACAAGTACAAATACATAAGATTTGCTTGTATACATAGACTGACTGCATATACATAAAATGATATTAGGTAGAGGAGTGTTTGTGCATACGGTGACTCTGACAGGAAATATAAAAGTAGTAGTGGTGGGCTGGGTCAGTGGGTGGAGGTGCTGATCGGCCTCGCCATCCAGGACATCTCGATAGGCACACCTATGGAGGAAGTGGAGGGATATGGACATTGTGCAGGCAGGAGGTGTCAAATTGGTTCAGTACAACATTCTGGCCTGTGTCTGTGCTGTTCGGTACTATGCCCCACAATATGTGATACTGTCCTGAGTCTGTGAGGTTTCTAGTGTGAGACAGCCCTGAGACATCCATTTTAATTTTCCTTATGAATATTTAACAGTGGAGTAAAAATGAAAGATATAATATTCAGCTTAGTTAGTCACCCCCACTAAATTTCTGACAGACCAATGGCATCATTACCTACAGACCTGTATTGAAATCTGGGCAGACTTTTGCCTCAATAATCACCTTAACCTGACAGGCCAGCCAGTGAACAGTGAAGCAGTGTGTGTTATTTTCCACCTCTCCAGCTCTGACGATAGGAATCTACCCTCAGGGCACAGACCGTCCTGTCTCAGAAACTACTGCAATGCCTGATGTGTCCGTAAGTTTTATGGTCATCTGCATCTTTATTTTTGGCCTGGGAAGTTGCGAATCTGCCAGGGATCAAGGATCATATTTACTTGCCAGAAAAATTTTGCATCTAGTCGAATATCAAAACAAGCATTGTAATACTAAGGCATTGGTGACCACACTTCGAGGGCTGTGAGCAGTTTGGGACTCCTTAGCTAAGGATGTGTTGGCATTGGAGAGTGTTCAGAGGAGGTTCATGAGGTTCTTGGGAATGAAAGAGTTAATGTATGAAGAACATTTGATGTATTTGATAAAGGTCTGTACTTCCTGGAGTTTAGAACAACGAGGATCTCGTTGAAACCTATCAAATATCGAAAGGCCTTGACAGAGTGGACATGGAGAAGATGTTTCCTATAGCGGGAGAATCTAGGACCTGATGACACAGTATCAGAAAAGAAGGATGTCCCTTTAGAACAGAGATGAAGAGGAATTTCTTTAGCCAAAGGGTGGTGAAACTGTGGAACTGATTGCCACAGCTGGCTGTGGAGGCAGACTTCTTGGGGAATTTAAAGTGAAGGTCGATAGGCTCTTAATTTGAAAGGGTGTCAAAGATCATGAGGGGAAGGCAGGAGACTGGAGCTGAGAGTGATAATAAATCAACCATGAAATGGCAGAGCAGACTCGATGGGCTGAATGGCCTCATTCTGCTCCTACGTCTTACGGTCTCACAGCATTTGCTGTGGAATGTTAGCACAACGTGCAACAAAAGTGACATCATTCAATAAGCATAAAGAATAAAAGTTATATAAAATATAAAGTTAGAGGTTAAAGCACAGAAATGGAATAAAATTTGCATAAATGCATAAACACCAGCATGTATTAACAAAATAAACAGCTTTATAAAAGATGACACGCACAAAATGCTGGAGGAACTCAGCAGGTCAGCCAGCGTCTATGGAAATGAATAAACAGTGGACGCTTCGAGACAAGACCCTTCTTCAGAGCTGAGAAGGAAGGGGGAAGATGCCAGAATGGAAAGGTAGGGGGAGGGGAAGGCCGCGAGCTGGAAGATGATAGGTGAAGCCGGCTGGGTGGGAAAGGTCAAGGGGGAAAGATCGAGTTGACGTGGATAGGCTTTTTCCATTGAGAGTAGGGGAGATTCAAACAAGAGGACATGATTTGAGAGTTAGGGGGCAAAAGTTTAAGGGTAACACGAGAGGGATTTTCTTTACTCAGAGAGTGGTAGCTGTGTGGAATGAGCTTCCAGTAGAAGTGGTAGAGGCAGGTTCGGTATTGTCATTTAAAGTAAAATTGGATAGGAATATGGACAGGAAAGGAATGGAGGGTTATGGGCTGAGTGCAGGTTGGTGGGACTAGGTGAGTGTAAGCATCGGCATGGACTAGAAGGGCCAAGATGGCCTGTTTCCGTGCTGTAATTGTTATATGGTTACATGGCCTGGAGAAGAAAGTATTTGATAGAAGAGAAGAGTGGACCATAGGAGAAAGGGAAGGAGGGGGGGACTCAGGGGGTAGTGATAGGTAGGTGAGAAGTGATTTAAAGTGTTTACAATGCAGTGACTGAGGTATCAATTCAGTTTATCTCTAAGTCGTGGCATCAAGGGTTATGGGGAGAAGGCCTTGGGGAGAAGAAAAAGGATCAGCCATGATTGAAAGGTGGAACAGACTCGATGGGCCAGATGGCCTAATTCTGCTCCCATGTCTCATGATCTAAGTACTTAGCAACCAATGAATTGACGATTGGCTGCAACTGTGGCTGCCTGTTTGTACTGAGTGAAAATGTCAGGTAGCCAGTCAGAGCTCACTGTGTCCTAGTGTCAGACGTGCACTTGATAAGCTGCTCGTTTCTCAAGACCATTCCACAGGAGCCTGGATCAGAATCAGGTTTATCATCAAGGACATATGACGTGAAATTTGTTGTTTTGCAGCATTAGTACAATGCAAAGACATAAAATGACTTTCAATTACTAGTATAAATAAATAGTGCAAACAAGAAATGATGAAGCTTGTGGTAAATGTTGTTTTCTGAACGGAACCCCTGCACATTCTTCCAGGCGGGTGTCAAGGTTTCTTATCGTTTTTTCAGTAGTCCTTTAGGACTACGAAGTGGGATGTACTACTATACTACTCTGAGATTCGTTTTCTTGCAATCATTCACAGTAGAACAAAGAAATAGGAACAATAAAAAGCTGCACACAAAGGCAGACAAACAGTCCAAATACAAAATAGACAGATAGTTAAAATTAAATAGATAGAAAACAGGTAAATAAGTAATACTGAGAATATGAGTTGTAAAGTCCTTGAAGATTGGAGAGTCTTTATGCTTAGATTGGTGGCGTACATTGCACACCATGTGCAATCTGTTCAGAATTGAGGTGAGTGAAGTTATCTACGCTGGTTCAGGAACCTGATAGTTGAAGGGTAATAACTGTTCCTGGATCTGGTGGCGTGGGACCTAAGGCTCCTGTACCTCTGTGCCCAATGGTTACAGCAAGAAGAGAGCACGGTGTGGATGGTGGGGGTCCTGGATGATGGACGTTGCTTTTTTGTGACGGTGCTTGACGGTGAAAATTTCTCCTTTTGCAAAGGCACAACTGAACATGCTTCAGGCAGTGAATTCAAGCTCACGATGCCAGAACAATTTTCATCTCTCTCCTATCCCGATGGTAATACCAATAACAAACTAACAGGCAGCTTCTCAACATGGAGCAAATTATCCCAACATCTATTGTCAAATATTTTCATGATTAATCACACACTGGGACGGTTGGTTCTTATGAATTATGTTGCGATAGAGTCATAGAACATCGTAGCACAGAAACAGTCCATTCGGCCCATCTAGTCCATAATGAACCATAAACCTGCACCCAGACCAAAACTGTCCACATGCTCCCATCTCTGAACCTGGTGGTGTGGGAATTGTGGGCTCTTGTACCTCCTGCCCGATGGTAGTCATGAAAATGGGCATGACCTGGATGCTGGGGGCTTCTTGATGATGGATGCTGCTTTCCTGTGGCAGCACTCCATCTACGTGTTATATGTTCTTGTAAACGCAGATGTCGTTACGCTGGAAAGAGTGCAGAGGAGACTTACAAGGTGGTTGCTGGGACTTAATAATGCAGCTTCTCTGGCATGATAAAAGCTCCACGCCTACTGGTTTAACAGTTCTCCTCTGTAAAGCCAAGGTAGTTTTTAAATGATTAATACATGTAGAAGTTGGCAGCGTGGCAGCCAGTGCGAGACTACTACAGCTCGGGGCATTCCAGAGCTTATTTCCAATGCCATCTGTAAGGAGTTTGTACGGTTACCCCCCGTGACCGCGTGGGTATCCTCCAGGTGTTCTGGTTTCCTCCCACAGTCCAAAGACATACAGGTTAGTAGGTTAATTGGTCAGTGCAAATTGTCCCGTGATCAGGCTAGGGTTAAGTAGGTGATTTGCTGGATGGTGCAGCTCGTTGGGCTGGAAAGGCAGGTTCTTCTCGGCATCCCTCAGTAGATAAGTAAGTAAAATGTAGTCATGCAGTGGACACAAATTACAGAAGGTTAACCAGCTGGTCTAGCAAGCAGTCAGGAAGAGGAAATGTCATCTGAGTCATCTGCAAGAAAGTTAAGATTAGAATGAGGAAGTTTTGCTCTGGTGAAACCACACCTGGATTGCCTTAATCTTATTATCAAAACAAATTGCTTCAAGGCTCAGTAGAATGAGAAGGCAGGCCTTAAGGAGAAATTGAGTAGAGTCGTACAGCATGGAACAGGCCCTTCAGCCCATCTCGTCCGTGCCGACTGTGCCGTCCAGTGAGCTGGTCCTGTTTACCCACACTTGGCCATAGCTCTCGGAACCTCCCCGGCCACGTACCTCACTAGATGGATTTTAAATGCTGCCTCAGCCACTACTTCAGGCAGCTCACTCCAAATATGCGTCACCACTTGTGTGAAGATGCTGCCCCTTTAAATCACTCGCTTCTGATTTTTATTTTTATTTATTGAGACAAAGGGCAGAACAGGCCCTTCCAGCCCTTTGAGCCACACCACCCAGCAATTCCCAATTTAATCCTAGCCTAACCATGGGACAATTCACAATGATCAACTAACCTACCAACTGGTACATCTTTGGACTGTAGGAGGAAACTGGAGCAGCCAGAGGAAACCCACAAGGTCATGGGGAGAACGTACAAACTCCTTCCGAGCAGCATTGGAAATCTCAAACCAAGTCCCTGTTTTTAGCAACTCCCTCCCTGGCAAAAAGACTACCTGCTTTCACCCTGTCTATGCTCCTCCTGATCTTACATACCTCTCTCAGGTCCCCCCTCCCCTCAATCTCCTTCATTCCAGGAAATACATCATGGGCTTATATTTTCCCAAGGGAGGACATATAATAGAGCAAGAATTAGTGGGAATTTAGAGGATTGGGAAGCTTTTACAAACCAATGGAAGGCATCTAAAAAGTAATTAAGAGGGTAAAGATGGAATATGAAAGTAAGCAAGCCAATAATATTAAAGAGGATACCAAAAGTTTCTTCAGATACATAAAGAGTAAAGGAGAGGCAAGAGTGGATATCAGACCACTGGAAAACATTGCTGGAGAGATTGTAATGGGGGACAATGAAATGGCTGACAAACTGAATAAGTATTTTGCATCAGTCTTCACTGTGGAAGACACTAGCAGTATGCTGGAAGTTCCAGCTGTCAGGGAGGATAAAATATGTGAAATTACCATTAATAGCAGGGGTTCCCAACCTGGGGTGCCCGCACCCCCGGGGGGGGAGGGGCAAGATGGAATTTCAGGGGGTGCGACAAAGAGTGGCTTGTGTGCATGAGTGATGAGTCACGAGTCATCACTCAGCCAGCTGCCAGTGTGCCTTGAGAAGTGGTAGTAACGTTTGTCCCAAGCACACTCGTCTCCCGCTGCCCAAGTCGAGAGAGACGTAAACTCACTCCAGTCTCCCACTGCCCGAGTCAGCGTTGAGGATTCTCATCAGTGTTACCTGGGAGTTACACCTCAGAGTTGAAGAGTCTCATCAATTTACTGTTTACAATTTTTTCTGAATAAATTAGAATCTAATTGCTCAATTTATATTTGCATTTTATGCACTGAGTTAAAAACTTATTTTTTAAAGTTTAATTTGTTCACCCACAGTATTGTATGTGGTTCAATTCGTGGTTCAAAAATTAGAAATTAGACTTCTTCATCTTCAAATGTGATATTACTTTTGTAGGGGGTGCGAACATTAATCAAACATTTCCTAGGGGTGTGGGGCATAGAAAAGGTTGGGAACCACTGATTAATAGAGAGAAGGTTATTTGGAAAGTAAAAGGTCTGAAGATAGATAAGTCACCTGGACCAGATGGTGTGCACCCCAGGGTTCGGAAACAAGTGGCCAAAGAGATTTTGGAGGCATCAGTAATGATCTTTCAAGAATCAGTAGATCCTGGTATGGTTCCGGAAGACTGGAAAATTGCAAATGTCATTCCACATGAAGAAGGGAGGGAGGCAGAAGAAAGGAAATTATAGGCCTCAGGCTGGCTGGTGGTGTAGTGGCATCAGCGCCGGACTGCGGAGCAAAGGCTCCTGTGTTCGAATCCAGCTGACTGTCTTGCACACTTTCCATCCTTGCTGATTCGAGTGTCGAGCTAGCAACTCGGCTATTGTAAAAATAAAAAGCCTGCTAAAAAACGCCGTCTTGATGGCCTCCCAATGATTTCTTCTTCTAGTCTGACCTCAGTGGTTGGGAGGATGTTGGATGTTGGATTGGGAAGACGTTTGTTAAGGATGTGGTTTCAGAGTACTTGGAGGCACATAGTAAAGCCAGAGAGTGGTGAATCTGTGGAATTCATTGACTGACAGGTTGGAGGCCAAGTCTTTATGTATATTTAAGGCAGAGGTTGATAGATTTTTTTTATTGGTCAGGGCATGAAGGGATACGAACAGGATATTGGAGCTGAAAGGAAAATTGGACAACTATGATGAAATGATGGAGCGGACTCGATTGGCCTATGGCCAATTCCTATGGCAGCTTAGAAACTGAACATCTCAGGGCATTTCTTGAAAAATTTTTACTCAGGCATCTTTGACAGTGATGTGATCACCTCTATCACCGTTCGGTTTCCCGCCGACTCCTCCCTTCCCAAGTCTAGGTTGCAGTGAGTGGCCCACTCAGCAGAGAAGATCACGGGCTGTCAGCTACCGGCATTAAAAGACCTGTTCATCGTCAGAGCAAAGGAAAGAGCTGAAAAAATTACTGCTAACCCACCCACCCTAGCAGTCACCTATTTGCTAAATTGTCATCAGGAAAGTACTGCAAGTCCATTGCCACTAGGGCTACACGTCATTTCCACAACTTCCTTCCAGTAACTATCCAGCTTCTCAACAAAACTCACTCGGGTATACTACTGATGCACCATCAATAACTCACTCTGAGACGTAAGAAACGAGATATCGGCTTTTATTGACTGGAAGAATGAACAAAACTACATCCTGGAGAATGAGGCCAGGCATCAGGCCTCAATCGCCTTTATACAGGGGTCTGTGGGAGGAGCCACAGAAGCAGTCCAGACAGGTATATGTAGTTCACCACAACTACCCTGGCTGCCCCTGCACAACATCCATTAGATGGTCTTTTCTGCTCTCCTTGTTCTGTTGAGAATTATTTGATCTGCTCATATGTTCACATTTATTTAAAGTTGATTATTTACATTTGTACATGTGACTATTCTGCTAATTGTTGATTGTTCAGGGCTGTTTACACAATTATCTTGCAAATTGTTGGTTGTTATTGTGTGTCTGTAATGGTATTGCCCTGTGTTTTCTGCTTGGCACCAAACCACAATCAATTCTGAGAAGCCCGAAACGTCGTCACTACCTCCTCCCATAGATGCTGTCTGGCCTGCTGAGTTCTGGCAGCATTTTGTGCTTTTCAATTCTGGGATGTTTCACTTATTGGCAATAAAGTGATTCTGATTCTGAAGTGGAGATTTCATTGAAACTCTGGAAATCCCAGTTGGAATCAGAATCAAAATCAGGCAGATTACATTGGACAACAAAGATTTGCTTCCTGAATACTGTTGAGTGTATCTTCTACTTGTTGAAAATGTTGAACTTGAATGGGTCAAGGACAGTGGAAGCAGACAGAGCAATTGTCTTTGTTCCTGCCATGTGCTTGGAGACGGAGGCTACCATTTTGTGGAACTGTTTTACATCCTCCATTTTGTGAGATGGAGTTCCTTTGCTCTCTGTGTTTTAAATTAGATGCAATAATGTTTCAGGTCATCTGCTGGGCTGGAGATCATTTCCAGATAACAAGTTATTTGCGAGGTGTCTTTGATCTAACATTACATGCAGGTTTGTGAATGTTGGGGTTGGTGCCTGCCTGGAGCGATTTGAAGTGGTTACTGAAGAGATCAAAGAGCTGTCACTTGCTGGGAAGAGGGCACTAAATGGATGCTGATCTGGAGCAGAGCCAATAAAACTTGTTCAAGGTCAATCAGAGGACTTACAGCCAATGACACTGGAATGCAATATTTGAATTGGGAAGGAACGATCAGCAATAAATCTCTCAAGAGACCCACCGTGGCAAGGAAGAACCGCCATGCCAGGGGCTGGGTGAAGAAAGAATCGATCATCTGGCCAATGGAAATCCCCTATGTTGGTGTTGTAAATTGGAAAAGTGGTCTGAGTGAGTGTTGGTACTGAGGAAGCAGTACAATTCATGTTCTAAGTTGTTGGCCCGGGGTCAACATAGTTACGTTGTTGTTTGTACAGAGACAATAAAGTGCGAGCTTTGATTAATTATGAGTTGTGTAGTGTTTCCTAACCTAGTTCCATTGACGAACAGTCAACAGAAGGCATTCAAGGATGTTGTTGAAAACTTTCTTGGCAACTACAGAGCACCAAACTACACGCAGCTGGTTCATAAAATGCTTCAAGCATACAAAACCATGAAGTCACTAAAGATTCATTTTCTGCATTCCCATTTAGACTTCTTTTCTGCAAATCTTGGCACTGTCAGTGACGAACATGGTGAAAGGTTTTACCAGGAGATTGTGGTCATAGAGAAACGGTATCAGGACAAATGGAATCAATCAATCCTGGCTGATTATTGTTGGATGCTGAAGTGAGAAACCTCAGACACTTAGTATAAATGAAAATCATCAACAAGACATTTTTAGCTTTGTTGAACTATGGCAAAGGGTCAGCACAATTATGCAACTAAATGATTTACATTCAATAAAAGTTAATTTCTCATTTCTCCAAACTCCTACATGATACAAGTATCTGAAATTATATTTGTGTTCAGCCTCAAGTGGGCTATCACAAACAAAAATAAAATTCTGAGAAAGCAACATTTTTGAAAAAAACTTGTCCTGTATGTTGTGAAATTTGTTGTTTTACAGCAGCAGAACAGTGCAAGGCTCAAAAAATTATTAGAAGTTATAATAAGAAATAGAAAAAAATAAACAACTTGTTCAAAAAGTGAGGTGGTGTTCATGGGTTCATTGTCCATTTAGAAATCTGATAGAAGTACCAGAATCAAAATCGGGCTGATTAACAACAACTGCAGCTCTACTTTCTTATAAGTTTGCAGAGATTTGGCGTGACATCTAAAACTTTGACGAACTTCTATAGATGTGTAGTTGTGAGGATATTGTCTGGCTGCCTCACAGTCTGGTATGGAAACACCAATTCCCTAGAATGGGAAATCCACCACCCAGGCCATGCTCTCTTCTCACTGCTGCAATCAGGAAGAAGGTAAAAGAGCCTTAGGAATCATACCATCAAGAGTAGTTACTACCCCTCAGACATCAGACTCTAACCAAAGGGGATAACTTCACTCAACTTCACTGAAATGCTCCCACAACCACTCTTCATCTCATGTTCTCAATAATTATTGCTTAATTATTATTAATGTTTTTTTCTTTTGCATTTGTGGGGTTCATTGTCTCCTGCACTCTGGTTGAATGCCCTAGATGCTCAGCCTTTCATTGATCCTGTTATAGTTACTATTCTATAGATTTACTGAGTGACATAGAAACATAGAAAACCTACAGCACAATACAGGCCCTTCGGCCCACAAAACTGCGCCGAACATGTCCCTACCTTAGAAATTACTAGGGTTACCCATAGCCCTCTATTTTTCTAAGCTCCATGTACCTATCTAAAAATCTCTTAAAAGACTCTATCGTATCCGCCTCCACCACTGTCACCGGCAGCCCATTCCATGCACTCACCACTCTCTGAGTAAAAAACTTACCCCTGACATCTCCTCTGTACCTACTCCCCAGCACCTTAAATCTGTGTCCTCTTGTGGCAGCCATTTCAGCCCTGGGGAAAAGCCTCTGACTATCCACACAATCAATGCCTCTCACCATCTTATACACCTCTATCAGGTCACCTCTCATCCTCCATCACTCCAAGGAGAAAAGGCCAAGTTCACTCAACCTATTCTCATAAGGCATTCTCCCCAATCCAGGCAACATCCTTGTAAATCTCCTCTGCACCCTTTCTATGGCTTCCACATCCTTCCTGTAGTGAGGCGACCAGAACTGAGCACAATACTCCAAGTGGTGTCTGACCAGGGTCCTATATAGCTGTAATATTACCACTCGGCTCCTAAATTCAATTCCACAATTGGTGAAGGCCAATACACCATATGCCTTCTTAACCACAGAGTCAACCTGCACAGCTGCTTTGAGCATCCTATGGACTCGGACCCCAAGATCCCAAGTATGCCCACAGGAAAATGAATCGTGAGGTTATATATCAGAATCAGAATCAGAATCAGGTTTATTATCACCGGCTTGTGATGTGAAATTTGTTAACTTCGTAGCAGCAGCTCAATGCAATACATAATCTAAAAAAAAGCAGGAAAAAAATAATAATAAATAAAATAGAAAATAATAATAAGTAAACAAGTAAATCAATTATGTATACTGAGTAGATTTTTTAAAATGTGCAAAAACAGAAATATTGTATATTAAAAAAAAGTGAGGTGGTGTCCAAAGCTTCAATATCCATTTAGGAATCGGATGGCAGAGGGGAAGAAGCTGTTCCTGAATCGCTGAGTGTGTGCCTTCAGGCTTCTGTATCTCCTACCTGATGGTAACAATGAGAAAAGGGCATGCCCTGGGTGCTGGAGATCCTTAATAATGGACGCTGCCTTTCTGAGACACCATTCCCTAAAGATGTCCTGGGTACTTTGTAGGCTAGTACCCAAGATGGAGCTGACTAGATTTACAACCTTCTGCAGATTCTTTCGGTCCTGTGCAGTAGCCCCTCCAAACCAGACAGTGATGCAGCCTGTCAGAATGCTCTCCATGGTACAACTATCAAAGTTTTTGAGCGTATTTGTTGACATGACAAATCGCTTCAAACTCCTAATAAAGTATAGCCGCTGTCTTGCCTTCTTTATAACTACATCAATATGTTGATACCAGGTTAGATCCTCAGAGATCTTGACACCCAGGAACTTGAAGCTGCTCACTCTCTCCACTTCTGATCCCTCTATGAGGATTGGTATATGTTCCTTCGTCTTACCCTTCCTGTAATCCACAATCAGCTCTTTCATCTTACTGACGTTGAGTGCCAGGTTGTTGCTGCGGCACCATTCCACTAGTTGGCATATCTCACTCCTGCACACTATCTCGTCACCACCTGAGATTCTACCAACAATGGTTGTATCATCAGCAAATTTGGTGACGTATATGTACTTTGATAATAAAATTTACATTGATATGTTGTGAAATTTGTTATCTTGTGGCAGTAATACAGGCAAGACATTAAAATACATAAGTTACAAAATAAATAAATAGTACAAAAGAGGAACAGTGAGGCAGTGTTCATGGACCATTCAGAAATCTGATGGTGGAGGGGAAGAAGCTGTTCTTAAATTTCTGAGTGTGTGTCGTCAGGCTCCTGTACCTCCTTCCCAATGGTACTAACAAGAAGAGGGCTTCTCCTAAATGTTAAGAGTCCTTAATGATGGATGTCACCTTAGGGACTCTGCAGAGAGTGGTGCGGACAGCTCAGTAGTGCATCTGTAGATGTGAACTTCCCACTATTCACTTACAAGGACAGGTATGTAAAAAGGGCCTGAAGGATCATTGGGAACCCAAGTCACCCCAACCACAAACTGTTCCAGCTGCTACCATCCAGGAAATAGTACCACAGCATAAAAGCCAGGACCGACAGGCTCCGAGACATCAGACTGATTAATTCACGCTGATACAATTGTATTTCTATGCTATATTGCCTGTCCTGTTGTACATACTATTTATTACAAATGACTATAATTTGCACATTCAGACGGAGATGTAATGTAAAGATTTTTACTCCACGCGTGTGAAAGGTGTAAGAAATAAGGTCAATACAATTCAATTCAATTCAGACATCGCCTTTTGAAGATGTCCTCAATGGGGAGGTTTGTGCCTGTGATGGAGCTGCTGACTCTACGCCCTCTGCGGTCTCTTGCGATCCTGTGCATTGGAGCCATCATTCCAGGATGTGATACGCATTATCAACTCCTTCCAGTGGTCAGACAAAGGCAGAAAATAGTTTTGTGTGGGAAAGCGTATGATTAAACCATGAGAGAAATTCTATGATCACTGCAATCTTCAGCTGTAATTTCCCTTTAACTAAAGAACTTTTGAACCAACTAACCAAACTTTTGATTTTATGATTCAGTGAATTTGACTCCTGGGAATATAGGTATGTGTGGTGAACTACATATACCTGTCTGGACACGCCCCCCCCTCCCCCCACTCACTGACTGCTCCTGTGGCTCCTCCTCCAGCCAATAAAAGCCTACCTTAACTCACGTCTCCGAGAGTTATTGATGGTATGACACCTTGAAGATGAAGGCTGGCCACCGACAGGGTGGCCATTGCTGGGGTGGACCAGGCCACATTAAAGGATTGAGGCCCAAGATCGGAATATGAACCAGTGTTCAGCTCCCTACTCCATGCCAACCAAAATCCCTCCACCTGAGCCAGTCCCATCTGCCTGTGTTTGAGCAGCCCCGCTCTCTTCTCACTATCTCCCATTGGGTGGGAGGTGTGACGGGTCTTGGGTCTCACGCTATCATGTTCAACCATCTTAACCAGCTTCATCGCAGAACACTCTTCAGCCTGCGGCCTGTGGACTCACTTTCAGGGTCCCGGAGGCCTGGGGATTCACTTTCAAGGTCTCTGCAGCCTGTGGACTCACTTTTAGGGTCCCGGAGGCCTGTGGACTCACTTTCAGGGTCTCTGCGGCCTGTGGACTCACTTTCAGGGTCTCTGCGGCCTGTGGACTCACTTTCAGGGTCTCTGCGGCCTGTGGACTCACTTTCAGGGTCTCTGCGGCCTGTGGACTCATTTTTGGGGACTCTGCAGCTCTTGTTCTATGTTTTATTTATTTACTTTTTTATTACTTGCATAGTTTGTCCACTTTTGCACATTGGATGTTTGTCGGTCTTTATTGTGTGTGGTTTGCCATGGGTTCCATCGTATTTCTTTGTTTTACGGCTGCCTGCAAGAAGATGAATTTCAAGAAGGGGATTTTAAATTTCCACATATTGATTGGGACTCCCTTACTGTTAAAGGTCTAGACAGGTTAGAGTTTGTAAAATGTGTTCAGGAAAGTTTTCTAAATCAATATATAGAGATACCGACTAGAGAGGATGCAATATTGGATCTCCTATTAGGAAACGAGTTAGGACAGGTGACGGAAGTATGTGTAGGGGACCACTTTGATATCAGTGATCATAACACCATCAGTTTCAACTTGATCATGGATAAAGATAGATCTGGTCCTCAGGTTGAGGTTCTAAACTGGAAAAAGGCCAAATTTGAAGAAATTAGAAAGGATGTAAAAAGCGTGGATTGGGACAGGTTGTTCTCTGGTAAGGATGTGATTGGTAAGTGGGAGGCCTTCAAAGGAGAAATTTTGAGAGTGCAGAGTTTGTATGTTCCTGTCAGGATTAAAGGCAAAGTGAATAAGAATAAGGAACCTTAGTTCTCGAGGGATATCAGAACACTGATAAAGAAGAAGAGAGAGAGAGATGTATGACATGTATAGGCAACAGGGAACAAATAAGGTGCCTGAGGAGTATAAAAAGTGCAAAAAAATACTTAACAGTCTAGGTAAAGGATAATCCTAAGAGCTTCTACAGGTATATTAAGAGCAAAAGGATAGTAAGGGATAAAATTGGTCCTCTTGAAGATCAGAGTGGTTGGTTATGTATGGAACCAAAAGAAATGGGGGAGATCTTTAATGGGTTTTTTTGCATCTGTGTTTACTAAGGAAACTGGTATGATGTCTATGGAAACAAGGCAAACAGGTAGTGAGGTCATGGAACCTATACAGATTGAAGAGGAGGAGGTGCTTGCTGTCTTGAGGCAAATCAGAGTAGGTAAATCCCCAGGACCTGACGGTGTTCCCTCGGACCTTGAAGGAGACTAGTGTTGAAATTGCAGGGGCCCTGGCAGATATATTTAAAATGTCAGTATCTACAGGTGAGGTGCTGGAGGATTGGAGGATAGCTCATGTTGCTCTGTTGTTTAAAAAAGGCTCTAAAAGTAATCTGGGAAATTATAGGCCAGTAAGTTTAACGTTGGTAGTAGGTAAATTATTGGAAGGAGTACTAAGAGATAGGATCTACAAGTATTTAGATAGACAGGGACTTATTAGGGAGAGTCAACATGGCTTTGTGCATGGTAGGCCATGTTTAACCAATCTATTAGAGTTTTTTGAGGAGGTCACCAGGAAAGTGGATGAAAGGAAGGCGGTGGATGTTGTCTACATGGACTTCAGTAAGGCCTTTGACAAGGTCCCACATGGGAGGTTAGTTAGGAAGATTCAGTCACTAGGTATACATGGTGAGGTAGTAAATTGGATTAGACATTGGCTCAATCGGAGAAGCCAGAGTGTGGTAGTGGAGGATTGCTACTCTGAGTGGCCTGTGACTAGTGGTGTGCCACAGGGATCAGTGCTGGGTCCATTGTTATTTGTCATCTATATCAATGATCTGGATGATAATGTGGTAAACTGGATCAGCAAATTTGCTGATGATACAAAGATTGGAGGTGTAGTGGACAGTGAGGAAGGTTTTCAAAGCTTGCAGAGGGATTTGAACCAGCTGGAAAAATGGGCTGAAAAATGGAAGATGGAGTTTAATGCGGACAAATGTGAGGTATTGCACTTTGGAAGGACAAACCAAGATAGAACATACAAGGTAAATGGTAGGGCACTGAGGACCGCAGCAGAACAGAAGGATTTGGGAATACAGATACATAATTCCCTAAAAGTGGCGTCATGGGTAGATAGGGTTGTAAAGAGAGCTTTTGGTACAATGGCCTTTATAAATCAAAGTATTGAGTGTAAGAGTTGGAATGTTATGGTGAGGTTATATAAGACATTGGTGAGGCCGAATTTGGAATATTGTGTGAAGTTTTGTTCACCAAATTACAGGAAGGATATCAATAAGGCTGAAATAGTGCAGAGAAGGTTTACAAGGATGTTGTCGGGACTTGAGAAACTGAGTTACAGAGAAAGGTTGAATAGGTTAGGACTTTATTCCCTGGAACGTAGGAGAATGAGGGGAGACTTGATAGAGATATATAAAATTATGATGGGTATAGATAGAGTGAATGAAAGCAGGCCTTTTCCACTGAGGCTAGAGGAGAAAAAAACCAGAGGACATGGGTTAAGGGTGAAGGGGGTAAAGTTTAAAGGGAACATTAGGGGAGGCTTCTTCACACAGAGAGTGGTGGGAGTGTGGAATGAGCTGCCAGATGAAGTGGTAAATGCAGGCTCACTTTTAACATTTAAGAAAAACTTGGACAGGTACATGGATGAGAGGGGTTTGGAGGGATATGGTCCAGTGCAGGTCAGTGGTACTAGACAGAAAAATGGTTCGGCGCAGCTAAGAAGGGCCGAAGGGACTGTTTCTGTGCTGTAATGTTCTATGGTTCTATGGTTGGATAGGATATACATGCTTTGACAATAAATTTACTTTGAATTTGAATTACTCAACTTTTACAGGTTCTGAACAGAAATCAGCAAGGATTAACCCTGCTCTTTTCAGAGTCAGTATTGTTTATCTTTGATGGTATCTTGGGGAATTAGTTTTGGAGCTTTACTGAGATTTGAGTTGAACTTTATTTGTCATTGTATTAGAATGTCACAGCAAAAACCCACTAGGCAAGGTGGTTCAAAAGAATCCAGTTTTTCTGCTGAATGTTTCATTCACTTTACAGACATACAATCAATCTATTGTATTGCACCAGGGTAGCCGTAGTGGTTAGTGCAATGCTCTTTAAACTCAGGCCTTTCCAGGGTTCAGAGTTTGTTGCCATTCTACAATGAGTCCTGTGGAACCATAGTTTCCTACGGTGGTAGAGTCTAAGACCAGTGGGCACAACCTCAGAATACAGGGGCATCTTTTTAGAGCTGAGATGAGGAGGCATTTCTTTAGCCAGAGGATGGTGAGTCAGTGGAATTCACTGCCACAGGCAGCTGTGGAGGCCAAGTCATTGGGTGTATTTAAGGCAGAGGTTGATAGGTTCCTGATAGGTCAGGGCATGAAGGGATACGGGGAGAAGGCAGAAGATTGGGGCTGAGAGCAGAAGTGGCGGAGCAGACTCGATGGGACAAATTACTCAATTCTGCTCCTATATCTTATGGTCCGCTGGTCTTACGGGATGCGTGGGATTCTCCGGGTTTCCACCCACAGTCCAAAGACATATCAGGTAGGTTAACTGGCCATTGTAAATATGGGTTAGGGCGATGGGGTATATTGGGGGTTGCTGAGGCCGGAATGGCTACCTGTACTGTATCACTAAAATAAATAAATATGTACATATCGGTAAGCTATCTTGAGTAATTATGCTTGATGTGCTTTTAAAACTTATTATCATGTTCCTTATCTTGCTGTGTTTTTTTTTGTACTGCATCAGATCCGGAGTAACAATTATTTTATCCTCCTTTACACTTGTGCATTAAACAATCTTGAATTGATTACTTAGATTAGTTCAACCAAGTCATGTGTTGAATAAACTGAATCAACGGATCACTTGTTTTCCATAAGTGACTAAAGAATCTAGTTCCTAGCTTTTGTTTGCTACAAACAATTATAATTCAATCAAAACAATACCTAGACCGGCTCCATCCAAAGTTGGAGGGAAGACACTTGAAGAATTGATGACATTCATTCAGGAACAGCTTCTCCCCCCACAGCAATCAGGTTTCTGAATGGACAATGAACCCATGAACACCACCTCAGTATTTTCTCTCTTTTTGCACTACTTACTACTATCAAATGGTGAAAAGCCTCGATAGAGTGGATGTTTCTTATGGTGGGGGAGTCTAAGACCAGTGGACACAGCCTCAGAATGTCCATTTATACAGAGAAGAGGAGGAATTTCTTTAGCCAGAGAATGTTGAATGTGTGGAATTAGTTCCCACAGGCAACTGTGGAGGCCAGATCATTCGGTATATTTAAGGTAGAGGCTGATTGCTCAGAGCGTGAAGGGACATGGGGAGAAGGCAGGAGATTGGGGCTGAGAGGGAAATTGATTCATCATGGTGAAATGGCAGAGCAGAGTCAATGGGCCAAATGGCCTAATTCTGCTCCTACATCTTATGGTCTTAATGAATGGACTTTTAGATAACACAGAACGTAAAGCACAGGACAGGACTTACTGTAAGATCTGAACCAGCACCAGGTTTAATACCACCAGCATATGTTGCGACATTTGTTCACTTAGTGGCAGCAGTACAAGGCAATGCATGATAAATATCAAAATAAGTCATGATTGCGCAGGTGCGTAGACACCAGTGAGTTAGACCGGCGGAAAGAACTTAAAACGAAGACACCTTTATAGAATGGGTGCTGGAGTAGAGGGACTCAGAGCAAGAGGACTTCAGCGATAATGGGTCGAGGTGATGTAAGTTTCTTGTGAAGAATACAGGCAGACAGTATGTCTGTGAGGCCGGTGTTCTGTACTTGGTGTCGGGTATGGGATGTCCGGGAGACTCCCAGCCTCTTGGACGGCCACATCTGCGCCTGGTGCTTCGAGCTGCAGCTCCTGAGGGACCGGGTTAGGGAACTGGAGCTGCAGCTCGATGACCTTCGTCTGGTCAGGGAAAGTGAGGATGTGATAGAGAGGATCTGTTGGCAAGTAGTCACACCGGGGCATCAGGAGACAGATAAGTGGGTAACAGTCAGGAAAGGGAAGGGCAAGAGGCAGATACTAGAGAGTACCCCTGTGGCTGTCCCCCTTAACAATAAATACTCCTGTTTGAGCACTGTTGGGGGGCACAACCTACCTGAGAAAAGCAACAGTGGCCATGCCTCTGGCACAGAGTCCGGCCCTGTGGCTCAGAAGGGTAGGGAAAGGAAGAGGATGGCAGCAGTGAGAGGGGATTCTATAGTTAGGGGGTCAGACAGGCGATTCTGTGGCCGCAGGAAAGAAACACGGATGGTAGTTTGCCTTCCAGGTGCCAGGGTCCGGGATGTCTCTGACCACGTCCACGATATCCTGAAGTGGGAAGGTGAACAGCCAGAGGTCGTGGTACATATTGGTAACAATGACATAGGTAGGAAAAGGGAGGAGGTCTTGAAAACAGACTACAGGGAGTTAGGAAAGAAGCTGAGAAGCAGGACCTCAAAGGTAGTAATCTCGGGGTTACAGCCTGTGCCACGCGACAGTGAGTATAGGAATAGAGTGAGGTGGAGGATAAATACGTGACTGAGGGATTGGAGCAGAGGGCAGGGATTCAGATTTCTGGATCATTGGGACCTCTTTTGGGGCAGGAGTGACCTGTACAAAAAGGACGGGTTGCACTTGAATCCAAGGGGACCCAATATCCTGGTGGGAAGGTTTGCTAAGGTTATTGGGGAGAGTTTAAACTAGAATTGCTGGGGGGTGGGAACTGAACTGAAGAGACAGAGGAAGGGGCAGTTGGCTCACAAATAGAGAAAGCTTGTAGACAGTGTGAGAGGGAGGATAGACAGGTGATAGAGAAGGGATGCACTCAGACCAATGGTTTGAGATGTGTCTATTTTAATGCAAGGAGTATCATGAACAAAGCAGATAAGCTTAGAGCGTGGATCAGTACTTGGAGCTATAATGTTGTGGCCATTACAGAGACTTGGGTGGCTCAGGGGCAGAAATGGTTACTTAAGAGTGTCAGGCTTTAGATGTTTCATAAAGGATAGGGAGGGAGGCAAAAGAGGTGGGGGGTGTGGCACTGCTGATCAGAGATAGAGTCAGGGCTGCAGAAAAGAAGGAAGTCATGGAGGGGTTGTCTACTGGGTCTCTGTGGGTGGAAGTTAGAAACAGGAAGGGGTCAATTTGGAGAGGCATAATATGATTAGGAGTAGTCGGCATGGCTTTGTCAAAGGCAGGTCATGCCTTACGAGCCTGTTTGAATTTTTTGAGGATATGACTGAACACATTGATGAAGGTACAAAGTGGTGAGTTTGTGGAATGGGCTGATGGTGATGGTGGTGGAGGCTGATACAATAGGGTCTTTTAAGAGACTCCTAGATAGTTACATGGAGCTTAGAAAAATAGAGGGCAGATCAGAGGGATCTTGGGGTCCGAGTCCATAGGACACTCAAAGCTGCTGCGCAGGTTGACTCTGTGGTTAAGAAGGCGTATGGTGCATTGGCCTTCATCAATCATGGGATTGAGTTTAGGAGCCGAGAGGTAATGTTGCAGCTATGTAGGACCCTGTTCAGACTCCTCTTGGAGTACTGTACTCAATTCTGGTCACCTCACTCTAGGAAGGATGTGGAACCCATAGAAAGGGGATTGGGGAGCATGCCTTATGAGAATAGGTTGAGTGAACGCGGCCTTTTCTCCTTGGAGCGACGGAGGATGAGAGGTGACCTGATAGAGGTGTACAAGATGATGAGAGGTATTGATTGTGTGGATAGTCAGAGGCTTTTTCCCAGGGCTGAAATGGTTAGCACAAGAGGGCACAGTTTTAAGGTGCTTGGAAGTAGGTACAGAGGAGATGTCAGAGGTAAGTTTTTTAAACAGAGAGTGGTGAGTGCGTGGAATGGGCTGCCGGCGACGGTGGTGGAGGCGGATACAATAGGGTCTTTTAAGAGACTCCTGGATAGGTACATGGAGCTTAGAAAAATAGAGGGCTATGGGTAACCCTAGATAATTTCTACAGTAAGTACATGCTCGGCACAGCATTGTGGGCCGAAGGGCCTGTATTGTGCTGTAGGTTTTCTACGTTTCTATGCCTAGAAATGGCAATCTCAGACAACCAATCACCACGAAGCCCACTGGCAAAATTGAAAATCATCATATGCATAATCTTACTTCTCACTTCTCAGCTTCTCACTTCACCCCTCCCCCACCACTTTCCTCCTCACCTGGTCTCACCTATCACCTGCCAGCTTGTACTACTTCCCCTCACCCCACCTTCTTGTTCCTGCTTTCCACCCCCTCCCCACTTCCTTTCCGGTCCTTATGAAGAGTCTCAGCCCGAAATATCGGCTGTTTATTGTCATCCTCCACGGATGCTGCCTGGTCTGCCGAGTTCCTCCAGCATCTCCTGTGTGTTGCTCTGGATTTAAATACATGCTTGTCTCCGGCTCTTGATGTTGCTCTCTTTCCCTCGCTAGTCTGAGCCAGGCTGTAGTTTTGATGGATCCAGATCAGGGTCTCTTTGGGAGCTTTTCTATTGCTTGCGTGGTGGGGGGGGGGAGGTTGGTGCTTTTGCTGGTGTAAGTGGGGGAGGGTCGATGCTTTTGCTACTGCTTGTGTGTGGGAGGGGGTAGGGGAGGTTCTGGAGTTCTGATATTTCTGACATTCATTCTTTGCTTTGTGGATGTCTACGGAGAGAAAGAATTTCAGGCTGTATACGGTGCTCGACTGATTTTTGGGTTTAGGTCATGTACATTTAACAATTGACTTTGGCTGCCAGTCTTCACATCTGAAAATGTTTTGTGGATTTAATTTGGAGTGCAGTTCTGAATAATGAGTTCCTAAAAGCTGTGAATCCCAGACCAGATAATGCTGATTAAAATTAATTTGGATGGCTTTGGTGTGGAAGTGAATCAGGAAGTGTGAAATTTCAAAGAAAGCTTTGTCCATACATTGTAAATATGGAGTTGTCTTTTGACGTTTGGCACATAAGCTATCGAGTCCCATGTTGGGCCAGAAGACCTTTTAACCAGATGCCTCTCCATATGATGCCTGCAGTACCTTGTTTTGTTGAATAAAGAAGCTGCTTTGTATCTACCAGTAATTTTCTCTGGCAGTTTCATTCATGCAACAACATACCGTACGTATTCTCTGATATTAAATTGAACCACTGAACCTTTGATATGAACTTGATGAAGGTGAAATGCAATTGCATCACGTGATTCAACTGAATCTTTCTGCATGTCAGTCGATACTGAAGGCAGCAGACATTCTGATGCTGATGCATGAAGGACAATTCAGACTTCTTCTATATCGCCATCATGGGCACCATGGTAGCACAGCGGGACACAAGAGTTCATTTGTTAATCCTGGCGTCCCCTGTAAGGAGTCTGTACGTCCTTCCCGTGGAATGCATGGGTGTTCTCCGGGCGCTCCAGTTTCTTCCCACAGTCCCAAGATGTATCGGTCAGTCAGTTAACTGGTCATTATATATTGTTCCATGATCAGGGTAGGGTTAAATCAGGGGTTGCTGGTCCGCGTGGCTCGAAGGGCCAGAAGGGCCTGTTCCACACCGTATCTCAGTAAATGAATAAACCTGCTTCAGTCCCCTGCACCTCCTCCCTGATGATAGTAACGAGAAGAGAGCAGCATAATGCATCACTTTACAAGGCCAGTGATTGTGATCAGAGCTCAGTTCCTGCCACTGTCTGCAAGCAGTTTGTATGTCCACTTGAAGAAGCATGGTCTGTATATTCTCTCCATGACCTCGTGCTCCGGTTTCAAAGTTCAAAGTAAATTTATTATCAAAGTACATATATGTCACTACAGACAATCTAGAGACTCATCTTCTTGCCGGCATACTCAATAAATCCAAGAACCGTAATAGAATCAATGAAAGATTCCCTCTAATCCAGGCAGCATCCTGGTAAACCTCTTCTGCACCCTCTTTAAAGTCTCATCATCATTTCTATAATGGGGTGACCAGAACTGTTTGCAATACTCCGGATGTAGCCTAACCAGAGTTTTATAAAACTGCAACATAAATTCCTGACTTTTGAACTCAATGCCTCAACTAAGAAAAGCAAGCATACCATATGCCTTCTTAACCACCCTATCAACCTGCGGAGCTATGAACTTGGACACCAAGAGCCCTCTGCTCGTCGGCATCGTTAAGGGTCTTACTGTACTCTTTTGATTACATTTCATGCATACTTATTTTAATCTACACTGCGAGGGAGGAACTGTGGCAATCCTTCAGAGAAAGTTTGTTTAAAATTATTGTGAATCTGCTCCCTCTAGTGGTCAGATGACAAAGTGGCTTTGTCTCTGTAGGTAAAACTGCAGGAACCTATGGATCCATACTGCTGTTCCCTCTCTGCTCCACGGGCGGGTGTGCAGGCCACGCAGTGACCGAAATGCCCCCGCGCACATAGCCTTTGTTGCCTCACGGCTGGAATATTATTTATACAGTATTAATATAATTTTGGAATTATGTTAACATAATTTTGAAATCTATGATAATTTAATTGTGAAGTACCCTGTAATTAATTACGTTAATGAATATAGTCCATGAATTTTCTAATGATACAATCAGCAATGACTGTCTGATGATTTTGTTCATAAGTGTCTTTAATGATGCTTTAGATGATCTGGCAGATCTGGAAGATTCCTTAAAAAAGCTGTTTGAATACACTTGAAGCACTGCAGTACACAAAAGCAAAATTTACAAAGTTACTGTCATAGTATATTGGTGATACTGTTTATTGAATTAGAATCAGAACCAGAATCGTTTATTAACATTGGCATATGTCGTGCATTTGTTTGCTCTGCAGCAGGAGTACAATCCAATGCATGATAAATTTGGAAAATAAGTGAATAAATAGATAAATAAAGTACATATATAAAATAGTTAAATTACAAATAGTAGTGCAAAAACAGAAGTAATAAACAAGTAGTGATGCAGTGTTCAACGTCCATTCAGAAATCTGATAGCAGAGGGGACGAAGCTGTTTCTGAATTGTGAGCGTATTCTTTCAGACTTTTGTACCTCCTTCCTGAGAAGAGGGACACTATGGAGGCTGGTACCCAAGATAGAGCTGACAAATTTTACAACTTTCTGTAGCTTCCCACCCCCACACCCCCCTCCCCTATACCAGACGGTGATGCAGACTGTCAGAATGCTCTCTAAGGTACATCTGTAGAAGTTTTCGAGTGTTTTAGATGACAAACCCAATCCCCCCAAACCCTTAATGAAATATAGCTGCTGTCTTGTCTTCTTAATAGTACGTCAATATGTTGGGATCTAGTTAGATCCTCAGAGATATTGACACCCAGGAACTTGAAACTGCTCACTCTCTCCATTTCTGATCCCTCTATGAGGATTGCTTCATGTTCCCTCGTCCTACACTTCCTGAAGTCCACGATCAGCTCTTTGGTCTTACTGATGTTGAGTGTCAGGTTGTTACTGTGGCACCACTCGACCAGCTGGTCGTCTTTCTGTGTGAGAATAGGTTGATCAGGAGCGATAGTGGAAACGTGCATGAAGTTAGAGGAGGTAACCTCTGACAACCTCTAACCCTAACCCTAACCCTAACCTCTGACAGCTCTCCACACTATCCACAACACCCCCAACATTTGTGTCATCAGCAAACTTACTAACCCATCCCTCCACTTCCTCATCCAGGTCATTTAAAAAAATCACGAAGAGAAGGGGTCCCAGAACAGATCCCTGAGGCACCCCACTGGTGACTGACCTCCATGCAGAATATGACCCGTCTACAACCACTCTTTGCCTTCTGTGAGCAAGCCAGTTCTGGATCCACAAAGCAATGTACCCTTGGATCCCATGCCTCCTTACGTTATCAATAAGCCTTGCATGGGGTACCTTATCAAATGTCTTGCTGAAATCCATATACACTACATCTATTGCTCTACCTTCATCAATGTGGTTAGTCACATCCTCAAAAAATTCAATCAGGCTCATAAGGCATGTTCTGCCTTTGACAAAGCCATGCTGACTATTCCTAATCATATTATACCTCTCCAAATGTTCATAAATCCTTCCTCTCAGGATCTTCTCCATCAATTTACCAACCACTGAAGTAAGACTCACTGGTCTATAATTTCCTGAGCTATCTCTACTCCCTTTCTCGAATAAGGGCACATCCGTAACCTTCCAATCCTCCAGACCCTGTCTCATCCTCATTGATGATGCAAAGATCATTGCCAGAGGCTCAGCAATCTCCTCCCTCACCTCCCACAGTAGCCTGGCATATATCTCATCAGTTCCTGGTAACTTATCCAACTTGATGCCTTCCAAAAGCTCCAGCACAACCTCTTTCTTAATGTCTATACACTCAAGCATTTCAGTCCACTATAAGTCATCCCCACAATTGCTGAGGTCCTTATTATTGGTGAATACTGGATCAAATTCCTTTTTTGTCTAGATTTTGACACGCTCCTTGTCCCCCGTTCAGAGGTTTCCAATCAGAAGTAGAAGGGTGGATTCATAAGTTTGCTGATGAGACAAAAGTTGAGGGTGTTGTGGATAATCTGGAGCGTTGTCAGAGGTTGCAGCACAATATCAATAGGATGCATAACTGGGCTTAAAAGTGGCAGATGGAGTTCAAACCAGATAAATGTGAAGTGGTTCATTTTGGTAGGTCAAGTTTGAAGACAGAATATAGTATTAATGGTAAGACTCTTGGCAATGTAGAGGATGAGCGAGATCCTGAGGCACGTGCCCATAGAACACTCAAAGCTTCTGCGCAGTTTGACGGTGTTGTTAAGAAGGCATATGGTGTGTTGGCATTCATCAATTGTGGGATTGAGTTCAAGAGCTGAGAGGTAATGTTGCAGCTATATAAGACCTTAGTCAGACCCCACTTGGAGTACTGTGCTCAGTTCTGGTCACCTCACTACAGGAAGGATGTGGAAACTATAGAGAGGGTGCAGAGGAGATTTACAAGGATGTTGCCTGGAATGGGGAGCATGCCTTATGAGAAGAGGTTGAGTGAACTCGGCCTTTTCTCTTGGAACGATGGAGGATGAGAGGTGACCTGATAGAGGTGTATAAGATAGAGGAATTGATTACGTGCACAGCCAAAGGCTTTTTCCCAGGGCATAGTTTTAAGGTGCATGGAAGTAGGTACAAGGGGATGTCAGAGGTAAGTTTTTCACACAGTGTGGTGGATTCATGGAGATCACTGCCAGCGAAGGTGGTAGAGGCGGATACAATAGGGTCTTTAAAGAGACTCTTAGATGGGTATTTGGAGCTTAGAAAAATAGAGGGCTAAGTGGTAGGGAAATTCTAGGCAGTTTCTAGAGTAGGTTACATGGTCAGCACAACATTGTGGGCCAAAAAGCCTGTAATGTGAGTAGATTTCTATGTTTCTATCTCACTCCTGTACACCCTCTTGTCTCCATCTGAGATTCTGCCAACAATGGTTATCATCAACAAATTTATAGATGGCATTTCAGCTATGCCTAGGCACACAGTCATGGGTATAGAGAGAGTAGGGCAGTGGGCTAAGCACACACCCCTGAGGTGCACCAGTGTTGATCATCAGCGAGGTGGAGGTATTGTCACCAATCCACACAGATTGTGGTCTTCATAACTGGAAGTCAAAGACCCAATTACAGAGGGAGGAACAGAGGCCCAGGTTCTGTAATTTTTCAATCAGGGCTGTAGAATTGATGATGTTGAATGCTTAGTTATAGTCAATAAACAGCATCCCTACATAGGTGTTCGTATTGTCCAGGTGACCTAAGGCCACATGAAGAGTCATTGAGGCTGTGTCTGCCATGGACCTATTGTGGCGATAGGCAAATTGCAGTGGGTCCAGGTCCTTGCTGAGGCAGCAGTTCATTGTAGCCATGACCAACCTCTCAAAGCATTTCATCACCAGAGATGTGAGCGCTACCGGACGATAGTCATTAAGGCAGCTCACACTGCTCTTCTTGGGCACCGTGATAATTGTTGCCCTTTTGAAGCAGGTGGAAACTTCTGACTGTAGCAATGAGAGATTAAAAATGTTTTTGAGTACAACTGCCAGTTGGTTGGCACAAGTTTTCAGAGCCTTACTAGGTACTCTAACAGGGTCTATCGCCTTGCGAGGGTTCACTCTCCTGAAAGACAGCCTGACATCGGCCTCTGAGACAGAGATCACAGGGTCACCAGGTGCAGCAGGGATCTTCACAGCTGTAGTTGTATTCTCTCTTTCAAAGTGGGCATAGAAGGCTTTGGGCTCACTCTCTCATTCTGGAGTAACAAAGTGAAATATCTGGCAACACACACAAAATGCTGGTGGAACTCAGCAGGCCAGGCAGCATCTATAGGGAGAAGCGCTGTCGATGTTTCAACTAACGTTAGTCTTGATGAAGGGTCTCGGCCTGAAAGGTCAACTGTACTTCTCCTTATAGATGCTGCCTCGCCTGCTGTGTTCCACCAGCATTTTGTGTGTGTTGCTTGAATTTCCAGCATCTGCAGATTTCCTCGTGTTTGCGTAAAGTGAAATATCTGCTTCTTTCTATAAGTTCTGATGTTGATACTGCCTCTGTTGTTCAGTTCATTCAATGTGTGTGTAATCACTTAGATAATAGATTTCCTGATGTGATGAGTTAGGAGAATGGAAAGCTTTTGACCCTGCTGCTACTGCAAATATTACCCATTTTGAATGTGGAAAAGAGAATGTTGTATGACTGACAAAATTTACTCAGCTACTATTACAAACTACAAAGAAAGCATTGCCTCAAAAATATCACAGCTAAACTGTGATTTCAAATTTGATGTTTCTCAGAAAGACTGGTTCAATTAAGATGTACAGGGGTTCCCAACCTGGGGCCCACGGACCCTTGCTTATTGGTCCATGGCATAAGAAAGGTCGGGAGCCCCTGTAAGATGATAAGTTGAACTATCTGCTTAGAAATGAAGAACTGGAAGAAGTGTCAATTCTTGGAAACATTGTTGGAACATTTCAATCTTCCAGTGCCGATTGTGAACGTGGATTCAGTCTTATGAATTCAGTCAAATGTAAATCCAGAAACAGACTAGAAGTGGAACAATTAGATGATCTAATGAGAATTAAGATTTACCTTTCATCTGGTTAGGAAATTAACCTGGACAGTGTTTACAGACGATGGATTTGTAATAAAGACAGATGAGGAAAAGTTTATGAAAAGTAAAAGATTTCCTTTGTCGTACTGAATTTCATTATACCCTTCAATTAATAAATAAAATCAGAAGTATGTGATTTTTCAATTTTCATTCTAAATATTCATAGTATGCATATTACTAAAACATGTAAAGTGTTGATAAAGGCCAACATACCAATTGCTTTCTTTACCGTCCTGTCTACCTGTGACAACACTTCCAGCAGACTGTGCACATATCTCTTTGTTCCACACCAGTCTAATCATTCACTGTACAAGTCTACCTTGGTTTTACTTTCCAATGACTGTACTTCACACTTACCTGGATAGAAAGCCATTGCCCACCCTTGGCCCACTTACTCAGCTGATCAAGGTTTCCCTGTAGTTTGTGAGAACTTTCTTCACTGTCTATGCCACCACCTGTTTTAGTATCATCTTCAAACTTACTTTGTACAGTCACACCCTAATTGCTTATGTAAACAGCAAACAGCAAAGGCCCCAGCATCAGTCCCTGTGGGATGCCACTTTGTGCAGACAACAAAGATTTAATTTGCTGTTAGCTGCTCTCAATAAGCTATATGGACGTGTCCTATCTGATGTATTCGATATGTTCTAAAGATTCCCCCCCCCCCCCCCCATCCCACTCAGGTTTTCCTGCTGAAAACCTTTGCTATTCCCCCATTTTCTGGCACAGGAAATCCCAGCACTAACATATTAACTGTTTCTCCTTCTACAGATGCTGCCTGACCTGTCTTTGAGCTGAAATGCCTGCTCTGTTTCTTTTCTCGCAGATGCAGCTTGTTCTGCAGAGTCTTTACCAGCATTTTCTGTTCTTATTTTAAATTTCCAGTATCTGCAGCAATTTTTTAAAAAAAATTACTTTTGAGGCTATGCTGCTTACATACAACTATCTGCCAGACCACAGCGTGAGTTATCATCGTTATGTGCTGTGTCGAGTGACACGGGTGATCCTGGTCTATGTGACCATGATTGTTCTTGGCAAATTTTTCTACGCAAGTGGCTTGCCATTGCCTTCTCCTGGGCAGTGTCTTTACAAGACGGGTGACATCACAAAACCAGGATCTGTGATATGCACCAGCTGCTCAAATGACCATCCACTTTCTGTTCCCATGGCCTCACCGGACCCTGATCGGGGCAGGAGGAGCTGAGCAGATGCTACACCTTGCCCAAGGGTGACCTGCAGGCTAGCGGAGGGAAGGAGCACCTCACACCTCCACCCCGCCACACAAACAGCATGAGTAGGGTGTACAATTCTGGTCAATACACCACAGGATAGATTGTGCTTAAGAGGAATTAAAGAAGATTGGTGAGAATGTTACCAGGTTTGGAAATGTTTAATAGTAGTTCGATCACTCAAGTCAAGCATGATATTCCCCTAACGGGTTGTTGTCTATCGGTGGGTTGTCAGGTGGCTGTAGGTGACATAACCCGGATGTTAGGGTGGACTCCCTTAATGGAGAACGCCTGTGTGTGAACTTTGTTGTACACCAAGTGCCTAAACCACCACATGGTCCCTAAAGGATGGGGGACAGGGCCCAGTGGCGGGGAATGCCTGACAACTGGGGACCCTTCACTGCTGCAGCAGTGTGTTATCATTATCCACCAACTGCACTGTCAAGGTCTTGATTGAATTGCTCTCTGTCTGAAACCTCTCCCTTGACCTTACCACCACGGGTGACCCTAACATGCAGACTCTCGGGATCTCAGAAACTCACAAGCCTCTCCACCAAAACAAGATGACGATCTTCGGAGACGATTGGGACTATTAGAAAGATAGAGCATGCTATTTTTTTGGGAACATACTTGCCTGAGCTCTGTAACTGTGTACTGTAAAGTTCTGAGGTGCTGGGACAAACAGAACAGTGAGAACCTCCTTCCCTTAGTGTCAGGTCAATCTGACATCACTGGCTGAAGGATGAGAGAGGAAATGAGAGAAACTTTTCTCAGGCAGAGAGCACTGGGGGGGTCTGATACTCACTGCCTGAAGCAAGGACTCTTCTCACTCTGAAACGTTACTCAGATGTGAACTTGAGGCACGATAGTTTGTCCGTTCTCCCCATGACCACGTGGGATCCTCCGAACGCTCCAGTTTCCTCCCATTCCAGAAAAGCATACGTACAGGTAAGGGATAGTAAGATGTGGGCAGGCTCTGTTGGCACTGGAAACATGGCGAATCTTTGTAGACTGTCCCCAGCACAGTCTCGGTCTGTGTTGGTCGTTGACACAAACGAAGCATTTTCCTATGTTTTGATGCTTTGATGTACATGCGACAAATAAAGCTGATTTTATCTTTTAATCAGCCGGGCTACAGGGCAAACACTGGAGGGCAGATTAGGCTGAGAAGTTTTGCTTTTTGGCCAGTGCAGTTTCAAGAGGCCAGATAGAATTTTTCCTGCATCCTTGACAACGTTGCCTCTGTTCCCTCTAATTATTCTTATAGCTGCGCGGACCGACCGTTACTCCTAGCAGGAAATTTTTACACGCACTGAAAACTGTGCGGCACTTTCAATGTTTCTTTTTTTGTAATCAGGCAAATACAAACCAAAATGCACAACACAAGTAAACGATGTCAGGCAGTCAAAACAACTGAAAGGCACAATGGAAAAAGTAAAACGTTTTGACGAGGCGGATCGGCATTCCCCATGTTGGTGGTTTATTAACGAGTTACCAACTCCCATTCTGTGTTTTTTGTTGCAATTTGTAACAGTGACAATGAAAATACATAGAAGCTTTAAAATGTTGCAAAGAAAGTATTTATTATTTAGAGAACCTATGGATCATATTCATCAACACACTTAATTACAGGGTATTTCACAATTATATTAACATAGATTTAAAAATTATATTTGTATCATTTCAAAATTAATATTATATAAAAGGAAACTCCAGCTATGTGGCAACAAAGGCTATGTGTGTGGGAGCATTTCAGTCACTGTGCGGCCGCAAAACTTCGCAAGCTAGAGGGAACAGTGGTCCTTGACAATGTTCTCACATAGGGCCTTGGGACCTTTATCGTATTAAAGGCCCAGATAAGGGGAGAGTTATCATGGACATGCAGTATATACAGAAAGATGTATATCAAGGACAGAAAAGGGCCAGTAACATTATGAAGGATCCCACCCACCCTGCTCATGGACTATCTGTCCCTCTCCCATTAGGGAGGAGGCTACGTAACACACTAGGACCACCAGACTCAAAAACAGTTACTTTCCCCAAGCAGTAAGGCTGATCAACATCTCATCCAATAACTCACCCTTCTACACTCCCCCCCCCCCACCACTACTTTATCATTTCCTGTCAGAGCCTTCTTGTGTACAGATACTTCTGAGCCTAGAGTCACTTTATGTATTTTACTTCTGCTGCATCGGATCCAGAGTAACAATTATTTCGTTCTCCTTTGCACTTGTGTACTGGAAATGACATTAAATAGTCTTGAATCTTGACACAGCAGTCTGAAGTTCCACACTGATTCTTCAGCAAGCTGACTGAGTTAAGACAGCAGGTGTCTTCAGTTCAACCCTTGTGGCAGCAAGGGTAAATATCAGGTGCACAGTCGGACAGAGTGGCACTTTAATTCTGCAGTGTCCCAGCGAGAGATGAGGGTGTGGCTGTGAGGGAGTACTCTGGGCTTATGTGAATATAGCCAATATTGAAGAACCACTCTTCGGTTCTTAATGTAAATTGTAAATTGCAAGCAGTGACCAGTTTGAAGTCAAAAAGACATCTTTGCAAATAAATACTGTCTGCAGAGCACTCTCTGGCCTGCAGTGGGCGTCTGACTGCTAGCAGATATGGTTAGCAAAGCGAAGTAACCACAATCATTCTTGTGTGCAATGGGGTGACGTTAATAGGTCAGCATCAACATGTTATTTGCACCATTGTGACCTGAGTTTGAGTTGGCAGACCAGACTGATGTTGACACTTAGCATATCAAACATGATCACAGGTATAGTTGGAATCAATAGTTGGGTTATTTGTGTACTCATTGTCAGCCCTGACAACATTACTTTTGGGTGTCTGAGATCTCGGTCCCCAGAAGCTTTTAGACCATCTGTGTGAATTACTTTGTCCCAGCATAGGTATTTCAATATTCAGAGGTGTTGGTGCACCATCAATAACTCTTGGAGACGTGAGGCGAGAGATGGGCTTTTATTAGCTGGAAGAAAGCACTGTCAGCAGCAAGAGACCATCACACAACATCCTGGAGACTGAGGGAGGAGCAGTGCCTCCAATCGCCTTTATACAGGGGTCTGTGGGAGGAGCCACAGGAGCAGTCAGCAGGGGGTGTGTCCAGACAGGTATATGTAGTTCACCACAGGTGTCTCCCACAGTAAATTAAAGGAAGGATGTCAACCCAAAATATTGAAGAAAACAATATCATTTCATTGAGTCACCTGCTGTTACCTTTCACCTTAAGGGAATAAAAGTGTGATGTATTTTGAGTTTGTGAGACTCTACCTAATTGTGTGACCTAATTTGGAGTAGTCTTTTGTGAGGTTTAATTTGGAGCATTATGTGCCTCTTTGGTCACCTACCTAGAGGAAAGATGTAGCTAAGAATGAAAGAGTGCAGAGAAAATTGACAAGGATATTGCTGGGATGGGAGGACCTGGGTTATAGACAATAGACAATAGACAACAGGTGCAGAAGTAGACCATTTGGCCCTTCGAGCCTGCACTGCCATTTTGAGATCATGGCTGATCATGGCTGATAGGGAAAGGTTGTATAGGTTAGGACTTTATTCCCTGGAGTGTGTAGAAGATTGAGGGGAAATTTGATAGAGGTATACAAAATTATGAGGGGTATAGTTAGGGTAAATGCAAGCAGACTTTTTATGCTGAGATTGGGTAGGACTACGACTAGAACTTATGGATTAAGGGTAAAAGGTGAAATGTTTAAGGGGAACATGAGGCAGAAGTTCTTCACTCAGGGGGCAGTGAGAGTGTGGAACGAGCTTCTATAGTAAATGGTAGATATGGGGTCGATTTCAACATTTAAGAGAAGTTTGGATATAGGTACGTGGATGGGAGGGGTATGGACGGCTATGGTCCAGGTTCACGTCAATGGGACTAGGCAGATTAATGGTTCAGGCTGGACAAGATGGGCTGAAGGACCTGTTTGTGTTCTATGAGTCTCTAGAAGACTGCTTGTTTGTTGCGCTGAATAAAGACTTTGATATCACCAGCTTCAGAGTCTCTCTGGTGACAATTCACAGTCACAACAGTGGGAATTTGGCAAGGATGGTAAAAAAAAATGGTGCAAATGGTACTCACCTAAAATGGGAGCAGGTATTCCTCAGAGAGTCTGGAGCCGAGGCATGGAGTTCAAGGTCCTCACCTAGGGTCCTTATTCATCGGCATTAGTGAGTCCTGGGGTCCATACAGAAAATCAAAGCCGGGAGGTCAGTCAGAAGTTGAGGTCTGATGACCAGAGCCCTGAATCCATGGGTCCACTGGAGGCCGGAAATGGGCTGTCCTAGGGTTAGAGGACAGTGTATGTGCATGGGTGGGAGGGAGGGAGGAACAGGGCTTGTTTGCTGATTTTCTGTTGCTGAACATTGTGGTCATGCTCTGTTGGTGCTGGAATGTGGCGACACTTGTGGGCTGCCCCCAGCACACCCTCAGTGGTGATGGTTGTTAACGCAAATGACACATTTCACTGCATGTTCCAATGTGCACAGATCCAAATTGAAATCCGGATATGCATCTGAATCGGAATCTGAATCTGCACCTGCATCGGAATCTGAACCTGAATGTGAATCGGGATCTGAATCTGCACCCGCATCGGAATCTGAACCTGAATGTGAATCGGAATCTGAATCCACCCCGCTGAGTAGAGAAGACCTTGTTTTAGCAGCTTAACTGAAGCACAGTGCTATATGCTCTCAGTACAGACCATTTAGATTGACGTGTTTAAATTAATGAGAGATTAACTTTCCCTGCCCTTTCTGGGAGTCCTTGGGTTAATGAGGTTTCTGCCACAGCCAGTAAGGCAGCTTCACTGAACATCATCCATTTTCTGGGACAGCTGTTGGCAGTTAATGACGTTCTGCTGTGAGGGACTGGCAGTGTGTTTGATACAGGGCATCAATTAAGAAGCCATCATTAGACCATAGGGTCATAAGACACAGGAGCAGAATGAGGCCATTCAACTCATCGAGTCTGCTCCACCGTTCCAGCGTGGCTTTTTTATTAACCCTCTCCTGCCTTCTCCCCGTGATCTTTAACACCCTGACTAATCAAGAACCTATCAACTTCTGTTTTAAATATACCCAATGGCTAGGCCTCTACAGCCATCTGTGGCAATAAATTCCACAGATTCACCACCCTCTAGTTAAAGAAATTCCTCCTCATCTCCATTGTAAAGGGGAAGTTCTTCATTTCTGAACCTGAACAACACCAAGGCCTGACCAGAAATAAGAAAGCCAACTGATACCGAGCCTTCGTATACAATTACTTTTCCAGGATTTCTTGCAATATAAAAGTACAATGATTTACTTTTATTTGATTCTTTCACCAAGAGCTTGTCCTGATCCAACCATGTAGACATTATAGCAAATAAAACACACCAGTGCCTCTACTTCCTCGAGAGGCTAAAGAAATTGAGCATGTTTCCTTTGACATTCACCAATTCTTATCCTGATGAAGGATCTGGGTTTGAATTGTTTATTCCTCTCTATAAGTGCTGCCTGGCCTGCTAAGTTCCTTCTGCATTTTGTTATTTTGTGTGTGTTGCTCTGGATTTCCAGCATCTGCAGAATTCCGTGTGTCTACCAGCTTTTATCAATGCACATTGAAAGAACCCTTATATGGGTGCATATGACAGCTGCTCTGCAGGACTACACAAAAAATTGCAGAAGTCACAGGCAACACGAGTGAATCTGCAGGTGCTGGAAATAAATAAAAAACACAAAATGCTGGCAGAACTCAGCAGGCCAGACAGCATCTATGGGAGGAGGTAATAATGACGTTTCGGGCCGAAACCCTTCATCAGGAGTGGACCCTTGGAAAAATTAAACCCAAATTTATCTGATCAGTGTTTCCGATGTAACCAAGAAATTGGTACTTTTTTACATTCTACTTGGTCTTGTTCTAAAATTCAACCTTTTTGGACAAATTTAAGAGTTTTACTGGAACAAATTATTGGAACACAACTTCCACATAACCCAATATTACTTTTATTAGGCGATATTGAAGGGATAAAACCGAAACCCAAATTGAATAAATATCAGAAAGAATTCATAAAAATTGCACTGGCAGTAGCCAAAAAGGCTATTGCAGTTACTTGGAAATCAGATTCATACTTAAGTATAGATCGTTGGAAGAATGAAATTTCCAGCCGTATTCCACTTGAAAAAATTACTTATAATTTAAGAGATAAATATGAAACATTTTTGAAAATTTGGCGCCCTTATTTACAAAAGACAGGATTAAATATATAGGTGCTCCGAAGATAAAATAATTGGTTATTTAGGGAAAGAAATAAATATATATACTAAAGTTATTATGAACTCCGTGGAGCATGTGGGGATCTTCCGATATCCAGGCATTCTTTCTTTCTTTCTTTTTTCTTCTTTTTCTTTTTCTTTTCTTCTATAGGGATGTTAGGGGGAGGGGTTAAGGGGAGGGGGGGAAGGGTAGATAATTTTTTTTTCTTTCTGTAATCATTCGAAAACTCAATAAAAAAATTTTTTTTAAAAAGGACTGGACCCTTCATCTGGCCATCACGGACATGGTTCAGCACATCACAGAAACCAGCCTCTCCTGCGTGAGCTCTGTCTACACTTTCCACTGCCCAAATAAAGCAGTCGATATAATCAAAAACCCCACCCACTCCAGACATTCTCTCTCTTTCCCTTCCCACCTACCACCAGTCTGAAGACCCGCTGTATAAGACTATTGAAAGGCTCTCTTGTATGGGTGGCAGAGTCGTGTAGCAGGTAGCTCAACGCTTCACAGTAACCGGTTATAAGATCAAGATTCAACTCCCCCTCTGTCTGTAAGGCCATTTGTACGTTCTCTCCATGACCGCATGAGTTTCTTCTGGATACTCCAGTTTCTGCCCACATTCCAAAGAGCTGTGGGTTAGGGTGAGTGGGCTTTGAACATGCTATGTTGGCACCAGAAGCTTAGCGATTAGATTTGATACGAACGACACATTGCACTGTTTGGTTCAATGTACACGTGAGGAGTAAATCTAATCTTCATCTTTAATCTTATAAGATGGGCTCTTGGCCTCACAGTCTACCTCGTCATAACCTTGCACACTGCTGTCTGCCTGTACTGCACTTTCTCTGTCATTGTAACACCTCTGCATTCTGTTTTCCGCTGAGCTAACTCAATGCACTGTTAGATAGATAGATAGATAGATAGATAGATAGATACTTTATTCATCCCCATGGGGAAATTCAACTTTTTTTTTCCAATGTCCCATACACTTGTTGTAGCAAAACTAATTACATACAATACTTAACTCAGTAAAAAAATATGATATGCATCTAAATCACTATCTCAAAAAGCATTAATAATAGCTTTTAAAAAGTTCTTAAATCCTGGCGGTAGAATTGTAAAGCCTAATGGCATTGGGGAGTATTGACCTCTTCATCCTGTCTGAGGAGCATTGCATCGATAGTAACCTGTCGCTGAAACTGCTTCTCTGTTGTAATGAAAGGTCCTGTAGGGTTGGCGAGGAAAGAGAAGATTTTCACCGTACCTCAGTACATACGAAAATATTAAACTAATTTACCAGTTTGCCTTTCCTATCTGACTCAAAGGAAGGCAGATAACTTATTAACAGAATGGTTGGCGCCATGGTACTGTAGCACGGTACTGAGTACTGGGGACATCCTGGAGTTTGGAATTAAGTTCCAGTGCCATTCTGTAAGGATTGTCTACACGTCCTCCCTGTGGAATGCATTGCCCAGCGCATTTTCTGGGCCCAGCGCATTGATGCAATCAAAGCAGGCTCCTTTCCTCCCTCCCACCCACCCACACTGACAGTTCCCCCAACTCCTGGTCGGGCCTTCAGGCCTGTTGCTTCCAGCAGACTCGCGGATAAGCGCCCGAGTGGAAGTTTAGCCTCCTAACTTTGTGCCAATGCTGCTTTCAAATCTGTTTGTGCTGTGGTAATCTTGGAACAATAGGACCTTGTTAATACAACTCATCTGAGGCAGAATATGCTTCTGTATTCAAAATAGTGCTGACGACTGTGTAGGGACGACTCAGATCACACGAAACAATGAGAGAGTTTGGTTTGATTGAATGGAGTAATTATGTCACTGGGTGAATCACAGCTGACATCAGCAGGGACTAGAGTTAAAATTGTAGGGCTGCCAGTGCGACACCACAGCATTTGTTGATAATAACAATGAGCAAGTGCTGTTGAAATCCACCCTTAGGTGGAGCAACGGCTGTGGGCAGGATGAACGGTTTAAAACCCAGATAAAGGCTCCGAAAGATGATGAAGAATATTGTACACTGCACACATCACACATCGCTCATGACTGAGACACGCTGTGGAGAAGTGTGGACACAAGTCAACATATCGCAGAAACCAGCCTCTCCTCCATGGGCTCTGTCTACACTTCTCACTGCCTCGGTAAATCAGCCAACGTACCCCGCACCGTCCACCACAGCGGGCAGGATTTCCTGGTGGCCATTCCTATCTCCATTCCGAAATGTTGGTCCACGGCCTCCTCTACTACCACGATGGGGCCACTCTCAGGTACGAGGAGCAGCACCTCATATTCTTTCTGGGCAGCATCCAACCTGGTGGTGGGTGAACTTTGATTTCTCTAACTTCAACCCCATTCACCTTCCCCTTCTCCCTTTTTCAATTCCCTATTCTGGGTCCTCTCTTCCCCCTCCTGCCCATCACCTCTCTCTGATGCCCTTCTTCCTTCATTTTCTCCCATTCTGTCTCCTCTCTGTTCTTATCAGATTCCTTCCTCTACTGACCTTTACCTTTCCCACCTATCACCTCCCAGCTTCTCACTTCATTCTCACTCCACACTCACCCACTTTCCCCTTCACCTGGCCTCACCTATCACCAGCTAACTTGGACACCAACCCCTTCCCTCCAACCCCACCTCCCTGCCCCTTCACTTCCGGTCCTGATGAAGGATCATGGCCTGAAATATCGATTGTTTATTTCCCTCCATAGAAGCTGCCTGACCTCACCATTTTGTATGTTGCTTCACATAATCAAAGATCCCCCATATTCCAGTGATTCTCTCTTCTCCCTCCTTTCATTGATCAGAAGATACAAAAGCCTGAAAGAATATACCACCAGGTTCAAGGATAGCTTCTCTCCCACAAGATTCAAAGAGTCAAAGTACATTTATTATCAATGTATGCAGTATAGAACCCTGAGATTTATCTTCCCGCAGACAGCCTCAAAACAAAGAAACATCGTGGAACCTGTTGAATTGTGAGTATTATTAAAAGTAAGTTAATACTAATCGGGAAGCTGTCGGTAGCAAGAGGCGGGATCTGGGGTTGGCGGGGTCTTTACTTCCGCTCTTTTTACTCCCAGTATGTATTGTATATAGTTCCTCCACCCATGCCGCACGAGGTACCTGGAAGCATCTGTATTGTAAATATGATTTGCCGTCCCCGATAAAGATGTTCTTTTGGTCATCAAGTTATCGAGCAGTCTTTTTGTAAAGTAGAAGTTACCATAGAACCCATTCAAAGAAAATCACCTAACACCCAATGTGCAAAAAAAAAAATGCGAACAGCAGAAAAAGAGCAAAACATATAGAGACCACAGAATCAATGAAACGGTTTAGGGATGTATGTGTCATCCACTGACTGCATAAAATAGCAATACAAAAGGAGGTACCAGAAACCAAAAACACATCATAACATGAGCTACAGAGTCCAACCTATAAATGAATAATATCCTAGTAAAATAAGCCTGACTCTTGACCTCACGATCTACCTCATTATGATCTTGAACCTTATTTCGGCCTGCACTGCACTTTCACTGGAACTGTAACACTTTATTCTGCATTCTGGTTTTGCTTTTCCCTTGGACTACCTCAATGTGATGAAATGATCTGTACAGATGGCAAGCAAAATATGATTGTTTTTTAAATATATTTCTTACGATCTCAGGACCCTGCAGGACATTAAAAACTTAAAGAAATGCAGATCTATCCTGTCAGTGAGCTGCTTGTTGGCAGAGAAACTGAAGAAACTGGGTGGTGCCGATTGTGCTGATGCCCACGTAAGGGAGGCAATGGAGGAGTCGGTGCGCCAAGGCAGTGTGCAGTCTAACAGTGAATGATCATCTTGGTCATTTTACTTGTGATTGTGAGACCCTGGTGGACATTGTTAATGTGGAATGCTGCAAGTCTGATTCACTAATATTCCGGCAGGTGGCAGGGAAGCAGCGAGGCCTCGATCATAGCCAGGACTAGGCCTCAATCACAGCCAGGACTAGGCTTCGATCACAGCCAGGACTAGGCCTCGATCACAGCCAGGACTAGGCCTCAAGCCACAGTGTCGCCTGTTACAGCTGCCCAGGAGAGAGGCATGGGAGTTGGTGCACTCCAAAGGAGCACCATAGGTGGTATGTTGCAGTGTCCAAACTGGAGTCGGTGCTGCTCCCCACAGTGTTTGCTTGGAAGAAGACAAGCGATCTTGTGTTCAATTGCTGCAATATTCATGGACTCAGGGTCTCAGATTATAATTATTTTGTGTGACTGTATTTTACTGATATCTTATACATGCTATATGAGCCTTGTGCTGTGTGTGACTGTTGGCATTGTGTTTTGCACCTTGGCCCCAGAGTAATGCTGTATTCACGGATATTCATGTTTGGGTGAATGACAACTAAACATGAACTTGAACTTGAATATAAGTTTTTCACTCTACCTTGGTGCATTTGACAATAAACAAACAACTGACAATTTATATTAAGAGACCTCTAGGGGCCAGATGAAGGAGGAATGTTTCCCTTGCCTGACAAGTCTTAAGTGAGGAGATCACAATAAGGTGAGGCCATTTAGGAGAAAATTTCTGTGCTGATATGCAGATGAATTCTCCTACCCAGAGGGCTGTGGAGGATCAGACAGTGTGTTGCTTCAAAGCAGAATTCAATGGATTTCTGGGTATTCAAGGAATCAAGGGATGGGGCAGGACAGGAGATTCTGTAGTCAGAGGAACAGAGACAAGGTTCTTTGGGCACGATAGAGACACCCAGATGGTATGTTGCCTCCCTGGGTCCAGGATTAGGGATGTCTCGGATCAGGTCCATGGCATTCTCAAGGACGAGGGTGAGCCACCAGAAGTCCTGGTGCTTATTGGTACTGATGACATAGGTAAGCAAGGTGAGGAGGTCCTGAAGAGAGATTTTAGGGAGCCAGGTAGAAAGCTGAGAAGCAGAACCTCGAGAGTAGAAATCTCCGAATTGCTGCCTGGTGCCACGTGCCACTGAGGTTAAGAGTAAGATGATTTGGCAGGTGAATCTGTGGCTGAAGAACTGATGCAGGGGGCAGGGTTTTAGACTAATGGATCATTGGGATCTCTTTTGGGGAAGGTATGACCTGTACAAAAGGGTCAGGTTACTCCTGAACCTGAGGAGGTCCAATATCCTTGGGGGCAGGTTGGCTAGCGTTGTTTACATGGGTTTAAACTAGTCTGGCAGGGGGATGGGAACCAGAATGATAGTGCTGAAGATGAGCACTATCACAGTTAGTTTACGAACTGTGACAATGTTGTGGTGAACTACATATACCTGTCTGGACACGTCCCCTGATGACTGCTCCTGTGGCTCCTCCCACAGACCCCTGTATAAAGACGATTGAGGTCTGAGCCCGGCCTCTCTGTCTCCAGGATCTAGTATGGTGGTCACTCACTGCTTGTTCCTTCTTCCAGTCAATAAAAGCCGATACCTCACTTTTACGTCTCAGAGAGAGTTATTGATGGTGCATCAAATGTGTAATGACACTTCTAGCAAGGAGAGGCTCATGACAGGGCAAAAGTGCAGTCAACAGGTTGAGCTGCAATGTAAAAGATGGACAGAATCAAAATGGGTGAATACAGGACTGAAGGTGTTATATTTAAATGTGTGCAGTATATGGTTCCTTAAGGTTGTTATAGCCAGGGCTGGTAATGGGGACAAACTCCCACTACCTATTAAATGTTCCCAATGGTGTGTGACTCAAATAGCCCCTGACAACCAGCTCCTGGACTTCACATGTGGCTTAGCTCCCAAGCTTGGCAGAACCATCTCTACTGACAGGAAAATGGGCAAAGGAGGATTACTGGCACCTTAAAACGAGTCACTATGGACAGATGGGGCTCATCAGCCGTGATTGGCAGTTCATCGAAGAGAAGGAGAACCTCAAACTCAAACCTCTGCTGCCTTGCGGCTGTACCCACTCATGCGGAAAGCTTCAGGTGTAAGCACCGAGGGAAAAATCCAGAGCTGGAGTCCCTACGGCAGTCCTACATGGATCAATCCTGACTGGCAACTCCCGTGATGCCGCTGGTGCCAAATCTGTATCGGTCTCTGCTGTTCCTTTGTGTTTATCAGATGCGTGGAGAGGGGAAGCTTGCTACATGGGAAACAGCTTGCTCTCCACATCACACTGCCCAGGCTTGCGTATCTAAGCAGCTAGGACACTATATCCATGGTCAACTCTGACCAACGGAGGCCCTCACCTCACATACAGAATAAGGTCAATGAACTTGAGTCACAGTTACAGATTGGCATGTATGATGTTGTGGTATCATTGAATCATGGCTGAAAGAAGATTATAGCTGGAAGCTTAATGTTCAAGAATACACATCATATCGAAAGGACAGGCAGAAAGGCAGAGGGGACAGTGTCACTCTGTTGGTAAAAAATGTCAACTCATTAGAAACAGGTGACACAGGGTTGGAAGGTGTTGGATCATTGTGGATAGAGCTAAGGAACTGAAGTTCCCTGATGGGAGTTATATACAGACCCCCCAAAGAGCAGAAAGGATGTGGTCTACAAATTACAGCAGGAGACAGGAAACGCATGCCAAAAGGGCAACGTTATACTAGTCACAGGGCATTTCAATATGCAAGTAGAATGGAAAACTCAGGTTGGTGTTAGATTCCAAGTGGGGGAACTTCTGGAATACCTATGAGATGGGTTTTTAGAGCAGCTCATGGTTGAGCCCACTAGGGGATCAGGTATTTTGGGTTGGGTTTTGTGCACTGAAACAGAATTGATTAAGGTAAAAGAACTCATAGGAGAAAGTGATCAGAATATGATCGAATTTACCCTGAAATCTGAGAAGGAGAAGCTAAAGTCAGACATATCAATATTACAGTGGAGTAAAGGGAATTACAGAGGTATGAAAGAGGAGTTGGCCAGAATTGACTGGAAAAGAACACTGGCAGGGATGATGGCAGAGCAGCAATGGCTGGAATTTTCTGATGCAATTTGGAAGGCACAGGATATATACATCCCAAAGAGGAAGAAGTATGACACAACTGTAGCTAACTAGAGAAGTCAAAGCCAACATAAAAGTCAAAGAGAGGATGAAAAACAGAGCAAAAATTAGAGGGAAGTTAGAGGATTGGGAAGCTTTTAAATACCAACAGAAGGCAACTAAAAAAGTAATTAAGAAAGTAAAGATGGAATACAAAAGTAAGTTAGCCAATAATATTAAAGAGGATACCAAAAGTTTCTTTAGATACATAAAGTGTAAAAGAGAGGTGAGAGTGGATATCAGACTGACGGAAAATAATCCTGGAGAGGTTGTAATGAGGAACAAGGAAATGGTGGATGAACTGTGGAAGGCACTGGCATTATGGTGGAAGTTTCAAGTGTCAGGGGTCATGAAGTGTTTGAAGTTACCATTACTAGGGAGAAGGTTCTTGGGAAACTGAAAAGTCTGAAGGTAGATAGGTCACTTGGACCTGGATCTGAAAGAGGTAGCTGAAGAGACTTGTGGAGGCATTATTTATGATCTTTCAAGAATCACCAGATTCTGGAATGGTTCCAGAAGACTGGAAAATTGCAAATGTCACTGCACTCTTCATGAAGGGAAAGAGGCAGAAGAAAGGAAACTGTCAGCCAGTTAGTCTGACCTCGGTGGTTGGGAAGATGTTGGAGTCGATTATCAAGGATGAGATCTCAGGGTGCTTGAAGGTACATAATAAAATAGGCTGTAGTTAGCATAGTTTCCTCAAGGGAGAATCTTGTCTGACAAATGTGTGTTAAGGATCCGGCCTGAACACTGGGTCGAAGGGCCTCTGCTGATAGCTCTGGACCACAATAGCCCTTAATTTCTGCCTTCTTTCACCTGGCCACGTGGGTTTTGACCCAGCCCCTTTCCTTATTGGACTTTTGCCAATTACCCACTTATCTCCTTACTAGGACCCACCTGTTTCTGTTTTCACTCATTACCCGGTCCATTTAAACCCTGCCTTGACTCACATTCTCTGCCCGTTTGTCCCAGCTCTGACCTGAGTTGTTCTAGCCTGCCATCGCGTCTGCTGCCAACTGAATTTGCTGGATTCTGTGTTTCTGGATTTTGCCTGTTCTGGAACCTGATTTTTGCCTGTGTGCTCTGGATCGTCTGCCCTCGCCGGACTGCCTTTCCTGGGTAAGACCTCTGCCTGCCAATCTGGATTTGTGCCTGCCTCCTGTTTTTGAAAGACTGTTGCCCTTGTGCTCCCTAATAAGTCCTGGTAAAAGAGCATTCATTGGTCTGCACTTGAGTCCTACCATAACCTGACCCAACCTGACACTGTGTTGGAATTCTTTGAAGAAATAACAAGCAGGATAAACAAAGGAGAATAGGTTGATGTTGTGTATTTGGACTTTCAGAAGGCCTTTGACAATGTGCTACATATGAGGCTGCTAAACAAGCTACAAGCCTATGGTATTACAGGAAAGATCCTACCATGGATAAAGCTCTAGCTGATTGGCAGGTGTGGGAATGAAGGGAGCCTCTTCTGGTTGGCTGCCGGTGACTAGTGGTATTCCACAGGGGTCTGTGTTGGGACCAATTATTTTTATGTTTTATGTCAATGATTTGAATGCTGAAATTCTTGGCTTTGTTGCAGAGTTTGTAGACAATACAAAGATAGGTGAAGGGGACAGGTAGTTTTGAGGAAACTATAGAAGATACAGAAGGTCTTGGACAGATTAGGAGAATGAGCAAAGAAGTGGCAGATGGAATACAGTGCCTGGAAGTGTATGGTCATGCACTTCGTTTAAAAAAAAAAAAATGAAAAGGTTGATTATTTTCTAAATGGAAAGAAAATATAAAAAAATTGAGGTGCAATGTGACTTGGGAGTCCTTGTTCAGGATTCCCTAAAGATTAATTTGCAGGTTGAGTCAGTGGTGAGGAAGGCAAATGTGATGTTAGCATTCATTTCAGGAGGATCGGAACATAAAAGCAAGGATGTGATGTTGAGGCTTTATAAAGCGCTGGTGAGGCCTCATCTAGAGTGTTGTGAGCAGTTTTGGGCTCTTTATCTTTGAAAGGATGTGCTGAAACTGGAGAAGGTTGAAAGGAAGTTCACAAAAATGATTCCAGTTTGGAACAGCTTGTTATATGAAGAATGTTTGATGGCTCTGGGCCTGTATTCACTGGAATTCAGAAGATTAATGGGTGACCTATCAAATAGTGAAAGACCTTGATAGAGTGGACGTCAAGAGGATGTTTTCTATGTTGAGACAGTCTAAGACCTGAGGACTCTCAGAAAAGAGGGGTATCCTTTTAGAATGGAGATAAGGAGGAATTTCTTTAGTCAGAGAGTGGTGAATCAGTGGAATTTGTTGCCACAGGTGGCTGTGGAGGTCATCTGTGTGCATATTTCAGCTGAGATTAATAGATTCTTGATTGATCAGGGCATGAAGGGAAAAAGATTGGGACTGAGGAAAATTGGATCAGCCAGGATGAAATGGTGGAGCAGACTCGATGGACTGTTTGTCCCACTCCCATCAGAGAGGAGGCTACGGGGCATCCATGCCAGGACCACCAGGCTCAAACAGTTACATTCCCCAAGCAGTAAGGCTGATCAACACCTCCACACCTCCAACCATCACTACCTTATCATTTCCTGTCAGAGTCACCTTGTGTACAGACAGTCCTGTGTGTAGCCTCACTTTATGGACATACAATCAATCCCTTTATAGAAACTATCTTACGAATTTATATATTTTTTACTATTGTCTTTTTTTAGCTTATTTTGTCTCTCTGTGTGGCATTGGATCTGGAGTAACAATTGTTCTCCTTTATATTTGTGTTCTGGCAATGACATTAAACCATCTCGAATCTTTAATCTAATTGTTACTGTACTGTTATGACAGATTGACCTGGCCATCTTTGTAATACCATCTTTTCATTGTGTCAAATCCCTTCTGTATCTCCTTTCTAGTGGTTTACTTATCACTTGAAGGTTACTTTGATCTGTTCAAAGCTTAGCAGAAATCTCTGCTATCTGCTTGTTGCCCAGAAAGCATGTTCATCAGTAAGATTAACCAATGGAACAAGATTTAAATTAAGCACTAGTGGTCGAAGTGCATGCTGTGATGTCAAATTAGAGGTAATTTCCATGACAGAATGACTAGAGCAATGGGCAAAACGATCAATCATGCGATCTATCCTCCGTTTGGCCAGCTAATAATCACACAGTCCATTAATTGATGTGCAGGGCAGGTTTTTTATTACACACAGAGGGTGGTGGATGTCTGGAATAAGGTATTGGGAGGGTGGCGGAGGCATATGTGATAGAGGCATTCAAGACGCTCTTAGACAGAGACAAGAATGAGCAGGACATGGAAGAATATGGACATTGTAGGCTGAAGGGTTCAGTATGCATCAATTTCTCAACGATTCAGGAACAGCTCCTTCCCCTTTGCCATTAGATTCCTGAATGGATATTGGACCCATGAACACTACCTCACTACTTCTTGCAGTATTTTTAATTTAACTATATATATATAAAAAAGTATATTGGAGTAATACTTACTGTAATTCAGTTTTATTATTATGTATTGCAAAGTACTGCTGCAACATAGCAAATTTCACTGATTCTGATTTCTCTAATGTAATTTCTTCTCTAATTTTCCATTCTCCTTTCTGATTCCACTCTAATCCCTTCTCTTCTCACCTGTCCATCACCTCCCTCTGGTGCCTCTCCTCTCCCCTTTCTCCCATGGTCCACTCTCCTCCCCAATGAGATTTTTTTCCCTTTATCTCTTCCACCTAACACCCCCCCAGCTTTTTATTTCACCCCCCTCCTCCACATCTGGTCTCACCTATCATCTGCCATCTTGTGCTCCTTCCCCTCCTTCCCACCTTCTTATTCTGGCTTGTTTCCCTCTTGCTCTCCAATCCTGAAAAAACCGTAAGACCATAACATACAAGAACAAAATTAGGCCATTTGGGCAATCGAGTTTGCTCTGCTATTTCACCATGGCTAATCCATTTTCCCCCTCAGCCCCAATCTCCTGCCCTCATGCCCTGACTAATCAATAATCTATCAACCGCTGCCTGAAATATGCCCAATGACTTAGCCTCCATAGCCGTCAGTGGCAACAAATTTCAGTTTCACCACATCTGCATTCTAAAAGGACACGCCTCTATTCAGAGGCTGTGTCCTCGGGATTTGATTTCCCCCACCATAAAAAACATTTGCCCCACATCCACTCCATCAAGGCCCTTTAACATTCGATAGGTTTTAATGAGGTCACCTTATTCTTTTGAATTCCAGTGAGTACAGGCCCAGAGCCATCAAAGGCTTTTTTACATGACAAGCCTTTCAATCCCAGAATCATTTTCATGAACTTCCTTTGAACCGTCTCAAATGTCAGCACTTTCTAAGGGGCCCAAAACCACTCACGATGTTTCAAGTCCTCACCCGTGCTTTATAAAGTCTCAACATTACATCCTTGCTTGTATATTCTAGTCCTCTTGAAATGAATGCTAACATCTCATTTGCCTTCCTTAGCACTTACTCAAAGTGCAAATTAACCTTTAGGGAATCCTGCACGAGGACTCCCAAGTCCCTTTGCACCTTGGATTTTTATTTTGTTATTTTCCTCCCATTAGAAAATAATCTGTTATTCCTGCTGAAGGATCTTGACCCAAAATGTTGACTATACTCTTATCCATAGATGCTACCTGGTCTGCTGAGTTCCTCCAGCATTTTGTGTTACTTGGACTTTCAGTGTCTGCAGATTTTCTGTTGCCTACTCTATTATTTCTTCTACCAAAGTGCATGACCATGCACTTCCCAACACTATTTCATCTGCCACTTCTTTGCCCACTCTTCCAATCTAAGTCCTTCTGTAGCCTCCCTATTTCCTCAAAACTAACTGTCCCTCCATCTATCCTTGTATCATCTGCAAACCTGGCCACAAAGCCATCAATTCCTCATCCAAGGGTGATGGGTCTGGACCTGCAATGTTGACTGTTTATTGTCCTTCAGAGAAGTTGTTTGACTTTCAGAGTCCCTACAGCATTTTGTGTGTGGTGCTCAAGATTTCCAGCATCTGCAGAATCTTGTGAGCCTAATAATGTAGCAGAACCATGTCTCAATAAATGTTGTGATTGTTGGTTGGGTTTGAGCCAAGAAATATCTGATTAGACATTTTGCCTCTTAAACCTGTAACAAGCTTTTATCTTAAAGCAACAAATCAAAAAAGCAAAAAGTCATAAACACTAGCAATCTAAATTAAAAATTGGCAGGCCAGTGAGCTTCTGCAAAGGGAAAGCAGAGATGATATTTTGAATCCATTAATTCCTTCAGAACAATTAAAAGATAGAAATTGAACATTTTTGAAATTTCAATATTTGATAGATTTGTCTCAAAGTTCAAAGTAAATTTTATTATCAAAGTACATGTATGTCACCACATACAACCCTGAGATTAATTTTCCTGGCAGGAATACTAAGCAAATCTATAGAACAATAACTATTACAGGATCAATGAAAGATCAACCAGAGTGCAGAAGATAATAAACTATGCAAGTGCAAATATAAACAAATAGCATTAAATAATGAGAGCATGAAATAACAAGATAAAGCGTCCTTAAGCTAAAACCATCAGTTGTAGGAATGCCAGAAATAGAATAAGTGTAGTTATCCCCTTTTGTTCCAGAGCCTGATGGTTGAGGGGTAGTAACTGTTCTTGAACCTGGTGGTGCGAGTCCTGAGGCTCTTGTACTTTCTACCTAATGGCAACAGTGAGAAAAGTGCATGGCCTGGGTGGTGAAGATCTTTGATGGATGCTCCTTTCCTACAACAGTGCTTCATGTATTTTTGCTCAATGTTTGGGAGGGCTTTACCCTTGATACACAGGGCCGAATCCACCACCTTTTGTAGGATTTTCCATTCACAGGCATTGGTGTTTCCATACTAGGCTGTGTTGCATCTACAGAAGTTTCCCAAAATGTCCATTTTGGGCAAAAGAATATTCTTTCCATTTTTTATCTATCAGCAATGCCTTGATGACTCAACAGGATATGATTTGGATGAACAAGATTCACTGGGTTACCGGAACACAACCTCTGTTCACACAGGAGCACCACAGGGCTGTATGTCTAGCCCCTTGCTCTTTCACTTTACACCTATGACTGTGTGGCTAAGTACAGCTCCAACACCATACTCAAGTTTGCTGATAACACCACTATTGTGGGCCGTATCAAAGACGGTGATGAATCAGCATTCGGGGGGAGATGGAAAATTTAGTATCAGTAAGACCAAGGAAATGATTGTAGACTTCAGGAGAGGGAAACCAGAGGTCCATCATCAGAGGATCAGAGCTGGAGAGAGTCTGTAACTTTAAATTTCTTGGTGTCACTATCTCAAGAGGATCTGTCCTGGACCCATCATATAAATATAATTGCAAAGAAAGCACAACAGTGCCTCTACTTCCTCAGGAGTCTGCGGAGATTCAGCATGTCATCAAAAATCTTGGCAGACTTCTATAACTGTGTGGTGGAAAGTGTATTGACTGGCTGCATCACAGCCTGGTAGAGAAGACCAATACCAATGAATGGAAAATCCTATAAAAGGTAGTGGATTTGGCTTGGTACATCACAGGTAAAGCCCACCCAACCATTGAGCACATCTACAGGAAACGTTGCTGTAGAAAAGCAGCAAAGATCCTCGCCATCCAGGCCATGCTCCTTTCTGCTGCCATCAAGTAGAAGGTACGAGAGCCTCAGGACTCGAACCACCAGGTTCAAGAACAGTTACTAGCCCTCAACCATCAGGCTCTGGAACAAAAGTGGATAACTACACTCATTCTATTTCTGATGTTCCTGTGACTGATGGTCTCACTTTAAGGAGTCTTTATCTTGTTATCTCATGCTCTCATTATTTATTGCTATTTAGTTATATTTGAAATTGCAGTTTGTTGTTCATTGATCCTGTTTACAGTTACCGTTCTATAGATTTGCTGAGCAAGCCCACAGGAAAAAGAATCTCAGGGTTGTATTTCATGATATGTATATACTCTGATAATAAATTTTACTTTGGATGAAATAATTAATGGTAGTTTAGGCAGGTTGGTCCTTGCTGTGACTTTAGAAGAACAGCAGCCTTTTCAAATGTTGTCCCTTGATAGTTGTCATCCCACTGAGCACAGCCGCAAGTCTCCAGCTGACTGTTGTAATGACTGACATCAGACAGCTGGCTCAACTGCAAGGCTGAACTCACTGGCCAATTAGCCTGGAACTTGATAACCAAACAACCAGATGTTCAAGGAACCAGCAGGAACTTCCTTCTCTTACGTAGCCTGAGAGAAGGAAAACAAACATTTTGCAATGTATTACTTGGTAAAATGAAAGTTTGGTCAAAATGGGGATCTGAATGGTCCACAAACACTAATTCATAAATGCAAAAGATTTGCAGATGCTGGAAACCCAGAGTACCACACACAACAGGTTGGAGGAACTCAACGGGTCAGGCAGCATCTATGAAGAGGAATAAACCATTGACGTTTCAGACTGAGACCCTTCATCAGGATTGGAAAGGAAGGGGGCAGAGGTGGGGGGAGGTGGAGTACAGACTAGAAGGCGATAGCTGAATTCAGGTGGGTTGGAGTGGGGAGTGGGGATGAAGTAAGAAACTGGTAGGTGACAGGTGAAAAAAGCAAAGGGCTTAATCTCACTATTTTGCCCTCTTTTTTGCACAAGTTATTTATTCATTTATTGTATTATTGCAATTTTAAGAACTTATTTGGAGATACAGCACAATAATGGGTTCTCCTGACCCAATGAGCCTGTGCTGCCCAATTACACCCATGTAACCAATTAACATACTCATAACTCTTTGGAAAGTGGGAGGAAACTGGAGCAACTGGAGGAACCCCACATGGTCATGGGGAGAAACTCATTACAGATGGCAGTGGGAAATGAATCCAGGTCATTGGTGCTAGAATAACATTCTACATTCCAGAACTACCGTGTGGCCCCATTTTTAATGTATTGCTGCTGCAAAGCAATAAATTTCAGGGGCATACGTCAGTGATAATTGAGTTCAAAGTAAATTTATTATCAAAGTACATATATCACCACATACTACACTGAGTTACATTTACTTGTGGGCATTCACAGTATGTAGAAAGAAACACAACAGGGTCCTCTGTTGGTTGGGGTTGACCATGAATATGACCATTGCTGCGTACGTGATACACAAGCCAGGGGAGTACAGTATGGACAGTAAGCTGCTGCCCGTGCGGCGGGCTCCCCCTCTCTACACAGCCGACGAACCCAATACAGAGACCGATACAGTTTGGCACCAGCAGTGTCACAGGAGTTGCCAGTCAGCGTTGAACTCAGCACAGGACTGCACAGGGACTCCAGCTCTGGTGGATTCCCTCGGGATGAACTCCTGAAGCTTCCCCATGAGTGGGTATAACCGAAAGGCAGCAGAGTTTGAGATCAGCTTTCCTTCTCCTGGATGACAACAACAGCTGATGAGCCCCATCTGCCAGAAAGAAAAAAACACAATAGAGTTAATGAAAACACACACGCACCAGGGACAACAAATAACCCAATTCTGAATCTGATATGGCTTATTATAAAGTGTTTTGTTAGAAGAAATAAGATGTTATTTCTATCAGCAAAAACATAGAATTCCACATGAAAGCTATTATTTTATTTACATGAAAGCAGGAGCACATGACTTTTCCATGCAAGAATGGTCATTGTGAGTAGCAATCTCAGCCTAGCCAAATGTTGCATAGATTAAGAGAAAAAAGCATTTGTTCAATCACATGAAAATTCCCACCTTATCTGCAGCTAAAGATCGCGTAACAACGGGAAGCAAGTAAATGCAATTATGAAGAAAGCATAGCAGCGCCTCTACTTCGAAGTTTGCAGAGATTTGGCACAACATCTAAACCTTTGACAAACTTCTATAGATGTGTGGTAGAGAGTCTATTGACTGGATGCTTCACAGGCTAGTATGGAAACACCACTAGTCTTGAACATAAAATCATACAGAAAGTAGTGGATATGGCCCAGTCCATCACAGATAAAGCCCTCCCCATCTCTGAGCACATCTACATGGTGTGCTGTTGCAGGAAAGCATCAAAGACCCATCCACCTAGGACATGCTCTCTTCTCACTGCTCCCATTAGGGAGAAGGTATGGGAGCCTCAGGACTCACCACCACATTCAGGAACAGTTATTACCCCTCAACCATCAGGCTCCTGAACCAGTGGGGATAACTTCACTTAAATTCTCTCACCCCAACACTGAACTGATTCCATAAGACCATAAGATATAGGAGCAGAATTAGGCCATTTGGCCCATCGAGTCTGCTCTGCCATTTCATCATGGCTGATCCAATTTTCCCCTCAGCCCCACAACGTATGGATTCACTTTCTGTCCTGATGCAAGTTCAGATTCATTTACTGTCACAGGTACATCGAAACACACAGTGAAAGGCATCATTTGTATTAACAACAGCACAGCCTAATGATGAGCTGGGGGCAGCCCACGAGTGTCGCCACACATTCCAGCTCCGACATAGCATGCCCACTAGTCTCAGCAGAACAACACAAGCAACAGCAGCAAAACCCACCTCACTATTTTGATCTCTTTTTAGCTGGGGGGGATTGGTGCTTGCTGCTGCTTATGCGTGGGAGGGAGGGGAGCTGGGGGTGACATTGGGGTTCTAACATTTAACTGCCCTTCTTTCATTGGGGGCACTCCTCTGTTTTCATGGATGGTTGCAAAGAAAAAGCATTTTAGGATGTATATTGTATATATTTCTTTGACATTACCTTTGAAACCTTCCTGCCACCCAGCCACCCACACTCGTCTAATCCCAGGATAGGCCATCTTTAGACCTCCAATGACTCAGTCATTGGGCCTTCGACATCCTAGTAGACTCGTATTGATTTGCTTCAGCCACGACTTTGAACCAAAAAAGTCTCTTAGACATTTTATTGGCTCGGATGCTGCTAGACCCATTGAGTTCTTGAAATGTTCTGCTTTTCTAGATTCTTAGAATCTCAGTCTCTTTTACCCTTATTTGCTCTTTATTGCGTGGGCCTGACATCTGACTTCCTTTTGAAAGGAGACCAAGGGGAAATGGCTGATATTTAAAGTTCAAGTTCAGCTTCAAGTTTATTGTCACCAGTCTGTATATTTACCCAAACAAATGAAACAAATTTCTTCAGGACCATGGGCACCCCCAAAACATATATCACACAAAGCACATAAAATAAAATATTACCATAAATAAATTAATAATATATAGTTAAAAATGCATGTAGTGCACATCACAGGTAAACTGCTCTCTGTGCTAGTATCGAAACTTTGGTGGCAGAGCATCCATTCATTAGCCTCACAGTTTAAGCAGCCACGGTGGTGTAACGGTTAGCACGGCTAACCACGCGCCGCTACTACAACTCCGGTATTCCAGAGTTCAGTTCAGTTCTGGCGCTGTTCTGTAAGGAGCCTCCACGTGGAATGCATGGGTTTTCTCGAGGTTCTCCACTTTCTTCCCACTGTCCAAAGACGTATCAGGTAGGTTAAATGGTCATTGTAAATTGTCCCGTGATTAAATGAGGGTTAATCAGGGTTGTGGAGGGGGCAGCATAGCTCGAATGGCCCGAAGGGCCCACTTCACACTGTGTCACTAAATAAATAAAAATATCAGGGAAGAAGCTGTTACCCAGTCTGGCAGTGCTAGTCCTGATGCTCCTGTACCTCCTCCCTGATCATAGTGGCTTAAGGAGGTTCTGGGATGGGTTCTAGTCCTGATGCTCCTGTACCTCCTCCCTGATCATAGTGGCTTAAGGAGGTTCTGGGATGGGTTCTAGTCCTGATGCTCCTGTACCTCCTCCCTGATCATAGTGGCTTAAGGAGGTTCTGGGATGGGTTCTAGTCCTGATGCTCCTGTATCTCTGAACTTGAACTTGAGCAATTGGCACAATACAAATTACTGATAATACTACACAGTGGTCATGTGGAGGTCACATATTATCTGTAATGCATCAGTGTAATCAGTGATGCAGGTGGATGCTTCCCTGGTGTCACGGATTGTTGATTACCTGACTGGCAGACCACAGTACGTGCGCTTGCAACACAGTGTGTCAGACAGAGTGGTCAGCAGCACTGGGGCTCCACAGGGGACTGTCCTGTCTCCCTTTCTCTTCGCCATCTACACCTCGGACTTCAACTACTGCACAGAGTCTTGCCATCTTCAGAAGTTTTCTGATGACTCTGCCATAGTTGGATGCATCAGCAAGGGAGATGAGGCGGAGTACAGGGCTACGGTGGGAAACTTTTTCACATGGTGTGAGCAGAATCATCTGCAGCTTAATGTGAAAAAGACTAAGGAGCTGGTGGTGGACCTGAGGAGAGCTAAGGCACCAGTGACCCCTGTTTCCATCCAAGGGGTCAGTGTGGACATGGTGGAGGATTACAAATACCTGGGGATACAAATGGACAATAAACTGAACTGGTCAAAGAACACTAAGGGTGTCTACAAGAAGGGTCAGAGGCGTCTCTACTTCCTGAGGAGACTGAGGTCCTTTAACATCTGTCGGACGATGCTGAGGTTCTACGAGTCTGTAGTGGCCAGTGCTATCATGTTTGCTGTTGTGTGCTGGGGCAGCAGGCTGAGGGTAGCAGACACCAACAGAATCAACAAACTCATTCGTAAGGCCAGTGATGTTATGGGGGTAGAACTGGACTCTCTGACGGTGGTGTCTGAAAAGAGGATGCTGTCCAAGTTGCATGCCATCTTGAACAATGACTCCCATCCACTCCATAATGTACTGGGTAGGCACAGGAGTACATTCAGCCAGAGACTCATTCCACCGAGATGTAACTCTGAGCGTCATAGGAAGTCATTCCTGCCTGTGACCATCAAACTTTACAACTCCTCCCTCAGAGTGTCAGACACCCTGAGCCAATAGGCTGGTCCTGGACCTAATTCCACTTGGCATTATTTACATATTATTATTTAATTATTTATGGTTTTATATTGCTATATTTCTACACTATTCTTGGTTGGTGCGACTGTAACGAAACCCAATTTCCCTCGGGATCAATAAAGTATGTCTGTCTGTAACTTTCACCAGAGCTCTAACCTATCTGTCTCTGGACTTCAAATATTGATCCACCTCCTTGTGGGTAATATCCAGTCCGACTAGGCGCTCTAGTCTCCAAAACAAATTGGCAGGTCAGTGGAACATTTTTGCGACAAGAATAGGTTAATGTTTCAAGTTGAGTAAGGGGCGATGAGGTTGTCCAGGGTATTCAAGAGAGTCTGGGATCTAAGAGCATAGGTACAGAACTAAAAGACCACCCTTCAAAACTGAGATGAGAAGGGTTTGTTCAGTCAGAGGGTGGGGAATCTGTGGAACTCATTACCACACAGGGCTGTGGTGGCCATTTCAGTAGGTGGACTTAAAGTGGAGCTTCATAGCTTCTTGATGGTAAGGGAGTCGAGGGTTATGGGGAGAAAGTGGGATAAGGTGTCACGGTAGCGTGGTGGTTATCACAATGCTTTACAGTACAGCTGACAGGGGTTCAATTCCCACTGCTGCTTCTAAGCATTCCCCATGACCATGTAGATTTCCTCCGGCTGCTGTGTTTACTTTCACAATCCAAAGACATACCAGTTGGTAGTTTAATTGGTCATTATAAATTGTCCTGCGACTAGGCTAGGGTTAAATCAGGGGATTGCTGGGTGGCATGGTTAGAAGGACCAGATGGGCCTATTCTACACTATCTCATCAATCAATAAATACATAAACAACATAGATAAATGGATGAATAAATAACTAAAATCAGCCATGATTCAATGGTGGAGCACAATCAATGGACTGAATGGCCTAATACATTTGTGTATCTTATGGTCTTATGATTATAGATATTTTTATCAGAACTGGCAAAACTCTGTGATAAAGTAGAGGAAAAGAATGAAAAGCTCCTTGCCCTGGAAGCTCGATGTCATCTAAGGAAAAGAGTACAATAATAAGAAATACGATCATTGTTGTGAACCTTTGTCTGTGTTTACAAATACACTGTTCTTGGGCTTCCAGCCGCAAACAAGTAACGATTATAACCGACGTTTCAATGACAAACTCTGCCAGCTTCATCTTTGCCTGTGTTTACTCAATGAATGAACACCGAGAGTTGCTGGGAGAAGCAGATGATGTAAAAGTTCAAACACGAGGAAATCTGCAGATGCTGGAAATTCAAACAACACACACAAAATGCTGGTGGAACACAGCAGGCCAGGCAGCATCTATAAGGAGAAGCACTGTCGACATTTTGGGCCTGACAAAGGGTCTCGGCCTGAAACGTCGACAGTGCTTCTCCTTATAGATGCTGCTTGGCCTGCTGTGTTCCACCAGCATTTTGTGTGTTGTTTGATGTAAAAGGTTGTGCCTGCACTTCCTCTCCGGCATCCACTACCATAACAAAACTTATTTTTTTCTTTCGTCCCCAGATTTTCCCTTTAAATGCGTCAACATGGAGGTCCAAAAGGAAACCAGTGGTAATCTCCCAGGTACAGGCGTTGAGGCCCAAAGGTCAAAACCATGATTGCCGACTCATGGAGCTCGGTGAAATCCAGACGGCAAAGCAGAAGGCTGAAGTCCAGAGCTTAATGCATCCACAGGCAGAAGTGCAAAAGGTTGAAGATCGAAGTTATGGAGCTAAAGGTCTGAAGGTTGAAGCCCCTGGGTCAGCTTGTCCAGCAGTCAGAGGCTTGATGTCTGTGAGTCTGAGTGAGGGGCTGGAGGCTGGCGGCACGATGTCTGTGAGTCTGAGTGAGGGGCTGGAGGCCTGATGTCTGTGAGTCTGAGTGACCAGAGCCAGGGAGTGGAGCCCTGGAGGTGGTCTGTCCTGAGGTTGTGTGTGCGGGGGGGGGTGAGAAAGTTGCTTGTTTGGGTAGCTGCCAATCTGATATATGAATATCAATTTCTCCTTAAGGTAAAAAAAATTCCCTTCCTTGCCCTCTTCTCTATTCCCCACTCTGGCTCCTCACCTCTTCTCAACTGTCTATCACCTCCCCCTGGGTTGCCTCATCATTTTCCTTTCTCCTATCATCCACTCTCCTCTCCTATCAGATTCTTTCCTCTCCAGCCCTTTACCTTTCCCATCCACCTAGCTTCACCTATCACCTTCCAGCTATCCTACTCCTCTCCCACATTTTTACACCAAAACATTGACTGCTTATTTGTTTCCATCGATGCTACTGAGTTCCTCCAGAATTTTGTGTGTATTACTTGAGATTTTCAGCATCTGCAGAATTCCTTGTGTTTATGAATTACTGTTGTTCAAAAGTGATGGGTTGCACCTGAACCCGAGAGAACCAACATTCTTGTGGGCAGGTTTGTTCGAGCTGTTGGGGAGGGTTTAAACTAACTTGGCAGGGGGTTGGGAACCAGAGTGAAGGGGCTCAGGATGGGACGGATGGTAAAAAAGCAAAGATAGTGTCCCGTCAGATTGTCAGGAAGGACAGGCATGTTATAGGACATAGTTGCAGCCAGTAGGCTGAGTATCAAATCATTAGGGATGCAGAGTCAGAAAGGACAGCAAATATGGTACTCAAGTTGTTATATCTAAATGCATGTAGTATAAGAAATAAGGTGGACGATCTTGTTGCAATATTACAGATTGCCAGGTACGATGTTGTGGCCATCACTGAATCATGGCTGGAAGATGGTTGTAGTTGGGAATTGAATGTCCAAGGTTACACGTTATATTGGATAGATAGGAAGATAGGCAGAGGGGGTGGTGTGGCTCTACTGGTAAACAATGACATCAAATAGTAGAAAGATGTGAATAGGATCAAAAGATGTTGAATCCTTGTGGGTTGAGTTAAGAAACTGCAAAGGTAAAAGGATGTTGATGGTAGTTACATACAAGACTCCCCACAATGGCTGGGAGGTGGACCACAGGTTACAACAGGAAATAAAAAAGGCAAGTTAAAAGGGAAATGTTATGGTAGTGTCACAGTCCTGACCATTAATTCCCTATTTTCTCCTAATCCTCTTTGATTGTGCCATGGTTCCGACCATTAATTCCCCATTTGTTCCTAATTCTCTTTGATGACAGCACACCTGGTTTCCATCAAGACCTGCAGCATAAGAACCCTGGCATCACAACCACTAGTTGCCAGATCGTTGGTTTTGCCTGTGTGGTAATTAACGTTTCCCAGCCGCTTAGGACTGTGTGTTCTAAGTTTTGTTCCAGTACTGAGAATTACCTATGAAACTCAGTCTCTTCGTGTCACGATCAGTTTTTTAAGTTCTACTCCAGTTCTGAGGTTTACCTGTGAAACCCAGCTTCACCCCGTCAAGATAACTCTTCTACAGTTTTACTTCAGTACCAAGGGTTGCCTGCATAAATCCATCTCTTGGTGCTGAGAAGAGTTTTGTCTGCTGTTTCCCTTTCTACGCTCCGTGTCAAGATAAATTCTGTCTCCTGCCTTCCTGCTCTCCCGCCTGTTTGCCATTTACATCTGCTTCTGAACTGAATCTCCTTGCCTGTGTCCTGCACTTGGGTTCGTCCCATTCCATTGCAACAAGTAGTCATGGGAGGTTTTAATATGCAGGTCGATTGGGGAAGTCAAATTGGTAATGGATCTCAAGAGAGTGAGTTTGTTGAATGCCTATGAGATAGCTCTTTAGAGCAGTTTGTTGTTGAGCCTACTAGGGGATCCGTTATAATGGACTGAGTGTTATGTAATGAACTGGAGGTGATTAGGGAGCTTAAGGTAAAAGAATCCTTAGGAACCAATGATCACAATATGATTGTTCAACTTGAAATTTGATAGAGAGAAAGTAAAGTCTGATGTAGCAGTATTTCAGTGGAGTAAAGGAAATTACAGTGGTATGAGAGAGGACTTAGCTGAAGTAAATTGGAAGGAGCTGCTGGCAGGGAAGACAGCAGAGCAGCAATGGTGTTATATTTCTGGGAAAAATGAGGAAGGTGCATGATATACGTATTCCAAAAATGAAGAAATATTCAAACGGTAAAATAGTACAACCATGGCTGACAAGGGAAGTCAAAGCTAATGTAAAAGCAAAAGAAAGGGCATACAACAAAGCAAAAATTAGTGGGAAGATAGAGGATTGGGAAGTTTTTAAAAACCTACAGAGAGCAACTAAAAAATTCATTAGAAGGGAAAAGATGAAATATGAAAGCAAGCTAGCAAATAATATCAAAGTGGATAGTAAAAGTTTTTTTTTCAAGTATGTTAAAAATAAAAGAGAAATGAGATTGGATATAGGACCGCTGGAAAATGAGGCAGGAGAAATAATAACAGGGGACAAGGAGATGGCAGATGAACTAAATAAGTATTTCACATCATTCTTCACTGTGGAAGATGCAAGCAGTATGCCTGATGTTGTAGTGTGTGAAGGAAGAGCAGTTACTGTTACAAGAGAAGGTGCTCAAAAAGCTGGAAGACCTAAAGGTACTTAAGTCACCTGGACCAGAAGAACTGCACCCTAGGGTTCTCCAAGAGGTAGCATAGAGATTGTGATGGCATTGGAAATGATTGAACTCTGGCATGGTGCCAGAGGACTGGAAAACTGCAAATGTTACTCCACTCTTTAAGAAAGGAGGAAGGCAGCAGAAAGGAAATTATAGACCAGTTAGCCTGACCTCAGTGGTTGGGAAGATGTTACAGTCAATTGTTAAGGATGAGGTGATGGAGTACTTGGTGACACAGGACAAGACCGGACGAAGTCAGCATGGTTTCCTTCAGGGAAAATCCTGCCTGACAAATCTGTTGGAATTCTTTGAGGAGATTACAAGTAGGATAGATAAAGGGGATGCAGTGGATGTTGTATATTTGGACTTTCAGAAGGCCTTTGACAAGGTGCCACACATGAGGCTGCTTACCAAGTTAAGAGCCCATGGTATTACAGGTAAGTTACTAACATGGTTAGAGCATTGGCTGATTGGTAGGAGGCAGCAAGTGGGAATAAAAGGATCCTTTTCTGTTTGGCTGCCGGTGACTAGTGGTGTTCTGCAGGGGTTGGTGTTGGGTCCACTTCTTTTTATGCTGTATAAAAATGATTTAGATCATGAAATAGATGGCTTTGTTGCCAAGTTTGCAGATGATACAAAAATTGGTGGAGGGCAGGTAGTGTTGAGGAAACAGGTAGGATGCAGAAGGACTTGGACAGATTAGGAGAATGGGCAAGAAAGTGGCAAATGAAATACAATGTTGGAAATGCATGGTCATGCACTTTGGAAGTAGAAATAAATGTGCAGACTATTTTCTAAATGGTATTTGAATATGTCCATACATGGCCTCCTCTACTGCCATGATGAGGCCAAACTCAGGTTGGAGGAGCAACACCTCATATACTGTCTGGGTAGTCTCCAGCCCCTTGGTATGAACATTGAATTCTCCAACTTCCGGTAATTCCCTCCCTCTCCCTTCCCCTATCCCACTTTCACTCTGCCTCCTCTTCCAGTTGCCTATCAGCTCTCTCATGATTCTGCCTTCTATTACCCATAGTGCTTTCCCCTTGCATTCCTTCACCTTTCCTGCCTATCCCCTCCCTGCTTCCCCTCCCCCACCCCTTGATCTTTCCTCTGATTGGTTTTTCACCTGGCACCAACCAGCCTTCTCCTTCCCACCCTCCCCCCACCTTCTTTATAGGGCCCCTGCCCCCTCCCTCTTCAGTCCTGACAAAGGGTCTTGGCCTGAAACGTTGACTGCTCATTTCCATGGATGCTGCCCAACCTGCTGAGTTGAATACGGTGTTGGAGCTATAGTTAGTCATAGATGTAAATCGAGTAGCGCAGGGGGACAAGTACTCAGCCCTGTGGTGCACCTGTGCTGATGGAGATTGTGGAGGAGATATTCTTGCCAATCCAAACTGACTAGGGTCTGCAAGTGAGAAAATTCAGAATCCAATTGCACAAGGAGGTATTGAGGCCCAGATCTTGGAGTTTACTGATCAGTTTTGAGGGGATGATGGTGCTAAATGCAGAGCTGTAATTGATGAGGAGCATCCTGTTGCTGTCTAGGTGTTCCAGGGTTGTGTGAAGAGCCAATGAAATGGCATCTGCTGTAAACCTGTTACTCTGGTAGGAAAAGTTGGAGCTGATCCAATTGGCCACTCAGACAGCAGCAGATATGCATCAACACTAGCCTTTCAGAACACTTCATCATTGGCAGGTTACCACACTCTTCTTAGACACCAGTATGACTGAAGCCTGCTTGAAGCAGGAGGGTACTGATGTGAGAGGCTGAAGATATCCAGACTGCTAGGATGCAACACACACAGTTGACCCTGACTGACTGAGGCCCTCTCTGAATTTATACAGCACCTGAATCTATTTAATTTCCCTCATTCCAATCTAGCGTATTATATTTACTTCAAACAATTAGTGTTCAATATCTAGATAGTGACTTTTGGATGTTAGCCTGGTATAGGTTTATATAAAATTCAAGATCAAAGATTCAAGTTTGTTTATTGTCATTCTTCAGTACAGGAGTGTGAAGGGGAACAAAATGATTGTTACTCCGGATCTGATGCAGCATAAAAAGCCACAATAACATAAAGAACACACTAAATATAACTATAAAAGCAATTCTATAAAAACACAATATTCAAGTAACAGTTATTTATATATATATATTCTTTGTACATGAAGTGACACTAGGTTATGTGTATGTGGTAGTGGTAGGGTGTGGTGGTGTGGGTTAATGGGTGGAGGTGTTGATTAGTCTAAAAGCTTGGGGAAGAGAGTTAAAAATAAATTTATTGTCTAAGTACATATACGTCACCATATACAACCCTGAGATTCATTTTATTGCGTGCATTCATAATAAATTCAAAGAAAGAGCATGGAATCAATGAATGTGTGCTACCAACAGGATGGACAAACAATTAGTGTACAAGAGACAATAAACTGTGCACAAACAAAGAAAATAAAATAATAATAAATAAGCAATGAATATTGAGAACATGAGACGAAGAGTCTTTGAAAGTGAGTTCATAGCTTGTGGGAACATTTCAATGATGGGGCAAATGAAATTATGTGAAGTTATCCAGCTTGATTCAAGAGCCTGATGACTGAGGGTAATAACTGCTCCTGAACCTGGTGGTGTGGGTCCTGAGGCTTCTGTACCTTCTTCCTGATAGTAGCAGTGAGGACCTGGGTGGTGAGGGTCCTTAATAATGGATGCTGCTTTCCTGTGACAATGCTCCTTATCGAGGTGGTCAAAGGTGAGTTGTGCTTTACCTGTGACAGAATGGGCTTTATCCACTACTTTTTGTTGGATTTTCTGTTCAAAGGCTTTGGTGTATCCACGACAGGTTGTGATGCAACCAGTCACTATATTCTCCACCACAATTCTATAGCAGTTTGTTGAAGTATTAGATGACATAAGACTATAAGACCATAAGACATAGGTGTCTTGTGTCTATATCACTGAATTACACTGATTCATCACCCTCTGGCTAAAGAAATTTCTCCTTATCTCTCTTATAAATGGATATCTCTCTATTTTGAGGCTGTATCCTCTGGTCCTAGACTCCCTCACTATAGGAAACATCCTATCCACATCCACTTTATTTAAGGTCATTCAATATTTGATAGGTTTCAATGAGATTAACCCTCATTCTTCTAAACTCCAGCGAGTATAGACCCAGAGTCATAAACTGCTCCTTATATGTTAACCCTTTCATTCCCAAATCATATATGTCTGATCCATACCTTATAAACCTCAGCATTACCTCTTTACTCCTATAATCTAGTCTACTCAAAATGAATGCTAATGTTGCATTTGCCTTCCTTACCACTGACTCAATCTGCAAGTTAACTCTTAGGGAATCCTGCACAAGGACTCCCAAGTCCCTTTGCAGTGGAGGATTTTGAACTTTCTCTCAGTTTAGATAATAGTACACACCTCCAATACTCCTACAAAAGTGCATGACCAAGCACTGCCTGCACCTTATTCCATCTGCCACTTCCTTGCCCATTCTCCCAATCTGTCCAAGTCCTTCTGCAGATTCCCTGCTTCCTCAGCACTACCTGCTCCTCCACCTACCTTTGTATCATCTGCAAACTTAGCCACAAAGCCATCTAGATCACTGACATATAATGGTCCCAACACCAATCCCTGCAGAACACCACTAGTCACCAGCAGAATATGCCAGACATGCCAAATCTTCACAAACTTTTAAGGAAGTAGAGGTGCTGCGGTACTTACTCTGTAATGGCACATACACAGGACAAACCCTCTGAAATGATGACACTGAGGAATTTAAAGTTGTTGATTTGCTCCATCTCTGATCTTCCGATGAGGACTGACTCATGGATCTCCGGTTTCCTCCTGCTGAAGGCAATAATCAACTCCTTGGTTTTGCTGACATTGAGAGAGAGGTTATTGTAGTGACTCCACTCCGTCTAGTAAATGTTTTTGATTCTGATGCTCCTGGCGTAGCCTTCTCCCTGATGGGTGTGGGGAAAACAGCCCATTAGCAAGGTGGGTGTGATACTTCATGATCTTGTTTGGCCTTTTTCTGGCACCTTTCTGTATACACACAAGAAATTCCGCAGATACTGGAAAATCAGTGACACACACAATGCTGGAGGAACTCAGCAGGTCAGGCAGCATCCATAGAAATGAATAAACATTCGAGGTTTCAGGCTGAGACCTTTCTTCAGGACTGGAAAGGAAGGGGGAAGATAGGGGAACAGGAAAGAGGATAGCTGGAAGGTGATTTGTGAAGCCAGGTGGGTGGGAAAGGTAAAGGGCTAGAGATGGCTGGAGTATCCTCCTGCTCTGATATACTTATAGAAAGGCTTGGGATTTTTCTGAGGAAATTCATATGCTCATAGGGATTAATAAAGACAAAAGAGTTTAAAATGAATGGATGTTTAGCTGATTAAGCACTGAGCCAAAGTAAAAACATTAAGGTGTTGAGGCTGAGGGCAAAGGACAAACGAGTGTTCGGCTCACTACTCTGGGAGGCTTTATTTGCCTCATTGCTGAACTGGCTCTGTGGTTGTGGCCTGCATCGCTGGGTTCCCAGACTGACTGCAGTGTTGAACTGGCTCTGTGGCTGTGGCCTGCATCGCTGGGTTCCCAGACTGACTGCAGTGTTGAACTGGCTCTGTGGCTGTGGCCTGCATCGCTGGGTTCCCAGACTGACTGCAGTGTTGAACTGGCTCTGTGGCTGTGGCCTGCATCGCTGGGTTCCCAGACTGACTGCAGTGTTGAACTGGCTCTGTGGCTGTGGCCTGCATCGCTGGGTTCCCAGACTGACTGCAGTGTTGAACTGGCTCTGTGGCTGTGGCTGTGGCCTGCATCGCTGGGTTCCCAGACTGACTGCAGTGTTGAACTGGCTCTGTGGCTGTGGCTGTGGCCTGCATCGCTGGGTTCCCAGACTGACTGCAGTGTTGAACTGGCTCTGTGGCTGTGGCCTGCATCGCTGGGCTCCCAGACTGACTGCAGTGTTGAACTGGCTCTGTGGCTGTGGCCTGCATCGCTGGGTTCCCAGACTGGCTCTGTGGCCATGGACTCACTCTCTGCAGTTCATGTATGGTGTGTTATTTGCTTTTGTTTTATTGTTCACACAATTTGTTCTTTCTTTTTACACACATTGAATGTTTGACTGTGTGGTTTGAAGCTTTTCGTGAATTCTAATTATGTTTATTTTGTGTCTGCCTGAAAGAAGGTAAATCTCAAGGTTCTATATTGTATACATACTTCGATAATAAATGTACTTTGAACTTTGAGATTCTGCAGATACTGGAAATCCAGAGCAACAAACACAAAATGCTGGAGGTGCTCAGCAGGCCAGACAGCATTTATAGACAAATAAACAATCAATGTTTCAGGCTCAGACACTTCATCATGATTCTGATGAATGCTTTCAGCCTAAACATCAATTGTTTACTCCTCTCCATAGATGCTGCTTGACCTGCTGAGCTCCTCCAGTAGATTGTGTGTTAGGTATAGGGAGAATGTGCAAATTCCATACAGACAACATTCAAAGTGAGGATTCAACCCAGATCTCTAATGCTCAAGTCAGCATCTCTGCTGACTACAGATTAGAACTTGGTTTATTTGCTGTAATGTTTTTAAAAACTGTTCTGCATCTTCAATTGTATTATGCTTGGTTCAAGCCTGGAGTAGTGTTGATTGCCCAGAAATGGAGAATCAAATTGCAGAGCCAAATTCAGGTTAATACCATCCTGAAGGCACTTAAAGTCTTATTTTGACAAGTAGTTTGCAAATGCCAACAGATCCTGAGCTTCAGTGCACTAAGTTATGCTTTTTAGGACCTTCGTGCTCTTCAACAAGGTGAGAAAGTGCATTGCAAGAGAACAAAATGTGTCTGGACTTGAGTAGGGAGTTAATGTTCAGTACACCACACCCAGCTGACAATGTCATCACCAACAGTGTTTCAACAGCATTCTATATCCTGACTGCTGCTCTATTGTGACATTTACAGCCAGTCGTTATCATTTCTCTATGGTGCGTAATCCTCTTAATGGCAATCCCACTCCCATATACTATTTCTGGCAGGTTACTGCTAATAATAAAACTAATAACAGCACAAACTAAGCCACAGAAAATTACTTCAGCCAGAAGAAATTTAGAAACGCAGAAGATTCTGCAGTGGCTGGAAATCCAGAACAACACAAACAAAATGCTGGAGGAACTCAGTAGTTCAGACAGTATCTTCTTCTTCTTCTTCTTCTTCTTCTTCTGCCTATCACACCTATTAGGGCATAGGCCTCCTAAAGTAACTTGCCAGAGACCTCTGTCCTGGTCCAGTCTTCTGTCCCCTGGTGCAGCCCATCTTCTTTAAGACAATCACAGCTACTGGGGCATAGACTGCCAACAGCATTTTTGCAGAGTCCTCATTGCTGGGCCAGTCTTTCAAGTTGTCTCCAGGCCTAGCCTATCTCTGATTTTCCTAGGCATATCCCTCCTACAGGGGCATAGGCAACCAGCAGCAGCTGACAAGAGATCTCAGACCCGAGTCAGTCTTTCAAGTTGTCCCCAGGTGTAGCCCATCTTTTAAGATTCTTCGTCACCCAGGGATGATGTCCCTGGAGATTCTGTTGGAGTCTTTGTAGCTCTGGGTTTTTATGGAATGGGGTTGTTAGCCCCATCCCAAACCCTTCTCCTTTTGTAGCCATGCTTGTGACCATCCAAGGCAGATTTGGGCTGCGTCGGTGGATGGGAACAGTCAATGTTTCAGGCCAAGACCATAACATATACATAGGAGTATGGGTGCCCAATCTTCTTTATGCCATGGACCCCTACTATTAACCAAGGGGTCCAAGAACCCCAGGTTGGGTATCCTACATTGAAGGAAATTAGGCTTTTTGGCACATTGGGTCTGATCTGGCATTCCATCATTCCTGATTTATTATCTCTTTTAACCCCATTCTCCTGCCTTCACACCATAATCTTTGATTCCCTTATTAATCAAGGATCTATCAGCCTTCATTTTCATCAATCCCAGCTATGGCTCAGTAGGTGACTCTCTGGTGGGTTCATGTCCCAGTGCTGAGTTCCAACAGAAATATTGCCCATCGCTGTAATAAGGGGCAGTTGCTCTGTTGGAGATGTCTTTTTGCAGGTGGAACAACCACACTCCCATGTAAAACTAAAGCTCTATGCTAAAGTGAAAATCAAGTGCTCTCCATTCCAGACAGATAGAAAATAAGTAAATACTGTAGTTGTATAAATTGACAAAATAAGAAGAATTGTGCTCAAGTCAATGCCATAGTCATAGTCCATCAGAGGAAAAGCCCTCCCCATCATTGAGCACACCTACATGGAGCGCTGGACTAGCATTCATAAACCTCTAATATTTGAAAACCTGAGGTGGAATCTCACCACAGGAGCTGAAGGATTTAAAAATCTGTCTGGTTCACTGATTGCCTCTAGGGAAAGAAATCTGCCAGCTTTACCCAATCTGACCTACAAGTTTCTTCAGACCCACATGCAAAGTGGCTGACGCAATACGTCCCTCAGAAATGGTCTGGCAAACCCCACTGTTCATAGGATAATCAGGGATTGACTATAGATGCTGTCCTTGTCCGTAAACAACATCCTTGTCCTGAGAAAACAACCCATTTAATTTTAAATGTGGAAGCAGAGAGAAAGATTTCACTTAGAAATTTGATTAACTTTTCCCTGGTTTTAACTTTTAAAATGCTATAAAGAATTCTTTGACTATAATAACCTTTAGAAGAAAATTAATTTTGAAGAATAATTTTTACCTTTGGAGTTATTTTTCAAAAATGCAGCATTACATTCCCAAAAATGTTTTCTCTTGTGGTTTATATTCCAAGTAGATTTGAAAGATGTGGGATTTACAAAACAAGTCTCGGCCTGCATTGTCAAACAGAGACTGTCACTGAACCTGCACAGACTGAGCCATGCTGTTAATGCTGCTGAAGCTACTTAAATCTATTCATAATTTTAAAGATGTAAATCTGGTGCCTTATTTGTTTTGTTATTGAAAGCCCCAGCTTACTCAAAGCTTCCCGGCAGATGCTTCTTCTGACTTCTGTCAACAAACTGGCAATGCATTTCGGAATCTTTTCTTGTGACGTGATCACAATTCAGGCGGCGCGGTAACGTAGCTGTTAGTGTAAAGCTTTGCAGCATCAGCTGCAACATCGAAGTTCAATTCCTGCTGCTGTCTAGCGTTTGTATGTTCTCCTCATGACAACATTGGTTTCCTCCCAATGATGTACAGTCTGGGTTAGCAAGTAGTGGGCAAGCTATGTTGGCACTTGCAGGTTGTCCCCAGCGCAATCTACATTGCTTTGATTTGATGTAAACAATGTATTTCACTGCATGTTTTGATGTACATGTGACAAATAAAGGCAATCTTTAACCTTGTTCTCAGACAATACTCCAGCCTGAGAGGTCCTATCAAGGTTCCATGCATAGTTCTCTCTGTTTTGTTACCATAATGATAATCTTGAATACTTTTCAGCAAATATTGTGTTGGCTTCTTCACGGGTGTTGATTTTTAGCATCAGCTTTCAAACTATGGTATGATACTTGTTTCAAAATGTATATTTGCTTCAAGGTAACACACAAGATGCTGAAAGAACCCAAACACTCTACAGATGCTGGAAATCGTAAGCAACGCACACAAAATTCTGGAGGAACTCAGCAGGTCAGGCAGCAACAATGGAGGGAAATGAATCATTGATGTTTCAGTCTGTTTATTCCCCCTCCATAGATGCTGCCTGGCTTGTGTGGTTCCTCGAGCATTTTCTGCATGTTGCTGAAGAAATTCAGTAGGTCAGGTAACATCCTTGGTGCAAATGAACGGTCAGCATTTTGGGCTGAGACCCTTCATCTGCATTGAAAGATAGAGGAGGAGATAGTATAGAAGGATGAAGTGAAGGTATTGAGGGAGAGTTGGCAGGTGAAATAGAAACATAGAAAATAGGTGCAGGAGTAGGCCATTCGGCCCTTCAAGCCTGCACCGCCATTCAGTATGATCATGGCTGATCATCCAACTCAGAACCCTGTACCTGCTTTCTGTCCATACCCCCGATTCCTTTAGCCACAAGGGCCATATCTCACTCCCTCTTAAATATAGCCAATGAACTGGCCTCAGCTGTTTGCTGTGGCAGAGAATTCCACAGATTCACTACTCTCTGTTTGAAGAAGTTTTTCCTCATCTCGGTCCTAAAAGGCTTCCCCTTTATCCTTAAACTGTGACCCCTCATTCTGGACTTCCCCAACATCGGAAACAATCTTCCTGCATCTAGCCTGTCCAACCCCTTTAGAATTTTATACGTTTCAATAAGATCCCCCCCTCAATCTTCTAAATTCCAGTGAGTATAAGCCTAGTTGATCCAGTCTGTCTTCATATGAAAGTCCTGCCATCCCAGGAGTCAATCTGGTGAACCTCCTTTGTACTCCCTCTATGGCAAGAATGTCTTTCCTCAGATTAGGGGACCAAAACTGCACACAATACTCCAGCTGTGGTCTCACCAAGGCCTTGTACAATTGCAGTAGAACCTCCCTGCTCCTGTACTCAAATCCTCTTGCTATGAATGCCAACATACCATTTGCCTTTTTCACCACCTGCTGTACCTGTATGCCCACTTTCAATGACTGGCGTACAGTGACAACCAGGTCTCGTTGCACCCTCCCCTTTTCCTAATCGGCCACCATTCAGATAATAATCTGTTTTCCTGTTCTTGCAACCAAAGTGGATAACCTCACATTTATCCACATTAAATTGCATCTGCCATGAATTTGCCCACTCTCCTAACCTATCCAAGTCACCCTGCATCCTCTTAGCATCCTCCTCACAACTAACATCGCCGCCCAGCTTCGTGTCATCCGCAAACTTGGAGATGCTGCATTTAATTCCCTTGTCTAAATCATTAATATATATTGTAAACAACTGGGGTCCCAGCACTGAGCCTTGCGGTACCCCACTAGTCACCGCCTGCCAATCTGAAAAGGTCCTGTTTATTCTCACTCTTTGCTTCCTGTTTGCCAACCAATTCTCTATCCACATCAATACCATACCCCCAATACCGTGTGCTTTAAGTTTGCACACTAATTTCCTGTGTGGGACCTTGTCAAAAGCCTTTTGAAAATCCAAATATACCACATCCACTGGTTCTGCCCTATCCACTCTACTAGTTACATCCTCAAAAAAATTCTATAAGATTCGTCAGACATGATTTTCCTTTCACAAATCCATGCTGACTTTGTCTGATGATTTCACCTCTTTCCAAATGTGCTGTTATCTCATCTTTGATAACCAACTCTAACATTTTCCCCACCACCGATGTCAGACTAGCTGGTCTATAATTCCCTGGTTTCTCTCTCCTTTCTTTAAAAAGTGGGGTTACATTAGCCACCCTCCAATCCTCAGGAACTAATCCAGAATCTAAGGAGTTTTGAAAAATTGTCACTAATGCATCCACTATTTCTTGGGCTACTTCCTTAAGCACTCTGGGATGCAGACCATCTGGACCTGGGGATTTATCTGCCTTTAATCCCTTCAATTTACCTAACACCACTTCCCTGCTAACATGTATTTCCCTCAGTTCCTCCATCTCACTAGACCCTCGGTCCCTTACTATTTCCGGAAGATTATTTATGTCCTCCTTAGTGAAGACAGAACCAAAGTAACCAAAATAAAGGAGAGACAGACAATATAAAGAGATGGAGCAAGAGGTGGCAGGTGATAGGTGGATCCAAGTGAAGGGGAGGGGGTAGATAGGCATATAAGGGAGGGGGAGAAGGAGGGAGAGAAGGGCAAAAGAAGGGAGAGAGGGGATGGGAGTTGGAAGTTCGGACTTCTGAGTAGGGATGAGGTGGGGAGGATGTGGAGGGAGGAGGAGGGAGGGGGAAGAGGAGGAAGGATGGAAGAGAGAGGAAGGCAGGGGAGAGACAGGACGGAGGAGGGAGGGAGAAGAGGAAGGAGGGAGGATGAGAATGGGAATGGCATCAGAAGCTGGGAGCTAATGGGTAGCAAAGACAAATATCATTAATGCCTCTTCTGAGTAAGTGTACAGTGTGATAGTCTTTCTGTCAATAATATTATACTATCTGTTTAATATATAAAAATGACCTGAGGAAAGGTGGGTTGGGTGTTAATCGGAGTAATATCCAATGGTCCAGAAAATTTGCAGAACCGATTAACACCACAGATGCCACAATATTACACTGGACAACAGAGATTTTGCTTCCTGAGTATATTTGGATGTATCTTATGGATTTTGAGATGCTGATCATGAAAATCACCATTAAATTTCCCTATCACACACCATTTGTATAAAGTCACCTATATTTGTTATTTCAATACATAGTTCAAGTCAGAATAACTGATGGCAAGATTAAGGAAGGCATTTTTGTTGGTCCACAAATCAAACAGGTCATCAATGACAGGCAAGTCGAAGAACTTCTAGTGGGACTGGAGAAAATCACATGGAAGGCATTCAAGGATGTTTTAAATTTTCTTGGCAACTACAGAGCACCAAACTATGTGCAGCTGGTTGACAACATGCTTCAGGCATGCAAAATCATTTTCTGCATTCCCTTTTATACTTCTTGCCTGCAAATCTTGGTGCTGTCAGTGACGAACATGATGAAAGGCTTCACCAGGACATTGCGGTCATGGAGAAATGGTATCAGAGCAACTGGAATCCATCAATGCTGGCTGATTATTTTCGGACACTGAAGCGAGAAGCCTCAGACACTGAGTACAAATAAAAATCATCAACAAAACACTTCTGGCTTAGTTGAACTATTGCAAAACATTAGCAGCTTTATGCAATTTAAGGCTTTATATTCAATAAAAGTTAATTTCTTGTTTCTCCAAATTCCCACATGATACAAGTAGTCTGAAATTCTATTTGTGTTCAGTTTCAAATGGTCTATCATAAACAAAAAGAAAAATTCTGAGGAAGCAACGCTTTTGAAAATATTTGTTGTCCAGCATTATCAGAGTTCTATAGGATTTATTTATTTAGCGATAAAGCGTGGATTAGGCCCTTCGAGCCACACTGTCACAGCAACCCCCGACAACCCCGATCAACCCAAGCCTAATCACAGGACAACTTACAATGACCAATCAATCTACTAATCGGTACGTCTTTGGACTGTGGGAGGAAATCAGAGCATCCGGAGGAAAACCCATGTGGTCACGGGGAGAATGTATAACCTCCTCGCAGAACGGCATCAGATTTGAACTCCAAACTCTGGAATGCCAAGAGCAGTAATAGCGTCATACTAACCAAGGTGTTACCGTGTGGTCAATTTTAGGAACTATACTCAGGTGATTTATTTTATTCAGACACATGCACACATCTTTTCCAAATCCCTATTTGAATTCATGTTCAAGACTTTAAACTTCCAGATTGACAATATAATGTTATAAAACTGGTATACCTCATGCTTTTGCTGTCTAATAGAACTCAATATAAATATTCATGGAATACAGGGAGAGTAGCATGTATGTGCTTAAAGTGTAGTGGGGCTGCCTGCAAAAGGACCGGACAGAGGTGTCCTGTGGATAAGGCAGGGCACAGTAAGAATGCAAATGACAGAATAGATACGCAGAGCAATACAGTCCGGATACAGGCCCTTCAGCCTAACCAATCTTTATGATCATTGTGCCAACCCTCACTTTGACTGAGAAAACACAGAGGAACCTTCATGGACTCCAACAGCCCCTGATGACCCTGTGATTTCAGACTCTGAGGCCGTCAGGCTGGTGAACCTATGGAGATCATCTGGCCAGATGGGTTGCCTGGTCAAGTACGAAAGACCAGTGCTGACCAACTGGCTGGGATGTTCACTGATATCTTCCACTCCAGCAGTCTGAGGTACCAATCTGCTTCAAGCAAGCTTCAGTTATACTGGTAACCTGCCTCAACCGCACTTACATCTGAAACACCCTGGTTTCCTCGGCTGTGTAAGATAATCTCCAGCCCTGACAAATGTATGAGATTGAGGTGTGAGCCCACCCCAAACCCCCCCCCCCGTTTATGTGGTTGCTGTGTAATTCAGTATCCTGTTACAAATGAGTGCCACAAAATAACAGACAGTACACTGCATACAATTAAATGACTTAGCTTTATAATTCTTAATTTGACTAAAGGGTCAGTAGAGAAAAGAACGAAAAAAGGAAAGGGCCATTTTAATGAAACAGTCTAATGTGCACAAGTTGGAGCTCACGGTTTCCCCAAGTCACCAATCGTCAATCGATCTCACCCTGGGCTTCGTTAAATCACCGTCTTGCTCCGGGTCGAATCCAAGATCGCTTCTCTCCAGCATCTTCACTCTTCATCTCTTTCCAACCACACAAAGAAAACCCAAGCCCAACCTTAGTGTCCCTCACCAGAGAAACCCTCCCCCTTCAATTTGACCATCCTAATTAGATGCCAGATATTTCTCCTCATCTCTTATCTTCAATGATAAGCCAAACATAAGCTGAAAACAAGCAGCTCTCACAAAACAGCACAAAATGAAATACATACAACATAACATGAAAAATATGAACCAGGGCATTACATATCCAATGTGATGATGTGCTTTGAGAGGTTAGTGATGAAACATATTAACTCCTGCCTGAATCTGCTTCAACAAGTCCACACCAGATGACATTTCACTGGCTCTTCTCTTAACCCTGGAACATCTGGACAGCAAAAATGCATACATCAGGATGCTCTTTATTGACTACAGCTCGGCTTTCAATACCATCATCTCCTCTAAAATAATCAATACGCTCCAAGACTTTGGCCTCAATATCTCTTTGTTCAATTGTATCCTCAATTTCCTCACTTGCAGACCCCAGTCAGTTAGGAATGGCAACAACATCTCCACCACAATCTCCATCAGTGCAGGTGAACCACAAGGCTGCGTGCTTCGCCCCTGCTCTACTCACGTTATACGTAAGTCTGTGAGGCTAAGCACAGCTCCAGTCCCATATTTAACTTTGCTGATGACACCACTGTCATCGGTCAAATCAAAGGTGATGATGAATCAGCATTTAGGAGGGAGATTGCAAACCTGGCCGAATGGTGCCACTACAACAACCTCACAATGTCAGCAAGGCCAGGAGGAGGAAACTAGAGATCCACGAGCCGGCCCTCATCAGGACACAAGAGATTGAGAGTGTCAGTAACTTTAAATTCCTTGGTGTTACCATTTCAGAGGCTATGTCCTGGACCCAGCACGTTAAGTGCAATTATGAAGAAAGCACAGCAGCACCTCTACTACTTGAGAAATTTGTGAAGATTCGGCATTATATCCAAAACTTTGATGAGCATCTATAGTTACGCGGTGGAGAGTATATTGACTGGTTGTATCACAGCCTGGAATGGAAGCACCAATGCCCTTAAATGGAAATTCTTGCAAAAAGTAGTGGATATGGCCCGGTCCATCATGGGTAAAACCCTCCTCACCGTTGGGCACAAGTTGCAAGGAGCACTATTGCAGCATCCATCATCCGGATCCCCACCTCACAGGCCATGCTTTCGCTGCTGTCATCAGGAAGGAGGTACAGGAGCATCAGGACCCACTTCACCAGGTTCAGGAACGGTTATTACCCCTCAACCATTAGGTTCTTGAACCAGAGGAGGTAACTTCACTCACCCCAACACTGAACTGTTCCCACAACCTACGGACTCACTTTCAAGGACTCTTCATCTCATGTTCTCGATCTTTATTGCTTGTTTATTTATTGTGATTTTTTTTCTCTCTTTTGTGTTTGCAGTTTGTTGTCTTTTGCACATTGGTTGTTTGTCCATCTTGTTGGATATGGTTTCTCATTGATCCTATGGTGTCTCTTGGATTTACTGTGTATGCCTGCAAGGAAATGAATCTCAGGGTTGCATAAGGAAACACAGATGTACCTTAATAATAAATGTACTTCGAACTTTTGAGCCCAGCTCACCCCAATTTCCTGTGTTCAGCCAATGTCTCTCTAAGCCATGGGTTCCCAGCCTGGGGTCCACTGGCCCTCTCAGGGGTACACGGCACAAAGAAAGGTCGGGAACTGCTGCTCTAAGCCCTGCCTCCTCACAGACCTTTCCAAGTCCTTCTAAAATAATGCTATAGTATCCACCTCAACTTCAGTCACTGCCACACTCCTCAATCTGCCATTAGTGTCTAGCCAGGTTCTGCAACTACCTCCATTTTGTTTTAGCTGTGGCTATTAATGAACTTCTTGTTTTTCCTTCCAGATTTGAAAGGTTTAGGAACTCTGAGAGACTTGTTAAAATTAACACGGCACCAGTAATACTTGCAAAACAAAAATACTTTTTCACCTATAACAAATGTTTTCTTTTTACTAATTACTATTGGTTCTCTTTTACGTAAAAGATGGTGGTGTGTTGCAATGGCCATTTTTATCTTGCTGTGGTGAAGGTGGGGAAAGCTCAAACTTCCCTTCTTGGATATTATTTTTGAATAATAACTGATCAATCATCTCTCATCCTTTTGGCTCTTTACTGGCAAAAAGCAATAGTTCCCAATCAGTGAACGCCTTTTAAATAGGGTTAAAACACCTGTGGCATATTATACACTCGATATCAGATCATACACTCAGTGGCCACTTTATTAGGTACACCTGTTCGTTAATGCAAATAACTAATCAGCCAATCATGTGGCTGAAAATCAATGGATAAAAGCATTCAGATATGGTCAAGAGGTTGTTTGGACCAAGTCTCAGAATGGGGAAGAAATGTGATCTAAGTGACTTCGACTGTGGAATGATTGTTGGTGTCAAACTGAGTAGTTTGAGTATCTTGGAAACTGCTAATCTCCGGGGATTTTCAACCATTTTTATGCCATGGACCAATAACATTAAGCAAGGAGTCCATGGACCCCAGGTTAGGAAACCCCACTCTGGAGTTTACAGAAAATGGTGTGAGAAACAGAAAAATCCAGTGAGCAGCAGTTCTGTGAGCAAAAAGACCTTGTTCATGAGAGAGGTCAGAGAAGACTGGCCAAATGGTTCAGGCTGACAGAAAGGTGACAGTAATTCAAATAACCACATGTTACAACAGTGGTGTGCAGAAGAACATCTCTGAATGCACAACACATCAAACCTTAAAGTGGATAGGCTACAGCAACAGAAGATCATGAGCGTATTCTCCATACGACCATAAGACATAGGAGCAGGATTAGGCCAGCTGGCCCATCAAGTCTGCTCTGCCATTCAATCATAGCTGATCCTTTTCTCTATCTCCTCCTCAACCCCAGTTCCCAGCCTTCTCCCATGGTAACCTTTGATGCCATGTCCATTCAAGAACCTATCAATCTCTGCCTTAAATACACCCAATGACCTGGCCTCCACAACTGCATGTGGCAAGAAATTCCACAAATTCACCACCCTTTGGCTAAAAGAAATTCTCTGTATCTCTGTTTTGAAAAGGCGCCCCTCTATCCTGAGGCTGTGCCCTCTTGTCCTAGACTCTCACACCATGGGAAACATCCTTTCCACATCTACTCTGTCTAGGCCTTTCAACATTCAAAAGGTTTCAATGAGATCCTTCCTCATCCTTCTGAATTCCACCGAGTACAGACACAGAGCCATCAAATGTTCCTCGTATGTTAACCCGTTCATTCCTGGAATCATCCTTGTGAACCTCCTCTGGACCCTCTCCAATGCCAGCACATCTTTTCTAAGATGAGGGGCCCAAAACTGTTCACAATACTCAAAATGAGGCCTCACCAGTGCCTTATAAAGCCTCAGCATCACATCCTTTCCAGTGAGTTCCTCCAACATATCCTCTCAGTGAGTATATTTTTCAATTATATCTATTAATAATAAGCACAGTCTGTAGGAGCTGAATAATTCCCCTCTTGAAACGATTCTGTGACCGCCAATGAATCAAAAAGCACAAAGACAGGGCCTCTGTACCAGCAAATCCCTGCAGATTAGCAAACTCAGATTTCCACTGATTTCGTTCCATTCTCCCTGCATTTGCGTCAATTCAACTGAGATTCTAGGAGTCTGCCGCACTTCCGGGGTGATTAACCTACCAATCTGTACACATCTGGGACGTGGGAGGGAACAGGAGTGCCCAGAGGGAACCACTGTAGTCACAGGGGGAACATGCAGGCATCTTATAGAAGGCACATGACCTCACAATTGAATGAGGGTTACTGAAGCTGTAAGGCGGCAGCTCTGTGATGCCATTCAAAAACACAAGAGATTCTGCTGAAGCTGGAAGTTCAGATCTACACACATAAGATGTTGGAGGAACTCAGCAGGTCAGGCAGCGTCTATGTAGAGGCGTAAAGAGCTAACTTTCTTGATGAAGAGTCTCAGCCTGAAACATGGACTGTTAATCCTCTCATAGATGCTGCCTGACCTGCAGAGTTCCTCCACCATTCTGTGTGTGTGGCTCTCAGTTTATTATTAAAGAGACAGATTGTGTTAAAATCGAAGCTTCTGTCAATAACCACATTTTCAAATGTTGCAACAACAGCTTTCATTTATGTGGCATCTTTAATAGAACAAAAATATCCCACGCAACTGACAAGGAAGTAGAAAATCAAACTCAAATTTATTATGCAGGGTCTCAGCCCAAAATGTCGACTGGTTACTTTTTTCCACAGATGCTACCTGGTCTGCTGAGTTCCTCCAACATTTTGTGTGTGTTGCTTTTATTGTGATATGCACGTCTGTGTATGCACAAGTGCAATGAAAACTTACTTGCAGCAGCATTACAGACGCACAGTATCAGATACACAATATTCACACCCAATGCAATCTGCTTACCGCTGAAACTTAACTATAGCAGACACCATCTCCCAGGCCTTACACTCCTCTCTGAAGCATCTGGTCTGTCAAACTATTGCTTATGACTACAGCCAGACGATAAACTGAGTGAAATGTCAAGCCAAGAACCCAAAAATTGTGAGGCGAGTATCAAGAACACAAGTGATTCTGCAGATGCTGAAAATCCAGAGCTACACACACAGCCCAAAACGTCAGCTGTTATTTCTTTTCATAGAAGCTGCTTGACCTGCTGAGTTCCTCCAGCATTTTGTGTGTGTGTGTGTTGCACTGTGCTGCAACCTCAGTAATCTTATTTCTGATTAGTCAACAAAGTTTAAAATATTTTCAGCAATCAGCAGTTAAACCTGAAAACCCTGCACACTGAAAAGTCTCAATCAACTGAATTAAACTGAAACAGAGAGCACTGGATACTGTTAATCAGCAATTAAACTCAGGTGTACAGATTGCCCGTACAATTATAATGAAGAAAGTTTGCCAACTAAGGAAAATCATTATCCAATGTACTAAATTAGAACACAGAAAAAAGTTCAAAGTAAATTTATTATCAAACTTCATAGATGTCACCAAGTACTACCCTGAGATTTATTTTCTTGCAGGCATTTGCAGTAGAACAAATAAATACAATAGAATTAATGAAAAATTACACACAAAGACTGACAAGTGACCAATGTGCAACAGTACAGCATGGTCTGGGTCCATCAGCCCACGGTGTTGTGCCTGTCATGTTTTGTAACTCCAAAAGATAAAAAACTAATTGAAAAGAAAACATGGAGCCGGTAATAATTCATGTACATTCTTTGTTTTACTTTTTAGTGAGACATGACATAGTGGTGTGGTAACGTACGCATTTACAGGTAACCCGCAATGCATTATGTAAACAAAAAAGAATTGTTAATCAAACAATTTATTTACAATATTACTCAACTATTAGTGAAATATTAAATACACAACAGTGCTGACCTTGTAATCTTCTCTGTGATCAATCTAACCTTTCCCTCCCACATAACCCTCTGTCCATTTTTATTTAATAGAATTGGGGTTATGAGTGGCATCCAGGCCTCAGTATAGCAGAAGCTGAGGACACCCCACAACACAACTGACTGGCAATGTTTAACAGCTCACTGCTAACAAAGGAATTTTCACTACTATCACATTGCCTGATTACAAAAACAAAAACTGAAACAGTTGTTCTTTATTTTACTTTGTTTGTCTCAATGGCTTGGGCCTTCATTGCTGTGCAATTTTCTTTCCTTGCAGCATGCAACCCACCACTTGGGGTGCCATTCCAGTGTGGTCTATCACCGGAAGGGTTGTGACATCAAACCCAGCTTTGCAATAGCACCAACTGAAATTTTAAAAAACATCTGTTTTATAACTCCGTAATACTGCATCTATTATATCGGGCGGTGGGATGGAGATACATCTCTACCAAAGGAGGTGTAAGGTGCTCCTTCCCTCTGCTACCATGCAGGTCACTCTTGGGCAAGGTGTAGCACCCACACAACCGCCCCCCCCCCCCCCACCCCAATCAGGGTCACGTGAAGCCATGGGAGCAAGTGGTGGATGGTCGTACGAGCAGCTGGGGGCATATCACAAGTCCTGGTTATGTGACCACTGATGCCAGGCTAACAATTTCTGAAGAGTATTGACAATGGCTGCGGTCCCAGAAGAAGGCAATGGCAAACCCCTTCTGTAGAATAATTTGCCGAGAACAATCATGGTCATGGAAAAACCATGACTGCCCATGGCATGTGACATGGCACATAACAAACAATCAAATGAATATACATCAACTTTCTGTCTGCTGAGCTATAGAGGCTCTTGGGGCAAAAACAGTTTGAAATTAAAATGCCCAAGTCTGATGGCAACTTCTAACAAACAAACAAGTTGAATATTTAGATTTCCGTTTAACAGAGGGATGTTAACAAAGAAAAATTCTTAAAAGGATTTATGAGAAACTTCTACATATGTACCATAGAGAGCATTCTGAAGGCTGCATCTTTGTATGGAGGGGCTACTGCACAGGATCGAAAGAAGCTGCAGAAAGTGGTAAAATTAGTTAGCTCCATCATGGGTACTAGCCTCTGTTGTATCTAAGACATCTTCAGGGAGTGGTGCCTCAGAAAGTCAACGTCCATTGTGAAGGACCCCCATCACCTAAGACTTGCCCTCTTCACATTGTTACCATCAGGAAGGAGGTACAGAAGCCTGAAGGTATTCACTGGGTGATTCAGGAACAGCTTCTTCCCCTCTGCCATCTGATTTCTGAATGGATATTGAAGCTATGAACATTACCTCACTATGTTTTATTATTTCTGTTTTTGCACTACTATTTTTAAATATGACTATTTAATATACATGTATACTTACTGTAAATCATTTATTTTTTCTATATTTATCATGTATTGCAATGTACTGCTGATGCTAAGTTAACAAATTTCGTGACATATGCCAGTGATATTAAACCTGATTGATTCTGATATTTTACTTTATTAACATGGCTCTGTAAACAAAGGCAAGTATCCCATATGTTCCATTTTCAATACCCTCCAAAGCTTTGTATGTCTGTAATCTCCTCAGGCCATCTGTGATCTTTATGTTTCTTCTGTATTTCTATGTTATATTGACTATCCTGCTGTACATAATATTTATTACAAATTAAATTGCACATTTAGACAGAGACGTAATGTAAAGATTTTAACTCATGTATACGAAGGATGTAAGAAATAAAGTCAATTCAATTCAGTTATTTCTTCTTTTACACTCCATGTGTGCTTTATTAGATACACCTATACATCTGCTTGTTAATGCAAATATCTAATCAGCCAATCGTGTGGCAGCAACTCAATACATAAAAGCATGCAGACATAGTCAAGCAGTTCAGTTGTTCAGACTAAACATCAGAATGGGGAAGAAATGTGATCTAAGTGACTGTGGATTGATCGTTGGTGCTAGATGGGGCGGTTTAAATATATCGTAAATTGCTGATCTCTTGGGATTTTCATGCATAATAGTCTCTGAAAGAGACTGGTACAGATAATGGTACGAGAAACAAAAAAAAAAAATCACCCAGTGAGTTGCAGTTCTGTGGGTGAAAATGCCTTGTTAATGAGAGGTACAAAAGAATTTGCTGATGCTGGAAATTCAGAGCAACACCCACAAAATGCTTTAGCAACTCAGCAGGTCAGGCAGAATCTATGGAGATGAATGAACAGTTAACGTTTTGGGTTGAGACCCTTTATCACAACCGGAAAGGAAGGAGGAAAATGCCAGAATAAGAAAGTGGGGGAGGGGCATGAAGTAAGAATTTGGGAAGTGATAACTGGAAAAGGCAAAGGGCTGGAGGAGGCATATGCCAAGAGAGGAGAGTGGAGTGGACCATGGGAGAACCATTTTAATAGCTACTGCCTGACCTGCTGAGTTCCTCCAGCATTTTGTGTGGTGTCATTGGATTACCAGCATGTGCAGACTTTCCCGTGTTCATTAAATTTCTTGAACTTGGTGGTGTGGGTCCTAAGGCTCCTGTACCTCATTCCTTATGGCAGTAGTGGTCAGGATGTTGCTTTCCCCTCCGATACTCTCCTCCCTATACTGATGATGCCAAATATCCAGGTACCTCCTGCATTTTCTGTTCTTGCTCATGCAACAAGTATACACCTATGTTTCTTGTAAATGTGCTCAATAGTGGGGAGGGCTTTGCATGGGACAGAGGGAGTGTATCCACCACTTTCTGTAGACTTTTCTATTCCTGGGCATTGGTGTTTTCATACCAGCCTATGATGCAGCTAGTTAGGATACTCTCCAGTGTGCATCTATAGAAGTTCATCTACAGAGGTCATTCAAATAAAGATCAATGGATTTCAGGATATTAGGGAATCAAAAGATATGTGGATAGTGCAGGAAAATGGTGCTGAGGCCAACGTCACTCCTCAGGCCTACTTCTGTTCCTATTACTTGAATTCTTCAAATAACCTGCTAGATTAAATGTGTTCTCAAATGCAACTTGTTAGAACATTAAGTATGAACCTTGTTTGATTGTAGGCCATTCAAGAATATTGAAGTGCTCAGAGATGCCCTTAAGTGTTGGGCAAGTCTTTTCATGGCAAAATCAAATTTCTCTGAGCAACTGCAGGATTAGTACTGTGTTACAGGAAACCGTTTCTTGCTAAAGAGATGCTTCCTTTATAGTGTATTTAGAAAATACAATATCTAACTTGCGCAATATCCTGCTTCAAGAAATTTTGTTTTTAAGGCTTATCCACCCCAAAATAGGACTCTTGTAGACCATTAATGTTATCTTGCTTTAAATCTGTCAATGCTCAATTCAGTTTTGTATGTGTTCAACATTTTTCTTTTAAAGATCTTGGCTTAGCCCGATGCTAAAAAAAAATCACTTAATAAAGCATTAAGACCATAAGACATAACACATAGGAGCAGAATTAGGCCGTTCAGCCCAACGAGTATACACCACCATTCCACCATGGCTGATTTGTTATCCCTCTTGACCCTATTTCCCATAACCTTCAACACAATGATTAAACAAGAACCTATCAACGTCCACTTTAAATATAGTCAATGACTTATAGTCAGTGGTGTAGTCCACCTGGTCCAGGTGACTTACCTACCTTCAGACTTTTCAGCTTCCCAAGCACGTTCTCCTTGATAATAGCAATGACACTCACTTCTGCTCCCTGACACTCTCACATTTCTGGTACTCTGCTGGTGTCTTCCACAGTGAAGACTGACACAAAATATTTGTTAAGTTTGTCCGCCATTTCTTTGTTCCCAATTACTATCAGAATCAGAATCAGGTTTATTATCACCAGCATGTGACATGAAATTTGTTAACTTTATAGCAGCAATTCAATGAAATACATAATCTAGCAGAGAGAAAAAAATAATAAATAAAGTAAAAATAATAATAATAATAAATAAACAAGTAAATCAATTACAGTATACATATGTGTGCCTTCAGGCTTCTGTACCTCCTACCTGATGGTAGCAATAAGAAAAGGGCATGCCCTGGGTGCTGGAGATCCTTAATGATGAATGTTGTCTTTCTGAAACACCGCTCCCTGAAGATGTCCTGGGTACTTTGTAGGGTAGTACCCAAGATAGAGCTGACTAGATTTACAACCTTCTGCAGCTTCTTTCGATCCTGTGCAGTAGACACCCCCCCATACCAGACAGTGATGCAGCCTGTCAGAATGCTCTCCACGGTACAACTATACAAGTTTTTGAGTGCCAGGTTGTTGCTGTGGCACCACTCGACTAGTTAGTATATCTCATCATCACCTGAGATTCTACCAACAATGGTTGTATGGTCAGCAAATTTATAGATGGCATTTGAGCTATGCCTAGCCACACTTCATGGATATATAGAGAGTAGAGCAGTGGGCTAAGCACACACCCCTGAGGTGTGCCAGTGTTGATCATCAGCGAGGAGGATATGCTATCACCAATCCACACAGGTTGCAGTCTTCCGGTTAGGAGGTCGAGGATCCAGTTGCAGAGGGAGGTACAGAGGCTCAGGTTCAGCAGCTTCTCAATTTGGATTGTGGGAATGATGGTATTAAATGCTGAGCTATAGTCGATGAACAGCATGCTGACATACATGCTTGTGTTGTCCAGGTGGTCTAAAGCCATGTGGAGAGCCATTGAGATTGTGTCTGCCGTTGACCTATTGTGGCGATAGGCAAATTGCAATGGGTCAGGACCATTTCAGAAAGCACAGAAAAGATACACCTGAAAGATGCAGAAGTATTCTAGAGGGAGGAAGAAACAACCGTGGCTGAAGAGGGAAGTCAAAGGCAGCATAAAAGCAATGAGTGGGCATATAATAAAGCAACAATTCATGGGAAGGTAGAGGATTGGGAAGCTTTTTAAAAACAACAGAGGCAACTAAAAAAGCTGTAAAGAAGGAAGAGATGAAATATGAAGGTAAGCTAGCCAATAATATCAAAGAAGATACAAAAAGATTTTTCAGATATATAAAGAGACATGAGTGTCTATCTGGAAATTGATACTGAAGAGGTAGCATTGTTGTTCTGCTGTCATCCCTGCTAGCGTCCCCTTCCAATCAACTTTGGCCATCTCCTGCAATTTCCTCTGTAGTTCCTTTTAATTCACTGCAACAGTGATACATCCAATTTTAGCTTCTCCTTCTCAGGGTGAATTCTATCATATTATGATCACTGTCTCCTAAGGGTTCCTTTACCTTAAGCTCCCTAATCAAATCTAGGACACTACATATTACCCAATCCAGAATTGTCATTCTCTTAGTGGGCTCAAACACAAGTTGCTCCAAAAAGCTATCTCATGGGCAATCTATAAATTCCCTCTCTTGGGATCCAGCACCAACCTGATTTTCCAAATCTACCTGCATCACTACAAAGAGAGAATCAGCAGATGTTGGAAATCCAAACAACACACACAAAATGCTGGAGAAACTCAGCAGGACAGTCAGAATCTATGGCAAAAGGTACAGTCAATGTTTTGAACCAAAAACCTTCGACAGGACCACTACTACTAGTATCAGAGGTGCAAACTTTCAAATGAATGAAACCAAGTTGTAAGTTGACTAAGTTCTAAATTTAGTCAGCTCCATCATAGGCACTAGCCTCCATAGTATCCAGGACATCTTCAAAGAGTGATGCCTCAAAAAGACAGCATCCATCATTAAATACCCCTATCATCCAGGTCATGCCTTGTTTTCATTGCTACCATCAGGAAGGAGGTACGGAAGCCTGAAGGCACACACTCAATGATTCAGGAACAGCTTCTTCCTCTCTGCCATCAGATTTCTGAATGGTCAATGAACCCACAAACACTACCTCACTACCTTTTTATTTATAATTTTGCACTACTTATTTAATTTAACTATTTAATATATTAATACCTACCGTCATTCACATTTTTTTATTATTATGTATTGCACTACACTGCTGCCACAATGACAACAAATTTCACAACATATACTGGTGATATTAAACCTGATTCTGATTCAGAACTTAGGCTCCCATCGACTCTCTCAGCTAATCTTAAAACATCTCATGACACTACTTTGAAAATCAGGGAGTTAATCCTGGCACCAAAAATTGTCACCCGCTCTTTTTTTTGAGGAAGAACTGAGGTGTCACCAGAGACACTCACAAATTTTGTACAGATACACTGTGGAGAGCATTCTAACTGCTTACATCACTGTCTGGTATGGAGAGGCCATTGCACAGAAAGCTGCAGAAAGTTATAAACTCTGCCAGCTCCATCATGGGCACTAGCCTCCCCAGAGTTGAGGGCATCTTCAAAAGGTGATGCCTCGAAAAAGCAGCATCCATCATTAATGACTTCATCACCCAGGACATGCCCTCTTCTCATTGCTACCATCAAGGAGGAGGCACAGGAACCTGAAGACCCACACTCAAGGTTTCAGGAACAGCTTCTTCCCCTCTGCCCTCAGATTTCTGAATGGACAATGAACCCATGAACTCTCAGTAATTTTTCCCCTCTCTGTTTGCATTACTTATTCGATTTATTATATATATTTCTTATTATAATTTATAGTTTTTATTACTATATATTGCAATCTATCACTGTTGTAAAACAACAAATTTCATGACATAAGCCAGTGATATCAAACCTGATTCTGATTCTATTATATAAATTGGTCACTGTCACAATGCTGTCTATGGAAGCATACTGTTTGCAAATAGACTGTGACATATTTAACTTTAAACCAGTAGGAACTGTTCAAAAATTGGCCAGCAAGCAAGAACTGCAGAAGCCCACGCAGCTGGATTCTTTAGTAAGATTGATAAGGAACTTTGTGGAAAGAAATCACATGCTATAGTCTTACAGATGTGCAATAATAGTGCAGCAAAATACTGGCTCTAGAAAAAGGCTCTTGAGACATCATCCTTCATGGGCCTTTGTCGTCCTTCGTGAATATATATCACTGCATAGGAAAGAACAAAGCTCATTAGCACCATGATGCTAAGCTTGAGATTTCTGATTTCACATTTCTTTTTTTTTGCTTTATTTGCTGGCATGAAAGTGAATGAGAAGAAGACAAGGGTAGTCATGAGTAGTCATACTATTAGACTTAAGTTTGAGGAATGTCTTTTAACTCGTCTTTCTCATTTCTCAAAAAAATCAGCTTTGTATTTAAGAATGTTTGATAAAGTCTTCAAAATGAGTTAAAAGCATGTGGTTTATAGGACCGATTCCAGTCAGATCTCTTTTCTTAGATACCATTTGTCCTGTATGATGTGATATAGTAGCTTTAAGCACCATTTACATTGACAGATGTGCGTTACAACTTCTACGTGTGTCAACTTATGTGTTGACAGATCAATGTGCATTATGTAGTCAAAGAAAAATTTGGTTCTAATCTGATAAAGGGTCTCAGCCCAAAATGTCAAGAAGGCAAGTGGCACACCACTAAATGCAGTGAGTTCTTTCTCCTTGCATGGGTTTTTTTCTTAAAAACAGAGGGCAGTGCGCAGCCACGGGAAGTGTCAGAGGCATCGGTCGCTTTGGAAGGCAGGAGAAGCACCAGCAGACGTGAAGAATTCTTTCTCCTTGTGTAGAGATTTTTCTTATTTTTTAAACCATAAAAGAGAGATAGGGTCTAGCGGATCAGCTATTGTTGAAGTGGCCATCATCGGAGTGGGGGCTAGTCACAGTGGGAACTTAGAGGCTCTGACAAAAAGAGGCTAAGGCGATAGAAACAGGTAAGAAGGGTAGGTTTTCCTTTTGTTATTTCTGATTTGGTCTTGGTTGCCCATGGTACAGTGCAGGCAAGAAGACAGATATGGCAGTGGAATGGTTCTCCTGTAGGATGTGGGAATTCATGGAACCTCATAGTCTCCCTGATGACTACACCTGCGGGAAGTGCAGCCAACCCTAGCTCATGAAAGACCGCATTAAGGAGCTAGAGCTGGAGTTGGATGAACTAAGGATCATCCAGAAGGCAGAACAATTGATAGATAAGACTTTTGAGCAGGTGTTTATACCCAGAGTGCAGAATTCAGGGAATAGATGGGTGAATTCTGAGAGATGTAAAGGGAGAAAGAAGTCAGTGCAGAGTTCCCCCATCACCATTCCCCTCAACAACAGGTATACCCCTTTGGACACTGATGACCTATCTGGGAAAGACAGCAGCAGCCAGACCAATAGCACTGTGGTCGGCTCTGAGCCTCAGAAGGGTAGGGTGAAGTCAGGCAGAGCCATAGTGATAGGGGAGTCGATAGTTAGGGGGACAGATAGGAGATTCTGCAGCAGCAAAAGAAACGCCCGGATAGTGTGTTGCCTTCCTGGTCATGGGGTCCAGGATGTCTCTGAGCTGTTGCATATTATTCTTGAAGGGGATGGTGAGCAGCCAGAGGTCGTGTTTCATGTTGGTACCAATGATGTAGACAGGGGAGGGGTAGAGGTCCTGCGCAGTAAGTTTAGGGATTTAGAAAGGAGGCTGAAGAGCAGGACATAATAATCTCCAGATTACTCCCAGTGCAATGAGCTAGGGAAGGTCAGACAGGAAGATAACAGAGAAGAATGAGTGGCTGAGGAGATGGTGCAGGGGGCAGGGTTTCAAGTCCTTGGATCATTGGAACCTTTTCTGGGGATGGAGTGACATGTACAAGTGGGATGGGTTACACCTGAACTGGAGGGGAACCAATATCCTGGGAGGGAGGGTTGCTAATGCTATTGGGGAGGGTTTAAACTCGATTTGAAGGGGGTGGGAACCAAGTGAAGAGGCAAAGGATGGAGCAGTTGATGCACAAGTAAAGACAGCTTGTAGGCAGCTTGTGAGGAAGGAAAGGCAGATGATCGAGCAAAGATGCCCGATGGTTTGAGATTTGTCTATTTTAATGCAATGAGTATCATAAACAAGGCGGATGAACTTAGAGCATGGACCAATACACGGAACTATAACGTTGTGACCATTACAGGGACTTGGATGTCTCAGGGGCAGGAATGGCTGCTGAGTGTATCGAGCTTCAGATGTTTCAAAAAGGACAGGGAGGGAGGCAAAAAAGGTCGGGGTGTGCCATTGCTGATCAGAGATAGTACCACAGCTGTAGAAAAGGAGTAAGTCTTGGAGGGATTGTTTACTGAGTCAGTGTGGGTGGAAGTCAGAAACAGGAAGGGGACAATGACTCTACTAGATGTTTCTTATAGACCCCCTCAATAGTAACAGAGATATTGAGGAGCAGATAGGAAAGCGGATTCTGAAATGGTGCAATAGTAGTAAGGTTGTTGTAATGGGTGATGCTAACTTTCCTAATATTGACTGGCATCTCCTTAGAGCAAGGGCTTTGGATAGAGTAGAGTTTGTTAGGTGTGTTTAGGATTTCCTGATGCAAATGTAGATACACTAACTAGAGTAGAGGCTGTACTTGATTTGGTATTGGGAAATGAAACTGGTCAGGAGTCAGATCTCTTGGTGGGAGAGCATTTTGGAGGTAGTGATCACAACTCTGTCTCCTTGACCATAGCGTTGGAGAGGGATAGGAGCAAACAGTTTGGGAAAACATTTAATTGGGTAGGGGGAAATATGATGCCATTAGGTGGAAACTTGGGAGCATTAATTGGGAGTAGATGTTCTCAGGGAAATTCATGACAGTAACGTGGTATATGTTCAGGGAACACTTGCATAGCGTGCAGCATAGGTATGTTCCATTGAGGCAGGGAAAGGATGGTAGGGTAAAAGAACCATGGTGTACAAAGGATGTGGAAAATCTAGTTAAGAAGAAAAGAAAAGCTTATGAAAGGTTCAAGAAACTAAGTACTGTTAGAGCTCTAGAAAATTACAAGGTTGCCAGGAAGGAGCATAACAATAAAATTAGGTGAGCTACCAGGGGCCATGAGAAGGCCTTGGTGAGCAAGATTAATGAAAACTTCAAGGCATTCTACTAGTATTTGAAGAGCAAGAGGATGAGCTGTGTGAGAATAGGACCAATCAGGTGTGATAGTGGAAACGTGTGCATGGAGTCGGAGGAGATAGCAGAGGTACTTAATGAATACTTTGCTTTAGTATTCATCAAGGAAAAGGACCTTGACAATTGTGGGGATGACTTACAGCGGACTGAAATGCTTGAGCATATAGATATTAAGAAAGAGGATGTGCAGGAGCTTTTGAAAAGCATTAAGTTAGATAAGTCGCTGGATCCAGATGAGATATACGCCAGGCTACTGTGGGAAGCATGGGAGGAAGCGTGAGCCTCTGGTGATGATCTTTGTATCATCAATAGTGACGGGAGAAGTACCAGAGCATTGGAGGGTTGCAAATGTTGTTCCCTTTTTCAAGAAAGGGTGTAGAGATAACCCAAGAAGTTACAGACCAGTGAGTCTTACTTCAGTAGTGGGTAAGTTGTAGGAAAAGATCCAGAGTGGCAGGACTTATGAGCATTGGGAGAGACATAATCTGATTAGGGATAGTCAGCAGGGCTTCGTGAAGGGCAGGTCGTGCCTTACAAGCCTGATTGAATTCATTGAGGATGTAACAAAACACATTAATGAAAGCAGAGCAGTGGATGTAGTGTATATGGATTTCAGTAAGGCATTTGATAAGGCTCCCCATGCAAGGCTGATTCAGAAAGTAAGGAGGCATGGGATCCATGGAGACCTTGCTTTGTTGATCCAGAATTGGCTTGCCCACAGAAGGCAAAGGATGGTTGTAGATGATTCATATTCTGCATGGAGGTCAGTGACAATGGTGTTCTGCAGGGATATGTTTTGGGATCCTTCCTCTTTGTGATTTTTATAAATGACCTGGATGAGGAAGTATAAGGGTGAATTAGTAAGTTTGCTGATAACACAAAAGTTTGGGGTGTTGTGGATAGTCTGGAGGGTTGTCAGAGGTTACAGCGGGACATCGATAGTATGCAGAATTGGGTTGAGAAGGGGCAGATGGAGTTCAACCCAGATAAATGTGAAGTGGTTCATTTTGATAGATCAAATTCGAAGACTGAGTATGGTATTAATGGTAAGACTCTTGGCAGAGTGGAGGATCAGAGAGATCTTGGGATCCATATCCATAGGACTCTCAAAGCTGCTGCACAGGTTGACGATGTTGTAAAGAAGGGGTTTGGTGTGTTGGCCTTCTTGAACCATGGGATTGAGTTCAAGAGCCATGAGGTAGTGGTACAGTGATACAAGACCTTGGTTAGAACCCACTTGGAGTACTGTGTTCAGTTCTGGTCACCTCACTACAGGAAGGATGTGGAAACTATAGAAAGGGTGCAGAGGAGTTTACAAGGATGTTGCTTGGATTGGAGAGTGCCTTATGAGAATAGATAGATAGATAGATAGATAGATAGATACTTTATTCATCCCCATGGGGAAATTCAACTTTTTTTCCAATGTCCCATACACTTGTTGTAGCAAAACTAATTACATACAATACTTAACTCAGTAAAGAATATGATATGCATCTAAATCACTATCTCAAAAAGCATTAATAATAGCTTTTTTAAAAAAAGTTCTTAAGTCCTGGCGGTAGAATTGTAAAGCCTAATGGCATTGGGGAGTATTGACCTCTTCATCCTGTCTGAGGAGCATTGCATCGATAGTAACCTGTCATTGAAACTGCTTCTCTGTCTCTGGATGGTGCTATGTAGAGGATGTTCAGAGTTATCCATAATTGACCGTAGCCTACTCAGCGCCCTTCGCTCAGCTACCGATGTTAAACTCTCCAGTACTTTGCCCACGACAGAGCCCGCCTTCCTTACCAGCTTATTAAGACGTGAGGCGTCCCTCTTCTTAATGCTTCCTCCCCAACACGCCACCACAAAGAAGAGGGCGCTCTCCACAACTGACCTATAGAACATCTTCAGCATCTCACTACAGACATTGAATGACGCCAACCTTCTTAGGAAGTACAGTCGACTCTGTGCCTTCCTGCACAAGGCATCTGTGTTGGCAGTCCAGTCTAGCTTCTCGTCTAACTGTACTCCCAGATACTTGTAGGTCTTAACCTGCTCCACACATTCTCCATTAATGATCACTGGCTCCATATGAGGCCTAGATCTCCTAAAGTCCACCACCATCTCCTTGGTCTTGGTGATATTGAGACGCAGGTAGTTTGAGTTGCACCATATCACAAAGTCCTGTATCAGTTTCCTATACTCCTCCTCCTGTCCATTCCTGACACACCCCACTATGGCCGTGTCATCAGCGAACTTCTGCACATGGCAGGACTCCGAGTTATATTGGAAGTCTGATGTGTACAGGGTGAACAGGACCGGAGAGAGTACGGTTCCCTGCGGCGCCCCTGTGCTGCTGACCACCGTGTCAGACCTACAGTCTCCCAACCGCACATACTGAGGCCTATCTGTCAAGTAGTCCACTATCCAATCCACCATGTGAGAGTCTACTCCCATCATAGGTTGAGTGAACTTGGCCTTTTCTCCTTGGAGTGACAGAAGATGAGAGGTGACCAGATAGAGGTGTATAAGATGATGAGAGGCATTGATCATGTGGATAGCCAGAGACTTTTTCTCAAGGCTGAAATGGCTAACATGAGGGGACACAGTTTTAAGGTGCTTGGAAGTAGGTACAGGGGTGATGTCAGAGGTAAGTTTTCCACACAGTGGTAGAGGTGGATACAATAGGGTCATTTTAGATAGGTTCATAGAGCTTAGAAAAATAGAGGTCTATGCAGTAGGGAAATTCTAGGTAGTTTCTAGAATAGGTTACATGGTTGGCACAACATTGTGGGCCGAAGAGTCTATAATGTCTGTAGATTTCCATGTTCTATACTCTATGTTCTATGCCAACTCTTAATACATTTCCATAGATGCTGCCTGACCTTCTGAGTTCCTCCAGCATTTTGCATGTGTTTTGAAGAATTTTATTTGCACAGCCATCTCAATATTTCCAAATTAACCTTAGCTGAAATGAATACATATATTAATCTACTGTAAGGCCATGCACTATTGAAAGAATGTATGACAATTTTACCTCTCAAAGTCTAGCCTTATGTCCGCATCGTGAGAGGTGGAAATGGGTAAGGGATCTGGTGAAGCTGTATAGTTCAAATCCCCTGTACAGCAGATACAATGGATTGCAGAAGCGTTGATGATCTCCGTTGACTTCAGAGAACAATGGGAACAGGGCAGGGGGGTGGGAGGGGGTCATCGATGGCTTATGCCACATTTAGGAGCTAAGGGCCATGTAAGTAAATGTGACAACTTTAAAATGATAAGCAGTAAGAATGAATAATAGATTCTGAGAACATATTTTGACATGAATACTTGTGGCCAATATTTTCTACAGTAAACTGATGGGTCGTATTTCCTTGGCACCTTGCTCCGAGACTGTCATCTGGAGCCACGGGGCAATGATCCTTTCAGTTATCATCTGTTGTATGTTGGGACAAATATTTACTAAGGACAAAATAAACCATTTTGAGGACACAGTTTCAACTGAAGAAATAAAGAGGAAATGTAGAAAAGATAAATGAAAGTAGGTAGAGCTGCACACATGGTATTAGGAAATAGCCATGATTTTAATGTTCGATGGAATATACTCAAGGCAGTGAATGGCCAATTCATGTGGCTATGAATGCTAACTGGAACAACCTTCCCGAGCATTGTAAGCACCTGCATTTTAAGATTACTGTCTTGGTAGATTTTCTCAATAAATATTGTGAATTCTAACCTCACTTAACATGAATAAAAAAGGAAGTGGTTACACTTACAAAGTCAGAAAGCAACTATGAAGAGGAATGAACAGTCAACATTTCAGGCCAGGACCCTTCATCAATCCCAGCATTGGTTCAGTAGGTGACTCTCTGGTTTCTAAGTCAGCAAGTGATGGGTACAAGTTCCAGACCTGAGTTCCAACAAAAATAAGGCCATAAGACATAGGAGCAGAATTAGGTCATTCAGCCATCGAGTCTGATCCACCATTCCATCATGGCTGATCCCAAATCCCACTCAACTCCATACATCTGCCTTCTTGCCATATTCTTTGATGCCCTGACCAATCGGGAAACTATCTACTTCCACCTTAAATATACCCACATACTTGGCCCCCACCACAGTCTACGGCAGAGCATTCCACAGATTTTCTACTCTCTTGCTAAAAAAATTTGTCCTTACCTCTGTTCTAAAGGGTCGCCCCTCAATGTTGAAGTTATGCCCTCTAGTTCTGGATACCCCCACCACAGGAAACATCTTCTCCACATCCACCTTATCTAGTCCTTTCAACATTCTGTAGCTTTCAATGAGATCCCCCACATTCTTCTAAATCCCAGTGAGTACAGGCCCAAAGCTGCCAAATGCTCCTCATATGTTAACCCCTTCATTCCTGAAATCATCCTCATGAACCTCCTCTGGACTCTCTCTAATGCCAACAAAAACTTTCTGAGAAATGCGTGCCCAAAACTGTTGAAAATACTCCAAGTGTGGCTTGACTCATGTCTTATAAAGGCTCAGCATTACCTCCTTGCTTTTATATTCTATTCCCCTTGAAATAAATACCAACATTGTATTTCCCTTCTTTACCACAGACTCAACCTGTAATTTAACCTTCTGGGAGTCTTGCACGAGTATTCCTAAGTCCCTCTGCACCCCTGATGTTTGAACCTTCTCCCCATTTAGATAACAGTCTGCACTATTGTTCCTTTTACCAAAATGTATTATCATACATGTTCCAGCACTGTATTCCATCTGCCATTTTTTTGCCCATTCTTCCAGTTTGTCTAAGTCGGGTTGCAATCACATTGCTTCCTCAACACCACCTACCCTTCCACCTATCTTTGTATCATCCACAAACTTTGCCACAAAGCCATCAATTCCATTATCTAAATCACTGACAAGCAGTGTGAAAAGTAGTGGTCCCAATACTGACCCCTGAGGAACACCACTAGTCTGGCAGCCAACCAGAAAAGGCCCCTTTTATTCCAACTTGTTGCCTCCTGGTTGTCAGCCATTCCTCTATCCATGCCAGTATCTTTCCTTTGACACCATAGGATTTTATCTTGTTAAGCATTCTTGTGTGTGGCACCTTATCAAACGCCTTCTAAAAATCCAAGTAAATGACATCCACTGCCTCTCCTTTGTCCACCCTGCTTGTTACTTCCTCGAAGAACTCTAACAGATTTGTCAGGCAAGATTTCCCTTTCACAGAAACCATGCTGACTTTGACTTATTTAATCATTAGTCTCCAAACCTCATCCTTAATAATAGACTCCAACACTTTCCCAACCACTGAGGTTCGGCTAACTGGCCTCTAATTTCCTTCCTTTTGCCTTCCTCCCTTCTTGAAGAGTGGAGTGACATTTGCAAACTTCCAATCCTCCGGGATCATGCCAGAATCAAGTGATTCTTGAAAGATCATGACTCATGCATCTGTTATCTCTTCAGCAAAATGTATATTTCCACCATTTGTTTATTTTATACTATATCTTTACTGTTTATGTTTAATTATTTCAGAATAGTTTTAAAGAAAATGAACAAACAGAAGACTGAAACATCAGGAAATAGTCCATAAATAGCAATGAATATTGGAAATATTCAGCAAGTCAAGAACATTTGTGGAGAGATAAAGTTAACCTTTCAGGTTGATTACCTTTCATCAGAAATGGCAGAAGTTAGAGAGAAGTCAGAAATGAGGGGAAATTTCTTTAGCCAGAGCATAGTGAATCTGTGGAATTCATTGTTACAGATGGCTGTGGAGGCCAAGTCATTGGGTATATGTAAAGTGAATGTTGATAGTTTCTTAATTAGTCAGGATATCAAAGGTTATAGGGAGGAGGCAGGAGAATGAAGTTGAGAAGGATAATTTATCATCCATAATGGAATGATGGAGCAGCCTAGATGGGCTGAATGGGCTAATATTGTTCCTGTGTCTTACGGTCTAGCTAACGTGTAATAATTCATTCCAGGACCAAGAAATGGGGGAAGTATACTGTAGGAGGTGGTGAGAAATGGAGATTTGGTTAAGTACAGGAAGTATAAAACAACTGATAAAATGAATGCTTATTTAGGATAAAGGAACAAAAAACATTGTCTGAAGAAACTTATGATATCAAAAACCATTTAATACTAGTAATAAATACACTGAGTGGTCACTTTATTAGGTACACCTGTAAACCTGCTTGCTAATGCAGTTATCTAATCAGCCAATCAAGTCAATGCATAAACATGCAGACATGGTCAAGAGACTCAGGCCAATCATCAGAATGGGGAAGGAAATTGATCTAAGTGACTTTGACTGTCGAATTATTGTTGGTGCCAGAAGGGGTAGTTTGAGTATTTCAGAAACTGCTGATCTCCTGGGATTTTCATGCACAATTTGTTTTTACTTTACATTAATGACATCCATGAAAAAGTCACAAGCACCACTAGACTTCTTGCTGATGACTGTTTGATATATTGTCCAATTAAGTCAGCTGATGATGAAGATGCTCTGCAAAAAGATCTTGATAGTATGATTGAGTGGTCACAGCAATGGGGCATACAGTTCAATCTTTCCAAATGTGAAACCATGTGTGTCACCAGGAAGAGAAAACCAGGTAAAACATCATATAAAATCCTGGGTGTCACCCTTGAAGAAACCAAACAGATCAAGTATCTTGGTATGAAAATCTAGAATGATCTGCGTTGGAATGATCAGACGCATCATGCAACAGTGAATGCAACAGGAGTCCTAAATTTTCTGAGACGCAATTTTCATCATTGTTCAACTTCTGTCAAGGAGAAGTTGTACCTTACCCTTGTTAGGCCACATCTATGCAGCTACTGCATGGGACCCATACACAAACAAAAGCACTACTTCCATCGAGCGAGTCCAAAGACAGGCACAAATACCTATGAGAGAGAAGCGAGTGTTACACAACTTTTGAGTTCATTGAAGTGGAACTCTCTCCAAGATAGACGTGAAGCACACCATCTGACCTGTTCTTACAAAATGTTAAATGGTCAGCTTGACATAGACTACCAATCCTACACCAAACCCAAACCTATTTGGAGCAGACAAGGGCACTAATTTCAATTTGAAATACTAACTACTAAGTCAAATGTGTACAGCAGTTCATTCTTTCCCCGTACAATTAAAGCATGGAATAATCTTCATCCTACCATAGTCACACAATCAATCCAAATAAAATTTAAGACAGCTCTTCTTCTTCAAAAATATCCTTCTTAAGTCCACCCTCCGCCACCTCCAGTTTAAATTCCATGTGGAATATTTTGGAGGACCAGGAGCCAAGAAACAAGAACAGTCTCTAGAGCTTACAGAGAATGGTGCGAACAACAAAAACATCCAGTGAGTGGCAGTTCAGTGGGTGAAAGCGCCTTGTTAATGAGAGAGGCCAGACTGATTCAAGTTGACAAGAAGATGACAGTAGTTCAGATAACCTTGCTTTACAACAGTAGCGTACAGAAGAGTATCTCTGAATGTACAACATGTCGAACCCTGAACTGGATGAGGTGCAGCACCAGAAGACCACAAACGCACACTCAGTGGCCACTTTATTAGCTACAGGAGGTATAGCGAAGTACAGGATTCAAGTAGTATCTGTAATGGAGAAAGACAATTAATATTTCATGTCCATGATCTTTCATTGAAACCAACAGACAACCATGGTTAGATATGTTTACCGAATGTAAAAGATGTGAAAATAAATGAGACGAGCTATTGTTCCTCAAATTTCCACCAAGTTTCATTTCAACAGTATAGGTGGACAAAGGCAGAGATATCAGAGTGGGATTTGGGTGGACAATGACAATGATGCAATTATTGTATATATGTCTCTTGTACATAAATTCCCTTAGCATCTTATCTAATCTCTCCAGAGTTCCCTTTGTCCGTTATCAGTTCAAATGTCTTTGCAATCTAAATTAAAATGCTGGGGAAGATATTAGTCAATGTCATAGAATATGGAATATAGATACAGTACAATGTTGTGTCAAACTAAGTAAATGAGTAATTAGACATAATTATAGAAAGGTGCCTGAAAAAGGCCAGCAATATCATGAAGGACTCCACCCACCTTGCGCATGCATTGTTTGTCCAACTCACATCAGGGAAGAGGCTACACAGCATTTACTCTAGGAACACTATAGTTAAATCCAGCTACTTTCCCCAAGCCATCAAGCTGATTGACATCTCCACCCATTTACCCACACCACCATCACATTATGTAGTGTCACTTAATTTACATACAATCAATCTACATATACACTTGTACATCGTGTTTCAGAGGATTGTTTTTATGTTAATGTTTATTGTGTTCTCTTTTCGTATTGTGTTTCTTTATGCTGCACTCGATCGGGAGTATCACTAGTACAAATATTATCAAACCAGTAGGGACCAAGCACAGCATTAGACACAAGAGATTCTGCAGATGCTGGAAATCCAGAGTAGCACACACAAAGTGTTGGAGGAACTCAGAACTCAGCTGGTCAGGCAGCACCTATGGAGACGAATAAATAGTTGATGTTTTGGGCCGAAACCCTTCATCAGGACAGAAGAGGAAGCACAGCTTACGCTTTACTCTGGGAGAACAGACTGCTGGCCATAACAAAATCACTGAAGACAAAATAAATGTTTTAATCCTCCTTTTCACACTCCACAACCACTCAAACCACAATGTCTTCTTGTGCACTAGCAGCAAACAGTGTAAGCATACACCTCTTATTATCCTGCACCAAACTGTGCTGATGTACCAGAAGCTTTTAACCAGTATCCTGTCAACTATGCATACTGTAGCTCTAGTGGCCATTCATGCTAGCCATGCATGCATTGCATACCAAGCAATTCCAGTCAAACTGATATTCATAGAGTCTGGCCAACAGGCACTTCGAAGCTCAATTTCCAAACTTATTATTTTACTGTTTCAAACAGTTCCCCTTTTTGCTTATTAGTTCACTGCTAATGTTGTTCCTTTTTCTTGTGGTTGTGATCTTTCAGTTCCTTTGCCAATATTCTGTTTTAACATCAAGTCAAAAAGGAAGCTGTATACAATACCCAAACCAGAGTAGGACTGACTTCCCAACTGGCAAGATGTATTGTTTGGAAAAATATCCTCACATTTCTAACCACTGTCAAGCATTGATTTGATTTTATTGTTGGAATCCTTGTGAGAATGATTGCTCTAGTGGATTTGTATCTTCTGTGGACAAGAATCAATATAAAGTATTGTCAAAGACTAACATTTGGAATTATTTATGGCAATGAAATTGATAGGGTATAATGAGCGCATATCGGAAACTTAGGGGCCACAATTCTAAATTCTAAACACAAGTGATTCTTCAGATGCTTCAGATTCTTCAGATCCTGAATAACTCACATAAAATGCTGGAGCAACAAAGCAGGTCCGGTCAGAAGGGAAATTCAGGGCCTTCACCATATTTGTAGATGTGGAAAAAAAAACTTGAGCTGTCCTGGGATTGTTACCCAAATGAAGTCTGATGAAGGATTTGGACCCAAAACTGTTTACTCACAGACATTTTTGGGACATTGTCATTTCTACCTATCTGTTCCCAGCTTCTTATGCCATTGTCATTGCAACTCCCCCCTCTCCCCTCCCCCTCCCCCTCCTCTCTATGCCTATCTACCCCCTCCCCCTTCACTTGGATCCACCTGCCATCTCTTATTCCATCTCTTTACTGTATATTGACCATCTCACCTCTATTTCACCTGCCAGCTCTTCCTCCGTCCTTACACTTCATCTTTCTATATGATCTCCCCCTCTATTTCTCAATACAGATGAAGGGTCTCAACCCAAAATGCTGACTGTTCATTAGTCCCCAAGGATGTTACCTGGACTGCTGAGTTCTTTCAGCAACATGCATAAAATGCTAGAGGAACTGTGCAAGTCAGGCAGCATCTATGGAGGATTGACATTTCAGGCTGAATCATCAACTCTGTGTTCCTTCTATAGATGCTGCTTGACCTGCTGAGTTCCTCCAGTGTTTTGCCCTTGTTGCTCTAGATAAAATTATTCTGAACTCTTCAAAAGAAGCAAGGGAGGAATGTGTCCCCAGGCTGATTTCAAAATCAAACCTGTTTCTGTCGAAATTTTTCCCGTTTTATTTGACACTGCAAAAAAAAAACAACCTCTTGCATTCAATATAAAACTACAGAGTTTGACTGCCATTTCCCAAACTTCTTCAGCTCGACTTTGGCGATGGAAGATAGGAAGACTGCTGCTGTAGAGGGAAAGGGTATTGAACACCTACAACTCAGTCCTGACATCTGTGATGTGTGAATTACTGGGGGAAAATGTGACATAATTAATTCAGTAAGGCATAGGCAAATTGAGGACAGGCAGCATGAATTTGTCCAACTGACTTGATTTAATCTTTCTGAAGCCTTCACGAGAGATGATGGAGTTGGTATGTTGTATGCTGCATGGATCTTAGGAAGGTGCTTAACATGGCAAATGTTACATAAGTAATAGGTGAAATGTCAATGCAGTAATAGCTTAAAGTGACAGAATGGATAAAAGTGTAAATGCAAAGGGTAGCAATCAGAGAGAGCTTTAATGGTTGGAGCAGTATGTGTATAGTATTCTTTAGTTATGTTCCCTTGCTTTCCTATGGTGGGGGAATCTAAGACCAGAGATCATAGCCTCAGAATAGAGAGACATGTATATACATACATAGGACATAGAAATCTACAGCACATTACAGGCCCTTCAGCCCATATTGTTGTGCTGACCATGTAACCTACTCTACAGACTACCTAGAATTTCCCTAGCACATAGCCCTCTATTTTTCTAAGCTCCATGTACCTAACTAAGAGTCTCTTAAACGACCCTATTGTATTCGCATATAGAACAGAGATTAGGAGGAATTTCCTTAGCCAGAGAGTGGAGAATCTGTGGAATTTGTTGCAACAAGCGGCTGTGGAGGGCAAGTCATTAAGTATATTTAAATCAGAGGTTCATAGATTCTTGATTAGTCAGGGCATGAAGGCAGGAGATTGGGGCAGAGAGGGAAATGGATCAACCATGATGAAATGGTGGGGCAGACTTGATGGACCAAATGGCCTCATTCTGCTCCTATATCTTATGGTCTTTTTGTGATACATATTAATGCTTTGGAATCATAGGGTCATAAAGCCAAATAACATGGTAACGGCTTTTCAGCCCAACTCATTCATGCTGACCCAGATGTTCCATCCAAGCTAGACCCATTTGCCAGCCTTTGGCCCATAGAATTCCACCTTCCACAGAGCATACAGATGCAATTCGACACCTCCATCATAGAGAGCACCCTCACGTCAGCCATTACTGTCTGGTTTTGTGCAGTCTCCTCTCACAATATACGAAAACTACAGCAAGCTCTCAGGTCAGCAGAAAAGATCTACCATCACTGCAGGACTTTCTCTGGCAGCTCATTCACAGATTGTGTATAAGAAACAGCTAACTCTCAAGTTCCTATTAACTTTTTCCCCTTAGACTTGAAACCAAAAGTGAAGATACAATTGATGATGGAAAAAGTTGGTATGCTGCAAGACAATATCAGTGGACAGATTAGATAGGCACAGAAATTATTAAAATTTATTCAACACTGTGAAGTGTCCAGTAATGGGAGGAGCTACCAAGGAAAAATAATATATAAAAACTGTTTGGGTGCTAAGAGGTATGGAGTAGTAGTGAGATCTCAGAGTACTGGTGCACTAATCTCTGAAGAAAGCAGGACAGGTATGGAATTATTGCCTTTATCAAAAAGGTTCAGAACATAAAGCATGTTAAGAGTGAATGGACATACTGAAAATATATTAGTAAAACACAGTGGCTTATACACAACTGATCCATGAAAGATTGCAGATGTTGGAGATGCTGGAGGAACTCAGCAGGTCTGGCAGTATTTATGCAGGAAAATGATGGTCATTCTCAGGCCAAGACCTTTCAGGACTAGAAAAGAAGAGGAATTAGTAAGGCTATAGCTAAACATATGTGTATAGTTTCAGTCACAACAGTAGGCCAAGCATGTGGTGAACTGGAAAGAGTTCTGAGAAAATCTGAGGCTGAGATAATGAAAAGGAAAGACTAGTTAGACTGGGATTGTTTTATTTCAAGCAAAGAAGACATTAAGTGAGATGTATAAAGGAAGCTGGAGAAGGGGAGCAAGTATTTCCTTTGGCACCAACTTCATTTACGAGGATTCATAAATTTAAATTAATATGTAGAAGAATTTGGCAGACAATAACAAATTATTTTTTCCTCTTGACCTGCTGAGTTCCTCCAGCATTTAATCCGTTAGTCAGCCTTGAGGAAAAGGGTACTCTTAATTGGCTTCCACTAATCTTCTTCTTAGCCCATCATCACTATTGGGGCAAGGGCTGCCAACAGCAGTTTGCCAGAGTCCTCTGTCCTAGGCCAAGCATTGATCAGCCCTGTGGCTTCCACTTTCACTGTACAATCTCATATGTCTTCTATAGCTCTGAGCTTTTACAGTATGGGGTTGCTAGCCCCATGCCTAGCCCTCCTCCTTTTGCAGCCAGGCTAAGGAATATCCATGGCAGAGTTTTCTTCTAAGCAGCCATCCTCCAATAAGTGCTTTTGAAGGTTCAATAAACGAGCCAAAAATATTACCATGGAATATTGTTGTGATATTTCCATTAAATAAATTTGAAGAAAATTATTTCAGGAGATAACTGACCAACCTTAATACTGAATATAATATAGCTACTGTAACACCATATCTCACTAGTTATATATCTCAATGTCATTTTTGGGATATCCCTATCATACCTGCCTTCCTAATAATGGTGACTATATTTCAAAAATTAATCAGCTCTGAAGTACTTTGGAATATTCTGCAGGTTTGAAAGAATTATATAAATCAGTGTTCTGTTTGTTTTCTGATAACTCCACCTCGTAGAGACACATTTGTAATATTAACTGGTACTTAAATTGTGATTAGATAGTAATTTGCCTCATCTCTGAATGCCTGGGTTACCTCAGTAATATGCTAAAAAATTGCTTAAACTGTTAGCAATTCCCTTATCACAATGAATTACTTTGCTCTGTACAATATTAAATTAATATACCTATTCATCTACTTCCATTTATGGGGTCTATTGTAAAGCAGAACAAATATTACTTTCAGATTATATTTAAATTATAGTTGAAATACTGTAGTTCTTTTTTTTTACATATATTGATCGACATATGCCAGAGATATTTACATTTTTTTAAGATAAAGCGTAGTGCTATAGGCCTTTCCAGCCCTTTAGGATCGAAAAAGAATGAGAGGTGACTTGACGGCACCTTACTCCAGCAGCAGCGAGCGACAGCAGTCACCATAAAATGATCCCCCCTTGTATTAGCCATTTCTGCCACGGAAAAAGTATCTGGTTATCCATGCCCTGGCGGAAATGGCTAATACAAGGGGGGATCATTTTATGGTGACTGGTGTCGCTCGCTGCTGCTGGAGTAAGGTGCCTGCATTTAACCAGTCTCTCTCTTGCCCTTGGTCACTACTCCCGGAGGAAGGTGCCTTTATTTGACCTGTCTCCCTTGCTCTCCCTCTTGCTTGATGCTGCCGGAGGATGGTGCCAGAGTTTTGGGTTTCGGGCAAGGTATAATTGACGTGGTTTGTGGATTGGACTCTGTAGTTCATGCTATGATATATTTCTAGTTTCTGGTTGCTCCTTATTTTATTGCTATTTGTGTGATTTTGATCGGGCAGGCAGGTTCTGTGGCCTGCAGCCAATGAACGACGCAGCACTACATTGAACTGAACTGAACTGAGCACTCCTAGTCTGTTTCAATGACTTTGTGGTTTGATGTTTTATATTCTGTTTTACTCGCCCACTTTTTGCCACTTGCGCGATTTGTTCTTTTCTGAGTGTTGGGTATTTGATGTTTTCTTTGAATGGGTTCCATAGCATTGCATTGTTTCATGGCTGTCTGTTGGAAGCCGAATCTCATGGTTGTATATTGCATACATACTTTGATCATAAATATACTTTGAATCTTATGAATCATTGGAAAGTATAGGAGGATGCCACAGAGGTAGGTTTTTATTTTACAGAGAGTGGTTGGTGCATGGAACATATTGCTAGGCGTGGTGTAGAGGCAAATACATTCAGGTTTTTTAAGAAACTCTTAGATAGGCAAATGGGTGATAGAAAAAATGAAGGGAAGGGTTAGATTGATCTCATAGTAGGTTAAAAGGTCGGCATGATATTGTGGGATGAAGGGCCTGAACTGTGCTGTAGTGTTCTATGTTCATTAAATGGTGGTGTAAGTGAACAAAAGGCTTACTAAAGTTACATTTAATCAGGTCTCGTGTGAAAATGTACCACTGACAAGAAGTCAGCAATCCCTATGATTAATTAATGCCAAGTGTCACTTAAGAAATATGGTCACCTCCAAAATGTGCCAGTAGCTTGAATGAATGTGTGCATTAAGGGCATAGTAGGTCCCTGGATGAGGAAAATAGCATTTGAGTACAGATAAGGTGGTCTTTGCGTTAATCAATGACATCTACATCTGCAGTACAAAACAAGTCATGGAAAGTGATAAATGAAAGCCCAAACAAAGCAACAAAACTGAACACCTTGGCTCCATCTTTAATAAACAGGATTTTCTGGTATCCAAACATTAATTCCAAACCTCTCTCCCATTCCAACATGTCAATTCACAGCTTCCTCTACTGCCATGGTGAAGACACTTTCAGGCTGGAGAAGCAACACTCCATCTTCCATCTGGGTAGCTTCCAACCTGCTGGCATGAACATTGATTTCTTTAACCTCTGGTAATTTTTCCCTTCCCTCTTCCCTCTTCTTCCATTCCCACTCTGGTTCCCATCTTAACTCTTCTCTTTTCCTTAGCTACCTATCACCTCCCCCTGATGCCCCTCCTCCTTCCCACTCTCCTCTCCTAACAGATTCAATCTTCTCCAGCCCTTTACCTGTTCCACCTATCACCTTCCAGTTTCTCACTTCATCCCTGCTCCACCACCCACCTGGCTTCACTTACCAGCTTCCAGCGTGTACTCCTTCCTTTCCCCTCTTCTTAATCTGACACTTTTCCCCTTCCTTTCCAGTCCCAATGAGGGGTGTTGGCCTGAAATATTTACTCTTTATTCCTCTCCATAGAGGCTGTCTGACTTGCTGAGTTATAAGATCCAAAGTACATTTATTATCAAAGTATGTACCCATGCTACTCTGAGATTTGTCCTCCCACATGCAGCCACGAAATAAAGAACTCATTCAAAACTACATTAACTACCCAACACGCGAGAAAAGAACAATTTGCGCAATAGCAAAAAGCAAGCGGACAACACATAGAATATCAAACCAGGAGTCCAGTAGTATACAGTTTAATTTAGTTCAGCATCATACCACTAGCCTACTGCAGGCCACAGGGCAAAGCATCCTTCGCAGAAGTGTCCCAGACCATCCTGATCAAACCGCTCAAAAACAGCAAAAAGTGTAACCAGAATCCCCAATGTCCCACAAAATAAGTCCACAGCCTCTCTGATAAATCCTAGTAATGTGGATCCCAAGACTCCTGCACTTTCCTCCAACAGCAGCTCGCAAGAGGGAGAGGAAGACCGGTCAAACACCAGCATTTTGTATGCGTTTCTATAAAAAATTCAGGTTCCAGATGCTAAAATTCCCTCACTGAACCACTGTACTGAGTCTTAAGTCATTTGTTGCAAAATCTCCTGATGTGGTTCAGCAATAAATGTTGTTTGATAATGCTCCCGGCAACTGCTTTTGGTATCCTCCCATGCTAAAAGCACAGTATATATTAGTAAGTTGGTTTATTATTGTCACGTGTATTGAAGTCCAATGAAAAACTTGTGTTGCATGTTATCCATACAGATCATTTCAGTACAATAGTGTGTTGAGGTAGTACAAGGGAAAACAATAATTTTTTATGTTCTCCTTTATATTTTGTGTGTTCGCTCAGTTTTTGTTGTAATTTGCATGATTTTTTTGCACGGGGAAGTTGATGTTTGATATTTTTCTTTGAATGCATTGGTTCCATGGTTCTACTTTATTTCATGACTGTCTGGGGAAGATGAATCTCAGGGTTGAATGCTGCAAACATACACTGATAGTAAATGTATTTTGAACTTTTGATACAAGCTGTCCATTGGCCTGGTGGTACCTGCTTTTAGGCATTTGCATTTTCAGCTGATGGGAGGGGGAGAAGAGAGAATTCATATTGTTCTCTGACACATAAAACAACTATTAACCATAGAAATTAATTGAAAGTGTGAAATTTGGTTCTATTTTTCAATATCTTATATCAAAAAATTGAATTGAGTAACAAACAAATAACCAGACAGTCTGGATAGGTAGTAAGACTGGTCTGGATGTCTAAAATCTCTTGCAAAATAAACCAGAGTGACTACAATTGTACATACAGCTTTTTCAGCACTTCATCAATTTAAATATTGCTGTAGGTTAGTGTATACATAGAGGAAATGAAATCAAGTCCCTTCCTACAACTGCCACTCCCTGCTGAGCTGTGAATAAAAAACTACTAAAATTGAACACATGCTAAACTGCCTTCAGACTTGATTTAACAGAAAAAAAGTATTGAAAATCAATTTGTGTTTTAAAGGCTAATTTCTCATGTTCTTAAATCTTATTTGGCTATCATTTGAACTGGAAAATATCTTATTACTTTATTTGGGAGTTAAAGCATTAGTTTAGAATAGACTCCTAACTTCCTGCAATATGCAAGGAATTTTTAAAAAATTCAACAAAACAATCGACTTTTAAGAAGTACATGGACCCTATACACCCTTTGGTTCAACAAGATAGTTAAACTTAAAGAGTTTGGGAGAAAGAAACCTATTTTCTTGCGACAGCTGTAACAGTGCTTTGTGGAAAAACAGTCATAAAGACTTAGACTTGTATAGCACAGAAACAGGCCCTTCAGCCCCAATGTCTGCATGCTGACCAATGTCTCATTTACCTGCATTTCAGATTAATTTATGTATCACATGTATAACAAAACATACAGTGAAATACATGGCCCACATCAACAACCAGCACAACCTACAAATGCACTGGGGGCAACCTGATAAGTGTTGTCACACATTCTAGTGCCAACATAACATGTCCACAATGTTCACAGATAACGCAAGCAACAACCAAACAACAGCAACTAAATAAAAGCAAAACCAGACCTGTTTCTTCCTCTCACCCACACACACACACACAGATAGTGGACTTGTGGTTTTGCAGACGTAGGGCCTTTCACTTCCCCAGTGCATTTGCAGGGCTTGAAGATGATCCATATTCCTTTATACCAGGGGTTCCCAGTCTGGGGTCCACAGACCCCTTAGTTAATTATAGAGGCCCATGGCATAAAAAAAGGTTAGGAACCCCTGCTCTAATCCTTCCCTATCCATTAACCTATCCAAATGAGATTTCAATTCTGTTGACATGATGTATTTAGATTTGTAAGAACCTATAGAAAAACTAATAATCTTTTTACATCATTGATCTTACGATGAAAAATGTTTCCAATACAATTATTTAACAGTAATCCTCCAAGGCACGAAATATATTTATATCACTTTGGTTACTCTTTTAATTTTTATTAAAAACTAATTTTAATATTATAGAAATAGTTTCTAATATAAATTAAAGGACTATTACAGCTAGGGGCATCAGGGTTTGGCATTCAATCTTGGTGTCCTTCATAAAGAGTCCGTATATCCTCCCCGCGGAACATGTAGATTTTATTAATGTAATTTATTCATTGAGCCACGCCACCCAGCAATCCCTCTAATTAATCCTACCCTAATCACAGGACAATTTACAATGACCAATTAACCTACCAATTGGTATGTCTTTCGGCTGTTGGAGGTACTAGATCACCTGGAGGAAGCCAACATGGTCGGGGGAGAGCATACAAACTCTTGACAGGCAGCATCAGGAACTGAACCCGAGTCACCAGTACCTGTAATGTGTTGTGCTAACTACCACACTACTGTTACGGCCCAGTTTTCTCCAGGTGCTCCAATTCCCTTCCACAGTCCATAGACATACCAATTGGTCATTGTAAATTGTCACTTGATTAGGTTAGAGTTACTCAAGTTTGTCAGAGGTTGCTGGGGCACCATTGTTTCAAAGGCCAGAAGAGTCTATTCTGCACCATGTCGCTAAATAAATAAATAGATAAACAAAATCAGGAATTGGGTTTGAGAGCAGGTTTGGTTTTAACTTGGGGCACAGACTATATCTTCAGGATCATGAAAGCTTATGGACTTTTATTAGACAGTAAGACATAGGAGCAGAATTAGACCATTCAGCCCATCGAGTCTGCTCTGTCATTCCATCATGGCCGATCCGGGATCCCACTCAAGCACATTCACCTGCCTTCCTGCCTTATTCTTTGATGCCCTGACTGATCAGGAATCTATCAACTCTGCCCTAAATAGACCCACGGTCCTTGCCTCCACCGCAGTCTGTGGCAGAGCATTCCACAGATTCACTAGTCTTTGGCTAAAAACATTTCTCCTTACCCCTGTTCTAAAAGGTGTCCACTCAATTTTGAGGCTGTGCCCTCTATTTCTGGATACCCCACCACAGGAAACATCCTCTCCACATCCACCCTATCTAGTCCTTTCAACATTCGGTAGATCCCCATGCATTCTTCTAAATTCCAGTGAGCACAGGCCCAAAGATGCCAAACACTCCTCATATGTTAACCCGTTCATTCCTGGAATCATCCTTGTGAACCTCCTCTGGACTCTCTCCAATGACAACACATCCTTTCTGAAATATGGGGCCTAAAACTGTTGACAATACTCTAAGAGCAGCCTGACTCATGTCTTATAAAGACCCAGCATTATCTCCTTGCTTTTATATTCTATTCCCCTTGAAATAAATGTCAAAATAGCATTTACCATCTTTACCACAGTCACAACCTGTAAGTTAGCCTTCTGGGAGACTTACTCGGGGATTCCCAAGTCCCTCTGCACCTCTGATGTTTGAACCTTCTCCCCATTTAGATAATAGTCTGCACTATTGTTCCTTTTACCAAAATGCATTATCATACATTTCCCAACGCTGTATTCCATCTGCCACTTTTTGCCTATTCTTCCCATTTATCTAAATTCTGTTGCAATCACATTGTTTCCTCAGCACTACCTACCCCTCCACCTATCTTCGTGTCATCAGCAAACTTTACCACAAAACCATCAATTCATTGACAAACTTTACCACAAAGCCATCAAATCATTGACAAACAATGTGAAAAGTAGCGGTCCCAATACTGAACCCCGAGGAACACCACTAGTCACAGGCAGCCAACCAGAAAAGGCCCCTTTTATTCCTACTCACTGATTCCTGCCTGTCAGCCATTCCTCTGTCCATGCCAGTATCTTTCCTGTAATACCACTGGATTTTATTTTGTTAAGCAGCTTCATGTGTGGCACCTTATCAAATACCTTCTGAAAATCCAAGTAAATGACATTCACTTCCTCTTTTTTGTCTACCCTGTTTGTTACTTCCTCGAAGAACTCTAACAAATTTGTCAGGCAAGATTTCCCTTTCAGAAACCATGCTGATGTTGACTTATTTTATCATTAGTCTCCAAGTACCCCGAAACCTCATCCTTAATAATAGACTCCAACACTTTCAGAACCACTGATGTTAGACTAACTGGCCTATAACTTCTTTTGCTTTCCTCCCTTCTTAAAGATCAGAGTGACATTTGCAATTTTCCAGTCCTCTGGAACCATGCCAGAATCAAGTGAGCTTGAAAGATCATGACCAATGCATCTGATATCTCTTCAGCAACCTCTCTCAGGACTCTGGGCTATAGTCCAGCTGGTCCAGATGACTTACCTACCTTAAGACCTTTGACATTGCCTAGCACTTTTTTCTTTGTAATAGCAATGGCACTCACTCCTGCTCCCTGACACTCACAGACCTCTGGCACACTGCTAGTGTCTTTCACAGTGAAGACAGATGCAAAGTACCCATTAAGTTCATCTGCCATTTCTTTGTCCTCCATTACAACCTCATTAGCATCATTTTCCAGTGGTCCAATATCAATTCTCACCTCCCTTTTACTCTTTATATTACTGAGAAATCTTCTGGTATCATCCTTTAAATTATTGGCTAGTTTGCCCTATTTCACCTTTTCCCTTCTTACAGCTTTTTTTAGCTGCCCTTTGATGGATTTTAAAGGCTTCCCAATCATACAACTTCCCACTCACTTTTTCTACCTTTTATGCTCTTTCCTTGTCTTTTATATAGACCTAAACAACCTTGTCAGCCGCGGTTGCCCACCACTGCCATTTGGGAACTTCTTCTGTGGGACATATTTACCCTGCGCCTTGAGAACTATTCCCAGAAACTTCAGCCACCTCTGTTCTGCCATCATCCCCACCAGTATCCTCCTCCAATCCACCTGGGCAAGCTCCTCTCTCATGCCTCTGTAATTCCCTTTGTTCCATTGTGATACTGATACACGTGGCTTATGCTTCCCCCTCTCAAACTGCAGTATGAATTCAATCATATTATGATCACTGCCTCATAAGGGTTCCTTTACATTGAGCTCCCTAGTAAGATCTGGGTTATTACACAACACCCAAGCTAAGAAAGCTTTCCCCAAGCAGGTTCAAGCACAAGCTGCTCTAAAAAGCCATCTCACAGGCATTCAACAAATTCCCTCTTTTGTGATCCGACACCAACCTGATTTTCCCAATCCCACTGCATATTGAAGTCCCCCATTACAACTGTGTCATTACCCTTATTACATGTCATTACCGTCATTACATGTCTTTTCCAGCTCCGTTTGCAATCTTAACCCCACACCTTGGCTACAATTTGGAGGCCTATATATGATTCCCATAATTTTTTTTATCCTTGCAGTTTCTTAATTCCACCCACAAAGATTCAAGATTCTCGGACTCTATATCACCTCTTTCGAAACATGCAATTCCATCTATTAGCTACAGTGCCACACTCCTGTCTATGTCTTCCTTCCTGTCCTTTTGATATAAAGCATATCCTTTGATGTTGAATCCCAACTGTGGCCTTCTTTCAGCCACTACTCATACTGACCAATATTTAATTGCGCCATCCACTTTATTCCGAATGCTACACGCATTTAAATATGGCACCTTCAGTCCTGAATTCTTCGCCCTTTTGAATTTTGCCTCTATGTACAATTTAACTCCTTGCTCTGTCTGCATTTGTACCCATTCGTTGGCTTGTCCTTCCTTACGTTCATGTTACATCTATCGTCTACTTGTAAACCTGGTTGCTCATCCTCAGCTCTATTATACTGGTTCCCATCCCCCTGCATATTAGTTTAAACCACTCCCAACAGCTCTAATAAATGTGTCTGCAAGAATATCGGACCCTGTCGGATTCAAGTGCGATTAATACCTTTTGTACAGGTCCAACCTGCCCCAGAAGATGTCCCAAATATGCAAAAATATGAATACCTGCCCCCCTGCTCCTATTCTTCAGCCACTCATTTGAGGTGCCCAAAGCTGCAGGTTTGATCAGGAATTAAGGACAGAATGTGGAAGCCATTGAGAATGCTAGAAAATGACCCTTGACGTATTGACCATGGACATCACTTCAGAACAGAGATAAGGAGCAATTTCTTTAACCAGAGGGTGGTGAATCTATGAAATCCATTGCCACAGTCGGCTGTGGAGGCCAAGTCATTGGGTATATTTGAAATGGAGATTAATAGATTCTTGATTAGTAAAGGTTTCAAAGATTATAGAGAGAAGGAAGGAGAAAGGGTTTGAGAGGGAAAATAAATCAGCCATGTTGGAATGCTGGCACAGACTTGCTGGGCCAAATGGCCTAATTCTGCTCCTATGTGTTATAATGTGTCTTTTTATTGTTTAGAAGTGAGGGAGGAGGTTCTAAATGGCAGGGGAGTCTGATAATTCTTTCTGTGATCTGAAGGAGAAGTAATATTCTCTTTGCTCCCAGGGAAACTTTGTTGGCCTCTTTTAGCCCTCTACTTCATGGAACACTTGTCTGTAATTGTTAGTCTAGTGGATACAATTGATTGGATCATTATCAACAATAGCAAGAAATGACTGGCACTTGCTTCTCACAGAATATCATCTGCTTTTGTGTGTGTTGCTCTGGATTTCCAGCATCTGCAGAATCTCTTTTGTTCATGCTTTTTCATAGTTCTGTGAAAACTGAAATGTTTGAACCAACGTGTTTTCAGCTTTCAAAACCGCAAAATGTGTACAATGAGGTTACTAAATTTATACCAAAGGTAAATTATTGAGTTTTTACCATTGACAGCAGACAGCAGTGTAACATTGAGTGATCTTGCATTTGTATTGAACTGTTTCAAGAAATCTTGGTGCCTCTGAATAAAATGGAAAATAATATATAAAATATAATTTACTTGGAATAATTTTAAAAGTTCTTCCATTTACAAAATGACTTATCGTAATTCACAAAATTATGTGAGGTATAGATAAGGTAAATGCAAGCAGGCTTTTTCCATGGATGATAGATGGGACTGAAATTTAAATTTTAAGATGGGACTGAAAGATGGGACTTTAACACCATCCAGCCCAAGATCTTAAGGCACAAACTAATGGAGATGGGAGTAGACTCTCACATGGTGGATTGGATAGCAGACTACTTGACAGATAGACCTCAGTATGTGCGGTTGGGAGACTGTAGGTCTGACACGGTGGTCAGCAGCACAGGAGCACCGCAGGGAACCGTACTCTCTCCGGTCCTGTTCACCCTGTACACATCAGACTTCCAATATAACTCGGAGTCCTGCCACGTGCAGAAGTTCGCTGATGACACAGCCATAGTGGGGTGTGTCAGGAATGGACAGGAGGAGGAGTATAGGAAACTGATACAGGACTTTGTGATATGGTGCAACTCTAACTACCTGTGTCTCAATATCACCAAGACCAAGGAGATGGTGGTGGACTTTAGGAGATCTAGGCCTCATATGGAGCCAGTGATCATTAATGGAGAATGTGTGGAGCAGGTTAAGACCTACAAGTATCTGGGAGTACAGTTAGACGAGAAGCTAGACTGGACTACCAACACAGATGCCTTGTGCAGGAAGGCACAGAGTCGACTGTACTTCCTAAGAAGGTTGGCGTCATTCAATGTTTGTAGTGAGATGCTGAAGATGTTCTATAGGTCAGTTGTGGAGAGCGCCCTCTTCTTTGTGGTGGCGTGTTGGGGAGGAAGCATTAAGAAGAGGGACGCCTCACGTCTTAATAAGCTGGTAAGGAAGGCGGGCTCTGTCGTGGGCAAAGTACTGGAGAGTTTAACATCGGTAGCTGAGCGAAGGGCGCTGAGTAGGCTACGGTCAATTATGGAAAACCCTGAACATCCTCTACATAGCACCATCCAGAGACAGAGAAGCAGTTTCAGCGACAGGTTACTATCGATGCAATGCTCCTCAGACAGGATGAAGAGGTCAATACTCCCCAATGCCATTAGGCTTTACAATTCTACCGCCAGGACTTAAGAACTTTTTAAAAGCTATTATTAATGCTTTTTGAGATAGTGATTTAGATGCATATCATATTTTTTACTGAGTTAAGTATTGTATGTAATTAGTTTTGCTACAACAAGTGTATGGGACATTGGAAAAAAAGTTGAATTTCCCCATGGGGATGAATAAAGTATCTATCTATCTATCTATCTATCTATCTATCTATCTATCTATCTATCTATCAGAGGTCATGGGGTAAGGGTGGAAGGTGAAAAGTTTAAGGGGAATACGAGGGCAAACTTCTTCATTCAAAGGGTTGTGAGAGTTGGGAATGAGCTGGCAGTGCAAGTGGTGCATGTAAGCTTGATTTCAATGTTTAAAAAGAAGTTTGGATAGGTACATGGATGGTAGGAGTAAGAGATATGGTCCTGGTGCAGGTAAATGGGAAAATGCAGATTAAATGATTTGGCATGGACTAGAGTGTACATTTCTGTGCTGTACTTTTCTATGACTATAAATAATCATCTGTATCACAGATTCTATATGATAGAGATTGTAGAAATATTATGTTACTGCTAAAATACAAATTTGCATACTGTAAGTTCAAGTTTGTCATTTGACTGTACATATATACAACCAAATGAAACAATGTTCCTCCAGACAGTGGTGCACAACAATGCATATATCACACACAGCACATAAAACAAAATATCACCACAAATAAGTTATATAAATATAATTCATAGAACTAAAAATGCACATAAAGAATGCAGAACAGGTAAAGAGTAAACAGCTCACTCTCCTAGTGACAAGACCTCAGTGGTGGCAGGGTATTCATTAGTCTCACAGCCCGGCGGCAGTCCTAGTCCTGATATTTCTGTACCTTTCTGATGGCAGTGGGTCAAAAAAATTGGTGTACGCGTGTAGGGATCCTCAACAAAGCTTTGGGCCTTTTGTCTTCAATGCTCTCGGTAAATGACACAAATAGGGGAGAAGGAGAGCACGTGATCTTCTCGGTGATTAACAGCACAGGTAAACAGTAAACAGCTCGCTGTCCTAGTAACCTTGGTAATGGCAGGGTATTCACAAGCTTGGCAGTCCTAATCCTGATGCTTCTGTACCTCCGCTCTGACGGTAGATCAAAAGAGATTGTGGGATGGGTGGTGGGGATCCTCAACAATGCTTTGGGCCCTTTCTCTACAACAATAGCCTTGTGTGAGACACATGGAAACGATGATCAACCTAACCACAACCATAAGACCATAAGACCATAGGATTAGGCCATTTTGCCCATTGAGGCTGCTCTGCCATTTCATCATAGCTGATCCAATTTTCCTCTCAGCCCCAATCTCCGGCCTTCTCCCCATATTTCTTCATGCCCTGACCAATCAAGAATCTATCAACCTCTACTTTAACTATACCTAAAGACCTAGCCCCAGAGCTGCCTGTGGCAAAGAATACCACAGATTTACCGCTCTCTGTCTAAAGAAATTCCTCCTTATCTTTGTTCTAAAAGGATGCCTCTCTATTCCGAGACTGTTTCCTCTGCTGTTAGACTTTCCCACCATAGGAAACATCCTCACCACATCCCCTCTATCAAGGCCTTTCACCATTTGATAGGTTTCAATGAGGTCAAGCCTCATTCTTCTGAATTCCAACAAATACAGGCCCAGAGCCATCAAACAGTCTTCACGTGACAAGCTTTTCAATCCTGGAATCATTTTTGTGAACTTCCTTTGAACCCTCTCCAGTTTCAGCACATCCTTTCTAAGATAAAGGGCCTAAAACTGTTCACAATACTCCATGTGAGGCTTCACCAGTGCTTTAAAAAGTCTGAACATTACATCCCTACCTTTATATTCTAGTTGTCTTGAAATGAAAGCTAACACTGCATTTGCTTTCCTCACCACAGACTCAACCTCCAAATTAACCTTTAGAGAATCCTGCACAAGGACTCCCAAGTCCCCTTGCACCTCAGTTTTTTGTACTTTCTCTCCACTTAGAAAATAGTCAACTCTTCTATTTCTTCTACCAAAGTGCATGACCATAAACTTCATGATTGTATTCTGTCTGCCATTTCTTTGCCCATTCTCCTCATCTGTCCAAGTCCTTCTGTAGCCTCTCTACTTCATCACTTTGCAACAAAGTCATCAATTCCATCATGCAAATCATTGACACATAATGTAAAAAGAATCAGTCCCAACACAGGCCCCTGTGGAACAGCAATAGTCGCCAGCAGCAAGTTAGTAAAGTCTTCCTTTATTCCCAGTCTTTGCCTCCTGCCAATCAGCCACTGCTTTATTCCTGCTGGAACCTTTCCTGTAATACCAGGGGCTCACATGTGGCACCTTGTCAAAGACCTTCCTAAAATCCAAATAGACACCATCAACTGATTCTCCTTTATCTATCCTGCTTGTTACTACTGTACTTCAAAGAATTCCAACAGATTTGTCAGGGAGGACTTTCCATGCTGACGATGGCTGACTTTATCACGTACCTCCAAGTACCCTGACACCTCATCCTTAATAATCGACTCCAACTTCTTCCCGGCCACTGAGGTCAGACTAACTCGCCTATAGTTTCCTTTCTTCTGCCTCTCTCCCATCTTGAAGAGTGGAGTGACATTTGCATTTTCATCTAGTGATTCTTGAAAGATAATTACTAATTCCTCCACCATCTCTTCAACCACCTCTTTCGGAACTCTAGGGTGTGTACCATCTGTTCCAGGTGACTTATCCACCTTTAGACATTTCATTTTCCCAAGAACCTTCTCTCTAGTTATGGTAACTTCACACACTTCACGCCCCCTGACACCAGGAGCTTCCACCGTACTGCTAGTGTCTTCCACAGTGAATAACAAATTATTACATTTACAAACAGCATTTCAAATATTTCTGACCTGCCAATGACAGTTTCAAATTGTTAAAATTGACCTTCAGTTTCTGCTACTGTCTAATGAGTGTTCAGGCAGATTGTTTACTACATTTGGCCTTGGACCAACAACTGTTCCAATTTTAATTCTCCTTATTGTGTTTGAATCATGGCAAAGTCTTGTCCTGCACTCTTTTTAATTTTCAACAACATGTAACCTGCCAAGATATTTGGATTTCTCCAATGTTGACCGTTAGTGCAATTGCATTTTACAGTATTTCATTATTTGTTGTTATACCTTCAACTATCTCAGTTCTAAATTTTGTAACACACACAAAATGCTGGAAAAACCTAGTAAGTCAGACGGCATTTATGGATAGGAATAAACAGTTGACGTTTCAGGCCTAGACCCTTCATCAGGACTGATAAAAGGTCTCAGCCTGAAATGTTGACCATTTATTCTTCCTCTTAGATGCTGCTTGACCTGCTGAGTTGTTCTTGCATCTTGTGTGTGTTCCTCTGGATTTTCAGCATCTGCAGTATCTCTTGTGTCCTAAATTTTGTGACTTGTTGCTTTAACCTCTCCTTCTCTTTATTATCCTTTAAGATAAAATTTTAACCAATACTGCTGACCAAGTAATTTTTTACCTTGACTAATATTCCTTTGTGGTTTGGCAACCAATTTTGTTTAATATTGTTTCTGTGTCAGAAGTTTTACCGTGTTAAGGTGCAATATAAATACAAGTTGCTTTTGTTTAAGACTTGTGTGGGAATCAGACTTTATGCTCACTGCATAGGTTAGAACCCAGTGTTCAGTTAAGGAAACAGCCGTTCACAGCTGATAGGAGAGTGTTTTGAATCTGTGGAATAGCTGTACTAATGGATTCTGATTGCACAGTCACTGAACAAATACAAATCAGAGATGCATGCTTCAAGGATAAACAAGGGTCATCAGAATAGGAAAGTTCAAAGTTCAAAGCCAATTTATTATCAAAGTACATTTTCATCAGCATATACTCCCCCGAGATTCATTTTCTTGCAGGCAGTTGCGGTAGATACAAAGAAACACAATAGAATCAATGAAAAACTAGACCAAGGAAGTGGAGTTGAGGTAGAAAATTTTCAATGATCATTTTGAAATGCGTTATTACTCTTGACTCTTTTTTTGTGAAGATAATAACAAACTATAGAGTTTTCTAGTGTCTTTTGATATTATTTAGCAATTAAAGCCAGATTATCAATCAACTAATGCATCATTGTCTTCTAGTAGTTCAGCAAATATAATATCAATGTTTCCAAAGGGCATAGAACATTGAACAATACAACACAGGAACAGGCCCTTCAGTCCCAATGTTACGTAAAACCAATGAAATTAGTAATCAAATGGCTAACTGAGCTAATCCTTTCTGCCTACACAATATTGATATCCCTCCATTTTCCTCACATTCAAGTGCCTATCTAAATGACTCTTAAAAGTACCATCACCCTCTACCGTCTACCATCACCCCCAACAGCGTATTCCCCCTCTCAACTTAAATGTATGCCCTCTGCATCATTGAGCACACCTACATGGAGTGGTGTCACAAGAAAGCAGCATCCATCATCAAGGAACCCCCATCACCCAGCTCCCTTCTTATTGCTGCCATCAGGAAGAACATAGAGGAGCCTCAGCACTTACACCACCAGGTTCAGTTATTACCCTTCAACCATCAGGCTCTTGACCAGAGGGGATAACCGCACTGTGGTGAACTACATATACCTGTCTGGACACCCCCCCCACTGACTGCTCCTGTGGCTCCTCCCTCTGACCATGGCTCCTCCCACAGACCGTGGTATAAAGGCGATTGGAGCCTGGGCCCTGCTCAGTCTCCAGGATGTAGCATGGTGGTCAATTGCTGCTTGTTCTTTCTTCCAGTCAATAAAAGCCAATATCTCGCCTCACGTCTTGGAGAGTTATTGATGGTGCATCACTCACTCAACTTTATTTGCCCCATCACTGAACTGTCCCCTCAACCTTTGGACTTACTTTCAAGGACTTTTCATCTCATGTTGTAGATATTTATTTGTTACTATTATTTCTATTTATTTTCTATTATATTTGCACAGTTTCTTGCCTTTTACATACTGATTGTCTGCCCAGTTGGTGCAGTCTTTCATTGATTCAATTATGGTTATCGAATTTATTGCATATGCCCACAACAAAATGAATCTTAATGTTCTATATGGTGACATATATATACTTTGATAATAAATTTACTTTGAGCTTTGACCTTCCATGTTTTTCTTTTGTATTTGCACAGTTTGTTGTCTTTTGCACACTGGTTCTTCGTGGGGGTCTTCCATTGATTCTATTATGGCTATTGGATTTATTGAGTATGCTCGCAACAAAATTAATCTTGATGTTCTATATGGTGACATATATGTACTTTGATAATAAATTTCCTAATGGTGACTCTTTTATTTGCATCTTCAGAAACGGCTTTATTTCTATCTTTAATATCTCTTTTTTTCCCTTTCAAGGTTGTTTGGAAGACCCTGGCCTGGAGTTACATACTGACTTCGGTTCTTTGCAGAAATGGGACCCACTCTCGGGGCCTCACGACTGGTCGCTTTTCAATATGCCAAGGATGCTGCCTGGAAGACTAATACACATTCAGGGTGCCGTATTTTCATTGCTGTAGAGGCAGGCAGATTCAAGGCCAGTGCTGCTGCCTGATGTGTCGTGGGAGACGGAAGGTCGTAAGCAGCAAGCTGGCTGCTGGCTGTGTGCCCAGAGACCCGAGTTCTTTGAGCACAGAACTCGGAAAAAGTGACGCAACAGACTTTTAACACCATAAATCAGCAAGTTGCTTTGTTATGTCTCCCCTCTCGCTGTGAAATGGGGACATTTCTTTTTCTCTTATTAGGGAGAGACAGGGAGAGCCTGTGGTATGTCAAATTACTGGGTGAACAAGTAGTCTTTAGGGTACTGCAATTCTGTGTCTTTATTGATGCTTTGCTGCATGCTTGAGTGCTTGGGGGGTCGATGCTTTTTTGATGGTGGGGAGGGGAGGGTCATTGCTGTTGCTTATGTGTGGGAGGGGGTTGGGGTTCTAACATTTAACTGTCATTCATTCTTTGGGGCACTCTGCTTTTGTGGATGTTTGCAAAGAAAAATAATCTCAGCATGTATATTATATATATTTCTCTGACATTAAATGTACCTGTTGAACTTTGAATTTAAACCTCTATCAGATCTCCCCTCAGCCTCCGCCACCCCAGAGAAAACAACACAAGATTGGACATCATAAAAGAAAAAATAGCCATGTCCTAAAATTCATACTATAGGGTGGGTTGCATTTACTTAATTTCACAGTTACTGATATCAGAACCATTGGAAATATGTGTGGTCTGGAGGGATGCTGAACAGGGACGAAGTTCAAGGGATGTGAATACAAGGATTAGAATTCGGAATTTGAGATGCTAGGAAATCTGGAACCAGTTTAGGTCAATAAACACAGGAATAACCAGTAAGTTGAATGTGGCAGAGAATTAAACTTTGAGTGAGTTTAATTTTTTTTGGAGCACTGAGGAAACTTGGCAATTCTAGTAAGTGACTACAAGGCACAATGCCTCATGGGCAATACTACATATGTAAAACAGCAAATGTCTGCTTTAGACATAATGTTTTCAGTATAATTGATAACACCTTTCCAATTGGAAGCACTTTTAGGACCCTTTGTGTCATTCTGCTGCTAAGGGTGTCTATTTGCACCAGAAAAATGGTGCAGATGGGTTTAAGTTACAGACCAATAGAATCTGAGATGAGTTATATATCAATAACTTTTCAGATAGCATTTTTGAAAATTTTTCATTATTTTGGGAATTTTCTTTATTTAAGAACAACTAGTTGCATGGATCCTGGATCTGGTTAAGCGCATTGATGTTGATTTTTGTTTACTAGAAGATTACTGTGTCTCCACAGTGCCTTTCAATATGTTCTGAATACAAATGTGTCACAAAGTCATGCAGTGATTTAGCATAGTGTTACCCTAAACAGTGCAGGCTTAATAAAAGCTGTGATAAATGACAGCAAATAAGAGATTCTTCAGATGCTGAAACTCCAGAGCAACACACACTAAATGCTGAAGGAACTCAGCAGGTCAGGCAGCAGCCATAGAGAGGAATAAACATTTTGGACCCTTCTCAGCCTGAAATGTGGACTGTTTATTTCTTTCCATAGATAAATGACAGAAATATATGAATAGTAAGTAAGTAATCAAAGGAAGGATGGGGCTAATTAGGGAGCAAAAAGGTTGTTTTTTATGGAGGCTGAAGTACCAAATGAATGTTGTGTGTTGGACTTCACCAGAGAAGGCAATCCTAATGCATTAACAGAGATAGTATGGGTTAAATATGAAAACAATACACTTAATGCAGTCAGTTCTCCAGCTTTGGATAACTTGTTATTTCTGTTTTTTTAAACTTGTTTTTGCTCTTTTCCCTTTTTTCTTTTATTTGTTTATCCTGGCTTGCTAAGCATGTCCCAGTAGGCTAGATCACACAACATCAGCTAGACTTTTCAACGTTATTAAAATATTGCACAGACAAAGAAATTTACCCACCCATTTAATTGCTACATTATCTCACCCTACAGTAGGTATTCTTTTGTTCCATCCAATGCCAATCCCCATCTCCTCTGCTAGCTAAACTAATTACTCTCTTCTTCAGTTCCAATGAAAAATTAACTCTTTCTCCTTGCACAGATATTTCCTGATCTGCTGAAGTTTCCCAACATTTTCTCTTTTTATTTCAGATTTCTAGTATTTTCAGGTTCATTTTAAGTGCTGATGAAGGATCTGGGCCCGAAATGTTGACTGTTTACTCTTTTCCATAGACGATGCCTGACCCGCTAAGTTCCCCCAGCATTTTGTGTGTGTTGCTTTGGATTTCCAGCATCTGCAGATTTTGTGATGTTTGAGTTTATTTTTATTTTCATTTACTGAAAACAGTTGACAGTCCTCAAAGTAAAAGTTACTTGGTCCTGACGAAGTTACTGAGAGAACAGAAATTGTGGAGGCTCCAGACACATTTTCAATTCTCTTTAGGATGTAGATGATTGCAAATATCACTTTTCTTATTTTTATTTTAAAGAGAAGCTTACATCCAGAAACCATCAACTAATCAGAACACCTTTAATGCGGGGAATTTTTGGAGGTAAAAATCAGACTAAAAAAAAGGGATAAATTTGTTTAATAACATGTCTGATTAACTTTTTTCTTGACAACATAGGCGGTGGGGTTGCTGGTACAGGATTTTATAACAGTAAATAGTAATTAAAATAAAAGGGGTTGCAGGGCCTTCAACCTAAAACATTAAATTTGTCACTTATTTAGATGTGTGAATGTTTTGTGTTTGTTTGGAATGTTATAAAATTCTGGTAGTTTCCAAATCCGTACTTATAACTGCATTATTTTTGATTCCAGAGAACATAGTCAATGAAACTTAAATTCTCCGTGTGTTGAATGTCTAGATCTGCAGCAGACCTTTGGATTATGAATCCAGTAACTTATCTACTTGCTAAATTAAGATGCCATTTTATAGTGATTGGCATTGTGTTTGTGGTTTACAAAGTATCATGAGAGGGCTGATTAGAAAAGTGTCATGAGAGGGCTGATTAGAAAAGTATCATGAGAGGGCTGATTAGAAAAAATAAAGCCCAGAGATTTAAAAGCACAATGGCAGCATGGCTACAGAAATGGGTAAGGGATGGAAAACATAGTGTTGAACGGCTTATTTTTAGGTCAGAATACAGTGATCTTCTGTAGGAATCATTCCAAGAAAACAGCTCTTCCTCGCATATTAATGTTCTAGCAGAGAGACAAAGTTCAAAGTAAATGTTATTATCAAAGTACATATTTGTCACCATATACAACACTGAGATTCATTTTCTTGTGGGCATACTCAGCAAATCTATAGATTGGTAACTATAACAGGCTCAGTGAAAGATCAACCAGGGTGCAGAAGGCAACAAACTATGCAAATACAAATATAAATAAATAGTAATAAATAACACCAGTGTGAGATAATGAGATAGAGGGCCCTTAAAGTGAGATTTCAATGATGGGGCAAGTGAGTGTAGTTATTCCCTTTTTTTTAACCCTGATGGTTGAGGATATTAACTGTCCTTGAAACTGGTGGTAAGAGTCCTGAGGGTTTTGTACCTTCTTCCTGATGGCAGCAGTGAGAAGAGAGCATGGCCTGGGTGGTGGGGATCTCTGATGAAGGCTGCAGCTTTCCTATGACAGAGAGTGACAGAGAAACTCGTGCCTCTAAGGAAGAAGGTTACAAGTTCAATCTTAAAAGGTGATCACAAAATTCCAGGCAGTTGCTCCAGTCTGGCGATGTCTTCTTTTGGTATTAGTTTATTACTGTCACATGTGAAAAGCTTTCGTGTGCCATCAGGTAGATCCTGCCATACTAAGTGCATTAGAGTGATAAAAAGAAATATAAAATATAGTGTGCAACTACAGAGAAAGCCCTGTAAAGGTAAACAAATAAGGTCAATGGCTACCTTGAGGTACATTAGGAGATCGAGAATTCATCTTTAGAAGTCCTTTCAGGATTCTGACGACATGATAAAGATGAACTCTTGATCTCTCAGGCCAATGTTAGAACATCTTTCAAGAGGCCGAACTCTCACAAGGTGTCAGGCTCTGATGGTGTAGCTGGTAGGGCTCTGAAAACCTGTGCTAACCAACTGACAGGACGTCTTCAATCTCTCATTGCTGCAGTCTGAGGATCCCGCCTGCTTCAAAAGGGCGGCAATCATACCAGTGCCCAAGAAGAGCAGTGTGAGCTGCCTTAGCAACCATCACTCAGTGGCACTCATGCCTACTGTGATGAAGTGCTTTGAGAGGTTTGGTCATGGGCAGAATCAACTCCTGCCTAGGCAAGGACCAATACCCGCTCCTTTTTGCCTAACGCCACAATAGCTCTACAGCGGATGCAGTCTCACTAGCTCTCCACTCGGCCTTGGACAATAGTAATACTTGCATATGTCAGACTGCTGGGTTTTTTTAAATCTACAGCTCAGTGTTCGAGACAATCATACACCCAGTTCTGATCAACAAGCTCCAATACCTGAACTTCTAAACCTCCTTCTGTAACTGGATCCCAGACTTACACACTGGAAGACTACGGTCTGTGTGGATCAGAAATAACAGCTTCTCACTGACATCAAAACTGGCGCACCTCAAGGATGTGTACTTAGTCCACTGCTCTGCTCTCTCTAGACACATGATTGTGTGGCTAGATACAGCTCAAAAGCCATCGATAAGTTTGTTGACGACACAACTACTGTTGGCAGAATTTCAGATGGTGATGAGGAGGTGAACAGAAGTGAGATAGATATGGTTGAGTGGTGTCGCAACAACAACATTGTGCTCAATGTCAGTAAAACCAAGGAATTTAGTGTGGACTTCAGGAAGGGGAAGTCATGGGGACACACACCAGTTCTCACCACAGTATCAAAAGTGGAAAGGGTGAGCAGTTTCAAGTTCCTGGGTGTCACCATCTCTGAGGATCTATTCTGGGTCCAACATATTGTTGCAAATACCAAGAAGGCATGATAGTGACTATATTTCATAAGGAGTTTGAGGAGAATTGGTATGTCACCAAAGACACTCACAGACTTCTACAGATATACTGAGGAGAGAATTCTAACCGGATCAATCACCATCTGGTATGGAGGGGCCACTGCACAGGATCAAAATAAGCTGCATATTGGGCAATAACCTCCCCTGCACTGAGGACACTTTCAGAAGATGATCCCTCAACAAGTTGGCATCCATTAGTAAGAACTCACATAACGCAGAACATTCCCGTTTCTCATTGCTACTATCAAGGAGTTGTTTGAGGAGCCTGAAGACACAAACTCAGTGTTTCAGGAACAGCTTTTTTCCCTCCACTATCAGATTTCTTAATGGACAATGATCCCATGAACACTACCTCATTTTTTCCCCCTCTCTTTTGCACTATTTGTTTAATTTTGTATATACAAATATAGAGTACAGTGCAAAAAGTCTTAGGCACATATATATAGCTAGGATGGCCAAGACTTTTGCACAGTACTGTATTTGTCAATGTGGAGTGGAGAGCAAATTTGTAAATCTGGAGGGAGCAAAGGATGTTGGGAATGATGAGTGTGGAGCCTTGTGGGACAGGTGGCAGAGAAGTGCCAGGGATCGGGAGGCAATGACGCAGATGCAGACACACCCAGCCCTGAGACACCAGGCAAAGTAATTTAATTTCAAACAATTTGTTTTATTAATCATTATAGAATGTCTCTCTGGTGTTTCCTGCTCCCTCCCCTCTACTGTCCCCTTCCTACTCTCAGCCCACAATAGAGACCCATATCAGAATCAGGTTTATCATCACTCATACTGTATGACATGAAATCTGTTTTTTTTTTGTGGCAGCAATACAGTGCAATACATTAAGTTACTACAGTACTGTGCAAAAGTCTTAGGTACCCTAGCTATATACATGTGCCTAAGATTTATGGAATGATCTGTCTGGATGGTATACAGTCTTTTTCACTGTAACTTGGTACATATGACGATAATAAGCTAGTTACCAATTACCAACAGTGGAGTATAAGCTATCTTTGAGCCTGCTGATGCACACGTTCAGGGGTGGAGAAGAAAGGATGTCCGTGGTGGTTGGGGTCTTTGATTATTTTGGCTGCTTTCCCAGGCAGCAAAAAGTGCTGACTGAGAAAATGGAGGGTAGGCTGGTTTTCATGCATAACTCTCTGTGGCTTTTTGTGGTCTTGGGCAGAGCAGTTGCTGTACCAAGCTGTGATGCATCTTGTTAGGATATTTTCTACAGTGCACCAATTTTTAAAAAATGGTGAGGGTCATCAGGAACAAGTCAAATTTCCTTAGCCTTCTGAGGAGGTAGAGGTGCTATCACGCCTGCTTATAATAACTGTATTTTTTTCACCAAGTCGTGAATGCTCACAACTTTATGCAAACTTGGTCAGAGCAGTTGTCATACCAAGTTGTTATTAAAGATATTAAAATTGAAATCAAAAATCACGGTATAAGATATTAATATCCCTTGTGCCAATGGTCATGAGCTCTTGCTTGATGCTGTTTTGATTTTGAGAGTGGCATAAGGCTGACACGTGGGGGTTTTGAAATCGGCACCCTCCTTCCTTGACTAGCCCACTACATCTCTGGAGGGCTTGACGATGACTTCTGATATCCCAGGGTCACCCCCCCCCCCAACCCCTGTTGTGTCCTCCCACTCTTTTGATGATATCTTGGAGCCCAGGAGAAATCTTTTTGCTTGATCCAAAGCTATTAACTTCTTATTTCCACTGCCTCTGATGGTTTGCAGTAGAGTCCAACCATGGATCCCTAGCTCCTTCAGTAAGTTGATGGTGTGTCTATAAATACCCTACAACCCACTTCCACAGGACAAACATTGATTTTCCAGCCCCGTCACTGAGCTTCAGCGGCTAGATCTGCATAGCGTAACCTCTTGCGCTCATATGCTTCAGCCACTGAATCCTCCCACCAGACTGTGAGTTTCATCTGTAATGAATTGGACCAGAGAACCAAGACTGGCCTAAGGTTGATCGTAGCAACGCCCAGTGGAAAGGTGATTTGTTTATTGACATCCACCAGCATTTTCCAATCACGGGCCATGTTCATCTATCTTGTTTCTAGCTTAGGAGGGAGATTAGTTGGTCTTTTCTCTCCCTCCCAAACGAATGCTGGTAGCATTAGAGTGTTAGTCGCTGTGGGGGGGGGGGGGGGGGGGAGGAGTTGGTTGCTATCCTCTTGATCTTGATTGCCGCTGCCAGACTCTTCAGGACCTGGTTAGGACACCACATGCATCTGCCTTGTATGAGGCTGGTTTTGCAGCTTGCCAGGATATGCTTGAGGGCTGCCGGTATTGGGAATCGGGCACAGGGTTGAAGTTGGGTTCTGGTGGAGGTTTTTTGTGAGGGAAGCACATACTATTTAGTTCTGATGAGAAAGCTAAATCTGCTTGCTTCCATCTCCCATATGTCCTTCCAGTTGATTTTCCTCCTCGTCGTGCTTTCCCACCACAACCATTGCCCCTGCTTAGCCAGAGAGACAGCTTTTGCACTTCTGTCTTACTCTTTGTGTCACTGTACTTCCTTGACAACCATCTTCCTTCACTCTGGAATTGTGGCCTTGTGCCAGACCAAAGCCACCTCTGCCCTGTTAGACTTGCCCCACAATGCCTCTAAGCCTAAGGGCTGCTGTTGCTTGCTGCATTAGCGAGGTTCCATTTCCGCCCAGTTGATGAGGTCCATGCAGCGTTACTGACGGTCTTGTCATGAGAGTCCTTGAGTGTCATCTGTAGATGCACCTTAGAAGATTTGAATTCCTCTGTAAGGCCAAGGACTCCTTTACCAAACAGACTGATGTCACTGATACACCTTAGGACACTGAGCCACTTCTTAACAAACGACATGATGGTTCACTTGAGCTTCTTCATGGTTGTTAGTGGGATTTCATAGATAGTGAGTGGCTGCATCACCCGGGGTAGGAGCCCAAACTGTAAGCACCAGAACTTCAGTTTTCCGGGCAGCATGGTCTTGCCAATGAAATCCAGGCCATTGGCGATGTGTTGCTTTAGTTACTACACTTGCTCCTTGTCTGTGAGGATTATGTTGTACCATCTACCAAGGCTTTTGACAGGCTGTTCAAACTCTGTTGGAATTGGGTCATCACCGATGAAGAACTTTGCCTTTCAGCGTTCCCTTGACTATGGAGATGCTTTGTGACTTGCTGGGTCTGATTTTCATTCTGGCCCACTTGATGTTCTCCTGCAGCTTTCCAAGTAGCCGCTCGGTGCATGCTACAGTAGTGGTCAGTGTTATTATGTCATCCACGTACAGCCTAATAGGGAGAAGAAGTCCAGCACTTGTCGTTTCACTACTACCACCCATCTTGAAGCCCTGATAATGACCTCCATGGCCATTGTGAAGGCTAGGGGTGATATAGTGCAACCTGCCATAATGCCTACTTCCAGTCTCTGCCATGTTGTGGTAAAAATCTGCTGTTGTGAAGCACAGTTGCAGGTCTTGAAAGTACAACTTCACCAGCGTTGTGATGGGCTCTGGTATCTGGAAGAAGTCAAATGCTTCCCAGAGGAGTGCACGGGGAATTGAGCTAAATGCATTGGTGAGGTCCAGGAAGCTCATATAAAGATCTCTTTTGTCCTTCCAACCTGCTTGGATCTGGTGCCATATCATGCTTGTATGTTCCAAACACTGAGGGAATCCTGGAATTTCTGCTTTCTGTACAGATGTATCAATGTACTTACTTCTTTACAAGTAGCTGGCCAGCCTCTGTGCTATTACAGTGAAGAAATTTTTCCCCTCGATGTTCAGAAGGCATACTGGTCGAAACTGACTGATGTTTTCTACATCATTTTCTTTTAGAATCGGGACACTGACAACCCTTCGCCACATTTTGGATATTATTCACCTCTGCCACACTACCCTCATGAGCCTCCAGAAAAACTGCAAGACGTATGGTGCATTCTTATAAAGCCTATATGGTGCCTCATTAGGCCTGGGAGCCCTTGCTCATCGGACTGCCTTCTCTACTTCTCTCTATTTTGGAGATATTGAAAATCAAAGTCCAGAATTCAAGGCTTGATAGCCAAAGGCCTGGGTCTGTAAATTCACTGGGAGAGTTGGAGGCTGAGCTTCAAGAATCAAATGGAGGAAACCTAGTTTGTTGTGGGGGGGGGGGGGGGGGGAGAGAAAGAGAGAGAGAGAGAGAGCGCGCGAGCGCATGGCTGGGCAACAAGGGGATTGTTTTATTGCTGAGCATTGTAGGCATGCTATGTTAATAGAAGAATTTGTGGCAACACTTGCAGGCTGTCCCCAGCACATCCTTAGATTGAGTTGCTTGTTAACCCAAATGATGTATTTCACTGTATGTTTCCAAGTGCACATGACAGATAAATGAATCTGAATCTGAAGCAATGATGTACCAGATATAGTGCATCGTAAAGATGGTGAGGGTCTTTGGGACAGTGAGCCGCTTGCTTCTCCATTGGATGGACAACCAAGAGACGTATACACAGCAGGCCAGGCAGCATCTAGGAAAACAGTACAGTCAAAATTTCGAGCCAAGACCCTTCACCAGGAATAGCATTGACTATTTTCTTTCCAGGTAAAAAAGATGTTTTTCTCCAGTCCTGCCAAAGGGTTTCAGCCGGAAACATCAACTGATCATTCCTCTCCATAGATGCTGCCTGGCCTGTTGGGTTCCTCCAGCATTTTGTGCGTGTTGCTCCGATTTCCAGCATCTGCAGATTTTCTCGTTTGTGATTGGACGACCAAGAGTTCTTGAAACTACTGGTTAACACAATTTCCTCAAGGATAGAAAGCAACCCAACATCAGTGAAACTGTTGATGGGAAATGCCTGCAGGAAAATAAATCTCAGGGCAGTAATGTATATGGCGACATAAATATACTTTAATAGTACACTTACTTCGACTTTGATGAGGTCAATATCACATGGCCGTTTCTGACAGCTAGTTAGTTTCTGCACTGCAGGGAAGCAAAGTGATTTTAACAACAACAGAACCGCTCAGAGATGTCTCACTTTAAAGTTTGTAAAATATAATAAATACCGGATTAGTGGTGGTCGAGTTACCGGTGAGACGGTCTACCTGGGTCCCGCCGATGGGGATGGGGAACAGAGAGTGAGGGGCGCGCGGGCGGCGGGACGGTCACTCGCGAGGAGCGGGCGCGCGCTCGCTCCGTCGGGGATAGGGAGATGGGGAGGGCGCGCGGGCGGCCGGGCGGGCAGTCGGTCGCGAGGAGCGCACTCCCGCCGTTGGGATAGCGATCATGGGGAGGGAGGGCGCGCGGGCGGCGGGACGCTCGTTCGCGAGGAGCGCGCTCCCGCCAGCATTTCCTTCCCTGTTGTCGTCGGACCGCGCGCCCGCTTGTGAGGGCGGCAGTCTGCCGGCGCTCCTGCCTCGGGGAGGCTCCCTCTCTCTCCTCCTCTTCAACGTTGTTACTATTATTTTAAAGTCATCATCGCCCTATTGCAAAGGGGACATTTGATCCGGAAAGGGGGAAATAATAATAATAGGAAGACATGCCGGAGGTCATCACGGTGCAGGAATTTATCAGCGAAACCCTGGAGGACCACAGCTCGCCGACGACCTCCTCGTTTACCACCAAAATGGGGAACTGCAGGAACGCGGTGACTGCCTTGGAGGAGGTAAAAGCCCGGGATACCCCGCTCTGCCCGTCAGCCGCCTTCTGTCCCTCCCTGGCATCTCGCCTCTCCTCGTCACCTCGTCCATCTCCCTTCCCCAGGGTTCAGGAAGCACCAACACCCCCTTTCCACCTTCGTGGAGCTGAGCTACGACCCCAGAGACAGGATGGGGGGGTCGGGAGTGAGGTGTCGTCTGTCAGGGGCAGAGGACGCGGCTGCCCCTCTGTCGTACTTCAGAGGTGCAAAGCGCTCTCCAGAAACCCGATCTGTTGCGTTAAAAGTACGAAAACAGAAGTCCCAAAGATGGATTTTCTCCCGTTATACAGCAGGGAAGCATATGCCCTTCGGTCCGTCTTCTTCATGCTAACCAAACATGACCAATATCCTCTAAAATCCCTCCACTACCCTGAACCTGTCAAAATGTCTCTTAAATGTCCTAACTGTGCCTGACCCTACCACTTCCTCTGGTAGTTAGTTCCATAAATCTACTATCCCCGTTGTGAAAATGTTGTCCGACAGGACTCATCTCTTAACTGAAATCTATGCACTTTAGTTCCATACCTCCACCCCGCCAACCCTGGGGAAAAGAAAGTGGCCGTCCACCTTATCTTTGCCCCTCATGATTTTCCATACCTCTTACAAGGTCATCCCTTCAGCCTCATCTGCTCCAGGGAAAACAGCCTTACCTATTAACTCAAGCTACCCTGTCCTGTTAATGGTCTTGATAATCTTTCTGAAATCTTTCCAGTTTAATGACATCCTTCCTCTAGCCAGGTGACCAGAACAGGACACAATACTCTTACTGGCTACTAGTACAGTTGCAACATGATGTCATAACTTGTGTACTCAATGCCCTAACCAATGAAAGCAAGGGTCATTGTTGTCACCACTTTCAGGAAACTATGAATCTCAAAATGGCCACTTTATTTGGTACAAGAGTGGGACCCAATTCAACTTGTTGGGCAATCAGAATCAGGTTTATTATCATCGGCATGTGATGTAAAATTTGTTAGTTTAGCAGCTGTAGTTCGATGCAACACATAATCTAGCAGAGGGGAAAAATAATAAATAAACAAGTAAATCAATTACATATTTTGAATAGATTAAAAACATGCAAAAATGGAAATAATGTATATTTTTTTAAAAAGTGAGGTAGTGTCCAAAGTTTCAATGTCCATTTAGGAATCACATGGCAGAAGGGAAGAAGCTGTTCCTGAATCACTGAGTGTGTGCCTTCAGACTTCTGTAACTCCTACCTGATGGTAACAGTGAGAAAAAGTCATGCCCTGGGTGCTGGAGTTCCTTAATTATGAATGCTGCCTTTCTGAGACACCACTTTCTGAAGATATTCTGGGTACTTTACAAAGTTGGTAGTACCCAAGATGGAGCTGACTAGATTTAAAACCTTCTGCAGCTTATTTCAGTCCTGTGCAGTAGCCCCTCCATTCCAGACAGTGATGCAGCATGTCAGAATGCTCTCCATGGTACAACTATAGAAGTTTTTGAGTGTATTTGTTGACATGCCAAATCTCTTCAAACTCCTAATAAAGTATAGCCGCTGTCTTGCCTTCTTTATAACTACATCGATATGTTGGGACCAGGTTAGATCCTCAGAGGTCTTGACACCGAGGAACTTGAAGCTGCTCACTCTCTTCACTTCTGATCCCTCTATGAGGATTGGTATGTCCACAATCAGCTCTTTCATCTTACTGACATTGAGTGCCAGGTTGTTGCTGTGGCACCACTCCACCAGCTGACATCTCTCATTCCTGCATGCCCTTCGTCATCACCTGAGATTCTACCAACAGTGGTTGTATCATCAGCAAACTTATGGTATGTGAGTTATGCCTAGCCACAGAGTCATGTGTATATAGAGAGCAGAGCAGTGGGCTAAGCACACACCCGAGGTGCGCCAGTGTTGATCATCAGCGAGGAGGAGATGTTATAACCAATCTGCACAGATTATGGTCTTCAGGTTAGGAAGTTGAGGATCCATTTGCAGAGGGAGGTATAGAGGCCCAGTTTCTGCAACTTCTCAATCAGGATTGTGGGAATGATGGTATTAAATGCTAAGCTATAGTCGAGAAACAGCATCTTGACATAGGTGTTTGTGTTGTCCAGATGGTCTAAAACTGTGTGGACTGCCATTGAGATTACATCTGCCATTGACCTATTGTGGCGATAGGCAAATTGCACTGGGTCTAGGTCCGTGCTGAGGCAGGAGTTCAGACTAGTCATGACTAACCTCTCAAAACATTTCACTGTCGCTGTGTGTACTACCGGGCGATACTCATTAAGGCAGCCCACATTATTCTTCTTAGGCACTGGTATAATTGTTGCCTTTTTGAAGCAAGTCGAAATTTCCACCCATAGCAGTGAGAGGTTGAAAATGTCCTTGAATACTCCCGCTAGTTGGCTGGCACAGGTTTTCAGAGCTTTACCAGTTACTCCATCAGGACCTTCTGCCTTGCGAGGGTTCACTCTCTTTAAAGACAGTCTAACGTCAGCCTCTGAGATGGACATCACAAGGTCATCAGGTGCAACAGGCATCTTCACAGCTGTAATTGTGTTCTCCTTTCAAAGCAGGCATAGAAGGCGTTGAGTTCATCTGGTAGTGAAGCATCACTGTCATTTGTGCTATTGGGTTTCGCTTTGTAGGAAGTAATATCTTGCAGACCCTGCCAGAGTTACCGTACATCCGATGTCACCTCCAACCTCATTTGAAATTGTCTCTTCACCCTTGAAACAGCTTTGTGCAAATCATACTTGGTTTTCTGGTACAGTGCTGGGTCGCCAGACTTGAATGCCTCAGATCTAGCCTCGCAGACGGCAGACCTGCTGGTTCATCTTCGGCTTTTGATTTGGGAATGTACAGTAAGTATTTGTGGGCACACACTCATCTACACAGGTTTAAATAAAGTCGGTAACAACTGCAACATACTCATCCAGGTTTGAAGATGAATCCCTGAATACAATCCAGTCCACCGATTCAAAACAGTCCTGTAGGCGCTCCTGTGCTTCCCTTGTGCATACCTTCTTGGTCCTCACTGCTGGTGCTGCAGTCTTCAGTCTCTGCCTATACTCAGGGAGTAGAAGTTTAGCTAGGTGATCAGACTTCCCGAAGTGAGGGCGTAGAATAGCACGGTAGGCATTCTTGATGGTGGTATAGCAATGGTCCAGTGTGTTGTTTCTTCTGGTATTGCAAGTGATCTGTTGATGGTAGTTGCTTAGTGATTTTTTCAGGCATGCTCTTCTGCACATCATTGTTATAACGTGTGGTTATTTGAGTTACTGTTGCTTTCCTGTCCACTTGAACCAACCTGGCCTTTCTCCTCTGATCTCTCATTAACCAGACATTTTTGCCCACAGAACTGCTATGCACTGAATGTATATTTTAGCAGTTTCTGAGATGTTCAAACATCTTCTTTGGCACTAGCAATCATTCCAAGGTCAAAATCACTTTGATAACATTTCTTCCTCATTCAGATGTTTGGTCCAAATAATAAGTGAACTTCTTGACCATGTCTGCTTGCTTTTATGCATTGAGTTGCTGCCACATGATTGGCTGATTAGATATTTGCATTAACGAGCATATGTACAGGTGCACCTAATAAAGTGGCCACTGACCCAACTCTCCTGGACCCTACCATTTACCATGCAAATCCTAATGCACCACCTCACACTTTTCCAAGTTAAATTCTATGTGCCATTCCGTTGTTCACTTCCCTAGTTGATCGTGATGCTGTTCTGATGTTAGATAACCTTCTTCATTGCCCTGTGGGACACCACCCTTTGCAGCGTTTGCCATTACTACCACGGTGAATTTTTGAACACCTGTGGGATTTTAATGGAGAGGAGTATGGGTTTTGTTATATACTGCATGTAGTAGCCATCGTGGTTAATTTATAATCCAGAAGCTTGTACAGTTCATCTGGAAATGAAGTCTTACCACACTGGCTGGAGAATTAAAATACTGTAAATTTTAGCCAAGTAAATGAAACCTATTATTGGTAGCCATGAAATCACTTGGTTGTAAAACCCCATCTGGTTCACTAATTAGCTTGATAGCAAACATGTATCTCTTGCCCAGTCTGGTAGATCTGTAACTCCAGATGCACTGATATGATTGGCTCTGTAATGGCCCAGCTTGGGAGCAATTAGGTTCGGACAACAAATGCCAAGCTTGCCATTAAAGTCAAGATCTCGGATTTATGACATTTCAAGTTAATGACCTGTGATCACAGCTGTTTTACTTCATATTTCCAGCATTTGCTATATTTTGCTTTTTAGACACCTAAGGCGTTAAAGAAAATATGGGGATTGCGAGGAGATTGGAATTGGGTTTCCTAAGGTGCAGAAGCAGGTGTTTCTTGCTTGCAGTCACTTTCCTGCACTTTCCCCATATCCAAAGGCTTTTAAGGCACTGGTTAGACCCTACAGAGTATTGTGAGCAGTTTTGGGCTCCTTATCCAAGAATTGATGTGCTGGCATTGGGGATGCAAAGTGACTTGGGAGTTGTTGTGCAGGATTCCCTAAAGTTTAACTTGTAAATTGAGTCATTGGTCAGGCCCCTTGTCTCAGAAAGAATGTGCTGACATTAGAGGGGATTCAGAGGAGGTTCACGCGAATGACTCTAGGAATGAAAGGGTTAACATATGAAGTGTATTTGATAGCTCTGGGCCTGTACTCGCTGGAATTTAGAAGAATGAGGAGGGAAGGATCTCATTGAAACCTATTGAATGCTGAAAGGGGCCTAGATAGAGTGGACGTGAAGAGGATGTTTTCTATAATGGGGTGGGGGGGGGGGGGAATCTAGGACCAAAGGGCACAGCCTCAGAATTGAGGGGTGAGCCTTTAGAACAGTAATGAAAATGAGTTTTTTTTAGTAGAGGGTGGTGAATCTGTGGAATTCATTGCCACAGGCATCTGGGGAGGCCAAGTCATTGGATATATTTAAAGCAGAGGTCAATAAGTTCACAAAGATCATAAGACAAAGGAGCAGAAGTAGGCCATTTGGCCCATTGAGTCTGCTCCGCCACTCCACCATGAGCTAAACTATTTTCCCATCTAGTTCCAATTTCTGGCTTTTTCCCCATATCCCTTGATACCCTGACTAATTAGATACCTAACAATCTCCTCCTTAAACACCCTCAATGATCGGGCCTCCAAAGCTGTATGTTGCAACGAATTCCATAAATCCATGACCATCTGGCTAAAAAATTTCTCCTCATCTCTGTTTTAAATGGGTACCCTCTAATTCTAAGACTGTGGCCTCTTGTCCTGGACTCACCCACCAAGAGAAACAGCCTTTCCACGTCTACGCTGTCCAACCCTTTCAACATTTGAAATGTTTGTATGAGATCCTCTCTCATTCTTCTATACTCTAATGAATACAGTCCAAGATGTGACAAACACTCCTCATATGTTAGCCCCTGCATTCCAGGAATCATCCTCGTAAATCTTCTCTGAACTCTCTCCAACATCAGTACATCCCTTCTAAGATAGGGGGCCCAAAACTGCACACAGTATTCCAAATGAGGTCTCACCAGTGTCCCATAAGAGCCTCATCAACACCCCCTTACTCTTATACACTATTCCTCTTGAAATGAATGCCAACATAGCATTCGCTTTCCTTACTGCCGATCCAGTCTGGTGGTTAACCTTCAGGGTATCCTGCATGAGGACCCCAAGTCCCTTTGCACTTCCGAGTTTTGAATTTTCTCACTATCTAAATAATAATCTGCCTGAATGTTTCTTCTTCCAAAATGTACAACTGTACGTTTCTCAACATTCTCTTTCAATATTTTTATTAATATTATATAAATTGCATGGATATAAATACAAAGCTCATAAGGATCCAAGTAATATGAATTACATTACATTTAAATCACAGTAATATGATCACAGTATCCCATATAACAACCGTACATTTCTCAGCATTGTATCTCATCTGCCATTTCCTCGCCCACTCTCCTAAACTGACCAAGTCTCTGCAACCTTTCCATTTCTTCAACACTTCCTGCTCCTCCACCTATCTTGGTGTCATTCGCAAACTTAGCCATAAAACCATTTAATCCATAATCTACCGGTAAATCATCGATATACAGTGTAAAAAGAAGCGGCCCCAACTCCGACCCCTGCGGAACACCACTAGTAACCGGCAACCAACCAGGATAGGATCCCTTTATTCCCACCCTTTGCTTTCTGCCTATCAGCCAGTGCTCCACCCATTCCAAAATCTTTCCTGTAATTCCATGGGCTCTCATCTTATTAAGTAGTCTCTTATGTGGCACCTTATCGAAGGCCTTTTGAAAATCCAAATACACAACATCCACAGTCTCTCCCTAGTCAATGTTTGGTGAGGCAGGATTGGCAAAATTCCAATAGGTTGGTGAGGCAGGATTACCAATTACAGATAGGTCTGTAATTTTCTTCTTGCTGCCTCCCTCCTTTCTTAAACAGCGGAACTACATTTGCGACCTTCCAGTCCTCTGGAACCATGCCAGAATCTATTGGTTCCTGGAAGATCATTTCCAATGCCTCCACAATCTCCAAAGCCACCTCCTTCAGAACCTGTGGGTGCACCTCATCTGGTCCGGGAGACTTATCTATCCTTAGTGCATTTAGCTTCCCAAGCACTTTCTCTCTAGTAATCTTGACTGTCCCTAATTCTATTCCCTGAGACCTCTGGCTATCAGGTATGTTGCTAATGTCTTCCACTGTGAAGACTAAAGTTCTTGGTTAGTAAGGATGTCAAAAATTACAGGAAGAAGGCAGGAGAATGGAGTTGAGAGGGATAATAAATCAGCCATGATGGAATTGCAGAGCAGACTCAGTGGGGCAAATGGCCTAATTCTCCTATGTCTTATGGTCTGATATCCCTCAGTGCCTTTAATCTGAATAATACAAAACAGAAATAGGCCCTTTAGCACAATGAGTCTGCACTGATCATTGAACACACATTTATATCCATTTCCCCAAAAACTACCACTCATCTATACATGAGAGCAGGGGTTCCCAACCTGGTGTACACAGACCCCTTAGTTAACAGTAAGGCTCCATGGTATAAAAAAGACTGGGAACCCCTTCTCTAGAGGTAGTTTACAGTGGTCAATTAACTTCTTAACCTGATTATCTTTGGGATACAGGAGGCAGTCACAAGTCAATTGTGCAAACTTCATGCAGACACTCTGGAAGTCAGGATTGAACCCAGAGCATTAGAGCTTAGAGGCAGCAGTTCCACAAACTGTAGCACCCTTTTAATATCTACAAATCTTTGCCTGGATATATTGAGTTCCTGAGCCTTGATGCATAGAGAAGGCACCATTCTGTCTTCAACACCATACTTTCCAACAAGTTAACATTAAACTACACAATCCAGAACTCAATACATCAATCTGCAACTGGATTCTAGACTTTCATACCAATTGCACCCAGACAGTTAGACTAGGCAAGTAAATAACAACCTCTCAGACACTGAACACTAGTTCACCCATGAGTATGCCCCTGCCAGTGCCACCAACTCCATCATCAAATTTGCAGATGACATCACAGTATTTGGATTAATTATAAATAACAATGAAATAGAGAGCAGGTACAGAAACTGAATAGTGCAATAATCATAACCTTTCACTCAACATCAAAAATACAAAGAAATGATTATCAATTTCAGGGAATCAAGAAGTTATGGACAAGCTTCACTACTCATAAACAGTGAAATAATGGAAAAGGTTTCCAGCTATAATTTCTTAGGAGAGGAGCTTTCTTGAACCACCATCACCTCTTTGATACCCCTGGGAAGGCTCGGCAGCACCTATACAATCTTAAGAGTTTAAAAAGAGAAAATCTGCTAGTAAACTTTCACTGATGTGGAATTGAGAGCAGATTAACCTACGGCATGAGAGTATTGTATATTAGCTGCAACAACATTGACCAAAAAGCACTTCAATGAATAATCAGGACTGCAGAGAACATTATTGGGACACAACTACAGTATAGTTGAAGTCAGAAGTTTACATACACTTAGGTTGAAGTAATTAAAACTCATTGTTTAACCACTCCACAGATTTCATATTAGCAAACTATAGTTTTGGCAAGACATTGAGGACAACTACTTTGTGCATGACACGAGTAATTTTTCCAACAATTGTTTACAGTCAGATTATTTCACTTTTAATTGACTATATCACAATTCCAGTGGGTCAGAAGTTTACAAACAAAACCAAAAGAAATCAGCCAAGACCTCAGAAAAAAAAAATTGTGGACCTCCACAAGTTTGGTTCATCCTTGGGAGCAATTTCCAAACGCCTGAAGGTACCACGTTCATCTGTACAAACAATAGAACGCAAGTATAAACACCATGGGACCACGCAGCCATCATACCGCTCAGGAAGGAGACGCATTCTGTCTCCTAGAGATGAATGTACTTTAGCGTGAAAAGTGCAAATCAATCCTAGAACAACAGCAAAGGACCTTGTGAAGATGCTGGAGGAAACAGGTAGACAAGTATCTATATCCACAGTAAAACGAGTTCTTTGTTGACATAACCTGAAAGGCTGCTCAGCGAGGAAGAAGCCACTGCTCCAAAACCGCCATAAGAAAGCCAGACTACAGTTTGCAAGTGCACATGGGACAAAGATCTTACTTTTTGGAGAAATGTCCTCTGGTCTGATGAAACAAAAATTGAACTGTTTGGCCATAGTGACCATCGTTATGTTTGGAGGAAAAAGGGTGAGGCTTACAAGCCGAAGAACACCATCCCAACCGTGAAGCATGGGGGTGGCAGCATCATGTTGTGGGGGTGCGTTGCTGCAGAAGGGACTGGTGCACTTCACAAAATAGATGGCATCATGAGGAAGGAAAATTATGTGGATGTATTGAAGCAACATCTCAAGAAATCAGCCAGGAAGTTAAAGCTCGGTTGCAAATGGGTCGTCCAAATGGACAATGACCCCAAGCATACCTCCAAAGTTGTGGCAAAATTGCTTAAGGACAACAAAGTCAAGGTATTGGGGTGGCCATCACAAAGCCCTGACCTCAATCCAATAGAAGATTTGTGGGCAGAACTGAAAAAGCGTGTGAGAGCAAGGAAGCCTACAAACCTGACTCAGTTACACCAGTTCTGTCTGGAGGAATGGAACAAAATTCCAGCAACTTATTGTGAGAAGCTTGTGGAAGGCTACCCAAAACATTTGACCCCAGTTAAACAATTTAAAGGCAATGCTACCAAATGCATACAAACAAAGTGTATGTAAACTAACCCATTGGGAATGTGATGAAAGAAATAAAAGCTGAAATAAATCATTCTCTCTACTATTATTCTGACATTTCACATTCTTAAAATAAAGTGGTGATCCTAACTGACCTAAGACATGGAATGTTTTCTAGGATTAAATGTCAGGAATTGTGAAAAACTGAGTTTAAATGTATTTGGCTAAGGTGTATGTAAACTTCTGACTTCAACTGTAACTGATATGGAAACCATCAACAATTCACGCTGTCTATGGCAGGCTCGCAGCATCGTGATGGACTCATCTCACTCCAGTAGTCACCTGTTCAGCCTCTACCATCTGGCAGGAGATACAGAAACATCTGTGCACAGACCCACAGTCCATAAGTAATACATAGACATGCAATATTTGGGTTTAAATAAGGCAGCTACCTCCCTCTGATTTCAGATCTTTTTTTAAAATCTCAGTTTTAATTCTTGAAGCTATTTTATATTTAACCATTGTAGTTTATAACTTGGGCATATACAATAGTTGAATAGGGCAGCCACTGTTTCTTTTAATTTAAGAGTTGCTTGTTTTTAATTCAGTTGTAACTGAGCTGTAATTCTAAATAACTCAGATATTATTTTACATTTAGTCACTGTTTTTAGTAATTGAATTGTTAGAATGCTGGTTTGCACTAAATGGAGTAGCACTGCAATCTCATTTTCCTTACCAATGGTAATAAAGATTAAATAACCAAGTAAAAGTCAAAAATATAAGTAAAAACTAAAATGTAAGCTGATTTTCGCTTTTTAAACTTTTTTTACTTTAACAAATTTCACATCACATGCTGGTGATAATTAACCTGATTCTGATTCTTTTGTCTTTGCTCTTTGACTTTTTGACTCCCATAAACCTGTTGCATAGAGAATTACAATGTCTTACTCCTAATTCCATCTTCTAAGTGAAGAACTTTACTGTCATCAGTCCTGAATGCCTGACCCTTGTTCTGAGTCTGTTGCTATAAGAATTTTCTATCAGAATTGGAATCAGGTTTAATATCACTGGCATACGGAATTGTCATGAAATTTGTTGTTTTGCGACAGCTATGCAATGGAATTCATAATAAAAACTATAAATTACAGTAAGAAATATAAAGTCAGCCTTCCTTATCCGCGGGTTCCACACGTGTGAATTCAACCAGCCGCAGAGTGGGAAAACTCTGAAGTTCTCTCTCCAGCAGTCGTTGTTCCACATCTGGGCTATTTTTCTTGTCATTATTCCCGAAACAATACAGTATAACAACTATTTACATAGCATTTTCATTGTATTAGGTATTATAAGTAATCTAGAGATGACTTAAAAGTACAGGCAGACCCCAGGTTATGAACGAGTTCCGTTCCTCAGTCCATCTTTAAGTCGGATTTGAAGTCAGAACAGGTACATCCGGTATTATTTACTGTCAGTTAGTCAAACGCTTGTCTTAGTATATAGTATATATTTTACCTTTCTATGATATAAAACACTTAAGAAATGTATGTATTTCAATAGTTGCTTAGTAATAATTGTAGCTCTCATCGGGGCAGGGCCTTTCACATGCTCCATTAAAATTGTTCTGATCATTGACTGACTGTGGCTTAACGCTTTTCCAATGACCAATGGCGTTTCACCTCTTTCTGATCACTTTATTACTTCCACTTTATTTTCAGTCGTGATCGTGATTATTTTCATGAATAGAAACACTGCGGATTCAGAACTACGCTGGGTCCTAAAGTCCACCACACTGAGACAGGTTAAATAAGGTCCGGGGTTCCGCTGGGTCCTAAAGACCACCGCACTGAGCTAGGTTAAATAAGGGCCTTGAGTTCTGCGGGGGCTCCCGGAACCAATCCCCCGCAGATAAGGAGGGCTGACTAGATAAAAAATAAATAAGTAATGCAAAAAGAGAGAAAACTATATAGTGGGGTAGTGTTCATGGGTTCCTTATCCATTCAGAAATCTGATGGTGGAGGGGAAAAGGCTGTTCCTAAAATGTCAGTATGTATCTTCAGGCTTCTGTACTTCCTCATTGTTGAGAGCAATGAGAAGAGGCCATGTCTTGTGTGATTGGGGTTGTTAGTGATGGATGTCACCTTTTTGAAGATGTCCTTGATGGTGGGGAGGCTATTGTCCATGATGAAGTTTGCTGAGTTTGCAATGTTCTGCAGCTTTTTCCCAGTCCTACGTATAATGCAACCAGTTAAAAAGCTCTCCATGGTTCTGTGGAATTTTGCTAGAGTCTTTGGTGACATATCAAATCTCCTCAAACTGCTAATGAAATTTATTTCCATGAGGTTATAGGCCCAGCCTGCTTACTCTGTCCCCATAGGGCAACTCTAGCTCCTGCCCATCCCAGCATCTCAAGCATCTGATAAGCTTTGTTACTTTTCTTCCTTGTACATTATTCCAGGTGTGGTCCTGCAAGAATTCAATTTGATTGCATTGGGAAGTCTTTGCTCTTGAACACAAATCCTTTTGCTTTAAAGGCGAACATATTTAATGCTTAAGCCTGTCATCTCTATTGGAGCATTGACTGCCGATAGCAGCTTGTCAGAATCCTCTATTCTGGGCCTGTCTTTCAAGTTGTCCCCTGGTGTAAGGCTATCTTCAAAGACCATTCCTCACCCAGGAATGAGCTCTTTGGAGCTTCTGTTGACATTTCTGTTGCTCTGGGTTTTTTTGGGGTATGGTTGCAAGCACTATGCCCAAATCCTTCCTTTCACAGCCGGGCTTGGGACCATCCATGGCAGAGTTATATTTGACGTATCTGCACATTAACTTTCATTAATCTATGTATAAGGACACCTAGGTCCCTCTGAATGGCAATATATTTCAATCCTTTACCATTTATATATATTCTGCGTGTGTCTGTGTGTACTGCCTTTCTATTTTTCTACTGATGGGTAACATCTATGTCCTCTTTATTCATTTAAGTTATTTATACCTCCTTTGCATCTTCATAGCTAACACTACTACTTAGGTTTGTCTCTTCAGTAAACTGGATGTGTCACACTGATCAGATTGTGAACAGCTGGGGCCTCAGCACCAGTTCCTGTGGCGCCCATGAGTCATGACCTCTAAAAACCAACAGTGACCTACTTCTTCCTACTCTCTGTTTTCACTTCATTGCTCAACCCCTGCCCATCCATACAAGTTTATTGTTCTCAGTTTCATCACCTGTACTTCCTTCTTGATGATAGCAATGAGAAGAGGCCATGTCCTGGGTGATGGGGCTTGTCAGTGATAGTTGCCACTTTTTTGAAGCATTGCCTTTTGAAATTGTCCTCAATGGTGGGGAAGTACAGATCACGTCTCATGCTCTGCCACAGACTGCAGTGGAAGCCAAGTCTGTGGGTATGTTTAAAGTGGAAGTTGATAGTTTCCTGATTGGTCAGGGCACCAAAAGATATGGAGAGAAAACAGGTGTATGGGTTGAAGTGGGATCCAGGATCAGCCATGATGGAATGGTGTAGCAGACTTGATGAGCTGAATGGCCTATTTCTTCTTCTACCATTTCCTTAGTAATATTTTTTTAGTATTTTCTTTGCTATTGATCTCAAGATAACTAATCTGTAGTTTCCGATATTTTCTTTCTTAGCGTGATTACTTTCAATTGTGGAAGTTATTTTGGAATCTGGAATATAGCAGCCAGTGCCATTATCTTCCTCGTCCTCTTTCAAATCCTTAAGATGTGGTTATCAGGTCCTGGAAGTTTATCTTCTTTTGATTGTGTTAATAATCTCTATTATTTTTTTCACTACTGCTGGTTTCTTTCCACTCCTCATTCAGTCTTGATCTGTCGTTCTCTGCCATTTCCAGGACTTTTACTTTGTTCATTCCTCGAATACATTTGCTAGTTATTTGTTCTAATTCAAAGTACAAAGTAAATTTATTATCAAACTATAAATATGTCACTATGTACAGCACTGAGATTTATTTTTTGGGGTAATTTTTTACCACTTCCTTATTCCCCAAAATAGTTTCTTGTTGTAAGGAACCCACATTAAGTTTTACTAACATATTCTGTATCTATAGAAACTTTTGCAGTCTGTTGTTTCTCACTGGAGCACCTGTCTTCTGCTTTACCAGTCTTTATCAAATTCTTGGTTCTTTTGTTCAATTTTGACAATGTTCAAACCCGTATACTTATGCTCTGTTTGACAATATTGTTTAAACTTTTCCTTTGATCTATTGCTATCTTTCAATTCTCTAGTTAAGTCATAACTATACCACTATTCCCGCTGGATATTTGGGTCTTAAAGGGACATATTTTCTTTAAGCTATGAATTATACTCAGTGGCCATGTTATTAGGTACACCTTTCCCACCCACCTGGCTTCAACTATCACCGTCTAGCTGGTTCTCCTTCCACTCCCCCATCTTCCTCCTTCCTCCTCCTTTCTGGTCCTGATGAAGCGTCTTGGCCTGAAATGTTGGCTGTTTATTTATTTTCATTGATGCTGCTTGAGTTCCTCCTGCATTTTGTGTGTGTTCACCTGTACATCTGTTTGTTACTGCAAATATCTAATCAACCAGTCATGTGGCTGCAGCTCAATGCATCAAAGCATGCAGGCATAGTCAAGAGGTTCAGTTGTTGATCAGCCCAAACATCAGAATGGAAAAGAAATATGATCTAAGTAACTTGACCTTGGATTGGATTGAGTCCTGATAAAGGGTCTCGGCCTGAAACATCAACAATGCTTCTCCCTATAGATGCTGCCTGGCCTGCTGTGTTCCACCAGTATTTTGTGTGTGTTGTTTGAATTTCCAGCATCTGCAGAATTCCTCGTGTTACCTTGGGTTGATTGTTGGTGCCAGATGGGTGGTTATCTCAGAAACTGCTGATCTGGGATTTTCATCCATAACAGTCTCCAGCATTTATAGAGAAAGGTGCTAAAAACAAAAAACATCCAGTGAATGGCAGTTCTGTGGGTGAAAATGACATCAAAGGAGAATGGCCAGACTGGTTCAAGCTGATAGGAAGGCCACAGCAACTCAAATAACTATGTGTTACAACAGTGGTGGCAAAAGAGCATCTCTGAACACAGAACTCTGAACTTTAAAGTGGATCAGCTACAGCAGCATTAGACCACAAACATGCATTCAGTGGCAACTTTATTAGGTACTTATTGTCTGTTATGCCGCTGGCATTTAGGGCAATAATGAAGGTCCTCCATCTCTGTTTGGCTATACCATCACATGCATATAGATGGATTCTTCATTGCTGTTTCCATAACACTTGTTAGGTCTAGGAAGTATCTAATGAAGTGGCCACTGAGTGTATGTTGCTACAGTCTTTACAGTAATAGATAAATCTCATTAATACCAAATACTGCTGGAGAAGAACCAAATCGATCATGAGAAAATCGCTGTTGGATAAAGTAATGGGACTAAAGGCTGATATGCATACTGTACTGGATAGCTTGTATCCTAGGTTCCTAGAAAAAATTACTAACTACAGAGGGAGTGGCTGTATTGGTTATAATCTTTGAAAGATCTTTAACTTCTAGAGTGGAATGTAACATCCATTTTCAAAAAAGGGTGAAGGCAACAAGCAAGCATGGGCTGATTAGCCTGACATCCATTGTCAGAAATACTGCATGTGAGAATCAATTATTAAGGAAGCAATAGCAGTGCCTTTGGAAAATCTTAATCTAATCAGAGTCTCAAGGCTTCATGAAGGGACAAATCATGTCAGACAAATTTATGACAAGCTCGACGTTGTAGATAATAGATGTATTATGTTCAGAAGGCATCCTCACAAAAGGCATTGAGTCAAAGTTAATACCTAATATAATATTAGCTGCGGCATGGCAGCATAGTGGTTAGCATAACGCTATTACAACACCATGGCTGAATTCCTCTCTGTAAGGAGTATCTGCGTTCTCCCTGTCAATATGCGTTTTCTCTGGGTGCTCTGCTTTCCTCCCACGTTCCAAAGATGTATAGGTTAGTAGGTTAATTGGTCACATGGATGTAGTTGAGTGGCGCTGGGTTTGAAGGGCCTGTTACTGTGTTGTAACTCTAAATACAATAAATAAATAAGATGTGGAGAGTAGGCATAAGGAGACAGTTTCAGGGTGGGAAATCGTCTAGTGAGATATCATAGCGATCAATGCATAGACCCAACACGAGGAAATCTGCAGATGCTGGAAATTCAAACAACACACACAAAATGCTGGTGGAACACAGCAGGCCAGGCAGCATCTATAAGAAGAAGCACTGTCGACGTTTCGGGCCGACACCCTTCGTCGGGACTAACTGAAAGGAAAGATAGTAAGAGATTTGAAAGTAGTGGGGGGAGGGGGAAATGCGAAATGATAGAAGACCGGAGGGGGTGGGATGAAGCTAAGAGCTGGAAAGGTGATTGGCGAAAGTGATACTGAGCTGGAGAAGGGAAAGGATCGTGGGACGGGAGGCCTCGGGAGAAAGAAAGGAGGGGGAGGAAGCACCAGAGGGAGGTGGAGAACAGGCAAACAACTAAATATGTCAGGGATGGGGTAAGAAGGGGAGGAGGGGCATTAACGGAAGTTAGAGAAGTCAATGTTTATGCCATCAGGTTGGAGGCAGTGCATAGAACCCCCCCCCCCCCCGCCAACTAGTGTTTTGGTGCACACCAACGCATGCTCCCTACAGCATAGAGCGATGCAGAAGTGAAAGTCAGGTTTACGGCGTAGGCTGCGGCATAGCCCGTATGCACAAATATAAATCAGCCTTTAGCTCTACCCACAACAATTCAACACCTTCTGACCTATTTCACCTCTATCTAACAATATAATTTCATTTTTAACCAACTGAGGCATGCCACCCTCTCTGCCTTCCTACCTATCCTTTTGATACAGTGTGTATCCTTGGACATTAAGCTCCCAGCTATAATCTTTCAGCCATGATTCAGCAACATCATACTTGCCAGTCTGTTACTGTGCTACAAGTTCATCGACCTTATTCTGTGTACTACGTGCATTCAAATACAAAACCTTCACTCCTGTATTCACCCTTTTCAATTTTGATTGTATTAATCTTATGACAATTGGCATATGCCTTGGGTAATAATCCGGAGTATATAAATATTTTAAAATTCAAAACTAAGACTGTAAACCTGAAATAAAAAACATAAAATGTCAAGAAAATCACAGGTACAGTAGATTCCCTGGAAAGATCAATATTTCACAAATGGCGACCTTCGGCAGAACAGTAGGGAAAGGGAGACTGTTAATTTTTCAGGTTTGGGACCCTTCATCAGAACTGAGTGGAAAGAGAAACAATTGACATTTCAAACCAGTTAACATTTTCCCAGTTCCGATGAAGAGTCCCAATAGTTTTGTTTATGTTCAGCATATCGACAGCAAACAAGTAGAATTGGGGCTGTGTGAGAAGGAAGGATGCTCAGCCATTACAATTATTGTCTTCCCAGCACACTTAAATTTGAAAGTTGAAATGTCGGCAGGATAGTAAGTAAAGTTTTTGTTGTGGTGCTGCTAAGATGGAAATGATGGATGTCCTTTAAAATTATAAGTTAACATGCTGTTGAATCCTTTTGAAGCTTCCTGAAGGTATAATGTGTTCTGAAATTTTTCTTTTTTATTTAGAGATACAGCACAGTTACATGCCCTTCTGGCCCAACGGATTCTATGCTGCCCAATTATGTCCATGTCAACAATTAACTTACTAACACTTACATTTTGGATCATGGGAGGAAACTGGAGTACCAGAGGAAACCCACGTGATCATGCAGAGATCGTACAAACTCTATACAGGCAGTGGTGGATATTGAACCCGCACTGCTAGCTCTGTAAAACGATGTGCTAACCTCTATGTTACTGTACCGCTCCCAAGGTAGGGTAGCACACACTCAGCAGTCATGCAGCATCTGTGGAAGGGAGTAAAGAGTTGACATTTCAGGCTGAGTCCCTTCATCAGTTTCAATGGACCCAGGACCTCAGCCCAGAATGTCAAATCTTTATTTCTTACGATAGAAGAGCTTACAAAAGGTTCTAAAAACTAGGTAATGATAGCGATCTAGAAGATTATAAGGCTAGCAGGAAGGAGCTTAAGAATGAAATTAGGAGAGCCAGAAGGGGCCATGAGAGAGTCTTGATGGACAGGATTAAGAAAAACCCCAAGGCATTCTACAAGTGTGTGAAGAGCAAGAGGATAAGACATGAGAGAATAGGACCAATCAAGTGTGACAGTGGAAAAGTGTGTATGGAACTAGAGGAGATAGCAGAGGTACTTAATGAATACTTAGCTTCAGTATTCACTACGGAAAAGGATCTTGGCGATTGTAGGGATGACTTGCAATGGACTGAAAAGCTTGAGCATGTAGATATTAAGGAAGAGGATGTGCTGGAGCTTTTGGAAAGTGTCAAGTTGGATAAGTCACCGGGACTGGACAGGATGTACCCCAGGCTACTGTGGGAAATGAGGGAGGAGATTGCTAAGCCTCTGGCGATTATCTTTGCATCATCCATGAGGACGGGAGAGGTTCCGGAGGATTGGAGGGTTGCAGAATTTGGTCCCTTATTCAAGAAGGGGAGTAGAGACAGCCCAGGAAATTAAAGGCCAGTGAGTCTTACTTCAGTGGTTGATAAGTTACATAACATAAGAACATAAGAGATAGGAGCAGGAGTAGGCCAATCGGCCCCTCAAGCCTGCTCCGCCATTCAACAAGATCATGGCTGATCCAATCTTAACTCTAGTTTTCACCGAATCCCACAAGGCAACAGTGCCAACCAACAGGGCACCATGCTGCCCATTTTATTTTATTATTCATCCCGCCCAAACCCATGTGATCACCCGGGGGAAAAATACCGAGTTGCCAATTGAGGAACAAAAATCTGGAAAATTCCTCTCCGACCCATCCAGGCTATTGAAAACTGGTCCAGGAGATCACATGGCTGATCTAAACCTAGCCTCATGTCCACTTACCTGCTCGCTCACCGTATCCCCTAATGCCATTTTTATCCAGGAAAATGTCTATCTCCGTTTTGAATTTATTGAGTGTAGTAGCTTCCACAGCTCTCTGGGGCAGTAAATTCCACAGCCCCACTACCCTCTGAGTGAAGAAATTTCTCCGCATCTCAGTCCTGGAACGGCATCCCCTTATTTTAAGATTATGCCCCCTAGTCCTAGTTTCACCCATCATTGGGAACATTCTCCCCGCATCCACCCGATCAAGCCCCTTCACAATCTTATATGTTTCAATAAGATCGCCTCTCATTCTTCGGAACTCCAATGAGTAGAGTCCCAATCTACTCAACCTCTCATCATACATCAACCCACCCATCCCCGGAATTAACCTAGTGAACCTTCTCTGCACTGCCTCGAGAGCCAGTATGTCCTTTCTTAAATATGGACACCAGAACTGCACGCAGTACTCCAGGTGTGGTCTCACCAATACCCGGTACAACTGCAGTAAGACCTCCCTGTTCTTATACTCCATCCCCCTAGCAATAAAAGCCAGCATTCCATTGGCCTTCTTGACTACCTGCTGCACTTGCATACTAACTTTTTGTGTTTCCTGCACCAGGACCCCCAGATCCCTTTGCACAGAAGCACTTTCCAGTTTCTCTCCATTTAGATAATAACTTGCTCTATTATTTTTCCTGCCAAAGTGCAAGACCTCACACTTGTCAGTATTATATTTCATCTGCCAAATGTCTGCCCAATCACTCAGCCTATCTATGTCCCCCTGCAGGGTTTCAATGTCCTCCGCACTCATTACACTCCCTCCCATCTTTGTGTCATCAGCAAACTTCAATACGTTGCACTTAGTCCCTTTCTCCAAATCATTAATATAGATTGTAAAGAGTTGGGGTCCCAACACCAACCCCTGCGGAACACCACTAGTCACCAACTGCCAGTCTGAGAATAAACCATTTATCCCAACTCTCTGTTTTCTGTTAGAAAGCCAATCCTCCACCCATGCCAGAATATTATCCCCAATCCCATGAATTTTTACTTTAAGTAATAATCTTTGGTTGATGGAGAAGATACTGAAAAGCAGGATTTATGAACATTTGGAGAGGCATAATATGATTAGGAATAGTCAGCATTCCGTTGTTAAAGGCAGGTCATGCCTTATGATCCTGATTGAATTTTTGAGGATGTGACTAAACATATTGATGAAGGCAGAGCCATAGATGTAATGTTTATGGAGTTCAGCAAGGCATTTGATAAGGTACCCCATGGAAGGCTTATTGAGAAAGTAAGGAGGCATGCGATCCAAGGGGACATTGCTTTGTGGATCTAGAACTGCCTTGCCCACAGAAAGCAAAGAATGGTTGTAGATGGGTCATATTCTGCATGGAGGTTGGTGACTAGTGGTGTGCCTCAAGGATCTGTTTTGGAATCCCTACTCTTCGTGATTTTTATAAATGACCTGGATGAGGAAGTAGAGGGATGGATTAGTAAATTTGCTGATAACACAAAGGTTGGGGTGTTGTGGATCGTGTGGAGGGCTGTTAGAGGTTACAACAGAACATTGATAGGATCCAAAACTGGGCTGAGAAGTAGCAGATGCAGTTCAACACAGATAAATGTGAGGTGGTTCATTTTGGTAGGTCAAATATGATGGCAGAATATAGCATTAATGGTAGGACTCTTGGCAGTGTGGAGGATTAGAGGGATCTTGGGGTCCAAATCATTAGGACACTCAAAGCTGCTGTGCAGGTTGACTCTGTGGTTAAGAAGGTATACGGTGCATTGGCCTTCAACAACCATGGGATTGAGTTTAAGAGCCGAGAGGTAATGTTGCAGGTATATTGGACCCTGGTCAGATCTCACTTGAAGTACTGTGCTCAATTCTGGTTGCCTCATTATAGGAAGGACATGGAACCCATAGAAAGGGTGCAGAGGAGATTTACAAGGATGTTCCCTGGAATGGGGAGCATGCCTTATGAGAAGAGGTTGAGTGAACTTGGCCTTTTCTCCTTGGAGCGACGGAGGATGAGAGGTGACCTGATAGAGGTGTACAAGATAATGAGAGCCATTGATCTTGTGGATAGTCAGAGGCTTTTTCCCAGGGCTGAAATGGCTAGCACAAGAGAACATGGTTTTAAGGTGCTTGGAAGCAGGTACAGAGGTGTCAGGAGTAAGTTTTTACGCAGAGAGTGGTGAGTGCGTGGAATGGGCTGCTGGCAGCAGTGGTGGGGACAGAAATGATAGGGTCTTTTAAGAGGCTCCTGGTTAGGTACATGGAGCTTAGGAAAATAGAGGGCTATGGGTAAGTCTAGGTAGTTCTAGGGTAAGGGCATGTTTGGCACTGCTTTGTGGGCCGAAGGGCCTGTATTGGCTGTAGGTTTTCTATGTTTCTATGTTTATTACTGTCTGACCTCCTGAGTTCCTCCAGTATTTTGTATATGTGTTTCCCAGCATTTCCAGTATCTGCAGAATCTTTTGTGTTCTGAAATATAGGGTTGCTTTGCCCAATGGAATATGGTGGTCATCAAGATAACTGTGTTAGGAACTATAGACATTTTGTTATAAATTATGCCATTTTTTCCTATTTTTTGATTATATCTTTGAAGAACTCTTTTTCTAAGACATTGCAGCTAAGTTCAGTTTTGTGGCTTTTGAATTTCTCAGATAGCTGTGTTGGATATAATGCTTGCTGGGAACATTAATGAGAACATCTTCTCATTATTTCCCTGCAACCTCTCCCGCTGTCTCCTTATTTTCAGAGTGGTTATATGACTACCATCATTATATATCCATAGCAGCTCTGGTGAGAATTTAGATTTGACTTTACTGTATATGACTGGTGATGTCAGAAACATAAAAATAATTGAAACTTTGAATCAGAATCTGTATTATATAGTTATTATTGGCATGTAAATAACTTATATTGTTAAAAAGTACTTTCTGAATTACAATATTACTGAAATATCAGTATTTGTTGCTGAATTATCTTAATTATTGTGTTAAAAGGATGGAGATACATCTCTGCCAAAGGAGATGACCGCAAGCCTGCAGATCATCTTTGAGCAAGGTGTAGCACCTGCTTAGCCCTCCTCCCATCAGTCAGGGTCACATGAAGCCATGGGAGCAGGTGGTAGATGGTCATATGAGCAGCTAGTGCATATCACTAGTCCTGGTTATGCAACCACTGACGTCAGGCAGACGATCTCTGAAGGGTACTGACAATGACTGGGGTCACCCGCCTTGTAAAGACACTGCCCAGAAGAAGGCAAAGGCAAACCATTTCCGTAAAAAAAAAATTGCCAAGAACAGTCATGGTCATGAAAAGACTATGATCACCTATGTCATATGACATGACACATAATGATGAAAAGGATAAATGGGAACAGTTAATGTCATGGAGAGATATAGCAGATGAAAAAACACTGGTGTCCACCATGTATGTTGGACATCAAACTCCCATTTACACTCATCCTATTCATGTTCCACTCCATTCTCCCATTCTTCGCCTCAAATCTCCTCATATTGTTTCTTACCTCCACATTAGAAGCTATTTGCAATAACCAATTGACTGATCATACCATGCATATTTGGAATGCCAATTGAAGCAGGAGAACCCATGGAAACTCATCCTGTTACAGGGCAAATGTACAAACTGCACAGAGACAGTAGGATTGAATCCAGGTCACTATGAGCTGTGCTACTCTGCTGAAAGTTTAAAGTTAAACAAAAATTCTGAAATTTTGGCTTAGCAGAATTTTGGACCCATTGGGCTGAGTGGCTTGTTTCTATATTGTAAGACTATGAGTCGCACAATAAGCTCATCAGAACTAGAAAATCTAAAGATTGCGTAGAAATTTCATTGATTCTATTATGGTTTTTACTTATTATGGATTTATTCAGTATACTCACAAGAATAGGGTTGTATATGGTGATATGTATGTACTTTGGTAACAAATTTATTTTGAACTTTGAAACAACTTGATACTAATAAAAATTGTGAAGTATGTAGCTCTAGCATAGGTATTAAATCTGGAAGCACTTTTAATGTCATGTGATCTGCAGCTTCCAAATTTTCATTGTGTTGACCAGAGTGCTCTAGGCTGTTTCTCAGTTCTTCCTGGTGGCAATGCCCCTTTGTTGTCTTTGTCTTGCACAAAGTCCAGGTAGAAAGATTTCAAATCATTGAACTCAATACTATAATTACATAACAGTCCTATTCTGCTGTCATTGTTTGGTTTGTAATATGAGCATCAATGCACGTGCTAGTCCATTAGCCAGAAGGTGGTGAATCTGGAATTCATTGCCATAGACAGCTGTAGAAACCAAGTCATTGGGTATATTTAAATCTGAGGCTGGTAGGCTCTTGATTAGTAACAGTGATGAAGGTTACGGGGAGAAGGCAGGAGAATGGAGTTGAAGGGCGTAATAAATCAAGTCATGATGGCATGACAAACAGATTTCAATGGCCTGAATACCCTAATTCTGCTCCTACATCTTAATGGTCATATTGACATTGATAGCATAGTTCTATAATTTTCCAGTATTTACTTCCAATCTTCTCATTCCCTCTTCTTTTGAAATATCTTGCATACATGGACAGTGGATTGTGGTAGTGAGGAAGGTTTAGCAAGTAAAGCCCTCCCCACCTTTGAGCACATCTACATAAAATGCTGTCATAGAAAAGCAGCATCCATCATCAGGGCCCCACACCACTCAGGACAAGCTCTCTTCTTGCTGCTGCCATCTAGAAGAAGGTACAGGAGCCTCAGGATTCACACCACCAGGTTCAGAAACAGTTATTACCCCTCAATCGTCGGGCTCCTGAAGCATAACTACTTTGAAGGATTCTTCATCTTATGTCCTTGATGTTTGTTGCTTATTTTTATAATTATTATTTCTTCTTTTTTTCTTTTGTCTTTGCACAGTTTGCTGTCTTGTGCGTCACAATTGCTTGTCTGTCCTGTTGAGTGTGTTATTTCATTGATTCTATTGTAGTTCTTGGATTTACTGAGTATGCCCACAAGAAAATGAATCTCAGGGTTGTATACAGTGACATATATGTACTTTGATAATATATTTACTTTGCACTTCAGAAAAATCTTTTTCCCATACTGACTCTTCTCATTTACTAAGGAATGTCATATAAGGAGTAAGTACAAGTACTGTTTACATATCCTATCTTCTATGTGTGCTGTTAAGATGTAATTCAATGCAGTAGAATGAATGTTGTTTGCTTTAGTTGTGATTGCAAGTTGCTATGCCCTTTTAGCTACTTTTTCTTTTGTAATTAAATGTTGTTGCGGCAGCCAAAACATGGCATTATCAGATCAGATATCTCAGTTTGGGCAGATTTGAACACTCTCTGCTTCCAGCAACTCCACAGGGAGTCTACTCCATTGATTCATCAATTGCCTGGTAAAATCGTGTCCCCAATGACACACAATGAGGGCAAGGGTAAGTATGGATGTGAGGAAAATCCTCAGAGTGTGGTACTCCTGTTGAATTTAGCATCAGAACTTCATCAAATATGTTGTGTTATTTCCTTCCCCCTCAATGATCAGATAGGCAGGCAGCCAGGAGGTAAAAAACGGTGGTTAAAGACTATAAATGTAGGCAACTGGGGATGCCCCTTTGCAGATAAAAAAAATAGCGTGTGCGTGTGTGTGCGTGTGTGTGTGTGTGCGCGCGCATGCACGCATGGAAGTGGGGCTGAAGTTTGCTTATCACATGGAATTCAAGTAGGTTATGAAGCACAGAAGTACTTTTGAAAACAGCACAGAGACCTGAATGTCAAACATTACTGGAAAATTTGTGGCTAGCATCATTATTACAATGTGTTACGATCACATATTGCATATTTTAATATTCTGTTGACTTTTTAATATGCAGGTTGAAATCCAATGGTTTATTTTTATTTCAAGATGTAGTTAAGACCATAAGACATAGGAGCAGAATTAGGCCATTTGGCCCATAGGGTCTGCTCTGCCATTCAGTCATACCTGATCCTTTTTTCACTTCTCAGCCCCACTCCCCCGCTTTCTCTCTTTAACCTTTTATGCCATGTCCTATCAAGCTCCACTGTAGTAATAAATTTCAGAAATTCACTACCCTCTGGCTAAAGTAATTTTTCCACATCTCTGTTTTAAATGGACACCTCTCTATCCTGAGGCTGTGCCTTCTTGTCTTCAACTGCACACACAAAATGTTGGTGGACCTCAACAGGTCAGGCAACATCTATAGAAAGGAATAAAAAATAAAAAGTTGATGTTTTGGGCCAATATCCTTCGTCAATGCTTAATCTTGGCCCAAAATATCAATTTTTTATTCCTTTCTGTAGATACTGTCTGACCTGCTGAGTTCCTCCAGTATTTTGTGTGTGTTACTCTGGATTTTATTTATTTATTGAGATACAGTGTGAAATAGGCCCTTCTGGCTCAACAAGCCACACTGCCCAGCAACACCAATTTAAAGATTCCTCTTCCCACCCTGTCTCTTGCAAAAATGCTATCCCCTTCTCACAATTCCTCCGTCTCTGCTGCATCTGCTCTCAGGATGAGGCTTTTCATTCCAGGACGAAGGAGATGTCTTCCTTTTTTAAACAAAGGGACTTCCCTTCTTCCACCATCAAATCTGCTCTTAAACACATCTCTCCCATTTCCCGCACATCTGCCCTCACCCCATCCGCCCACCACCCCACTCGGGATAGAGTTCCCCTTGTCCTCACCTACCACCCCACTAGCCTCCAGGTCCAACATATAATTCTCCGTAACTTCTGCCACCTCCAACGGGATCCTACTACCAAGCACATCTTTCCCTCCCCCCCCCTTTCTGCTTTCCGCAGGGATCGCTCCCTATGTGACTCCCTTGTCCACTCGTCCCCCCCATCCCTTCCCACCGATCTCCCTCCTGGCACTTATCCTTGAAAGCGGAACAAGTGCTACACCTGCCCTTACACTTCCTCCCTCACCACCATTCAGGGCCCCAGACAGTCCTTCCAGGTGAGGCAACATTTCACCTGTGAGTCGGCTGGAGTGGTATACTGCGTCCGGTACTCCCGTTGTGGCCTTTTATATATTGGTGAGACCCAACGCAGACTGGGAGACCATTTTGCTGAACACCTACGCTTGGTCCGTCAGAGAAAGCAGGATCTCCCAGTGGCCACACATTTTAATTCCACGTCCCGTTCCCATTCTGATATGTCTATCCATGGCCTCCTCTACTGTCAAAATGAATCCAAACTCAGGTTGGAGGAACAACACCTTATATACCAGCTGGGTAGCCTCCAACCTGATGGCATGAACATTGACTTCTCTAACTTCTGTTAATGCCCCTCCTCCCCTTCTTACCCCATCCCTGACATATTTAATTTGCCTGTACTCCATCTCCCTCTCTGGTGCTTCCCTCCCCCCCTTCTCCCGAGGCCTCCCGTCCCATGATCCTTTCCCTTCTCCAGCTCTGTATCACTTTCGCCAATCACCTTTCCAGCTCTTAGCTTCATCCCACCCCCTCCGGTCTTCTCCTATCATTTCGCATTTCCCCCTCCCCCCACTACTTTCAAATCTCTTACTATCTTTCCTTTCAGTTAGTCCTGACGAAGGGTGTCGGCCCGAAACATCGACAGTGCTTCTCCTTATAGATGCTGCCTGGCCTGCTGTGTTCCACCAGCATTTTGTGTGTGTTGTTTGAACACCAATTTAACCCTAGCTTAATCATAGGACAATTTACAATGACCAATTAACCTACTAACTAGTATATCTTTGGAAGCAGGAGGACTCTGAGGAAACCCATGCAGTCACTAGGAGAATGTACAAACGTCTTACAGGCAGCGGCAAGAATTGAACCCTTGTCCCTGGTACTGTAAAGCATTGTGCTAACCACTACACAACCATGCTGCCCTGCATTTCTAGCATCTGCAGAATCTCTTGTGTTTAAGAGAATAAGCAATCCCAGGGATGGGCAGAGGGTTTTGCACACATAGTTTTAAGGTTGTAATTTAAGCTGAACTCAAGTCAACATCAGAGTTAAGAAATCTAATTCTGTTGAAGAATAGAGATCAAGAAAGACAGGACAATGTATAGCCAAACCTCATCCCTGAAGGGAGTTTGTTTTTCTTATTAGATACTTGATGCCAGAAAACTGATGTGGACAATATTTGCTCGCTTTCAAAATTCTTTGTTGCATTTTACAAGAAAGATGTATTTAAAAGGTGCTGTACTATTCCATGAGGGAATAAAGGTAAATGCCCAGAATGAGAATGAAACACCATCTAAGACCAGGAGTTTCCAACCTGGGGTCCACTGACCCCTTGGTTAAATGGTATTGTTCCTTGGCATAAAAAAGGTTGGGAACCCCTGAACTAAGATCAATATCAGTACTTATAAAGATAGCCTGTTTTGTGTCAACTGTTTTTGGAATTTTCTTTATTACCTCATGTTTGTTTTTAATAACAATAAATCTGCATACAGTAGAATTGAAGATGGAGAACTTGTTCAAAATTATAACATTATGGAACATCAAAAGAGGCATCATTTAGCTTAGTTTGTGCGCTCTAATCTTTATGGCTGATGCTACATTCATAGTTAACACACTTGATGAACTGCAGTGTATGATGGACAGATTCTCCTATCCATAGGTAATACTAGGATTGTCAATCAGTATAAGAAAAAAATAATTGTCATTGTTAGATAGCATCATTTCACATAAAATCTGTGTTGATAACTAAGTGGTCTACAAGTCGACTTCTAATATCTCAGCTTATTTCTTATCTGGTCTCTTAGCCTGAATAACCGTGTCAATGAGAAAGCGAGTGAAATCTTCAACATGATTACCGTAGAATAGCAGTTAGCGTAACACTTCACAGCACTCCAGATTTAAGATCAGGGATCAATTCTTGCCAACGTCTGTATGTTCTCCAGGTGACTCTGTGGCTTTCTTCTGGATGCTCTGGTTTTCACTCACATTCCAAATACATACAGGCAAGGTTTAGTAAGTTGTGAGCATGCTATATTGGTACTGGAAGGTTACTCCTAACACATCCTCAGCATGTGACAAATAAAGCTAATGTTTAAAAATTAAAAAAAAAAAGATTTGTAGTAAACTTGTCCCGCGCATCTGGAAGAACAGATCAGTTATTAGTATGGCTGCATCTTCTCAAGGTCTCTAATTGAGTTTTCTTTTAGCCGCTATTTTGGTCCATCATGTTCCATTTTTATTTCAGATATCCAGCATCTATAGGTTTTTGATTTTTTACAAAAAATTAGAAGATTTTTTTTCTTTTTGTGATTTATAGTTTCTTTATGTATAGCAATGTACTGCTGCTACAATACAACAAATCTTACTGCATATGCCAGTGATAATAATTCTGATTTTGAAGATGGTGGCAGTGTATGAGAGTACTCCACATTTCCTCCTTATTGTGAGATGTGGAAGGCTGCTCACCTTACCTATCTGCTCTTTTCATCCAGCATAACCAGTCCTGCAAACAGATGTTGCTCAAACCCCAGTCTGTAATCCCTGCATACCACACAAGATATAAAATCCTTGATATTCAACAAACTTAATTTCTACACATTGTAAAGGAGAATCCAAATACTCTTTTCCTGGAAGTTCAAAGAACTGACCCTTAACCTCTGTGAAATAATCCACATGGAAATCCTGCAACTACAATTCTTCCTCTTCCCCGACATGTACTGAGTTATACTCTGCTTCACCTTTCAGTACTTTAATGTATAGTTCAGATGCTTAAGTTCTGAATGTTATTTGCTTACTTTTATTATTTGATTCTTTTTCCCCTGCATATTGGGTGTTTGACAGTGTTTTTTTCAATGAATTCTGCTGAGTTGCTTTGCTTTGAGGCAGCCTGTAAGGAGACAAATCTCAAGCTTGTATATAGTATACATACTTAGAACTTTGAGATCATGTTGTGTTACTGGTTTGATGCATTAGAGAGGATCGTGGAGTTATATTATGTGGTATTTGGTTTCTATAGAGTTATGATAAGAAATGTTCAAACCTAGAAAGGTATTTAGAATTTAGATCTGTTAGACAAGGTACACGACAATATAATTGCAGAATCCTAACATCGTGTCTGTAGGATAGAGGGAAGCATTTCACGTATTTCACAATGTGGTTGCAATGAACCCCATATAAAAGGGATTCTTGATTCATGTAGATAATATTGATACCCATCATTGAGTAGAAGAAGAAAAGATTAACTTTATTTATCACACATACATCAAAACATAGAGTGAAATGTGTCATTTGCATCAGACCAAATCGTGAGGATTGTATTGATCAGCCTGCAAGTGTCATCATGCTTCAGAGATGGACATAGCATGCTCACAATTTACTAACCCTAACTGTATGTCTTTAGAATATGGGAGGAAACTAGAGCTCCTGGAAAAAACTCACACAGTCATGGGAGAACATACAAACTTCTTACAGGCAGAAGCGGGATTTGAACTCTGTTTGGTGAATTGCTAGTGCTGTAAAGCGTTATGCTAAGCCCTTTGCTACTGTGTTGATTCAACACACCTCATTAAACCTAACAAATAGAAGCTGGAATGAGTTATTATGTAAACCTTCAGTAATGTTAAACTCTTCTAACATTTAGTGTCAACTGCACTACCTCCTGACCTTTGATCCCTTTTGTAGCACAATATTCTATCCATTTGCTTCTTCAATCCATCTACTTATAAGTATCTACACCTGTCTGGTGTAGCAAATTCCAAAGATTTACAAACTTCCAAGAAGAAATTTCTCCTTTAGTTTTAGAATCCCTCAATTCCAACCAGACGAAACATTCATCTTTCCAAGCCCCCTGAGCATTTTGTATGCTTCAATAAGATCAATTTTCATTTTTCTAAGCTCAAGTGCCCAAGATGGAGCTGGCTGAGTTTGCAACTTTCTGCAGCTTTTTCCCATCTTGTGCAGTGGCCCCTTTATACCACATAGTGATGCAACCAGTTAGAATGCTCTGCACCATACAGCAGTAGAAATTTGCGAGTGTCTTTGGTGACATTCTGAGTCTCCTCAAGCTCCTAATGAAATATAGCTATTGTCATATTTCTTTGTAATTGCATCAGTATGCTGGGCCCAGGAAAGGTCTTTGGAGATATTGCCACCCAGGAACTTGAAATTGCTCACCCTTTCCACTGCCGATCCCTTAACGAGGACTGATGTGTGTTCTCTTGACTTCCCCTTCCTGAAGTCCACAATCAGTTTCTTGGTCCTACTGAAGTTGAGTGCAAGGTTGTTGTTACAACACCACTCAACCAGCTGATCTATCTCGCTCCTGTACGCCTCCTTGTCACCATCTGAAATTCGTCAGCAAATCTACAGATGGTGTTTGTACTATGCATAGTCACACAGTTATGGGTGTAGAGAGAGAAGAGCAGTGGGCTAAGCACACATCCTTGAGGGGTGCCAGTGTTGATTGTCAGTCAGGAGGAGATGTTATTTGCAATCAACATGGACTATGGTCTCCTGGTGAGGAAGTCAAGGATCCAGTTGCAGATAGATGTACAGAAGCCCAGGTTTTGGAGCTTGTTTTTTTAGTATTGAGGGTGTGATGGTGTTGAACGTTGAGCTGTAATCAATAAACAGCAACCTAATGTAGGCATGACATGTTTGAATACCTTGTCAGTTAATCATTGTTCTATATTAACTTCAATAAATTGAAACATTTATTTCCTCTATTATGTAGAATTAATAATAATAATAAGTACTTCATTGATCCCAACTGGGAAATACTTTCGTTAAGCAGCAAGATTTAAAAATGCACTTAGTGTGCAGACTTAACTAATAATAAAGTACAGAATAATAATATACACAATAATATATTTACCAATGTGCAAATAATGTGTATTAATAATGTACAAAATAATAAAACAGAAACTATTGTGTTATGATGTGTGTTCTCCTGTCGCACAGAGATGAACTATTAGAACATAAAAATAGAACATAGAAATTCTACAGCACGTTACAGGCCCTTGGGCCTACAATATTGTGCCGACTAGGTAACCTACTCTAGAAACTACCTAGAATTTCCCTAGCACATAGTGCTCTATTTTTCTAAATTTTATGTACCTATCTAAAGAGGGTCTTAAAAGACACTATTGTATCAGCTTCCAGCACCGTTGCCGGCAGTGCATTCCACGCACCCTCCACTCTCTGTGTGAAAAACTTACCCCTGACATCCCCTCAGTACCTATTTCCAAGCACTTTAAAACTATGCCCCCACGTGATAGCCATTTCAGCCCTGGGAAAAAGCCTCTGGCTATCCGCACGATCTATGCCTCTCATCATCTTATACACCTCTATCAGGTCACCTCTCATCCTCTGTCACTCCAAGGAGAGAAGGCCAAGTACATTCAAACTATTCTCATAAGGTATGCCCTCCAACTTAGGCAACATCCTTGTAAATCTCCTGTGCACTCTCTCTATAGTATTCACATCCTTCCTGTAGTGAGGTGACCAGAACTGAACACAGTTCTCCCAAGTGGGGTCTGACCAAGGTCTTATATAGCTGTAACATTACCTCTCGGCTCTTGAACTCAGTCCCATGGCTGATGAATGCCAACACACTATACACCTTCTTAACAACACTGTCAACCTGCGCAGCAACTTTGAGTTTCCTATCGACACGGACCCCAAGATCTCTCAGATCCTCCACACTGCCAGGAGTCTTACCATTAATATTATATTCTGTCTTCAAATTTGAGCTACCAAAATGAACCACCACACTTATCTGGGTTGAAGTCTGTCTGCCACTTCTCAGCCCAGTTCTGCATGCTAACGATGTCCTGCTGTAACCTCTGACAACTGTCCAGACTATCCACAACACCCCCAACCCTTGTGTCATCAGCAAACTTACTAAGCCACCCTTCTACTTCATCCAGGTCATTTATAAAAATCACAAAGAGGAGGGGTTCCAGAACAGATCTCTGCAGAACACCACTGGTCATTGACCTCCATGCAGAATGCGAACCATGTACAACCATCCTTTGCCTTCTGTGGGCAAGCCAATTCTGGATCGACAAAGCAAGGTCTCCTTGAATCCTGTGCCTCCTTACTTTATGAATGAGCATTGCATGGGGAACCTTGTCAAATGCCTTACTGAAATCCATATTCACTACATCCACTGCTCTACCTTCAACAATTTGTTTTGTTACATCCTCAAAGAATTCAATCAGGCTCAGAAAGCACAACCTGCCCTTGACAAAGCCATGCTGACTATCCCTAATCAGACTATATCTCTCCAAATGTTCATCCCTCTCAGAATCTTCTTCAAAAACTTGTCCACCATTGAAGTCAGACTCAATAATCTATAATTTCCTGGGTTACTTCTGCTCCCTTTCTTGAAAAGTGAACAACATTTGCAACCCTCCAATCCTCCAGTACTTCTTCCATCCCTACTGATGATGCAAAGATAATCACAAGAGGCTCAGCAATCTCCTCCCTCGCTTCCCACAGTAGCCTGGGGTATATCTCATCCAGTCTCGGTAACTTATCTAACTTAATGCTTTTCAAAAGCTCCAGCACATCCTCTTTCTTAATGTCTATATGCTCAAGCATTTCAGTCCACTGTAAGTCATCTCCATAATTGTCAAGGTCTTTTTCCCTGGTGAATACTGAAGCAAAGTATTCATTAAGTACTTCCGCTACCTCCTCCGACTCCATGCACACGTTTTCACTATCACACCTGATTGGTCCTATTCTCACACGGCTCATCCTCTTGTTCTTCATATACTTGTAGAATGCCTTAGGGATTTTCCTTAATCCTGCTCACCAAGGCCTTCTCATGGCCCCTTTTGGCTCTCCTAATTCCATTCTTAAACTCCTTCCTAGCAACCTTGTAATTGTCTGGAGCTCTAACAGTACCTAGTTTCTTGAACCTTTCGTAAGCTTTTCTTTTCTTCTTAACTAGATTTTCTACATCCTTTGTACACCATGGTTCTTTTACTTTTACCATCCTTTCCCTGCCTTGGAACATACCTATGTAATTGTTCCCTGAACTTTTGCCACATTTTTGGCATGCATTTCTCTGAGAACATCTGCTCCTAATATATGCTGTCAAGTTCCTGCCTCATATTTCCCCCTATCCCAATTAATTAAATGTTTTCCCAAATTGTCTGCTCCTATCCCTCTCCAGCGCTATGGTGAAGGAGATAGTTGTGGTCATTACCTCCAAAATGCTCTCCCACTGAGAGATCTGACACCTGACCAGGTTCATTTCCCAATACCAGATCAAGTACAGCCTCTCCTCTAGTTGGCTAATCTACATATCGTGTCAGCAAACCTTCCTGAACACACCTAACAAACTCCACCCCATCTAAACCCCTTGCGCTAAGGAAATGCCAATCAACATTAGAAAAGTTAAAATCTCCCATATTGCGTATGCTCATTGCATTTGATAGAAAAGATTTTTTGTAACGATCCTTGTGACAGCAGAGCTGAATGAGTCTGTCCAAAAGGGTGCTTTGCTGCTTATTCAGTAGGTCATGGAGAGGATGTGCCAGATTGTGCATAATGAATAACAGAATTATGTGATTTCTTTTATGTGTAATTTATCTGAATGCGTTTTGCAAATCCACGTAATTTCATCCCCATTGTCTCTTTATTTGTCCTGCTATATACATTCTCAAAGAGCCTCAAGTAAGTAAATCAAACACTACTGCCTTTACATTAAGCGATGTGGACTCTGCCTAATCATACTATGATTTTCTCAGTTCTTAGTATGTCTTCTGCAATAATGGATTCTATTATTTTCCTATGACTGATGTTAGGCTAACTTACTCTTAGGATAAATTTTTATAAAGAAGTTACGAATTTCAAATGAAGGAATTATGAATAATTTCTTCATTCGTGAATAATAGTGTTGACTGTTTTCCATTCAGCTGCTGTCTTTCCAAAATGTAGGGAGTTTTGACAGTGATGTATCTATTATCTCCACTGACACTGCCTCAGATTCTTGCTTGAAGGCCATTAGATCTAGAAGACCACCTTTAGTACTAGTAGCTTACCTTGTAATGATGTTGATTATTTTAGGTTCCTTCCTCAAATTTGTTCTCTGTGCTTATAGAATCCTCTGCTGTGAACACAGGAAATATAAGATTAATAAAATTGATGTATCTTTATTTCCCATTGTTAATGCACTTGTCTCAACTTCTAAGAGACCAGCATCTATTCTGGTATTCTTCTTCTTACATACTCAAGGAAGTTCCTTCAATCTCATTTTAATCCTTGAAAGTTAACGTTCATTATTTTTTTCTCCTGTTTTTCAATTATTTAGTCAGAACTAAATTCTAAAATTCTCCCTATCCTGAGCCTACTCTTATTATTTGAAATGTTATAGGCCTTCTCTATACCACCTCAATTTTTTTAGCTAGCCACAGATGGGCACTTTTCTTTATTTCTGAATAAATTCTTCACTGATATTTATTTATTTATTTCATTGATTATTTTATACCTGTTAATTCAGATTTCAAATGTATTTAGTGTACTTTCCCTCATATTTGTAAGATATTTAAATTCAAGTCTCTAGGCTTATACTGAAATTTGTCACTTGAATTGAATATGTAAAATTAAATATCGTAATCCCTTCTCTCCAGGTGATTCTTTGTATGAGATTAGATATAATCCGATCTAAATTGCAACAGGAAATTATCTTAAATGTATTTCACTAATTGGCCCTTAAAACTACCTTCACAAATGTGCTCAGTCTCTGTGAAGATCAAAGATGCCCAGAATCATTGCAATCTCTTTCTTGATTAATTGATGCTTTCGTGGGTGGTCAGAAGTCTGTCTCACATTTCTATGTAGTCTCTTGACACAGTATTTTGTTTTCTATTATTTCTTGAAATACGTGGCTTTATTTCCAATTTAAAAGAGTCCCCTACATTCATAAATAATTATTTTTGGCACATGTACAGTGAAAAACTTATTTTTCATATTGTCCATACAGATCTATTTAATACTACAGTGCATTGAAGTAGTACAAGGAAATTAATAATAGAGTGCAGAATAAAGTGTACAGTTAGAGAGAAAGTGCAGTACAGGCAAAGAACAAGGCACAAGGTCGCATGAGGTAGATTTCATTGCATATGTCAGTAATAATAAACCTGATTCTGATTCTGAGATTGTGAGGCAATATTATCATGTTAGGGGATCATTCAGTAGTCTTTTAATAGTGGGATTGAAGTTTTCCCTGAACCTTTCAGACTTTCAGACTTTTATGTCTTCTGCCCAATGTGAGTGTGGAGAAAAGGGAATGTATGACATAGATGGGATCTTTGATTATGATGGCCACTTTACTGAGCCAACAAGAAGGTTTGGAAGATACTATGAGGGAGGGTAACAGGTTTTCATGATGGACTGTAATATGTCTACTATTCTCTGATTACCCGAGGTATTGGACTGAGCAGATCAGTTGTCATTCAAGTCTTGATGATTCTGGATCGGATGCTTTCTATGAAGCATCAATCAAAATTGGTAAAGGTCAAGGAGGACATGCCAAAGTTCTTTAGCCTGTTAAGGAAAAAGAGGCAGTGATGAGTTTTTTTTTTGGCTGTGTTGTCAACGTGGTTAGACCAGTTCAGGCTATTGGTAATATTCACTTCTGGAACTTGTACCCTTTTGATGTCAGCACTGTAGTTGTGAACAGGAATATGTGCACCACACCCGCCCCCCCCCCCCCCCACTTCTCCTTCCTGTACTCTGACTCATCACTACTTGAGATATGGTCTATGACAGTGGTATCATCTTCAGACATATAGATGGAGTTACAGCACAGTGGCCACGTGGTCTGAGTGCATAGGGAGTAGAGTAGGACAGAGCTTAGTGGAGCACCAGTGTTGAGAATAATTTTGGCAGAAGTGTTGCTGCCTATCCTTACTAATTGTGATCAGTTGGTCAGGAGGTCAAGGATCCAGTTGCAAAGGGAGGTGTTGAGTCCTGGGTTTAGGAATTTGGAGCTGAGTTTGCTTAGAATTATAGTTTTGAAGGTGAGTCATTGTCCTTACTCCAGATGCATTAGAGATGAGTATAGGGCTAGGGAGATGACATCTGCTATAGATCTGTTTCAGTGGTAGCTAAATTGCAGTGGGTCATGATTGTCTTGGAAGCTGAAGTCAGTGCAGACCATGACCAGCTTCTCAAAGCACTTCATGATAGTGGATGTCAGAGCTACCAGGCAGTAATCATTAGGGCACATTAAAAATCAGTGAATGATATAGAATGGTCTTGTTCATAGTGGGAACTATATTAAACATTACACTTCAGGATAGCAAGTCCCAGATTTGGTTTTGAAAGGGGAATTTTTTTTTAACTAATGTGCATACAATGCCTGCACAAAAACTGTATGAAGTAGTGTACAGTTACAATTCTTGGTTTTATGGGATTTCTAAACCTATTTCAACAGCAGAGGGATATGGGCTGTATCTTTCCATATATGGTGATAAAGACCATTTGGCAAAGATCCAGCCACATCATTGAAGTTCCTGTTTGAGAAACTGAGAGTTCAAAATTAGGACTATCTTTATTCCTTGTTCAGTGTGCTTGAATAACTATTTAGTGTTTCCATGTATGTCATTTAACTTTAAATGGAACTAACTAATTTCCTCAATTCATTTTCTCTAAGTGTTATGCGTGCCCAACCTTTGAGTTTTGATATAGACAGTATAGATTCTTAAAAACATCTCACCCTAAAATACCTGTGTTCATCTTATTGTTATCATTAACAATGTTAATTTAGTTTGTCACAAAATTTGACTGCTGTGTAGAGTCAACTTTCATTTTTTTCCTAATTTTTCACCTCAAGTTATTACAATTTATCATATTGATTGCTGATACCATATGATAGATAACATTATCATGTGTAGTTTATAGTGTTAAGTAAACACCCACTTCTTTTAAACTCTGCCCTATCAATTCTAAGAAATTTATTGTTTCTTAAATTTTATTTTTATTATTTATGACATTCAAAAAGGTTAAACTATATCATCAATAAGTGTCTTTTCATACTCAAGTTAGTTTTGGTCTGTATTCTTTAGTAGCCATGCTCTTTTCAATGAATATTGATTAGTATACATATGCCATGTATAACCTAATGTTGCATTTCATTTCAAAAGTTTGATGAAATGATCATTTTTGGCACTATCGGACTAGGTTAATGGATTCAAAAAGTTGAAGTCACATATGAAGGGAATTTCTTATCCTCGTGATTGGTGAATTACTGGAATTCCATCTGAGGACTGTTTTCCCCGGATTAAAGAAGTCTGAGCAGTTTTATACATTCATTAACAGGAAAGTAAGTAAGGAGAGTTTGGATCACTCAAGAACAAGGGAGAGAATTTATGCCTGAGTCAAAGGAAGTGAGTGAGATACTAAATGAGTACTTTGGATTTGTATTCACCATAGAGAGAGAGAGATGCTTTTGTTCTAGGATATATTAATATCAAGAAGGAAGAGACGTTGATGCTTTTGAAAATATATTAAGGTGAATCAAATTGAATTGACTTTATTACTTGCATCCTTCATATACATGAGGAATAAAAATCTTTATGTTACATCTCCGTCTAAATGGGCAATGTGCAATTTATAGTAATTTATAATAAATAGTATGTACAGCAGGACAGTCAATATAACATAGAAATACAACTGTATCAACATGAATTAATCAGTCTGATGGCCTGGTGGAAGAAGCTGTCCTGGAGCCTGTTGGTCCTGACTTTTATTCTGAGGTACTGTTTCCCAGATGGTAGCAGCTGGAACAGTTTGTGGTTGGGATGACTCAGGCCCCCAATGATCCTTCGGGCCCTTTCTACACACCCATCTTTGTAAATGTCCTGAATAGTGGGAAGTTGACACCCTACAGATATGCTGGGCTGTTCACACGATTCTCTGCGGAGTCCTGCAGTTGGGGGAATTACAGTTCCCATACCAGGCAGTGATGCAGCCAGTCAGGATGCTCTCAATTGTGCCCCTGTAGAAAGTTCTTAGGATTTGGAGGTTCATACCGAACTTCTTCAACCTTCTGAGGTGAAAGAGGGTGCTCTTGTGCCTATTTCACCAAACAGCCGGTATGTACAGACCGGGTGAGATCCTCGGTGATGTGTATACCGAGGAACTTAAAGCTGTTCACCCACTCAACCCTAGATCCATTGATGTCAATAGTGGTTAGCGTGTCTCCATTCCTCCTGTAGTCCACAACCAGCTCCTTTGTTTTTTGTGATTTTGAGGGAGAGGTTGTTTTCCTTGCCACCACTGTGTCAGGGTGATGACTTCTTCCCTGTAGGCTGCCTTGTTATTATTTGAGATTAGGCCAATCAATGTAGTATCGTCAGCAAATTTAATTAGCAGTTTGGAGCTGTAGGTTGCAACGCAATCATTGGTATACAGAGAGTAAAGGAGGGGGCTTAGTACACAGCCCTGAGGGGCATCTGTGTTGAGAGTCAGAAGGGCAGAGGTGAGGGAGCCCACTCTTACCAGCTGTCGGCGATCTGACAGGAAGTCCAGGAGCCAGCTACACAATGCAGGGTGAAGGCCGTCTTTGAGCTTCTTGTTGAGTCTGGAGGGAGTTATGGTGTTAAATGCTGGACTGTAGTCCAAGAGCAGCATTCTCACGTAAGCATCCTTCTTCTCCAGATGTGTAAGAACAGTGTGTAGAGCTGTAGCTATTGTATCATCTGACAATCGGTTGTGTCGGTAGGCAAATTGTAGGTGGTTCCAGGGTGGGACTTCACTGAAATATTTGTCACAAACAAGAGAAAATCTGCAGATGTGGAAATCCGAGCAACACACACAAAATGCTGGCAGAACTCAGCAGGAGAGGAGAAAAGTTAAATAGGGATTTGTGAGGCAAGTTTATAATTTAATTTAGAGATACAGCACGATAACAGGCCTTTCCGTCCCAATGAGCCTGTGCCACCCAATTGCACCCATGTGACCAATTAACCTACTAACTGATATGTCTTTAGAATGTGGGAGGAAACTAGAGCACCCGGAGGAAATCAACACTGTCACAGCAAGAACTTACCAACTCCTTACAGACAGCAATGGGAATTGAATGCAGATTGCTGGTGATGTACTAGCATTATGCTAACCACTCTCTACTGTGCCATTTTTGTTTACACAGAAAGTGGTAGGTTCCTGGAATGCACTGCCGGGAAATTGGTAGGAGGAGATATAAGAGCAATATTTAAGAGGTATTTAGACTGGCACATCAATAGCCAGGAAGTGAATGGATATAGACTACAGTGTATGGTGGCAGATGGGATTATTTAGATTGTACATTCTGGTTAGAAAACATGCACACGGTCATTGAATTTTTAGGTTTACATTTTATGGCCGGAGTTATGGAAAACTATAATCAAGAGGTATACAAAATTATGTGGTGAAAGGTGAAAGGCAAATATTGAAGGGAACAGGAGGGGAAACATTTTCACTCAGAGAGTGGTGAGAGTGGGGAAGCTGCCAGAGGAAGTGGTGGAAGTGGGTTTGATTGCAACATTTAGGAAAAGTTTGGATAAGTACATGGATAGGAGGGGTATTGAGGGCTATGGGCCACGTGCAGGTCAGTGGGACCAGGCAGAATAATAGTTTGGCATGGGCCGTGTGGGCCGGCTGGTGGTGTAGTGGCATCAGTTCTGGACTTCAAACCCAGCTGGGTCCCAACCTGGACAGCAGCAGTATCTGTGTGTAAGAAAGGCCTGGCAATCTACTTCCATATCTTTGCCATGAAAACCCTATGGACCCTATGGTCCATGAGTCATGAAGAGTCAGACTTGACTTAACGACTAAACAACAACAAATATGGACTGTAGGATCTTTTTCTCTCCTCTAGTCCTCTATGGCTCTATGAATTGTAAATCCACATAAAAGTTCAGTCAGGCCATACTTAGAGTAATGTATTCAGATTTAGTCTGCAGTAAACAAGACTGCAAGGCACCTGTTGGCACACGCCAGATTTGCATGTGAATACCCCATGCCCAATAAAGCCTACATTCAAAGAGAGCTGTGGAAATATGGAATAGATGTTTATTTGATACAAATTATAGCATGCCTTCAAGTGATTGCAAATTCTCAAGTGTTTTGGTCACTTTTATTCACTTAATGTACTTAAAAGGGCATCTGATGTGTCAACAGACTGATGTTTTATTTTCTTTCTTTAGACTTTAGACAAGGACAGGTCTGTACTCCAGAAAATGAAGAAGGCAGTCAAAATGAGATATACCTCAGGTCAAGGTAAAGAGCAAAGCACATCTTTAAATACGATAACATGTAAAAATGCATTCAGGGATTGTTATTTTGTTATACAGTGAATATGGATATTTAGATATAACAGTTTTGCTTCAGTTAGGGAGTTTACTTTCAATTGAATCCAAAGCTAAATTACTGACTTACGTCTTTGCATTAAGACATGTAACAGAGTTTTTGTGGAGTTCATATCCTCAATTTGTTCCTGTTTTTTCCTGATTTTCTATTATTTTTAAATTTTATTTAGAGATTCAGGACAGTTACAGGCCATTCTGGCCCAGTAAGCTGGCACCGCCCAACTACATGCATGTGACCAATTAACCTATTAACCTATATGTTTTTGGAACAAGATAAAGTAAGTTCTGGGAACACTACGCAGCAACAGTGGGTGAGAAACAGTCTGCAAAAGGGTACTTCGGTGATGAGACATTCCACTCTAGTGCTTTTAAGATGTCTTTTTCTTGTGGCTCCCCCTCCATCATCATTGATATGGTACTCAGCATATTTCCGCAAATCCCTGTACTTCTGCTCTCATTGCATCTACTCCCAGGCAGAACAAAAATATACTTCTGTTGCAGCACCAGCCTCAGTAGCCTACAGATTCAATGGATTAACATCTGTAACTTCTAACACCTACAATGGGATTTCACAACCAGACTTTTTAACCTTTCCTAGCATTCTGAAGGGACTGTTTCCTTCATTATTTCCTGGTCCACTCCTCCACCTTCACTATCTACTCCAGTTCTTATGGCACTTTTCCATACAACTGTTGGAGATCCATCACATGACTTCCCTAAACACAAACGTCAGCTTTGCACTTTGTCAACCTATCAATCTTTAGACCGTACCACCCAGGGACTTTTGCTAATATTATTTTGTGACTGTTTGTACTGGATCATAATCATATGTGCTATGTGCAACTATTTGGCCCCAGAGGAATGATGTTTCGTTTAGCTGCATACAGTACATGCGGTTGGTTGAATGACAATAAACATAGAAACATAGAAAATAGGTGCAGGAGTAGGCCATTCGGCCCTTTGAGCCTGCACCGCCATTCAGTATGATCATGGCTGATCATCCAACTCAGAACCCTGTACCTGCTTTCTCACCAGACCCCCTGATCCCTTTAGCCACAAGGGCCATATCTAACTTCCTCTTAAATATAGCCAATGAACTGGCCTCAACTGTTTCCTGTAGCAGAGAATTCCACAGATTCACCACTCTCTGTGTGAAGAAGTTTTTCCTCATCTCGGTCCTAAAAGGCTTCCCCTTTATCCTTAAACTGTGACCCCTCGTTCTGGACTTCCCCAACATCGGAAACAATCCTCCTGCATCTAGCCTGTCCAATCCCTTTAGAATTTTATACGTTTCAATAAGATCCCCCCTCAATCTTCTAAATTCCAGTGAGTATAAGCCTAGTCGATCCAGTCTTTCTTCATATGAAAGTCCTGCCATCCCAGGAATAAACTTGAACTAGAACCACTAAGTCAGTCCAATTGAAATAATAATTCACTTGCACTCCTTCCCACCTAATGCATTGCATTTTGTGCTCACAATGTAATCACCTCCATGTGGAAGGGAACAAATTCTGATCGGGTAATTGCTTTGCAATACACCTCAGTTCGGTCTGCAAGAGCATCCCTGAGCATCCACTCCCCTGTCACTTTCACTGTCCATCTGGCCTCCACTCTAGCTTTTATGTCTTTTGCTTCCTACGTTGCTCCAATATACACTCAGTGGCCACTTTATTATGTATCTCCGATACCTAAAAAAGAGGCCATTGAGTAAACATTCATGGTCTTCTGTTACTGTAGACCATCCACTTCAATTGTTGCAAGTTCAGAGATGCTCTTCTGCACGTCATTGTTGTAACATGGTGTTATTTGAGTTACTGTTGTCTTCCTGTCAGCTTGAACCAGTCTGGTCACTCTCGTCTGACCTCTCTCTTTAACAAGATACTTGCATTAACGAGCAGGTGTACCTAGTAAAGTGGCCACTGAGTGTACATGTTCGGCGATTGGCACCTCATTCTCCATCTAGGTACAGTAACACTTAATATCGAATTTCACAATTTCTGGTAACTATTCTTTTTATTGTCCCTGCAGTATGCATGTACCTCTATGCTTCAATTCTTTTTCTCTACTGTCACAGATGTTCCCTCTGTTTTCTGCTGCTTAAAGCATGTTTGTTCTCTCACTAAAATTTGACTTCTGATGAAATGGCCCAAAATATCTACTCTATTTTTGATGAATGATTTCTGCATTGCTGTTTTTTGTTTTGCATTTTCAGCATCTGCTGTTTTTTTCCTTGAATTTTGGCTTCCTGAACAGTCCTACTTTAAAACACTCTACCATTCAGAATCAGGTTTATTTTTTTAAAAAAATTATTAAGATACAGCACAGAGAAGGCCCTTTTGCAACTTTAAGCTGTGTCACTCAGCAACCCCCGATTTAACCCCAGCCTAATCACGGGACCAATTTACAACGACCAATTAACCTACTAACCATCAAGTCTTTGGACTGTGAGAAGAAACCTGAGCACCCAGAGGAAACCCACACAATCACAGGGAGAACGTATGATCTTACAGGCAGCAGCAGGAAATGAACCTAAGTCACTGGTACCTCAAAGCATTGTGCTAACCATTACCTTACTGTGGTGCCCTCACTAACATATGTCATGAAATATGTTGTTTTGCAGCAGCAGTACAGAGCAATGCATTTTTAAATAACTATATGATACAATAATAAATATGTAGTTCAAAAGTGAGCAAACTAGTAGAATCTGACACCATTGACACTTCTACATTTCAGCTATCAAGACACTCTTGTGAAGCCCCATGTTAAATCTGTTGCACAAATACAGAATGTTGGTGTTGGTGCATTTATTTTTATGGAATTTGGAAGACAAGGCACCGCTGTGTGACTTGTGAAATTTAGGTGTATGATAATTTTAGTAGACCACAATTTGTTATTTGGAATTTATGCTGTAGGATTCAGTCACATCTTTGCATAACAATCTGAATTACCAGATCAGAATCTGAATTAGTTACCACAATTAAAATGAAATCTGCCATCAAGTTTATGTCAAAAATAAAGCTACAATGAACATATGCTGCTAGATTTAAAATGATATATGTGTAAAGGTAATTGAGGATTTTTGTGACTCGTCCTGAATTTCTGAAGTCATCTCAAATGCTGCAGTAAATTTGATATTGCTGATTCATCACCGGATTTTCTTACCCAATTATGAAGGCATGCTTCCTTTAATTGCCTGCAGCCATTAAAGCAATTTTAGAACTTCAGAGCTCAAATTATAGAGGAATGCACTTTTAAGTCTCTTTGTTTATTTTACAAATCTTTCCACATTCCACATTCACAAGAGTTACTGAAAATGACACATATTCAAAGCATCTGAATATTAATTAATTGATCTTGTAATGATGCATGGGGCTCAATAGTACTTGAAGTATAAGAGTGCTGCTTTGCTGATATGTAATTCTTCAAGAATGCAACTGAATTGAAATTCAAATTTTCTATAATTTACAGGAAGTTTACACCACATTAAATCTCTGCTATGATAACTTGCATTATAATAACACCCAACATCTGTTGAAAATACAAAGTAATGAATCACCACAGATGTCACTGTGTTTTGTAGATTCTATTAACAAATACAAAGTGCTGTTTAATTGTTTCAAAAATTCTGATCTTGTTTCTGAGTTCAAAAATAAAAGCTTCAATTTACCCATTATTGTTGTTTAGAGTTATAGAACACTACCACACAGAAATTGACCCTTTGATCCATCGAGTCTGTGTCAAAATATTATTATGTCTAGTCCCATTGACCTGCACCCAGACCGCAGTCCTCTATTCCCCTCCCATCCACATTTCTCTTAAATGCTAAAGTCAAATCTGCATCCACCACTTATGCTGACAGCTTTTTACACACTCTCACCACCCTCTGAGTTTAGTTTAATATATCCTTGTATTTCTCCCCTACCTCTTTCCAGAGCAGGGGTTCCCAACTTGGAGTCCACGGACCCCTCGGTTAATGGTAGGGGTCCGTGGCATTAAAAAGATTGGAAAACTGGTTGTAGAGGAAGGAATATTGTTCTGTGTCTTGGAGAAATGATAGATGATTCTTGTGAATGATCAGTTCCAGTAACTAGAGATCTTTTTATCTTCGTATGTTGATTACCAGAGAATAAAAGCTTTGAAATGTTAAAAGATAAACCAATTTGTTTTACATCAATGGAAATTAATGCAGAATCATCAATGAAATTTGCCAACATTGGACTAGCAATAAACAGCATGTATATTAGCATTTTTTTCTGGAAACTAACCGCTACACTGTTTACATTTTCAGAAGACATTACCCTTCAAGAAACATTTGTTAATGAGCTGGACAAACTTGTAGCTAATTTCCAAAGTAATGAGGAGATGGTCCTGGCCGAAGCTTTCAGTAATTTTGCAGATTACTCTCGAGAGCTGCTGACACCGATGAAGAACCTGGTAAGGCCAGTGGTGAATGTGAAAAATTGAACTCTGAAGAAGTCATCAAGGCATGGTTAAACAAATGTGATTCATCTCGGTGCAGGGGTTCCCAACTTGAGGTCCACAGATCTCTCAGTAAATTGTAGGGGTCATGCTATAAAAAAGGTTGGGAACCCCTGTTTCAGAGAATTTGTTTTTGTGCTTCATTTCTTAAATAAGTTTGTTCCAAAAGCTTATTTACGGTATATACTTATGTTTCCTTGGAATGTACAAAACACAAATGTCAGATTTATTATACATGAGATGGACAGAAATAGAGTTGTCACAGAGCCCTCTATAACCATTTTTTATACATACGCAGAATGTTGGAAAATCTCAGCACATCAGGCAGCATCTGTGGAAAATAGTAAACAGTTGACATTGTGGGCTGAGACCCTTCTTCAGGACACAGAAGGAAGGGAGATGTTGCCAGAATAAAAAGGCCAGGTGAAGGGAAAGAAGCTAGCTGGAAAGTGATAGATGAAGCCAGGTGAGTGGGAAAGGTCAAGGGCTGAAGAAGAAAGAATCTGATAGGAGAAGAGAGTAGACAATAAGGGGAGGAAGAGGGGACCCAGGGGGAAGTAATAGGCGGGTGAGAAGAAGTGCAAGGTCAGAGTGGGGTAGAGGAGTGGGGGGGGTGGGCAGGAACTTGTTCACCAGAAAGAGAAACCGATATTCATGCCATTTTGTTGGAGGCTGCCCAGATGGAATATAAGTTGTTGCTCCTCCACCCTAAGGGAAGCCTCATCTTGACACAAGAGGAGGCCACGGATCGAAATGTTGAAATGGGAATCGAATTAAAATGTTTAGCCACTGGGAAGTCCCACTTGTGGCGGATGGTGTGATGGTGCTCGACAAAGCAATCCCATAATTTACGATGGGTCTCTCCAACGTAGAGTAGACTGTGGGAACACTGGACACAATAGACAACACCAGCTGATTTGCAGTGAGGTGTTGCCTCACCTGGAAGGACTGTTTGCAACCCTGAACAGAGGTGAGGGAGGAGATGCATGGGCAGGTGTAGGACTTGGGTAGTTTTTAATATATATATTAGGCACTTTTTAAATATATATTGTGGATATCATTTTCAATTTAGTGCACAATTTTGTGATTTTTTTGCAAAAAAACTGGTATTAATGTTTTAAAATAGTATTGGTTAATTAGTTGCAGTTGTATAAATGGAAAATGATAATAAAATGCAGCATTTAACAAAATGCATAGGATAGATTTGGAGGGATATGGGACAAATGTGAGCAAATACATCTAATATTAGTTATGTTCAGTATTGACCTGTGGACACAAGCCGGGGCCTGACAACTCTGGCTGGGTCTTCTGAGCAAGAACGTCTGATATTGAAAACTCAAAATACCTGATGATCCCAAGTTACATCACAGAGCATCCTAGAGTGTATCTCAGCATCATGTTCAGTGTTGGGTAATTAGTTTTAATTGTGTAAATTTAAAATTATTATAAAATGAAGCTTTTTAACAAAATGTTTTGGATAGGAAAGATTTGGAGGGATATCGGCTAAATGCGGGCAAATAGGTTTAACAGCTGGGGGTTTTGATCGATACGGATAAGCTTGGTCACAGTGCGTGTTTCTGTGCTGTAGATTCTATGACTCTATAGAAATTGAATAGAGTGCAAACATTTAAGAGAAAACTAAAATGAAATAAAACCTGTGTTTATATGAAAGAGCTCTAAAGCCACCAATATATTAAAATCTCATTTTAAAAATCTTTTTATTAATTATTATTGAAGATTAACAAAAAAGATACATTAGGTCAATATGTCATTGTATACAATAAGGAATTAAATTAGCAAATAACTGTTTAACAAAGCTAACCAATATATCAATAATAATAAGAGAAAATAAAGTGTTAAGAATATCTTTTTTGAAAGAAGGAAAAAGAAAGAACCCCTACTAACTGAAAAAAACAAACAAACAAAAAAAAACCACTGGGAGCACAACCCTGGAGCTATACATCATACAAGCTTACATAGGAAAAAAAGATCAATCTGCCAACTCAAATCCACTTAAAAAAATTGGAAGGAAACCATATTAATTAACTCAAATCAAATGATAGTAGCGGGTGAATGAACCCCACCTTTTCTCAAAATCAAATCGAGGATCGAAAGTTCAACTTCTGATTTTCTCCAAACTAAGACATAACATCATCTGAGAGAACCATTGTATCAAAGTAGGAGCAGAAACATCTTTTCATTTCAACAAAATAGCCCTTCTGGCCAATAATGTAACAAATGCAATTACATGTTGGTCTGATGGAGAAATACCATGAATAATTGAGGGACTATACCAAATAAAACTGTCAATGTATTAGGTTGTAAATTAATTTTTAAAACTTTAGAAATTGTAGAGAAAATAGACTTCCAAAAATGTTTCAGTACAGAACACGACCAAAACATATGTGTCAATGTAGCTGTCTCGGTTTTACATCTGTCTCACTGACTATCAACATTAGAAAACATTTTAGACAGACTAAAATGTTTAAACCTTCATTAAGTGATCCTACTTTTCTTTTTTGGAGGAATAAAGGGGTTTATTCCTTCATGGATCTGTTCCAGGATGGCCGATTGATGTCTTTTGAGAAATTAGTAACTAAATACTCTCTCTCATATTCACATTTCCTGCAATATCTTCAGGTCAGACACTTCTTACAAACATACTTAAGTGATTTTCCATATATACAAGATTCTGACCTGTTAGATAGTATTTTTAAAATGAATCCTTTAGTGAAGGGTTTTATTGGGAAAATTTATAATTTATTGTTACAACAGCACAATTACCCTTCACTTAAGATTAAGCAAGATTGGGAGAGAGAGCTTAACATGACCCTGATAGCAGAAGATTGGTTGCGGATTTTGAAGTTGGTTAACTGTTCTTCGATCTGTGCCACTCTGTAATTCAATTTAAAATTGTACATCGTTGCCAGTTAACAAAGGAGAGACTGTCTAAAATGTTTTCTAATGTCAATATATTCAAATCTAATAGGAAAAGATGTTGATCAGCACGAGCAATGTGCACCAAACTTGAGAACTTGACTGTGGTGTGGATTAGTCAGAGAGAATTACGACTGGTGTACAAGCTCAAAATCAGAATCAGGTTTAATATCACTGGCATATGTCGTGAAATTTGTTGTTATGTGGCAGTGCTTTGGAATACATAATAAAAACTGGAAATTACAGTAAGAAGTATGTGGTAAATAATTAGTGCAAAAAAGAAATGAGGTAGTGTTCATGTGTTCAATGTCCATACAGAAATCTGATGGCAGAGGGTAAGAAGCTTGTTACTGAGTCATTGAGTGTATACCTTCAGGCTTCTGTTCCTCCTCCCTGATGGTAGCAATGAGAAGAGGGCATGTCCTGTGTGATGGGGGTCCTTAGTTTTTGAGGCATCGATCCTTAGAGATGTACTAGATGCTGAAGAGGCTAATGCCTATGATGGCGCTGACTGAGTTTACAACTTTCTGCAGTTTATTTTAATCCTGTGCAGTGGCCCCCACCTCGTCCCCCTATACCAGACAGTGATGCAGCCAGTTAGAATGCTCTCCACATCTGTGGACATTTGCGAGTGCATTTGATAACATACCAAATCTCCTCAAACTCCAAATAAAATATAGCTGCTTATAATTCTGTCATTCAAACAATGTAGTGACTCTAAAGTACCTACTCCTATTTGAATTTATTGTTGATAGGAACTAAAATAAAATTGAGCACTCAGCAGTTTAGGTAAATCTGATCAATAAAGCTGAAGTTAAAACTGGAAATTAAATAGTACTGATTCAGACTTAAGATCAATCATACTCAGTATGAACCATTATGACCAACCTGCTGCTGTCATCTGAAATAGCCTATTAATCAGTTTTTGCAGCATGACAGCTCCATAAGAGGTATCATAGCCAAAATAGAAAACTTAGTTCACCTTTGGTTAGTAGCTGTTTTTGGAGAATATTTTAAAACATTAGTCCAGATTATGTAATGTTAGAAAACCTACTTGTTGTTCAGTATATTTAGACAGCTTCAGCTCATTATTTTTATATAAAAATAAATTTGTGCAATGGAGACTTTGATGTTATGGTTCTAACTTTGAATTTTGTTGCTTGTGAGCCATTTTGAATTAATAATTTTGCAAGTACTAAATCATTTTTTAAAAGATTTTCAGTACTTGGAAAATGATTAATTCAAAACAGCTTATAAGTATCAAAATTATAAGTTAGAACCACAATAAAATCAAAATCTCCTCTTTACAAATTTATGATATACAAAGCAACATATGCTGGAGGATGGAGGATCTCAGCAGGTCAGGCAGCATCTATAGAAAAAAATAAACAGTCGATGTTTCGGGCCAAGACACATCTTCAGGACTGAAAAGGAAGGGGGAAGATACCAGAATAAAAAGATGGGTGGAGGGGAAAGAGGCTAGCTGGAAGGTGACAGGTGAAGCCTGGTAGGTGGAAAAGTTCAAGGGCAAGATGTACAATGTTTTAAAATGTTTTCCATTACTTCAAAAAATCATTACAACTATGATTCCTCAAGGCTTGATCCGCAAACATAGTATATCACAAAGTTGCTGGTCCTTTGCAGTTGGTCCTTTTCAACAGTCCAGTGCCATTTTAAATCAGATTATCTATCTAAGTATCAGATTACCACTGCACTAAGGGAGAACAGTACACAGTGCACAATTGAATTGAATTGAAATGTCAGATTACCACTGCACTAAGGGAGAACAGTGCACAATTGAATTGAATTGAAATATCAGATTACCACTCCACTGAGGGAGAACAGTGCACAGTGGACATTTAATTGAATTGAAATATGGGAGAACAGCGCACAGTGCACAATTGAAATGAATTGAAATATCAAATTACCACTCCACTGTGGTAGAACAGTGTACAATTGAATTGAAATATCAGATTACCACTCCGTTGAGGAAAAACAGCACACAGTGGACAATTGAATTGAAATATCAGATTACCACTCCAGTGAGGGAGAACAGTGCACGATGCCAGGAAAAGCATGAATGTTTATGGTACGAAAAGCCTAAGAGTCAGCTTCAGTGCAGGTCTAAACCTGCAATAGAACTCTAAACAGGTAATTTTATGTGATCACTGTGCTTTTTTTTTGTTTTGGAGTCCTATTTGGACTACCTTATTATTCTCTGTTCTTCATTGTACTTATTAGAAAATAAGTAATTTATAAAGCAGTTGGGCTTTAGAGCATATTTCTAGATTGTATTTATTAATTTTGTGGTTTATGGGGTTGTATACATTTTAATACTATTAAAAACTAATGCTTTATACTGATAGCAGGATTTCAGATCCCACTTTTTGGTATGTCTGTGGTTTCACTCTCAGAATTATGGGGGTGGCCACAGCAAAAAATCTACCGGAATACAGTGTAGCTGTGGGAACTTTATATCAGAAAACAGGAAATCTACCATATCAGCAGTGCTTTGAAATATAAAAGTCAAATTATTTACAGAAGTGAGCGTTCATTTTATTTACTGATGGCGTCAGAACAGGGAATGAATGCCATTTAGTAATACAAATTGGTTTGAGTAATATATTTAAAAGGACATCATTTCTTTCAGAACTGTTACAGTAGAAGATGGTCTTTATAGCCATTTGAAAGGTAAGAGATTAGAGGGGAACCTTGGTCCTAGGCAAAAGCCAACAGATTCCCCCTTCAAAAGCAAGAAAGCAGGTTTCATAAGATTTGGAAAATCCTGCTTCTGAATAAATGATCCACACTGTCCAGAGGCTACCCAAGCATAGCCCAAAATCGTGGAAATTATGACACATTTCTGGGCAGTTCCATGCATAAATGAGACCCAGAATTGTCACAATCTTTGTGAAAAAAGGAATAATTCCCTGATTTTTATTCATGGTCTCCTTTTATTTTAAGTATACAGAGTAGCACACATAAACATTGCATTATCAATAATAATAAAGTTTTCTTGAATTCTCTTGTCCTTCGTCATGAGCCTAAAATTCCATGGGACAGGAGAGGTGTATTTAATGTAGTTGAATTAAAAAGTTCCAATTTATTTAAACCAGCCCCTAATGTGAGGGATTTAATAAAAAGTAAATATAGTATACAAAACTGCTTAGTTGAAGAAACAAAATGTTAATGGTAATTAATCTATCAGTTTTTGAGGGCAGGCGAATATAATTAAAGTGAGAATACACAGCTGGTGGACAAATTGGGATGTGGGAGGAATGGAGAAGAAAGTTATGTTTCTGGCTTCATACTTTTGCAGTGGAGGTTGAAAACTGTGATTCCAGCTTTTCCCATTGTAAGGAGGTGTCACATTTTAAATTTGTCTATTGCTTTTGGTCTGCAAAAGGGTTTAAAATTGTATGCCCCAAAACATATTGACAATGTATGCACCATTATTCATCAAATTAAAATATTTCTGATTCTTAACCTAGGTCAGATCAGTAACTATCTGTGCATAATATTATGATATCACAGTGATTAACTGGATGGTGGTACAAGTTTAAATTCCACCATAGGTGCTTGAGAGTTTTAATTTAAGTAATAGAAACATAGAAAACCTACAGCACAATACAGGCCCTTCGACCCACAAAGTTGTGCCGAACATGCCCCTACCTTAGAAATGAAATAGAAATAGATCTGGAATTTTCAAAAAATGTTCTTTCTTAAATCTCATTTAAAACTAGCTGGTTCTCTCTGATGACCAACAGGGTAGTAAATGTAGAGCAACACACGATCTGCTGGAGGAACCCTGTGGGTCGAGCAGCATCTGTGAGAGAAAGGAACTGTTGATGTTTCAGGGCAAACCCTACATCATGACTGATGGACGGTTTGGACCCAAAACATTGGCAATTCCTTCCCCTATTAGATACTGCTCAACCCACTGAGAGTTCAATCAGCAGATTGTGTATTGCTCTACATTCCAATATCTGCAATCTCATGTGCCTCCGGGGAAGGAACTGTACTGTTCTTGATCAATGTGGCATTGTGATTCCATGTAACTAATGTTAAATAACTCCTCTTTTCGAGGGTGATTAAGGGTGGACAGTAAATGACAGCATTTCCTGTGTCATTGATATCACATGAATGAATATTTACTGTTTATCTTACACATCCATTAATGTTAATCAGTTAATTTTCACATTCTTGGCTTTGGTGAAAGATCTTAAATCTGATTCTGTTCATATTAATTTTTGCAGCTGTTAATATGGTAGTTTGAAAAGACTAGAAATAAAAGCAAGGCTGTAATGCTGAGGCTTTATAAGGCATTGACCACACCACACTTGGGAAATGTTGAGAAATTTTGGGTACCTGATGTACTAGCATTGGAGAGAGTTCAAAGGAGGTTCATGAGAATGATCCTGGAAATGAAGGGGTTAACATACCAGGAGCATTTGAAGCCTCTGGGCCTGTACTTGGTGGAATTTAGAAGAATCTCATTGAAACCTTCAGATATAGAAAAGCCTAGACAAAGTGGACAGGGAGAAAATGTTTCCTTTGAAGGAGTCTAGGACCAGAGAACTTAGCCTCAGAATACAAGGTCACTCTGAAAGAACAGAGATGAGGAGAATTTCTTTAGATAAAGGGTAATAAATCTGTGGAATTCATTGCCACAGATGGCTCTGAAGGTTAGGTCATTGGGTATATTTAAAACGGTGGTTGATAGGTTCTTAATTAATAAGGGTGTCGAAGGCAGGAGAGGGATAATAAATGGAATGGTGGAGCAGACCCAATGGACTGAATGGCCTAATTCTGCTCTGTCTTATGGTCTTATGGAACAGAGGGTTATTTTATAAGTATTATTTCCAATTAAATTGCTCCTTGAAAATGCCAGCAGTATATTGCATGATTTGTCTATTTAGTTGATGAACAGGATTTCACAGCTCTTCCAGTTATTCTGATTGTAACTCTTAATTGATTTCTAAATTGATTAGTTTTTTTTTTAAATTACTTATTCAAAAAATTGACAAGACCTGCTTTTAATTCTAATTTCTTAGAGAATAGCCAGAAACAATATGAAGAAAATAATTAATTTTTAACTAACTCCGCCATGAAGTCATTTACAATGTTTGACTTTGATCAAAAATGGGTCAAAAATAGAAACTTAAGAACAGGATTTGGTATTCCCTCTTTGTTTTGACATTCAATTACAGCATGACTAATCTGTATCATTATTACATGACTATGCTCCATGTCCTTTGGTAACTTTACCTAACAAAAATCTAGCGTCTTCATTGATTTAAATAGAACACAGATTTTATTTCAAATAACATAACATAGATCAATCTCCGTGATTAACCTTTTCTGAAACTGTTATCTTTGATTGTCTAAAAAGCACCTGTCATTTTTTTTGTTACAATTCAACAAAACAAAACTGAGTAAATCTTTGTAAGGTTTAGCATGAGGGCTGGCAGATAATTTGATTGTAAAAGGTATTATCATGCCCGGTCTTGTTTTAACCTGACATCTAAATAAGCACACCTGCAGACTTGGCGGCAGAGGAGCATCTTTCCTTGCTGATTCTCCCATTCAGGTGACACATGCTACTCAGATTATTGAAAACTGAAAATTAAAGCTGGATCCATCTATTTTTGTTCACCTGCTTGCTAAGCTCGCTGGCCCTTTAAACAAGAAAATTATTTATCATTAGGCTCATATTACTTAGTTTTACACTTATTGTCTACTGTATGGTTTCCCTTTCACACATACTCCAGTTCTTTCATAATTCTGACTATATGTTTTCTGCTTCAGTTGCAGAGTGCGAATCATATTGTATTCTTCCTGAACTCTCTACTGAGAGGAGAACTGAAAGGAGTCAAAGGGGTAAGGAAATATTGACTGTGATTTTACAAAAATCGTCTGACTATATATAACAATTAATGATTAATGAATACTCTGATTTTTATGCTTCTTTGGAGTATCAGATGCAGCTTGTTACTTACATAAATACAATCTACTTTAAAACAAAAAAGCAATTGCAAAACTCAGGACAAATTAACTACTATGTGCTGAATTTGATTCCCAGCTTCCTCTTAGGAGACTAAGCTAAGTGAAGTACTCTCGAAAAGTGTTCATTAACACTCTCCTATCCCAATCCATCAACCACGGTCAGCAGTTGAAAATAAAATTGGATTTGAATTAATTCGTTACTAGTATGCATCCTGACTAGCTGTGTTACCGCCTGGTACAGGATTGCAGGGCACTGCAGAGAGTGGTGCGGACACCCAGCACATCTGTGGATGTGAACTTTATTCAGGACATATACAGCAGCAGGTGCATAAAACGGGCCCAGAAGATCATCAGGGACTCCAGCCACCCCAACTACAAACTGTTTCAGCTGCTACTGTCTGGCAAATGGCATCAAGGCCAGGAATAACAGGCCATCAGATTTATCAATACACATTGATCTCACTGTACATTATATCTGACTGTACATATATGTATTCGAAACAACTATCAAAACAATCTTATCACAAACAAAAGAAAATCTGCAGATGCTGGAAATCCAAGCAACACACACAAAATGCTGGAGGAACTTAGCAGGCCAGGCAGCATGTATGGAAAAGAGTACAGCTGACATTTCAGGCCTAGACCCTTCAATTGTACTCTTTTCCGTAGATGCCACCTGGCCTGCTAAGTTCCTCCAGCATTTTGTGTGTGTTGCATGTATACAATCTTAGTGTTTGGGCAATATCTTCCCACATTTCCCTCTTTGTTGCTTGGACATTGCAACGGAGATGCAACATAAAGATTTTTACTCCTTGGATGTAAGAAATTAATGAATGATCAATTATCAATTTGAATTGACTAAAGCCAACACATTACCTCAGCTTTTACCAAGAACGCAAGCGTGGACATGAGGTTGTTGGAGGATTCTCTGATGATATGACAGAAAGAAGGAAGTATACAGAATCAGAATCAGGTTTATCATCACTGGCATGTGTCGTGAAATTTGTTAACTTAGCAGCAGCAGTTCAATGTGTTATGTGGCTGGCAACAATGAATATAATATTGAGTCAGGTTCTATAAACAAACATAAACATTTATTAAACTCTGCTCAACAAAAGTGAAAAGTAAACAAACGACTAACTTAACCAGAAGTTAACTGCTATATGGCAATTTAACAAACGGCGAAACTCTGGAATAGTTCTTAAAGTGGTAAATTCAAACACAGTCTTAAAGTGGAAAATTCGAAAGTCCAAGTGATTTATACAGTCAGTAAGGAGAGACTTCCCTAAAAACTGATTTCTTCGAAGTAACGATAATCTGCTAATCCTACAGCCGAACGATGCCTTGTCCAAAGGATTCACGACGAAGGAAATAAAGCGGCTTAAAGGAACTGACCTTTTTGCTGGAGGGTGAACACTGCACAAACCTTCCTGATCTTGCAGGGGTTATCTCAGATGCAGGTCACTATTCCTGAACGAAGATTCAATAAGGTCGATCCTTAACAAAACCGCCAAACAACACCAACTTTACTCAATCCTTCGGGTTCCCGTACTTCGGTAGAGTCTTCACTCTCCAATAGACTGTAAAGGTAAATCAAAGATGCAACAACCCAGAACCAGCAACGATTGGCGAAACTGCCGGCAGAACAGTTTTTGCTCCTTACAATAGAAAGTAAAAACTTACTTTAAAAACAAAACTGCGTCATGAGACAAATACGCAACAAAACGAACTAACGAACTGACTATTGAACTAACCTGCGTCACAACAGGGGTTTCCCGTTATATGCCTATTGGAACATTATATCATATGACCACATACCGGCGGGAAAATGACATCATGTGACCTCACACTGGCGGGGAAATTACATCACCCCACCATCAGAAGACAATTACATCATGCTCGCAAGATACTCAATTACATCATGGTCATAAGACAGTCACAAGATACCCATGGGGTATGTAACAAATATAACATAATATAGAAGAAGAAAATATTAATAAATAAGTAAATCAATTATAGTATCCATATATTGAAGATTAAAAATCGTGCAAAAAAACAGAAATAATATATATTAAAAAAGTGAGGTAGTGTTCACAGGTTCAATGTCCATTTAGGAGTCTGATGGCAGAGGGGAAGAAGATGTTCCTGAATTGCTGAGTGTGTGTGTTCAGGCTTCTGTACCTCCTACCTGATGGTAACAGTGAGAAAAGGGCATGTCCTAGGTGCTGGAGGTCCTTAATAATGGATGATGCCTTTCTGAGACACCCCTCCTTGAAGATGTCCTAGGTACTTTGTAGGCTAGTACTCAAGATGGACACGTACAAACAAGCTGGATGAACTCAGCAGGTCGGGCAGCATCCGTTAAAATGAGCAGTCAACGTTTCGGGCCAAGACCCTTTGTCAGGACACACGTTTCAGCCCGAAACATTGACTGCTCATTTCAACGGATGAGTTCATCCAACTTGTTTGTACGTGTTGATTTGACCACAGCATCTGCAGTGTACTTTGTGTTTACTCAAGATGGAGCCGACTAAATTTACAACCCTTTACAGCTTCTTTCGGTCCTGTGCAGAAGCCCCCCTATACGAGACAGTGATACAGCCTGTCAGAATGCACTCCACGGTACAGCTATAGAAGTTTTGGAGTGTATTTGTTGACATATCAAATCTCTTCAAACTCCTAATGAAGTATAGTTACCATCTTGCCTTCTTTATAACTGCATCGATATGTTGGGACCAAGTTAGGTCCTCAGAAAACTTGACACACAGGAACTTGAAACAGCTCACTCTCTCCAATTCTGATCCCACTGAGGATTGGTATGTGTTCCTTTGTCTTACCCTTCCTGAAGTCCACAATAGTTTTTTGTCTTACTGATGTTGAGTGCAAGGTTGTTGATACAACACCACTCCACTAGTTGCTGAATCTAATTTGGTTTGGGAACCAATCTTTTATTGAGCCTAATTTTTTTCACAGATTTTGAAATGCATGAAAAATTTGTATATAACCCCAGAGATGGTAGGATATGCAGCTACAGTAAGAAAAACTGAAAATACAAATATTTTCAAAATAGCTACAAGAGATTTTCTAGATGCTGGAGATCCTTCATGACACACATGCAATGCAGGAACCATTTAGCAGATCAGGTGGCATCAAGAGCACTGACATGTCTTCAATCTGAAACATGAATTCTGTTTCTCTTTCCACAGAGCTGCCTGACCTATTAAATGTTTACAGTTGTTCCTGTTTTTATTTCAGATATCCATCATATGCAGTTTTATTTTCATATGCATTTGCAGGCGTGATTGGGTCACAGAAATCTGTTGACTAAAAAGGAGTATGCAATATTCATAACTCATTGCAATGTGGCTTCTAAGCAGCTGAACTTGCAACATGAAATGTACTAACCAAAGGAATTCAGCTAATAGAATTACATTTATACTATTGTCACGTACCCCGTGACTGGGTTACCAAACCAGCAGAAATGGAATGATACGTTGGAATCTGGTATTACTGTAACTAAAAGTGTTTATTAGTAATCTAGTAATACAGTCCAATAAAATGCAAATATACATATCAAACAGGTTAGCGATGATATATACAGAAGTGTGGAAATATAAATCAAAACCAAGCTCTATCAAAGTTTAGGGGTAAATGAATAGTCTTAAGATGATGCAGAGTTCTGTTCAGTTCAGTTTAGGTCGAGATAGTTGCTGTGGTACTGTTGGAGAGAGAGAGAGAGTGAGAGAGAGAGAGAGAAAGAGAGAGAGAGAGAGAGAGAGCAAGAGGTGAGCAGTTGCAGCAGGCAAACCTTCCATTGTCTTTTTGTTCTGTTGTGCGGTTGTGGTCACCGACTGTGACCCCTCCGTTCTCGGCCAGACCGTTCTTCAGTGGTGAGCTTGTCACCCAGGCGAGAGTGGACACACACACAAGCCCCCACCGGCCTGCCTTCACACACTGTGAGCCTCTGATCGATTCCCCCGAATCAATCCTCCAAGCCCCCACCTTCCTATGGGTGCACAATGCTCTTTCAGTGTCCAGTGGCGTGTCTGCTGGTGTCTCAGCAGACTCCCTTTTTATCTCCCCTGCCAGGGTACCAGCCATCCATCAAATGACCATGTCCATGTCCATCAAACTGGGCCACTCCTTGCTGTCTCAGTAAGAATGTTAACGAGCAAAGAAGAGTGTCCTTGTAGCAAAGGTAAATAATCAGTGAAGAAGCCATAATACTAAATCATGTGTGTGTCTCTCTCTCATCTGCTCTGGATGCCTCCCCCCCCCCCCCCTTTATCTCTCTCTCTCTCTCTCTCTCTCATTAGCAGCATAGTTCACAGGGGGGTCAACTCTGGACCCCATCTCCGCCATGGTTTGCTTATCACACATCACACTATTGATCTGTCCACCACCCAAGCCATGATGTCTTCTTGCTGTCAGGAAGAAGGTGGTGCCTCTGGAACCACCAGGTTCATGAACAGTTATTACCTCTCTACCATTAAGCTCTTGAACCAATGGGGATAACCTGGCTTGCTCCATCATTGAAATATTCCCAAAACCTTCAGACTTTGTTTAGTACCACTCCTGGTTGCTGATTCTTTTTACTGTTTATATTTTGTTGCAGGATATAAAGAAACCCTTTGACAAAGCTTGGAAAGATTATGAAGGCAAATTGTGAGTTAAAATATATATCTTTTGATGCACCGTGAGTCCAGTAATGTATTTTTTTCTTTTTTGCTTTGTGATATCTATTATCAAAAGGTCACAGAATTTCACACGACAAAAGAAATCTTCATGGTTTACTCTGCCTAGAGATGCTGATTCAAAGAGCTATACTAGTCTCACTGACCTTATTCTTCCATATAGCTGCATAAAATTTTGCTTTTCCAATTAATTATCCAGTTAAATCATTAATTAACTGAACAATAATAACATTTAAATAAACATTCACAAAATGCTGGAGGAACTCAGCAGGCCAGGCAGCATCTATGGAAAAGAGAACAGTTGACATTTCGGGCTGAGACCCTTCATGAGGATTGGAGAGAAAAGAAAGATTTAGATAAACTTTGCCTTGAATTCAGTTCTGAAGAAACTGCTATTCATATACTGAACTTGCCTGATTTCCAACCTACTCCCACCCATTCCATCTGCTGTCCCTTACCTGACACCCTCCTCCACTACAGAAACCAGTGAGCAAAGCATATTAACTGCAGATTTTTAAGCAAGTATTTCCACTTACGCTGACTGAAAAAGATGGGCTTATGTTTATGTCTAGACTTTCTGATATGAAGAAGTAATTAATCCATTGCATTAATCTGCCCAGTCATGTTATTACCAAAATGTCTATATAATAATGTTAGTAATGCATTTTAAATGGGATCATACTGAGGTATTGAGGGATTATGTATCAGAAATATAACTCAAAATTGTTTGGATTGGGTGGAGGGATAGAGATATGTTTCTAACAAAGGAGGTGTAATGCACAAACAAGAGAAAATCTGCAGACGCAGGAAGACTAAGCAACACACACAAAATGCTGGAGGAACTCAGCAGGTTAGGCTGCATCTCTGGAGAAAAAGTACAGTCGATGTTTTGGACCAAAACCCTTCGGCAGGACTGGAGAAAAAAAGCTGAGGATTAGATTTAAAAGGTGGGGGGAGTGGAGAAAGAACCACAAGGTGATAGGTGAAACCTGGAGGGGGAGGGATGAAGTAAAGAGCTGGGAAGTTGATTGGTAAAAGAGACTGAAGGCCATGGAAGAAAGAAAAAGGGGTAAGGAGCACTAGAGGGAGGTGATGGGTGGGCAAGGAGATGAGGTGAGAAAGGGAAAAGGGATGGGAAATAGAGAGTGGGGGTGGTGGGGGGTTTGAGAAAGTTTGGTACCAGAAGTTTGAGAAATCAATGTTCATGCCATCAGGTTGGAGGCTACCCAAACAGAATATAAGGTGCTGTTCCTCCAACTTGAGTGTGGCCTCATCACAACAGTGATGGACATATTGGAATACAAATGGGGAAGTGGAATTAAAATGGGTAGCCACTGGGAGATCGAGCTTGTTCTGGCAGGTGGAGCATAGATGCTCATTGAATCAGTCTCTCAATGTAAATCGGGCTCACCGATGTACAGGAGGCCAACCTGGGAGAACTGAACACAGTACATGACCCCAACAGATTCACAGGTGAAGTGTCATGTCACCTGGAAGGACTGTTTAGGGCTCTGGATGGTAGTGAGGGAGGAGGTGTAGGGGTAGGCGTAACACTTGTTCAGCTTGCAGGGATAAGTGCCAGGAAGGAGATCAGTGGGGAGAGAGGAGTGGACAGGGGAGTCATGTAGGGAGAGATCCCTGTGGAAAGCAGAAAGTGGGGGTGGAGGGGAGTGAAAGATATGCTTGGTGGTAGGATCCCGTTGGAGGTGGCGGAAGTTTCAGAGAATTATGAGCTGGACACAGAGGCGGATGGGGTGGTAGGTGAAGACAAGAGGAACCTTCTCCCTGGTAGGGTGATGGGAGGATGGGGTAAGAGCAGACGTGCATGAAATAGAAGAGATGCGGTTGAGGGCAGCATTGATGGTGGAGGAAGGGAAGCCCCTTTGAAAAAGGAGGACATCTCCTTCATTCTAGATTCATTACAAGAAAGATTTAGATAAACTTTGCCTTGAATTCAGTTCTGAAGAAACTGCTATTCATATACTGAACTTGCCTGATTTCCAACCTACTCCCACCCATTCCATCTGCTGTCCTTTACCTGACACCCTCCTTCATTACAAGAAGTAGGCTGGGACAAGTCGCAGTCTAGGTAGCTGTGAGAGTCTGTGGGTTTGTAATAGACATCGGTGGATAAGCTGTCTCTGGAGATAAAAACGGTGAGATCGAGAAAGGGATGAGAGATGTCGGAAATGGACCAGGTGAATTTGAGGACGTTGATGAAGTCAACAAGTTCAGCAGGAGGTGCAGGAAGCAGCACCAATACAGTCATCAATGTAGCGTAGGAAAAATGCGGGATCCAGTTTCAGCTTGGAACATAGACTGTTCCACGTAGCTGACAAACAGGCAGGTGTAGCTGGGACCCATGAAAGTGCCCATGGCTACCCCTTTTGTTTGAAGGAAGTGGGGGGAGCCAAAGGAAACATTATCGAGAATGAGGACAAGTTCTGCTAGGCAGAGGACAGTGGTGGAGGGGAATGGGTTAAATGTAATGCACTCTTCCCTCCACTAACCTGCAGGTTACTCTTGGGCAAGGTGTAGCACTTGCTTAGCCCTCCGATTAGGGTTACGTGAAGCCATGGGAGCAGGTGGTGGATGGTCGTATGAGCAGCTGGTGCATATCACAAGTCCTGGCTATGTGACCACTTATGCCAGGCAGACAATCTCTGAAGGGTACTGATAAAGGCTGGGGTCGCCTGTCTTATAAAGACACCGCCCAGAAGAAGGCAATAGCAACCTACTTCTGTAGAAAAATTTGCCAATAATCATGGAAAGACCATGCCATCCATGTCATTCCATCATTGAGGTAATACAAGGGTCAAGCAATAACATAATGTGTTTTAGTTACAAAGGAAATGCAGTTCAGGCAGAGAATAAGGTATAAGACATGACAAGGAAGATTGTGAGCCACCACTGAGTTCCTCCAACAGTTTGTTTTTTGCTGCAGATTCAAGCGTCTGCAGTCTTCACTGTTGGTTTCTCAGATCTGAGCATCTCAGCTCAGTCTACGATGACCCCATCTAAATCACACAGCTGCAGAGCAGGCAGCTGTGTGAAAACCTGTTTCAATGTTGAGTGCCTAGCAACCAACAACTTGACCTAATTTCACAATGTAATATTATTTCATTTGTAACAACATTATTATGTCTCCATCCCACACTTAAAACTGCTCATCTGACTAAGTTTGAATCATGACAGGAAATGCCAGTTTAAATTTCTATAGATTCTACCTGGAAAATAATGTAATCATATTGTACATAATAGGCATCCATTTTCATACGTATGGTGCTGCAGAAATGGAATTTTGGAATTTCCAGACACAAAACTGAATGCCGTACTCCAGAGCATTTTATTTTACAAACCCCTACAATTATTTGACACTAGCTAATTACATCTCATCAGTCTATCCTCGATGATCAGTAAAATTGTGGAAGATTTAAAGATTAGAGCTTTATTTTTCATACGTACATTAAGTTATAAAGTAAAATGCATAATTTTGTATCAAATCAAATTAGCGAGGATTGTGCTTGGCCGTGTTTCCCGTGCCAATATAGCAAGCACACAACTCGCTAACCTGATCGTGTGTCTGGAACTTGGGAGGAAACAGGAACCCGGAGAAAACATACAACACCTTATAGACAGAGGTGGGAATTGAATCCCAATCTTACAGCTGGTGCTGTAAAGGATTGTGCTAATTGCCATGCCATTCTTTTAAGTGATTAATGACTTTAATGTGAATTATTTCAATGACAGTGCTAGCAAGAGACACCTTCTCAACAAACCTCCTACCCATTTTCATTTTGGTTTTCAGTAGGACCGTTCAGATTCCTCATCACAGCCTTTAATTAAATGTAGACAAAGGAACTAAAATCCAGAAATGTGAGAGCATCTACTCCCAATGTCAAGGCAGGATATGATGGGAATCCATAGAAAATCATAGCTTGCATAAATAGTTGTCAGTCTTCTTGGTTATAGACCATTGCTGCAAGAGTTTTCCTGCTTCATCGATGACTTTCCATACATCATGGTGAAAACTGAGGATGATCATCAATGATTGAACAGTGTTCGATTCTATTCAAAATTCTGGATAGATGAAGCTGCCCATGACTGCATGCAGCAAGACTCGGGTATTAAAATAAATCAGCCTATATTTAACTGGCAGCCCCTCTAGCAGCCTAATCATTCATTTCCTTCATTGTCATACAGCAAATGCAGCAATGCAGTGTGTGCTATCTCCAAAATGGGGCGGCACAGTAGTATAGTGGTTATCATAATGCTATTATAGTGCCACCAACTTAGTTTCTAAAGTTTGTAGGGTCTCACTATGGCTACGTGGTTTTCCTCCATGTGCTCTGGTTTCCTCACACTTTCTAAAGATGTGCAGGTTAACAGGTTAATTGGTCACATTGACGTAATTGGATGGCATGGGCTCATTGGCAGGCTGTAACTGTGCTGTATCTCTAAATAAATAAAAGTACACTGAAGTTATTCACCAATACTACTCTGCCAGCACCTTCTCAACTCTTGACCTTCACCAGTAAAATGACCAAGAACTAATGTCATTTGGGAGTGAACTTTTAAAAAGGTAAGCTTGGTACGTGAATGCATTTCTCTTTTTTTGACAGTACTAAAATTGAAAAAGAGAAGAGAGAACTTGCAAAGCAGTATGGAATGGTACGAGTTGAAGTAACTGGAGGGGAAATAGCAGAGGAAATGGAAAAAGAGCGGAGGATGTTTCAGCTACAGATGTGTGAGGTTAGTTAGAATTTCTGATGCAGCTGCTTTACATAGTCTTTAAGTACTTTGCTCATTAGTTTTAGAAAAAGGTATTCAATTTATCATTTGTAATCACCAATGTAAAGGACTCAAGTTTTGGGAATTTGAACTCTCTAGTTTTTCCCACTAGTGTTCTATAAGCATTCTTGGCTCTACCATACCAATGGGCAAGCAAAAGCTTTTCACACCTGCCTGATGTAACAGCTGCCAATGTGAGTTTCCTCTGCACCAATGTTACCATTCTCTGGTTATAGTTATGGTATGGTTATCATCTGGGATTTCATTTAACAACTACACATACGTTGTCTCCAAAAGTAGTGACATTTGAGAACAGAAAAAGAAGCAGAGGAATGATGAGAAATCATAATGAATTGGAGTCACTTGGTACAAAATTGCAAAATGATGACTCTGAAATTAGCAATGGGCTTTTGGTAATTTCACACTTGAGCATTGGCTTAATCTAAACAGCAGGTAGGTTTTTATTAGTTACATTGATTATGTCCAAAGGGAAAAAATGGCTGGAGCCACTTAACACTTTAGTTCAAGGGTCTTTATTAGGTGTGTCAAAAATCAAATTTACAAAGATTTGTGAAAATATTGAAAAGATAACTGCCAATATTTATAAAAAGACCATCTACCAGAAAACACAATAATAACTCCATGCTATTCTTTCAGCGTGAGCTCCTGGCAGCCCTGATCTCTCTCCCACTGGGAGCAGAGTCCCGTTTATTAGCCACTAGGACATACCATCTTTAATTACACACAAAGTTAACTTAAGAATTAGAAAGTGATGCATCCTGCAATTTAGTTACAATTGTATTACAAAATAAACAGAAGTATCTACCTGAAAATAGGTATGTAGACAACATATACACATTTACACATCCCCATTACTAAAGAAATGGAATATTGCACTGTACACGTATATGGTGGGAAAGGTACCATAAAGCCAACCCAAGTGCATCAACTTGGTTTAGGACTCATTATAAAAGACATTGAAGTGTGCATATACTCAGTGCAATAATGACAAGGCAATGCTTGTATGTGTGGTATGTGTATAATTGTGTTTGTGTAAGGAGTGCATTTATTGAGTGCTGTCCATCACAGTTTTCCATTTCAGTGTCATTTTCTCTGAACTGTAGGCAGCAACTAAAGATATCTCAGTTATTCACATTCCCCAATTTAGTGTCAACTTATTTATTCTAATTCTTCTTGTCAAATACTAAAATTTTGGGCTTCATTTCCCTGCTAAATGATATTAAGTCACAAAGTGTTTTGGGATCACATCGTGAAAACCACTATTGGACAAAATTATACTCTCAGAAAATATTTTTTCCCATTTTGGACGTGCTTATGCAACAGAGAACTGTAATCCAGCTCAACAGGCACATGGTGCAATCTCCCATTCTAGCATCCACATCAATATTTTCTTGTTTATATATTCTGCTCCTTGCATTACCTGTGATTTACAATTGGCCTTGCTCAGCCTGTATTACTAATCCCTCCATGCCACTAACAAGCATATGTGCAGGAAATCTAATTATTTTTTGTGATGGTGAACAATAGCTGTTTTAATGAGTGCAGTTTGACTACAACTGGTGCAGATGTTTTTGGAGCCAGTTAAATGTTCTGCCTTGTGTCCAGTAAGACCACATGTATCTGTAGACAAGGGAAATTAATTAAGGATTAAATTGCACCTTTTTGAATCTTCATGTAATAATAAACATTTTGCATGATCATGTCAGATACTGTGCTTACTATTCTTCACAGATTCTTGGAAGATCATTTCTGTTTCCAGATGTTTTGTAAATGCAGATGTTGGACTTTTCTTCCTTAGATAATTTTTTTTTAGAAGTTCAATTGTCTTCTGATAACAAATTTTCCTGTACAATTTCATAGTTATTTAAAATTTTGCGGACATCTTAATTTGGCAAATATAACTTTTCACTGCCACATTTGCTTTCCTGCCTGAAGATTTAATGTTTCAGTGATTTGACCACTTTTTCCTGTCAACACATTTATTTCCATCTACATGCATAATTCTAATCAAATTGTTTGTGATTTGTGTTGTATTTTCTAACCATCCTGCTGCAAAGGATACCTGGTATTTTTGTTGACAATCAAATTTTCTGGTCTTTTATAATGTACAAATGTGATGTAGATGTGCTGCATTGTAATTTGGGCTTCTTAGTTATGGTAACAGAGTGAGACACTTTTCCTAAAAATCAAAATTTTGCTATTTAATTTGCCTCATCAATTGAATTTAGTGAAAAGAATGCAACAGATTTTGTTGAGTTCCTTAGAAATATCTAGCTTGTAAGAACTGCAAAACAGCCATCAAATACATCATTAATATATTGACAAGAGAAAATCTGCAGATGCTGGAAATCCAAACAGCACAAATAAAATGCTGGAGGAACTCAGCAGGCCAGGCAGCATCTATGCAAAAAAGTACAGTTGACTGTTAGGGCCAAGACCCTTCAGCAGGACTGAAGAAAAAAAGATGAGGAGTCAGAGTTAGAAGGGAGGGAGGTAAAAACACAAGGTGATAGGTGAAACCGGGAGGGGGAGGAATGGCGTAAAGGATTGATGAGAGATACAGGGCTGCAGAAGGGGAAATCTAATAGGATAGAGGGCCATGGAAGAAAGAGAAAGGAGGAGGAGCACCAGAGGGAGGCAATGGGCAGGCAAGGAGATAAGGTGAGAGAGGGAAAAGGGGCTGGAGAATGGTGAAGAGCGGGGGTAATTACTGAAAGGTCAAGAAATCCATGTTTATGCCATCAGGTCGGAGGCTACCCAGACAGAATATAAGATGGTGCTTCTCCAACCTGAGGGTGGCATCATCACGACAGTAGAGGAGGCTAAGAATGGACATGTCAGAATAGGAGAGCGAGTGGAATTAAAATGGGTGGCCACTGGGAGATCCCAGTTTTTCTGGCAGACAGAGTGTAGTTGCTCAGTGAGTCTCACTGATATACAAGAGGCCATACTGGGAGCATCAGATACAATAGATGACCCCAACAGACTCACAGGTGAAGTGTTGCCTCACCTGGAAGGACTGTATGGGGCACATGGGAAGCACCGGATACAGTAGATAACCCCAACAGATTCTGATGGGGGGGGGGGGAGTGAAGGACGTATAATTGATGAATTGTTTTTGTTTTTGGTTTATCTTTAGTATCTAATAAAAGTGAATGAGATAAAGACGAAGAAAGGAGTGGACTTACTGCAGAACTTCACCAACTATTGCCATGCACAGTTCATGTAAGATTCATCAGTTTTTTTATTTTCATGAATTTATCCTTTTCATTGGTACATCTTAGTGGCAAATTTAGGCTACTGCTGCAATTGTATTGTCCAGAGAGATAGATACGTATGTGGGTCAGACATGAGACAAATCTGAGTTTCTAATGGGTGTTAACTAGCGTATTTCTATTTGTATAGTTATCCTTGTTATCAAGGTAGGCCCAAGGATGGTTAGTTCAGAAAAAGAAAATCTGAGACTGCAGGTAGCAATGAACATAACGCTGTTACAGTGTCGGCGACCCAGGTTCAATTCCCACCACTGTCTGTAAGAAACTTCTACATTGTACCAGCGACCGTGTGGGTTTCCTCCAGGTGCTCTGGTTTCCTCCCACAGTCCTAAGACATACAGGTTAGTAGGTTATTTGGTCACATGGGTGTAATTGGCCAATGCAGACTCATTGGGCTAGTAGAGCCTGTTACCATGCTGTATCTCTAAATAAAATAAATAAAATTGTTGAACAGCATTTTGTGGGTTTGGTAGGGTTCACAGCTGCTTCTTCTGGGCTGAGAATTGAGGCACAATGCGGCAAACCTTGCAACAGGAAAATTCATGCTGACATAATATAACCCTACCTCCCTGTCAGACCATCTGGACCATACAAAAGCCAATGTCAGGATGCTGTTCTTTGACTATCGCTCTGCTTTTAATGCCATTATTCCCACAATCCTGATCGATAAGTTACAAAGCCTGTAGCTCCCTTGGCAACTGGATCCACGACTTCCTAACTGGAAGACCATAATCTTATATGTAAATTGTGTATAAGATGATGAGAGGCGTTGATCATGTGGATAGCCAGAGGCTTTTTCCCAGGGCTGAGATGGCTAACACAAGGGGGCGTGGTTTTACGGTGCTTGGACGTAGGTACAAGGGGAATGTCAGAGGTAAGTTATTTCACAGAGAGTGGTGGGTGTGTGGATGGAATGCACTGCCAGCAACAGTAGTAGAGGCAGATACAGTAGGGTCTTTAAAGAGACTCTTAGATAGGTACATGGAGCTTTAAAAAAATAGAGGGCTATGCGATAGGTTAATTCTAGGCAGTTTCTAGAGTAGGTTACATGGTTGGCACAACATTGTGGGCTGAAGGGCCTGTAATGTGTTGTAGATTTCTATGATTCTATGAATCTGCAGATTGATGATAATATCTCCTCGCTGATGATCAACACTGTCGCTTCTCGGGTGTGTGCTTAGCCCACTGCTCTATACCCATGACTGTGGGCTAAGCATAGCTCAAATATCATCTATAAATTTGTTGATGATACAACCATTGATAGTAGAATCTCATGGAAATCAGAGGGTGTACAGGAGCAAGATATACCAGCTGGCTGAGTGGTGCCACAGCAACAGCCTTGTGTTCTCATTCAATGTCCTCTTTGAGGGATCAGAACTGAAGAGAGTGAGCAATTTCAAGTTTTTTGGGTGTCAAGATCTCTGAGATCTAACCTGGTCCAAACACATCGATGCAGCTATAAAGAAGGCAAGACACTGGCTATATTTCATTAGGAGTTGGGAGAGATTTGTCAACTAAAACACTTGAAAACCGAGAGATGTACTGTGGAGAGCATTCTGACAGAATGCATTACTGTCTGGTATTTGGGGTGGGGAGGGATGCTACTGCACAGGACCAAAACAAGCTGCAGAAAGTTGTAAAATTAGTCCGCTCCATCTTGGGTACTAGCCTCTATAGTACCCAAGACACTTTCAAGGAGAGGTGCCTCAGAAAGGCCACGTCCATTATAAAAGACCCCCATCACCCAGGGCATGCCTTCTTCTCATTGTTACTGTCAGGAAAGAGGTACAGAACAGGAGGAGCACCTTCTTCCCCTCTGCCAAACGATTCCTAAATGGACATTGAACTCATGAACACTACCCATCTTTTTTAATAGATTTTACTGTTTTTGCACTATTATTTCTATTTAATGTAGATATATATATATAAAATATACTTTAATTAATTTCTTTTTTTTGTCTTTCTATATTATCATGTATTGCATTGAACTGCTGCTAAGTTAACAAATTTCACAACACATGCCGGTAATAATAAACCTGTCTAAGATTTTGTCTAGTTTGATGGACTTAGATAAATGCCCCTGCCAACAAAACAAATAATTCAAAATGGTTCAATTAAAAAGTAAGTGAGGTAACTTGGGAGATGCAAAATGATTTAAATTATTCAAATAAGGCTGATAACGTTCATTGATGTGAAAGTTTACATACAAGTTAAATGTCACATTTTCTCTTCCCATTTAAAGTAAATGGTATATTACTACACAAGCAGACCTATAATCATTTCAGAGAGTAATCAGATAACTCCTGTGTCAGCTGTAGTGGTTCTGGTAAAGCTATATGACATTGCAAAGTTAACTTTTGGTCAAAGACTTGGATAAGAGCTAGAAGGGATCATTTATTGTTTTTTTATCTATTTATTTATTGACATAGAGTGCAGAAAAGGCCTGTCTGGACCTTCGAGCCACGCCACCCAGCAACCCTTAAAGTTAATCCTAGCCTAATCACAGGACAATTTATAATGAACAATTAACTTACCAACCAGTACGTCTTTGGACTGTGGGAGGAAACCAGAGCACCTTGAGGAAGCCCACACGGTCATGGGGAGAATGTACATACTTCTTACAGATAGCAGTGGGAATTGAACCTGGGTCGCCTGTAATTGATTTCATTAGCTGAAGTAGTTCAGCAAAGTATCATGCACTATAGGCCTTAAGCTCACGATATGTGTATGTTAGAAGTGTTCTTTTACACTTAGAACATAGAACAGCGCAGCACAGCTCACAAAAGTCCTGTGTTTTACTCTTCTGTGTTCTTCATGCTGGAGGCAACATTGATCCACCATTACCAGTGTAATAGGAGATCATTTAGATTTGCCAGCCCAGCCAAGAGTGCTGACCCTAATCAAACAAAATAATAGACCATTTTTGTATCATCTGAAAACTAGAAATACCTGTTGGTACTCTCAGAAATTTTAATTAAATGTTTTATAGTTAAATGATTTCAACGGGTAAAAATACAAAATTGGTTAGTCTGTGACTTGCCTGGTTGACACTTCATTTTACTCTCCAAATAATGTCTGCAAGGCAGAATGCTCAAGGGCCTGCTGCCAAAGTGGAATCTCATTAGATAAGAGTGATTGAGAGCTGGGTCTATAATATTGTCAACCTGATTCTGTGCCAGAGTATTATACATACTAATCTGCAGCTGGAGGCTGCTGAAAGGCATGTAAGACAGAGAGATCTATGTTTCATTGTCTATTCCATTGACACTTTCTTGCTACTATGAATGCTGCTGATATTAGAGCATCCATTAAATTTTACTGTTGCAAGCGAGCAGACTGTCACATTAATATTGGGGTTGGGATTGTTCTGCTCCATCAATATTCCTAGAAACCAAATTTCAACCTTTCTCTTGTGCTATGTAAGCAGCGTACTTAGTTCCATTGCCATTTTTTTAATTTAGAGATGCAGTATACTAACAGGCCCTTCCAGCCCAATGAGCCAATGTTGGCCAATTATATCTAAGTAAGCATTTAATCTACTAAACCTGTAAGTCTTTGGAATGTGGTAGGAAACTGAGGCACCCAGAGAAAACCCAAATGATCAGGGGGAGGATATACAAACTCCATAAAGGAGAGCAGCAGAATTGAACCCGGATTGCTGGTCCTATAATAACATTACATTAACCTCTACACCACCATGCTGCCCCAAAATCATAGGTCACTAAAAATTATGTTTCAGAAATTATTATTGAGGTTTCCTCCCTTTAATTGTTAAAGTGTAAGCCAACACAATTATGCAGGCATTTGTATCTCATCTTCGAGCAGATGGGGCTCATCAGCCATGGTTGGTAGCTCATTTAGGAGAAGGAAATCTCTGATCTCAAACCTCCTCTGCCCTACAGTTATACTCATTCATGGGGAAGGCTTTGGGATTAAACTCCAAGGAAAAATTTGGAGCTGGAGTCCCTAAGGCAGTCCTATGTTGAATTCAACACTGACTGACAATTCCTGCAACGCAGCTGGTGCCAAACTCTGCTGTTCCTTTAGATTATCAACTGCAAGGAGAGGGGAATCCTGCTGTATAAACAGCACCTTGCTCTCCATGTCGTACTACACAGGCTTGCGTATCATATAGACAGAACACAACATCCATAGTCGACCACAACCAACGGAGGGTCTCAAAATGTACCTCATCTGTGTGTGGACTCAGAAACTGAATAATACTATTGAGTTCTTCTGTCCAGAGCAACCCCTGGTTGAAGTTAAGTAGTGGAGTCGGGGTATGGGGGGGGGGGGGGTTGGAATGTACAGAGAGCACTAACAGCAATAGACGGTGATGGTTAAATCCCTCCTCAATTTAATCTGTCATGGTAGCATAAGAGCCACAGATTAAGGCATTTGTATATAGATGGTTTGCACTATTCTCAGAGTTATTGGTGTTAAACATTTTTATACATTAAAATGACTGGTCAGGATTTAGAAAACAAAACTATGTTCCAGCGACACTCTTTAGATCATTCATGATTTAGTATGAGATGTTCCCTGTTTTAGTATAAATTATAAATTATAGTTATTAACTATGCGACTGTGTTCCAATTATTATTGTTAGGTGATTGATTAGTGTCATGTACTTTGATATTATTATGTCTACATTATCTATTAAATATGCTGAAACATACCAGGTAAGTTTAAAATAGTCATATGGACATAATAAAGCTAATTGATAAAATATAAACTATTAACTATACGCATAGTAAAGTAGTAACATGTCCCCAGTCAAGTGTGCTAAACATCTTCAGTGGTCTGTTCATATTGAACACACTTTGAAAATCTAGTTTTGTTGACTTCCTGTGTAGTTGTAATCATATCAGCACACACAAAATGCTGGAGGACCAGCAATCCCTGTTGCTGACCTCAACAGCTCTAACAATCCAGAGCAGACAGAGTTGCTCCAGCATTTTGTGTGTGTGTGGTTTGGATTTCCAGCATCTGCAGATTTTCTTTTGTTTGTAGTCATATGTTCAGCACATGCATCTGAAAACAGAATTCTACCCTGGAAGTCTTGTTGCTGTTGGAAATTGAACAGATGTATGTAATATTGGAAAGCTTAATGAGCTGGGTCTAAACTGCAAAAATAATGATGGAATTTTACTATAATTCATTGCAGTTTCTTTCAAGAAGGCTTGAAAACAGCTGAAAAGATTAGGCATTACATTGAATTGATTGCCACAGATTTACAGAATGTAAGTACAACACAAATTTTTCTGATTCACCTGAGCCCTTATAATGTGGTCAGCCAGCTTTTATTTTTTACAAGATATTCTACCGTTGAATTGATTCTATATAATTAAAGATGTTATTTTTGGCTTCCATGGAATGGACAGAACAGTATGCTAAGCGAAATCAGGAAAAATACAACCATCTTTTATGAAATTCCCCCCCCCCCCCCCCTTGGCAGTTTACATGGTTTGTTGTTTTACAACATTGGATTGCAATGGATTTAATTTGGCTTTTTTGACACTGATCAACAGAAAAAGACTCTTTTGTGTCAAAGTAAAAACTGATCTCTACAAAGTGATCTAAATAAATTACAAATATAAAAAAACAAAATAATTGATTGCATAAGTATTCACCTCCTTTAATATGACACAGCAAATCATCACTGGTACAGCCAATTGGTTTTAGAAGTCAGCCAATTAGTTAAATAAAGATCTGTTTTTGAAGACCTGGGTGCAGTCAAGGTGTTTGAATTGATTGTAGTAAAAATATACCTGTATCTGGAAGGACCAATGGCTGGTGAGTCAGTACTCTGTCAAAAACTACACCAAGCAAATCCACAAAAAGGTTATGGAAAAGCACAAGTCAAGAGATGGATACAAGAAAATTTCCAAGTCACTGAATATCCCTTGGAATACAGATTAGTCAATCATCAAGAAATGGAAAGAATATGGTACAGCTGTAAATCTGCCTAGACCAGGCCCTCCTCAGAAACTGAGTGACTGTCCAAGATGGGACCAGTGATGGGAGACCACCAAAAGACCTATGACAAATCTGCAGGAGTCAGAAGCTTCAGTGGCTGAGATGGGAGAGACTGCGTATACAACAACTGTCCCCGGGTACTTCACAGTTTTATGGAAGAGTGGCAAAGAGAAAGCTACTTTTATAAAAAAAAAACTCATTTGAAATCTCAGCTAGAGTTTTCCAGAAGGCACATGGGAGACTCTGAAGTCAGCTGGAATAAGGTTTCGCTGGTCTGATGAAACCAAAATTGAGCTTTTTGGCCATCAGACTAAATGTTATGTTTGGTGTAAGGCAGACACTGCATATAATCAAAAACACACCATTCCTACTGTGAAGCATGGTATTGGCTGTATCATGCTGTGGGAATGCTGTGGAAGGCTTGTTAAGGTGGAGGGTAAAATGAATGTAGCAACAAACAGGGAAATCTTGGAGGAAACTCTGATGCAGTCTGCAAGAGAACTGTAACTTGGGAGAAGATTTGTTTTCCAGCAAGACAATGACTCCAAGCATAAAGCCAAAGCTACACAGGATTGGCTTAAAACAACAAAGTTAATGTCCTGGAGTGGCCAAGTCAGAGTCTAAACCTCAATCCAATTGAGACTTTGTAGCTGGATTTGAAAAGGTCTGTTCACTGAAAATCCCCGTGCAATCTGACAGAGCCTGAGCAGTTTTCTAAACAAGAATGAGGAAAAATTGCAATGTCCAGATGTGCAAAGCTGATAGAGACCTATTCACACAATCTCAAGGCTGTAATTGCTGCCAAAGGTGCATCTACTAAATACTGACTTGAAGGAGATGAATACTTATACAATCAATTATTTTGTGTTTTATATTTGTAATTAATTTAGATCACTTTGCAGAGATCTGTTTTTACTTTGACACGAAAGAGTCTTTTCCTGTTAATCGGTGTCATAATAGCCAAATTAACTCTACTGTGATTCAATTTTGTAAAACAATAAAACGTGAAAACTTCCGGGGGGGTGGGTTAAATAATTTTTATAGGCACTGTATATAAGCCGAACACTTTAATTCCGCTTCCCATTCCAATGTGTCCGTCCATGGCTTCCTCTGCCAAGATGCGGCCATCCTCAGGGTGGAGGAGCAATACCTTATATTCCGTCTGGGTACCCTCCAACAATATCAATTTCTCTTTCCAATAAACAAGTCCCCTCCCACCACCCCTTCCCCCATTCCCCACTGATCTTTTACCTTTCTTGCCTGCCAATTACTTTCCCCTGGGTCTCATCCTTCTTCCTTTTCTCCGATGGTCTACTCTCCTCTCCTATCAGGTTCATTCTTCTCCAGCACCTGACCTTTTTCACCCACCTGGCTTCACCTATCACCTTCTAGCTATCCTGCTTGCCCTCCCCTCACCTTTGTATTCTGCCATCTTCCCTTCTTCCATTTCAGTTCTGAAGAAGGGGATTGGGCCAAAATGTCAATTGTTTTTCTTTCTGTAGATGCTGCCTGACCTGCTAAGTTTTTCTGGTGTTTTGCTTATGTTGCTTTGGTATATAGTACAGGTTCTTGTGAAGAGAGTTAGAATAAACAATTTTGTTTAGAGTTCCCAAATCATGTAACTGTTGTAAATAGAATTTACCATCAGGATCTATGTTGAAAAAGCTGACAAAATCAGTGTTCTACCTTTAAGAGCTGTATTCTTACCTTGTGCACATGGCAAGCACTACAAAAAAACAGCCAAAATGGTCCCAGAATGTTCACTCTCCAGACAGTGGAGTCAAACTGCGGATACAGGCTGTGGACTTATTTTTCATGGATCCCATGGGCCACATTAAGGGCAGACACAGAGAACAACGGCCGCAGTGTTTCCTTGTTAGATACCTCATTCTACCTCATTCATCTGTCCTCTTCTTCCACTCCAAGGAAAGGAAAACTTATCTCTCAAGTTTTTCCTCATAACTGAAATGCTCCATCCCAAGCAGCGTCCTAGTAAATCTCCTTCCAACCTCTCCAGCATGATCATTTCTTTCCTATAGTATGGGGATAGAGACTGCATGCAGTCTCCAGTTGAGGTCTAGCCAATGATCTATCAAGTTGGAGCATTACCTCCCTGGTAATGAAGGCCAGTCTCCCGTATGCCTTCTTAACCATGTTATCAGCCTACACTGTCATCTTCAAGGATCTTGGACTTGTGCACCAAGGTTTTTCTGTTCCTCAGTGCTCCCTTGGACCTTACCATTAGTAGTGTATGTCCTAGCCTTAACAGTACTCCCATCATCTCCTATTTATCTGGCATTTGGATAGGTACTTCAATTAGAGTGCAATAGAGGGGTATAGGCATAATGAAGGCACATGGGATTAAGAGAGATAGGCACCATGTTTGGATGGGCTAGAAGACCATGTAACTTTCTGTGATTCTGTGACAAATTCCATCTGCCATTTCTTAGCCCATTCCACCAGCAGATTGATACCACTTTGTAGGCAGAGAGATTTGGGAGTCCTTGAGGAAGACTCCCAGAAGGTTAATTTACAGGTTGAATTTGTGGTAAAGGCGGCAAATGCCATGTGGGCATTTATTTCAAGGGGAATAGAATATAAAAGCAGTGAGGTAATGCTGAGGATTTATAAGACACTGGTCAGGCCACACTTGGAGTATTGTCAACAGTTTTGGGCCCCATATCTCAGAAAAGATGTGTTGTCATTGGAGAGAGTCCAGAGGAGGTTCACAGCGATGATCTGGGAATGAAGGGGTTAACATTTGAGAAACATTTGGCAGCTTTGAGCCCGTACTCACTGGGATTTAGAAGAATGCAGGGGTATCTCATTGAAACCTACTGAATGTTGAAAGGACTAGATAGAGTCGATGTAGAGAGGATGTTTCCTATGGTGGGGGTATGCAGAACTAGAGGGCACAGCCTCAAAATTGGGGTGATCTTTTAGAACAGAGGTAAAGAGGATTTTTTTTTAATCAGAGAGTAGTGAATCTATGGAATGCTCTGCTACAGACTGCGGTGGACACCAATTCTGTTGGTATACTTAAGGCAGAAGTTGATCGTTTTTTGATCGGTCAGGGCATCAAAGGATATGGCGAGAAGGCAAGTGTATGGGGTTGAGTGGGATCTGGGATCAATCATGATGAAATGGCAGAGCAGACTCAATGGTCTGAATGGCCTAATTCTGATCCTATGTCTTAAGGTCTTAAAGACTACCCTCCACACTACAAACAAGTTGTGAAGAATGCCATCTGTATTATGCACACATTGCCACTCTTGTGCTCTATTCACTCTGTTTTTTCTGTTTTTTTTCATTTACCATTTACCCTGTCCATCCGTGATGTTTTGTAATCCCACTTGTTCTTACTAATTTCCTTTTTAAGCACCTCTCTACACTTTTCAGTTCTCTCAACCTCTTGATATATTCCTGGATGTTGCTGGACATTCTGAGTTCCCAGTGATTTTGTCCCTGGCCTTTACCTTGATGGGAACATGTTGACCCTGAAGTCTTGGTATTACATCTTTGCATGTTCCCCATTGTGCTAACGTAGACTTGCTTTCAGACATATGTTCTAGTTTATCTTTTGCCAAGTCCTGTCTTATTTTAATGACTTCCCGCATTGTTTTTCTATAACCACTTTGAAATATAAAGTATTAGGAACATAGAACACATAGAAAACCTACAACACAGTACAGGCCCTTCGGCCCACAAAGCTGTACTGAACATGTCCTGACATTAGTAATTATCTGGGGTTACCCATAGCTCTCTATTTTTTTAAGTTCTATGTACCTATCCAGGAGTCTCTTAAAAGACCCTATCATATTCGCCTCCACCACTGTCACGGACAGCCCATTCCATGCACTCACCACTCTCTGCATAAAAAAACTTTCACCTGACATCTCCGCTGTACCTATTCCCCAGCGCCTTAAACCTGTGTCCTCTTGTGGCAACCATTTCAGCCCTGGGAAAAAGCCTTTGACTATCCACACAATCAATGCCTCTCATCATCTTATACACCTCTATCAGATCACCTCTCATCCTCCATTGCTCCAAGGAGTAAAGGCCAAATTCACTCAACTTATTCTCATAAGACATGCCCCCCAATCCAGGCAACATCCTTGTAAATCTCCTCTGCAACCTTCCTATGGGTTCCACATCCTTCCTGTAGTGAGGTGGCCAGAACTAAGCACAGTACTCCAAGTGGGACCTGACCAGGGTCCTATATAGCTGCAACATTACCTCTCGGCTCTTAAACTCAATCCCAGGATTGATGAAGGCCAATGCACCATATGCCTTCTTAACCACAGAGTCAACCAGCACAGCAGCTTTGAGTGTCCTATGGACTCAGACCCCAAGATCACTCTGATCCTCCATACTGCCAAGAGTCTTACCATTAATACTATATTCTGCCATCATATTTGACCTACCAAAAAGAACGGCCTCATACTCATCTGGGTTGAAATCCATCTGCCACTTCTCAGTCCAGTTTTGCATCCTATCAATGTCCTGCTGTAACCTCTAACAGCCCTCCACACTATCCACAACACCCCAACCTTTGTGTCATCAGCAAACTTACTAACCCATCCCTCCACTTCCTCATCCAAGTCATTTATAAAAATCACAAAGAACAGGGGTCTCGGAACAGATCCCTGAGGCACACCACTGGTCACTTACCTCCATGCAGAAGATGACCAGTCTACAACCACTCGTTGCCTTCTGTAGGCAAGCCAGTTCTGGATCCACAAAGCAATGTTCCCTTGACCATGCCTCCTTACATCTACTGCTGTACCTTCATCAATGTGTTTAGTGACATCCTCAAAAAATTCAATCAGGCTCGTAAGGCACGACCTGCCCTTGACAAGGCCATGCTGACTATTCCTAATCATCTTATACTTCTCGAAATGTTCATAAATCCTGCCTCTCAGGATCTTCTCCATCAACTTACCAACCACTGAAGTAAGACTCACTGGTCTATAATTTCCCGGGCTATCTCTACTCCCTTTCTTAAATAAAGGAACAACATTTGCAACCCTCCAATCCTCCCGAACCTCTCCTGTCTCCATTGATGATGCAAAGAATCGCCAGAGGCTCAGCAATCTCCTCCCTCGCCTCCCACAGTAGCCTGGGGTACATCTCATCCGGTCCTGGCGATTTATCCAACTTGATGCTTTCCAAAAGCTCCAGCACATCCTCTTCCTTAATATCTACATCATCAAGCTTTTCATTCCGCTGTAAATCATCCGTACAATCGCCAAGATCCTTTTCCATAGTGAACACTGAAGCAAAGTATTCATTAAGTACCTCATTGATTCATTAATTAAGGTCACAATCTCCAAAATGCTCTTCCACTGACACACTGTCTCTACTTGACTGGCTACATTCCTCAGGGCAAGGTCAGGTGCTGCTCCTTCCCTTCTTCACCTGTCTCAAAAATTCTGCCCCTGATGAGCTATTTACACTAAGGCACCCTCAGTAATGTTTGGGGAAATGAAATTCTCTAGCATTGCAACCCTGTTTCTATTATATCTTTCTTCTATTTGCCATCATACCTGTCCCTTCTATGAACACTTGATATGCCTTAATATGCAATACCCTTGCCCAAGATTTGGAAAATTGAGTTTATCCAGAATAGTTTTTTTTTGAATGGCATGATCATGATGCCATATATTTCTATGGTTAATGTAATATTGTGTGGCAGGTGACATCTCCACCAAAAGAGGTGTAAAGCGCTCCTTCCCCCCAATAGCCTGCAGGTCATTCTTGGGCAAGGTGTAGCACCTGCTTAGCCCCCTGATCAGGGTCACATGGAGCCATGGGAGTAAATGGTAGATGGTCCTTGGAGAAGCTGGTGTATATCACAAGCCCTGCTTATGCAACCAATGAAGCCAGCAGACAATCTCTGAAGTGTATTGCTAATGGCTAGGGTGACCCGTCTTGTAAAGATACTGCCCAGAAGTCAATGGCAAACCAGTTCTGTAGAAAAACTTGGCAAGGACTGTCATGGATAAGACATCATCGCCCACGTCTTATGACACAACGCATAATGTTAATGAATGTAATATATCCGTAAGAACTATACATAACTTACAAATTGCCCTCTTGCGATTAAAAATTTTGATAGCCAGAATCCTCAACTTGGTTAGTCCCAAGCATGTGCTTTAAGTTTGGTATACCCACATCTATCTTTTTACAGCTTTATTTGTGATAGTTGACTCAATTGTGTTTTCAGTTTTAGTAGGGCAAAATCTTAAGCACAGAATCCAATCTGATACTTGTCAGCACAGTGCTAAGGAATTGTCAAATTGTCAGAATTGTCATTTATCAGAAAAGTCATTTAACTGAGGCCCTATTTGTTCAGATGAGTCTAAAAGAAGTGCTCTCCCTGAATTATTATTAACAAAATAATATTATATGGTCATTCATGTAATTATTCTTAATGGCATCTTGCTTTGCCCTAATCACATTCCTAGTAGTGAATGTATTGTGTCCATAATTAAGAAGAATGTGAAGACTTGGAAAAAGGGCACATAAAGAGAGTTACTAAAATATTACTGGAATGACTAACTTCAATGAGACTGGAGTTGTTGCCCTTTGAGTGTGAGAGAGTAAGAGGAAATTCCATGGAGGTGTTTAAAATCATCCATAATTTTGACAGAGGAAGGAAGTAAAATTCCAGCAAAATGGAGCTTGGTAAACAGATGATGCAGCTTTCCGATGATTGAAATGTACACAACATTTGGAATGTACTACCTGAAAAGATGGAGAAATTGCTTGAGGGCTCTGAGATCAGTATCTGTAGTTTCTAACAAGCTAGGAACTGAAACAATGATTAGGCGTAAAACACAACAAACACAAGGAAGCCCTGGTTTTATTAAGCTATGTTATCTTAGACTAAGCCATTTAGTGTTGCCAAAGGATAAGCTTTGTTCACGGAGGAGGTGCATGGAATTGTTTATAAAGAGTGTGGGATGAGAAGAACAACTTGCTGATATGCAGTTTCAATTAAAATATCTGCCTGTCATGCCTGTCGTTGAACCAGATTAAACAGAACCAGGAAGAGGAAAAGAAGCAGCTGTGTAGTCTTCGAGATCAGCTCAAGCCAGCACTGCAGTTAGACCAGAAGGAGGTGAGTCAAATTTGCTCTGGGCTTTAAATTGTCATGATAATGATTCATTCAGATGTAGTGTACTTACAGTCTACTTTGTAAATTAAGTATAAAGCTTACAACACATTGAAATGTTCTGTTTACCATAGAACTTGATGCTTTCCAAAAGCTCCAGCACATCCTCTTTCTTAATATCTACGTGCTCAAGCTTCTCAGTCTGTTGCAAGTCTGCACTATAATCACCAAGATCCTTTTTCATAGTGAATACTGAAGTAAAGTAGTCTTTAAGTACCCCTGCTATCTCCTCTGGTTCCATACACACTTTCCCGCTGTCACGCTTGATAGGTCCTATTCTTTTACGTCTTATCCTCTTGCTCTTCCCATACTTGTAGAATGCCTTAGGGTTTTCATTAATCTTGCCCGCCCAGGCCTTCTCATGGCCCCTTCTGACTCTCCTAACTTCTTTCTTAAACTCCTTCCTGCTAGCCTTATAATCGTCTAGATCCCTAACATTACCTAGCTCTCTGAACTTTTTGTAAGTTTTTATTTTCTTCTTGGCAAGACTTACTACAGCCTTTGTACACCATGGTCCTGTACCCTACCATAACTTCCCTGTCTCATTGGAACATACCTATACAGAACTCCACACAAATATCCTCTGAACATTTGCCACATTTCTTCTGTACTTTTCCCTGAGAACATCTGTTCACAATTTAAGCTTCCAATTTCTTGCCTGATAGCCTCATAGTTCCCCTTACTCTAATTAAACACTTTTCTAACCTGTTGGTTCTTATCTCTCTCCAATGCTATTGTAAAGGAGATACCGATCTAATATGGGGAAAAATTGTAGATTTCCACTAGCGATGTCAGTGTACAAGTGCAATTTATGTCAGGATATGTTAAGTCCCTCACCCCTACTAGGGCATGTGCCACCAACAGCAACTGGCCAGAGTTCTCTGTCCTGGATGAGTCTTTCAACTGGATGATGGAAGGTTGATTGGCCCTCTGGCATCCGCAGACTTGCAGCTTTCACCAAATGACTTAGTACGTTTTTTAGGCGAAGATTCTTCTTCTCCCAGGGATGAGGGCTTTGAAGCTTTTGTTGGCATTTCTGTAGCTCTGGGTGTTTACAGGATGGGGTTGCTAGTCCCATGCCCAACCCTCCTCCTTTCACAATCGGTCTTGGGGCTGTCCGTGGTGAAGTTTATGTCAGAACATCCTGCAGATTTACAATGTCTGTGTTATCTGCAATGCTTCTTATTTGCAATTATGTTACTTAAATTATGAATATTAATATAAAAATTCCAGAGATCCTGCTGCTCAGATCAGGAACCCCTGAAGCAGCTACGTTACTAACAAAACGGATGAATAGTTTAAATGAGAATTTACTCTCAACATCATGAAGTATATCATGTAGATTTCTGACCATGGGCTGAATTAATTCATTTTGGATTGAAAGCTAAACTGACAGAGGCATAACTTGCTCCATCGTTCAAAAGTAAAGTGCCTTCCACTTTGGCAGTACATTGACTTCTTCAGAAATATCTATCTAGTCCTCAGCTGTCTAGTTAAGGGAGGGACACTAATAAGTACTTTAGACCATATCTCTCTGATCTGTAAATTAGAAACATAGAAAACCTACAGCACAATACAGGTCCTTCGGCCCACAATGCTGTGTTGAATATGTACTTACTTTAGAAATTACCTTGGGTTACCCATAGCCAACTGTTTTTCTAAGCTCCATGTACTTATTCAGGAGTCTCTTAAAAGACCCTATTGTATCCGCCTCCACCACCATCACCGAGAGCCCATTCCACGCACTCACTACTCTCTGCATAAAAAAACTTGCCCCTGACTCCTCTTCTCTACCTACTTACAAGCACCTTAAAACTGTGCCCTTTCATGTTAGCCATGATGCTACACACCTGTGTATGTGATTCTCTGACTGACTTAGTGTATGGAAAAACTTAAAGATTCACCCTTGGAAGGGAATAGTTTGTAGCTTTTGGAAAATAAATTGAAAGGATTCTATCTTTATTTTCAGAGTCATCAGCAGTAAATGGATCTCAAACTAACTGCTTTTCATGACATCCTTTCCTTCTGGTTCACTTCTCTCAGACATATGTATTATTTTTAAAGTCAGAGAAGTACAACACAGAAATAGGCTCTACAGCTACAGCTAGACTGTGCTGAACCAATTAAACTGCCTATTGTTTTCATTCTAAGAATGAATACAATATCAAAGATTAGCATCTCTGGTTTGAAAGCGTTTTTATTTAATTGCCCATGTGATGTGGACATTGCCAGCAACAGCTACATCCGTTGTTCATAAACTCACGAGATTCCACAAATGTTAGAAATCCAGAGCAATACGCAAAATGCTGGAGGATCTTAATAGATCAGGCAGCATCTATAAACAGTTGGTGTTTCCAGACAATACTTTCATCAGTACTGGAATGGAAAGTGGAAGAGGCCAGAATAAGAAACCTCACCTAGTTTCACTTATCACTCTTTCCCCTCCCCCCGACTTCTTATTCTGGCTTCTTCCTGTCCTTCTGTAGTTCATCCCTTTTTTGAACTGGGGATGCAGCTGAATGTCAAATACAGTGCATTGGTTATCCGGCATCACTAGATAAGTACAGCAGATTACTTGCCTGAAGGATGTATTGTCAGCCAGCTGAGTTTTTATAGAAATTCAGTAGTTTTGTGCTTACCATTACTGGGGATAGCTTTTTCCTTTACTTCCTGACCTTTGCTTCCAGTAGGTGAGCAGTACATTGTGGGGCAAATTGCATTTACCTGCTGCTGCTCACTAACAATACTTATGACTTGAGTGAATTTCCTCAACCCAACTGCTTTCCTTCTCTTTATCTTCCTTCCCATTTTGGCTACTGCACTGCTCACTATTTCCCTCATTTTTCCATTATTTCTTTCTTCTACCACTTTTCCCAATTTTCCCTCTGACTTCATTGTTTCCTCTACATTTTCCCTCCCAACTTTTCCTGTCTACCTTCTCTATGGCTTTTCAAAATTTCCACACCACCAGATTCAGGAACAGTTATTACCCTACAACCATCAGGTTTCCAAACTGGCATGTAAAACTTTACTCACCTCTTCTCTGAGCCGATTCCACCACCTACAGACTCACTTGCAAGGATTCTACAACTCAGTATTATTTATTTACTTTTTTATTCTTGCACAAAGTGTCTTTTTTACACATTGGTGATTTGTCAGTCTTTGTTTACTTTTCATAAATTCTCTTGTATGTCTTTATTTTCATGTAAGTACCTACAAGGCAATGAATCTCAAGGTAGCATATGGCAACATATACGTACTTTGACGTACTTTATTTAGACTTTGAGTTTGTCTTTGAAAACTTTGAGTTAAAATAGTATTCTGGCAGTTGCCCTTCTTGTCACTATGGACAAATTTTCATGCATAAACATTCTAAGAACAATTTTACAGTTCTTCAATATATTTCTGCAAACTGTGCATTTACTGGAATTAAATTTTGAGTTGTTTAAAGAGTCACTCATCCGTTCTGCAAGAGGGCTGAGTAGCCATTTGCATCATTCTCATACCACTGTACCACAAGAACATTTTCAACAATAATAATATTCCATTTATTTATCAAGTTCTCAAAGTTTTGAACTCCATGGCCAAGGGAATTTCATTGATGTTATTGTTTCTTTATATTTTCTTTTCCTGCAGGATTCTGTGAACCGCCAGTCTGTTTATAGTATGCATCAACTTCAGGGCAATAAGCAGTTCGGTACTGAAAAAGTAGGAATCCTGTACAAGAAAAGTGATGGGTTAGTATGATTGTAAACTCGTTGCCCTGGAAATCATTGGTCTTCAGAGTATTTGATTCCAGTCAGATAAGCCTTCATTATAGCTCTATTTCTTTTGAGGCTTACTTTCCATATTGCTGAATAGAAATGAAGATATCTAATTGCTCAATTACAACTGTAAGGAGAACTCACTTTCTTTACTGCACTAATCGAGCTGCATGAGGACATTGACTAAATTGCAAAGATCTGGACAAATTGACCTCTTTCACTTGATGGTCTTTTATGTCTATTGTTGTGATATTACTTGAAAAAAGTATTAACTTTGTTAGAATAAAGTGAATGCTTTAATTGATATGAACACTTCATAAAAATCAAATTCTGAAAAAAGTTTGTTCAGAATAATCCAAGAAACACCAAGTATAATACTTAAATTTTCTCTCTCACCTCCCTCTCCTAAAAAGCAATTCATATGCTGATGAGTATTTTGCAGCAAGTAATCCTCCTAAAGCCACTTAAAAGCATGTCTCTCTTCTCCATTCTAAATGATATTTAGAAATAAGCATGAAACTCTAGCTTTACTGGTAATGCCTACATCCCATAAACTGAATAAATTGTAAAAACAATCCCCATTCCACCATATTTTCATCTTCCCTCCTCTATATTGCTGATCACCTTAATATCTGCTTGACCAAACCTAATAGGCATGATTAAATCACACTTATGCATCTAAACACAATGAAAATGCAGAGAAACAGCCTCACCACCCATATTCTTAATGCTTGCCTTCTGCATGCCTTCACTGTGCCTGTCCAGTGATTGTAAAAGGCTACTGAGTTATAGCCACAGATGGCTTTAGAGAAGGAACAATTATGGGCCAGTTCTGATCTCACTGAGGGAGACAGGCTAGACTAGTTGGGGAACAAGCAACAGGAAGGATACTGGTCATGTATCAGGGGATTGGAAATTATGAACACCATCATTCAGAGAGAGGGCACTTGTATGTCATAGAACCACTGCCTCTTGCCAAAGCTGCATCAGAGTAATCCAAGCCATCTGTTGGAAGACGGTCTGCAAGTGGAATAGTCTGAGCTTTCAGATCATATGTCTGCAATTCCACCTTAGCACACACATATCTAATGGACTATGCTTATGCTGCAGTAGAAGTGGAAATGTTGGGTGTTGGGTCTATAAGTTGAGGTGGATCAAGAAGTTGAGATAGACACTACCTATGCTCAGAAAAAAATTGGCTTCATGCTCCAAGCAAAGACATAGAAACATAGAAAACCTACAGCACAATACAGGCCCTTCGGCCCACAATGTTGTGCTGAACATATACTTACTTAGAAATTACCTAGGGTTACCCATGGCCTTCTATTTTTCTGAACTCCCTGTACCTATCCAGAAGTCTCTGAAAAGACCCTATCGTATCCTGCTCCATCACCATTGCCGGCTCCCATTCCATGCACTCACCACTCTATGCATTAAAAAAAACTTACCCCTGACATCTCATCTGTACCTACTTCCAAGCACCTTAAAACTGTGCCCTCTTGTGCTAGCCATTTCGGCCCTGGAAAAAAGCTTCTGACTATCCACACGATCAATGCCTCTTATACACCTTTATCAGGCCACCTCTCATCCTCCGCCTCTCTAAGGAGAAAAGGCCGAGTTCATTCAATCTGTTTTCATAAAGCATGCTCTCCAATCTAGGCAACATCCTTGTAAGTCTCCACTGCACCCATTCTATAGTTTTCACATCCTTCCTATAGTGAGGTGACCAGAACTGAGCACAGTACTCCAAGTGGGGTCTGACCAGAGTCCCATAAAGCTGTAACATTACCTCTCGGCTGTTGAACTCAATACCACGGTTGATGAAGGCCAATACACTGTATGGCATCTTAACCACAGAGTCAACCTGCACAACAGCTTTAAGTGTCCTAAGGACTCGGGGCCCCAGTATCTCTCTGATCCTCCACACTGCCAAGAGTCTTGCAATTAATACTATATTCTGCCATCTTATTTGACCTACCAAAATGAACCACCTCACATTTATCTGGGTTGAACTCCATCTGCTACTTTTCAACCCAGTTTTGCATCTTCTCGATGTCCCACTGTAACCTCTGACAGCCCTCCACACTATCCACAACACCCCCAACCTTTGTGTCATCAGCGAATTTACTAACTTGTCCCTCCACTTCCTCATCCAGGTCATTCATAAAAATCATGAAGAGAAGGGGTACCAGAACAGATCCCTGAGCCACACCACTGGTCACCAACCTCCATGCAGAATATGACCCACCTACAGCCACTCTTTGCCTTCTGTGGGCAAGCCAATTCTGGATCCACAAAGCAAGGTCTCCTTGGATCCCATGCCTCCTTACTTTCTCAATAACCCTTGCATGGGGTACCTTATCAAATGCCTTGCGGAAATCCATATACACTACATCTACTGCTCTACCTTCATCAATGTGTTTAGTCACATCCTTAAAACATTCAATCAGGCTCGTAAGGCACAACCTGCCTTTGACAAAGCCATGCTGACTATTCCTAACCATATTATGCCTCTCCAAATGTTCATAAATCCTGTCTCCATCAACTTACCAACTTCTGAAGTAAGACTCACTGGTCTATAATTTCCTGGGCTATCCCTACTCCCTTTCTTGAATAAGGGAACAACATCTGTAATCCTCCAGTCCTCTGGAAAACCTCTCCTGTCCCTATTGATGATGCAAAGATGATTGCCAGAGGCCCAGCAATCTCCTTCCTCACCTCCCACTGTAGGCTGGAGTACATCTCATCTCGTCCCGGATATTTATCCAACTTGATGCTTTCCAAAAGCTTCAGCACATCCTCTTTCTTAACGTCCATATCCTCAAGCTTTTCAATCCCCTGTAAGTCATCCTTTTACATAGTGAATACTGAAGCAAAGTATTCATTAACTATCTGGGCTATCTCCTCCAGTTCCATACACACTTTTCCACTGTCACACTTGATTGATCCTATTCTCTCACGTCTTATCCTCTTGCTCTTCACGTACCTGTCGTATACCTTGGGGTTTTCCTTAATCCTGCTCACCAGGGCTTTCTCATGGCCCCTTCTGACTCTCCTAATTTAATTCTTAAGCTCCTTCTTCTAGATTTCTACCATTACCTAGTTTTTTGAACATTTCATAAGCTTTCCTTTTCTTCTTGACTAGGTTTTCAATAGCCTTTGTACACCATGGTTCCTGTATCCTACCATCCTTCCCGTCTCATTGGAACGTACTTATGCAGAACACCACACAAATGTCCCCTGAACATTTGCCATATTTCTGCCATACATTTCCCTGAGAAATCTGTTCCCAATTAATGCTTCCAAGATCCAGCCTGATAACTTTCTATTTCCCTTTACTCCAATTAAACATTTTCCTAACTTGTCTGTTCCTATTCCTCTCCAATGCTATGGCAAAAGAGATAGAATTGTGATCACTATCTCCAAAATGCTCTCCCACTGAGATCAGACCAGGTTCACTTCACAATACCAGATCAAGTGGAACATGTAGAGGGTTGGAGGTCAACTCCCTTGCATTGCTTTACATGGATAATCTTAGGCATTGTCTGCCAATGCACCAACCATTTCATTGTGCATCCTTTCCTTATAGTACTTAAGAGAATACAGACAACATGTTGAACTTGCCATTGAGAAGGTGTTTTACAAGCGCTGAACAGGCCTTTCCAGCCTAGCAACCCAACTGTTTAACCCTGGTCTAATGACAGGACAATTTACAATGACCAATTAACCTACCGACTGGAATGTTTTTGGATCGTGAGAGAAAATTGAGCACCCAGAGGAAACCTTCTCATTTAAGGGGAGGGACATACAAGATCCTTACAGATGGTGTTAGAATTGAACTCAGAACTCCAACACCCCAAGCTGTAATAGTGTTGTGCTAACCTCTACCGTGGCAGGTTTAGTCACCTTCACTTACTACTGAAGATACTCCATAGTTTCAATGGCTTGAGAGGTATTGGATTTAGACCTGGCAACAATGAAGGACTAATAGTATGAAAATTTAGGATAGAGATTGACTTGGAGGAGAACTCTTTGGTGGAGGTGTTTCTGTTTCCCTGCTGCCCTTGTAAAGTCATCAGATTTCTTGCATCCATCCCTTTGGAGCTTGAGCCCTGATGTTGATGTTGTTTCTTACCACTTTTCAATATAGCTTAACCCTCTGCTTTGGAACTTCCTAGGAAACTGAGCAGAGAATATCTGTCCTTAACTTGGTCAATTAAGGCCATGTCTAAAAGGTGGGATATCCTTCTGATGTTTCAGAAAGGACAGGAAGAGATGGGGGGGGGGGCGTGGCACTGTTGATCTGAGATAGTGTCAGGGCTGCAGAAAAGAAGGAAGTCATGGAGGGGTTGTCTACGGAGTCTCTGTGGGTGGAGTTTAGGAACAGGAAGGGCTCAATAATTCTACTGGGTGTTTTTTATAGACCACCCAATAGTAACAGAGACATCGAGGAGCAGATAGGGAGACAGATTCTGGAAAGGTGTAATAATAACAGGGTTGTTGTGGTGAGAGATTTTAATTCCCCAAATAACATTTGGCATGACCCTAGACTGAGGGGTTTATATGGGGTGGAGTTTGTCAGGTGTGTTCAAGAAGGTTTCTTGGCATAATATGTAGATAAGCCTACAAGAGGAGAGGCGGTACTTGATCTGGTATTGGGAAATGAACCTGGTCAGGCGTCAGATCTGTCAGTGGGAGAGCATTTTTGAGATAGTGATCACAATTCTATCTCCTTTACCATATCATTGGAGAGGGATAGGAACAGACAAGTTAGGAAAGCGTTTAATTGGAATAAGGGGAAACATGAGTCCATCAGACAGGAGCTTGGAAGCATAAATTGCGAACAGATGTTCTCAGGGAAATGTACAGAAGAAATGTGGGAAATGTTTAGGGGATATTTATGTGGAGTTCTGCAGAGGTATGTTCCAGTGAGACAGGGAAAGGATGGTAGGGTACAGGAACTGTGGTGTACAAAGGCTGTTGTGAATCTAGTCAAGAAGAAAAGAAGAGCTTACGAAAGGTTCAAAAAACTAGGTAATGATAGAGATCTAGAAGATTATAAGGCTAGCAGGAAGGAGCTTAAGAAAGAAATTAGGAGAGCCAGAAGGGGCCATGAGAAGGCCTTGGCAGATAGGATTAAGAAAAAGAGCAAGAGGAAAAGATGTGAGAGAATAGGACCAATCAAGTGTGACAGTGAAAAAGTGTGAATGGAACCGGAGGAGATAGCAGAGGTACTTAATGAGTACTTTGCTTCAGTATTCACTACAGAAAAGGATCTTGGCAATTATAGGAAAGACTTACAGTGGACTGAAAAACTTGAGCATGTAGATATTAAGAAAAAGGATGTGCTGGAGACTTTGGAAAGCATCAAATTGGGTAAGTCACCAGGACCAGACGAGATTGAAACATAGAAAACCTACAGCACAATACAGGCCTTTCAGCCCACAAAGTTGTGCCGAACATTTGCTTAGAAATTACTATCCTTACCCATAGCCCTCTATTTTTCTAAGTTCCATGTACCTATCCAAAAGTCTCTTAAAAGACCCTCCACCACTGTTGCCGGCAGCCCATTCCACGCACTCACCACTCTCTATGTAAAAAACTTAACCCTGACATCTCCTCTGTACCTACTCCCCAGCACCTTAAACCTGTGTCATCTCGTGGCAACCATTTCAGCCCTGGGAAAAAGCCTCTGACTATCCACACAATCAATGCCTCTCATCATCTTATATACCTCTCAGGTCAGCTCTCATCCTCCGTCACTCCAAGGAGAAAAGGCCGAGTTCACTCAACCTGTTTTCATAAGGCATGCTCCCCAATCCAGCCAACATCCTTGTAAATCTGCTCTGCACCCTTTCTATGTCTTCTATAGTCTTTCCTGTAGTGAGGCGACCAGAACTGAGCACAGTACTCCAAGTGGGGTCTGCCCAGGGTCCTATATAGCTGCAACATTACCTCTCGGCTCCTAAATTCAATTCCACGATTGATAAAGGCCAATACACCGTATGCCTTCTTAACTACAGAGTCAACCTGAGCAGCTGCTTTGAGCGTCTTGTGGACTTGGATCCCATGATCCTTCTGATCCTTCACACTGCCAAGAGATGTACCTCAGGCTACTGTGGAAGGCGAGGGAGGAGATAGCTGAGCCTCTGGCAATGATCTTTGCATCATGAATGGAGATGGGAGAGCTTCCGTAGGATTGGGGGGTTGCGGATATTGTTCCATTATTCAAGAGAGGGAGTAGAGATAGCCCAGGAAATTATAGAAATTATGGTCTATAATTCAGTGGTTGGTAAGTTGATGGAGAATATCCTGAGAGGCCTGATTTATGAACATTTGGAGAGGCATAATAAGGATGCATGTGATCCAAGGGGACATTGCTTTGTGGATCCAGAACTGATTTGCCCACAGAAGGCAAAGACTGGTTGTAGACAGGTCATATTCTGCTTGGAGGTCGGTGACCAGTGGTGTGCCTCAGGGATCTGCTCTGGGACCCCTATACTTCGTGATTTATATAAGTGACCTGGATGAAGAAGTGGATTGATGGGTTAGTAAATCTGATGATGACACAAAGGTTGGAGGTGTTGTGGATAGTGTGGAGGGCTGTCAGAGGTTACAGCAGAACATTGATAGGATGCAAAACTGGGCTGAGAAGTGGCAGATGGAGTTCAACCCAGATAAATGTGAGGTGGTTCATTTTGGTAGGTCAAATATGATGACAGAATATAGTATTAATGGTAAAACTCTTGGCAGTGTGGAGGATCAGAGGGATCTTGGGGTCTGAGTCGATAGGACACTCAAAGCTGCTGTGCAGGTTGACTCTGTGATTAAGAAAGCATATGGTGCATTGGCCTTCGTCAATCGTGGGATAGAGTTTTCAAGCCAAGAGGTAATGTTGCAGCTATATCGTACCCTGGTCAGACCCCATTTGGAGTACTGTGCTCACTTCTGGTTGTCTCACTGTAGGAAGGATGTGGAAACCATAGAAAGGGTTCAGAAGAGATTTCCAAAGATGTTGCCTGGATTGGGGAGCATGCCTTATGAGAACAGGTTGAGTGAACTCAGCCTTTTCTCCTTGGAGCGATGGAGGATGAGAAGTGACCTGATGGAGGTGTATAAGATGATGAGGGGCATTGATCATGTGGATAGTCAGAGGCTTTTTCCCCAGGGCTGAAGTGGCTAGCACGAGTGGACACAGTTTTAAGTTGCTTTGAAGTAGGTACAGAGGAGATGTCAGGGGTAAGTTTTTTACGCTGAGAGTGGTGAGTGTGTGGAATGGGCTGCCGGCGGCAGTGGTGAGGCGGATATGATGGGTTTTTTAAGAGACTCCTGGACAGCTCTATGGACCTCAGAAAAATAGAGGGCTATCAGTAACCCTAGGTAAGGACATGTTCGGCACAGCTTTGTGGACCGAAAGGCCTGTATTGTGCTGTAGGTTTTCTATGTTTCCAGCTAACTCCCATCAACGTCCAAACACAAAACACCCACCCTTCAAGAGTTGCATTGCAGAAATGCAATTTTAATTCTGGTTTTTGGCACCTAGATAGTCCCTCATCTGAATATTCCAGTAGATTCTGTTTTAAATTCAGATTTCTAATTTGGCGTATTGTCTGCAGTTCTGGTCACCTACTTATGGGAAAGATATCAATAAGATTGAAACAGTGCAGAGAAAATCTACTGGGATGTTGTTGGGACTTGACCTTAGTTATAGGGAAAGTTTGAATAGGTTAGAACCTTATTCCCTTTTAGCAAGAGGAAAGAGATTTGATAGAGGTATACAAAATTATGAGGGGTATAGATAGGATAAATGCAAGCAGCCTTTTCCACTGAGGTTGGATGGGACTACAACTAGAGTTCATAGATTAAGAGTGAAAGGTGAAATATTTAAGGGGAACCTGATGAAGATCTTCTTCATTCAGAGGGTGGCTCGAGTGCAGAATGTGCTGCCAGTGCAAGTGCTGGATGCAACATCAATTGCAACATTGAAGTTTGGATAAGTACATGGTTGAGAGGGTATGGAGTGCTATGGTGCAGATCAATGGGATGAGCCGGAGTAATAGTTTGGCAAGGATAAGATGTGCTGAAGCACCTGTTTCTGTCCTGTAGTACTCTATGACCATTATCAGTGTCTGCCATTGCAGTTTACTTTCCCCTTTAAGACATCCAGGCACAGTTTAAATTGGCATTGGCTAACTTAACCTGGTTATGGCCACTCACTAAATTGGGACTGTTTTGTCCTCTCCCAAGATAGTAAATAACAGTGTTAGTTTGGAATTGGTGGCATTATGTAATGACGTCCTAGCATGAATGTTTTGTGTGTGCTAACCTTACCAAAGGCGCATGGGTTAATTGCACATCACAATCACAGCACTCATTTTCAGTGTGTATTTTTGACCCCATTATTACATATATGTATTTATGTATTAAATGTATTTCTGGATTAAAAGATAATTAAAATGCAACAATATTATTAATAAAATTGTTTTCTCATTCAGGCTAAGGAAAGTTTGGCAGAAGAGGAAATGCATCATAAAGAACTGTTACCTCACCATATCGCATGGAACAGTGAGTGTAGTATGGGAAAGAGACTGACACATCTGATGTTGATTTTAGCTGGCAGCAAATACCCTGCAGTTTATAATCACCTGGTGACTGAATAACTCTCCTTTGTCTTTCATACTGCCTTATCTTTCACACTGCCTTATCTTTCACAATGAATAAAACTAATTTCCCAAGAGCATGAAAACCATAATTAGGGTCATACATAGTAGTAAGGAATTTTGAGAGGAATCGCCATAATGATAAAGGATACAAGACACCTGAATACATTAGTGCAGATTTTAGTTTGGAGCGGATTAATTTTTAACATAGCAGACCCAGCAGCAGGCCACAGCAACTCTGACAAGAATCATTTGAAATGTTCATTCACCATTGGCAACAAATTTGCAGATGATGCAGAGTGGCTACTAGGCTATGCATTAGCTTCAGACTAAGACGGCTGCGATAGGATATGGTCAGGGGAGGATTCAAAGAATTAAAGGAGTGGAGTTTAGGACAGAGTGGCACCCAAGTTTGTTTTGAGACTCACATCATCTCTTCCTTTCCTCATGTTGTCAGGTTTATACCCAACTGAAGGATGTTTTCTATGTTTCCATACAGCTGCTCTTTTTTTTACCAAATAGGAAAGCTGAGGTGTCTAAGTACTTGGGCCACAGTAATGTGTATAGTGTTCTATTAGCAAAACTGGGTTGTAATTTTCACCAGTTTTTGAGGCTGCTGTTTACTCCAGGGAAATGCTTCTGTCATCTGCTAAATTCTGCCACTTAATATTCTGATTAGCCAATAAATGAGCTGGTAAATTTAGTTAGGAACACAGAAAATGTACAGCACAATACAGGCCCCTCGGCCCACAATGCTGTACTGTACATGTACTTACTTTAGAAATTACCTAGGGTTATCCATAGCCCTCGATTTTTCTAAGCTCCATGTACCTATCCAGGAGTCTCTTAAAAGGCCATATTGTATCCACCTCCACCACAGTAGCTGGCAGCCCATTCCACACACTCACCACTCTGCATAAAAAGCTTACCCCTGACATCCCCTCTGTACCTACTTCCAAGCACCTCTCGTGTTAGCCATTTCAGCCCTGGGAAAAAGCCTCTGACTATCCACACGATCAATGCCTCTCATCATCTTATACACCTCTATCAGGTCACCTCTCATCCTCAGTCGCTCAAGGAGAAAGGGCCAAGTTCACTCAACCTATTCTCATAAGGCATGCTCTCCAATCCAGGCAAAATCCTTGTAAATCATCTCTGCACCCTTTCAATGGTTTCCACATCCTTCCTGTAGTGAGGTGACCAGAACTGAGCACAGTACCAAGTGGGGTCTGATCAGGGCCCTATATAGCTGTAACATTACCTCTCAGCTCCTAAATTCAGTCCCATGATTGATAAAGGCCAATGCTTTCTTAACCACAGAGTCAACCTGCGCAGCAGCTTTGAGTGTCCTATGGACTCGGACCCCATGATCCTTCTGATCCTTCACACTGCCAAGAGATGTACCCCAGGCTACTGTAGGAAGCAAGGAAGGAGATAGCTGAGCCTCTGGCAATGATCTTTGCATCATGAATGGAGATGGGAGAGCTTCCGTAGGATTGGGGGGTTGCGGATATTGTTCCATTATTCAAGAGAGGGAGTAGAGATAGCCCAGGAAATTATAGAAATTATGGTCTATAATTCAGTGGTTGGCCTCTGATCTTCCACACCGCCAAGTCTTACCATTAAAACTATATTTTGCCATCATATTTGACCTATCAAAATGAACCACCTCACACTTATCTGGGTTGAATTCCATCTGCCAGTTCTCAGCCCAGTTTTACATCCTATCAATGTACCACTGTATTCTCTGAAAGCCCTCCACACTATTCATAACACCCCTAACCTTTATGTCATCAGCAAATTTACTAATCATCCCTCAACTTCCTCATCCAGGTCTTTTATAAAAAATCACGGAGAGAAAGTGTCCCAGAACAGATCCCTGAAGCACACCACTGGTCACCAAACTCCATGCAGAATATGACCCATCTACAAACACTCTTAGCCTTCTGTGGACAAGCCAGTTCTGGATCCCATGCCTCCTTACTTTCTCAATAAGCCTTGCATGGGGTACCTTATCAAATGCCTTGCTGAAATCTATATACACTACTGCTCTACCTTCATCAATGTGTTTAGTCACATCCTCAAAAAATTCAATCAGGCTCGTAAGGCACAACCTGCTTTTGACAAAGCCATGCTGACTATTCCTAATATTATGCCTCTCCAAATATTCATAAGTCTTGCCTCTCAGAATCTTCGCTATCAACTTACCAACCACTCACTGGTAAGACTCACTGGTCTATGATTTCCTGGCCTATATCTACTCCTTTTCTTGAATAAAGGAACAACATCTGCAACTCTCCAATCCAACGGTACCTCCGAAGCCAGAGACTCAGCAATCTCCGCCCTTGCCGCTCACTGTAGCTTGAGGTATATTTTGTCTGGTGATTTATCCAACTTGATGCTTTTCAAAAGCTCCAGCACATCCTCTTTCTTAATGTCTACCTGCTCAAGCTTTTCAGTCTGCTGTAAGTCATCCCTACTATTGCCAAGATCCTTTTCCATAGTGAATACTGAACCAAAGTATTTGTTAAGTATGGATCTGATATCTCCCTCAGTTCCATACACACATTTCCACTGTCATACTTGATTGGTCCTATTCCCTCACGTCTTATCCTCTTGCTCTTCAGATACTTTTAGAATGCCTTGGGGTTTTCCTTAATCCTGCCCACCCAGGCATTCTTATGGCCCCTTCTGGCTCTCCTAATTTCTTTCTTAAACTACTTCTTGCTAGCCTTATAATCTTCTAGATCTCTAACATTACCTAGCTCTCTGAACCTTTTGTAAGCTTTTCTTCTTGACTAGATTTTTAACAGCCTTTGTACACCATAGTTCCTGTACCCTACCATTCTTTCCCTGTCTCATTGGAACGTGCCTATTGCAGAACACCACACAAATATCCCTTGAGCATTTGCCACATTTCTGCCGTACATTTCCCTGAGAGCATCTGTTCCCAATTTATGCTTCCAAGTTCCTGCCTGATAGCTTCATATTTCCCCTTACTCCAATTAAGTGCTTTCCTAACTTGTCTGTTCTTATCCCTCTCCAATGCTATGGTAAATAGATAGAATTGTGATCACTATCTCCAAAATGCTTTCCCACTGAGAGATCTGACACCTGACCAGATTCATTTCCCAATACCAGATCAATACAGCGTCTCCTCTTGTAGGCTTATCTACCTATCAGGAAGGCTTCCTGAACACACCTAACAAACTCCTCCGCATCTAAATCCCTTGCTCCAGGGAGATGCCAATCAATATTGGGAAAATTAAAAGCTCCCTCCCTGTTATTATTGCATCTTTCCAGAATCTGTCTCCCTCTCTGCTCCTTGATGTCCCTGTTACTACTGGGTGGTCTATAAAAAACACCCAGTAGTGTTATTGACCCCTTCTTGTTCCTAACTTCCACCCACGGCAACTCAGTAGACAATCCCTCCATGACTTCCTCCTTTTCTGCAGCCATGACTCTATCTCTGATCAGCAGTGCCACACCCCACCTCTTTTGCCTCCCTCACTGTCCTTTCTGAACCATCTAAAGCCTGGCATTCTAAGTAGCCATTCCTGCCCCAGAGCCATCCACATATGGCCACAAGATCATAGCTCCAAGTACTGATCCATGCTCTAAGCTTATCTGCTTTGTTCTTGCATTAAAATAGACACATCTCAAACCATCAGTCTGAGCGTATCCCTTATCTATCACCTGCCTATCCTCCCTCTCACACTGTCTACAAGCTTTCTCTATTTGTGAGCCAACCACCCCATCCTCCGTCTCTTCAGTTGGGTTCCCAGCCCCTGTGATTCTGGTTTAAATTCATAGATAAGTGAGTAAATTAGTATTTAATTACTCCAATTTCCAGTGCACGTGTAAAACTAAACTGTCCCTATAGTCACGTGAATTTAGTTGAAGATCTTGTGCCCAAGATCTTTAGGCACAAACTAACGGAGATGGGAGTAGACGCTCACATGGTGGATTGGATAGTGGACTACTTGACAGATAGACCTCAGTATGTGCGGTTGGGAGACTGTAGGTCTGACACGGTGGTCAGCAGCACAGGAGCGCCGCAGGGGACCGTGCTCTCTCCGGTCCTGTTCACCCTGTACACATCAGACTTCCAATATAACTCGGAGTCCTGCCATGTGCAGAAGTTCGCTGATGACACGGCCATAGTGGGGTGTGTCAGGAATGGACAGGAGGAAGAGTATAGGAAACTGATACAGGACTTTGTGATATGGTGCAACTCAAACTACCTGCGTCTCAATATCACCAAGACCAAGGAGATGGTGGTGGACTTTAGGAGATCTAGGCCTCATATGGAGCCAGTGATCATTAATGGAGAATGTGTGGAGCAGGTTAAGACCTACAAGTATCTGGGAGTACAGTTAGACGAGAAGCTAGACTGGACTGCCAACACAGATGCCTTGTGCAGGAAGGCACAGAGTCGACTGTACTTCCTTAGAAGGTTGGCGTCATTCAATGTCTGTAGTGAGATGCTGAAGATGTTCTATAGGTCAGTTGTGGAGAGCGCCCTCTTCTTTGTGGTGGCGTGTTGGGGAGGAAGCATTAAGAAGAGGGACGCCTCACGTCTTAATAAGCTGGTAAGGAAGGCGGGCTCTGTCGTGGGCAAAGTACTGGAGAGTATAACATCGGTAGCAGAGCGAAGGGCGCTGAGTAGGCTACGGTCAATTATGGAAAACCCTGAACATCCTCTACATAGCACCATCCAGAGACAGAGAAGCAGTTTCAGTGACAGGTTGCTATCGATGCAATGCTCCTCAGACAGGATGAAGAGATCAATACTCCCCAATGCCATTCGGCTTTACAATTCAACCGCCAGGAGTAAGATATGTTAAAGTGCCGGGGTTAGGACTCAATGTATTTAAGTAAACTACTTAAGAACTTTTTAAAAGCTATTATTAATGCTATATAATTAATTATTAATTAATAAGTGTATGGGACATTGGAAAAAATGTTGAATTTCCCCATGGGGATGAATAAAGTATCTATCTATCTATCTATCTATCTATCTATCTAGATTTGTGTCTTACTATGAAGTCGCTATTGATAATTATGAATAATTATTTACCCTGTTCTGTCAAAAACTGTTTGGATGATAACATTTGGTTTGGGGCAAAATCACAGTAAATACTTAACTATTAAAACTAGAAATGTAGAGTAGGTAAGAGTACCTTTGTTGTTTAACCTCACGTATCTATTGTATAACCCTAACCAAATTGAATTAAGAATACTTTACTCAACCCTAACTATCATTCTTCAACTTGCAATGACAACAGATCTATAGTATTGTGCAAAAGTCTTAGGTACTCTAGCTATATAGATGTGCCCAAGACTTTTGCACAGTAATGTATATCCTATTGTACATCCTAAATCCTTAGTGTACAATAATGCATAACTTTTGAACTAGCAAGTATATATTGTGATTATACTTTTATAATTTATATATATATTTTATAATTTATTTATTATTACATTCAGTGGCCACTTTATTAGGTACAGGAAGTAGGTTTGTAGTCTTCTGCTGCTGTAACCCATCCACTTCAAGGTTCGACGTGTCGTGCATTCAGAGATGCTCTTCTGCACACCGCTGTTGTAACATGTGGTTATTTGAGTTAATGTCACCTTTCTGTCAGCCTGAATCTGTCAGGCTATTCTCCTTTAACTTCTCTCAGCAATAGAGTTTTCACCCATAGAACTGCCGCTCACTGGATGTATTTTTATTTCTCCTACCATTGTCTGTAAACTCTAGAGACTGTTGTGCATGCAAATCCTTGAAGGTCAGGAGTTTTGAGATCCTCCATGATAGCACCAACAATCATTCCACAATCAAAATCACTTAGATCACTTTTTTTACACATCCTGATGTTTGGGCTGAACAACATCTGAACCTTTTGACCATGTCTGCATGATTTTATGCATTGAGCTACTGCCACATGATTGGCTGATCAGATATTTGCATTAATAAGCAACTGGACCTAATAAAGTGGCCATTGAAATTATATTTGTTGATAATTTTGATGTTTAAAAAAAAAATTATATACAAGTTATAATTTTATGATCCATGTTGTGTTCAGTAATAAGCAACTGGTTAAAATGTTTTCACTGGTTTTGTATTTTGCTAATGAAAGAGAAGAGTGCATCATCTTAAACTCCTTTCTCTTTCACCCAGCCAAATCGACAGCCAGCGAAGCTCAACCTCCTGACATGTCAAGTGAAGCCGAGTTTAGAAGATAAAAAATGTTTTGACCTCATTTCACGTATGATTGATTATTTCAATTTTTTGTCCCTTGTTGAATGTTTGGTTGTTCTGTAGCCATCACTCTATGAATTATGTTGATTAATATAACTTATTTGTGATTAGCATCTGGTTTATAGTTTGCAGTGCGCGAGTTTCTACATACAGGAATATAATGATACCCTTCCAGAGTAGTGTTCTCAGGATTATTTGTTAGTTGTGTATCCTATCATTATTTTTCTTGTTGGATTCACTGCCCAGAGTTAAAATCAAGTAACTTGTTTGCCACAATAATCATTAATGCCATTGTTTGCAAAAATAAAGGATTTCTCCTTTTTCTAAAAAAAAGCAGGTGGTCATATCATGAAATAACCAGTTGTAAATGCAAAAGCAAGGATGTAATGTGCATTATAAAGCACTGGTGAGGATTCAGTTGAAGAATTGAATTGTGAACAGTTTTGGGCCCTTCCTGGAGGCACACATCTTTTTAACTCCCTATGCTCAGAGGTCAACTTTTCATGACTTTTATATGGAAATCTGAATTAAAACAAACAAGTTTATTGACAAACTGAAGACATTTTGCAATGCCATCTCAGTTTTGATGATTGTACATATTTTGAAGAATAACATTCACCTTTTCACGGATTTCACTTTGCTTTCATCATCTTTGCAAGATGGAAGTGACTACTCTTTATGGCTGGAACCTGCCAATTTGTGGATTGTTCAATTTATTCCAGACAATAGAGTGAAGACCTATTTGCTTCAGTGCCGGACAATCTAGAGAAGACCCCCCCCCCCAGGGTCTTGAGTTACGAATTGGTCTTAGACCAAAAGTTTTAAAAAAGTATTGTTATAATTTGATGTTATTAAGTTGCTAAGTAAACAAATGGCAGGTGTTTGTATGTTAACAGTAAAATATTTGTTTAGCATAATGCCCCAGTAAAAATAAACAGTTGATACACAATTAAAATAAAAGGGGAAGAGTGTGCCGTATAGCCTACAGTATAATAAGTGACTACTTTATGTTTTAGTAATACGTCGTTGAATTTGCTATTAGGCGCATATTGAACATGCCCTTTTAGGTGCATATTGATCCGTATGTGTGTGCCGAGTTCGGTTTCTTCCAGTAAAGAACCATGAACCTTAGCTCCCGTCTCCAGCATTTTTATTAATAGCATTGTTGTGTAACCAGGCCACATACACAACTCGTAGGATTGAGTTCAAGAGCCGAGAGGTAATGTTAAAGCTATATAGGACCCTAGTCAGACCCCACTTGGAGTACTGTGCTCAGTTCTGGTTGCCTCACTACAGGAAGGATGTGGAAACCATTGAAAGGATGCAGAGGAGATTTACAAGGATGTTGCCTGGATTGGGGAGCATGCCTTATGAAAACAGGTTGAGTGAACTTGGCCTTTTCTCCTTGGAGCGACAGAGGATGAGAGGTGACCAGATAGAGGTGTATAAGTTGATGAGAAGCATTCAATGTGTGGATAGTTAGAGGCTTTTTTTCCAGGGCTGAAATGACTAACATAAGAGGGCAGAGTTTTAAGGTACTTGGAATTAAGTATAGAGGAGATGTCAGGGGTAAGATTTTTACTCAGAGAGTGGTGAGTGCGTGGAATGGGCTGCCAGCAACGGTGGTGGAGGCGGATACGATAGGGTCTTTTAAGAGACTCCTGGATAGATACATGGAGTTTTGAAAAATAGAGGGCAATGGGTAACCGAAGGTAATTTCTAAACTAAGTACATATTTGGGACAGCATTGTGGGCCGAAGGGCCTGTATTGTGTTGTAGGTTTTCTATGTTTCTATGAAATTTAACATGGGGTTAAGTTCAATTTAATTGAACACCACTAATTTTTCTAGATGCACCTTTGAAAGCATCCTATCTGGAGCCATCACAGCTTGATATGGTAGCTGTTCTGTTCAAGACCACAAGAAATTGCAGAGAGTTGTGAACTCAGCTCAGTCACTCACAAAAACCAACTTCCCCTCCGTGGACTCTGACTACACTTCTCAATGCCTCAATAAAGCAGTCATCATAATCTCACCCCAGATGTACATACTCTTTCCATATCCTTTCTATCAGACAGAATACACAAAAACTTGAAAGCATGCATTACCAAGCTCAAGGACAGTTTCTATCCCACTGTTATAAGACTGTTAAATGAATCTCTTGTACATTGAACTCTTGACATCACAATCTACCTCATTACAGCCATTGCACTTTATAGTCTACCTGTACTGTACTTTCTCAAGAACTGTAACCATAACACCATATTCTGCATTCTTTTACTGCTTTCCCCATGTACTTTCTCAGAGTACATGTGTTTTATTTTAAGTGGATGGCACACAAGACTATGTTTCTCACTGTATCTCAGTACATGTGACAATATACTAATGCTAATCCTTCCCAGTGAATATCTTCTGAATCCTCTCAATGCAATCCATCCTACACTGTGAATGTGAATTGAATTGAATTGACTTTATTTCTTACATCCTTCACGTACGAGGAGTAAAAATCTTTCCGTTACGTCTCCTTCTAAATGTGTAATATGCAATCACAGTAATTTACAATAAATAGAATAGTCAATGTAACATAGAATACACTCAAATCAGTGTGAGTTAATCAGTCTGATGGCCTGGTGGAAGAAACTGTCCCAGAGCCTGTTGGTCCTGGCTTTTGTGCTGTGGTACCATTTCCCGGATGGTAGCAGCCGGAATAGATTGTGGTTGGGGTGACTCGGGTCCCCAATGATCCTATGAGCCCTTTTAACACACACATCTTTGTAAATGGCCTGAATAGTGGGAAGTTCACAACTACAGATGCGCTGGGCTATCCGTACCACTGTCTGCAGAGTCCTGCGATTGAGGGAGGTACAGTACCCACACCAGCCGATCAGGATACTCTCAATTGTACCCCTGTAGAAAGTTGTGGTGAATGGAACTGTAGACATTGCTCTAATTGTGGCCTATCAGATGTCTGATAATTTGCATCTTAACCTCCCTGCACCTACGTGCATTCCTGCACGTTAAAATAAAGGTTCTGTGCAGATACAAGCCATTGAAATAAGCAAATCTGTTGTAGAGAGTAGTGAACCCATTTTCTCACTTGTGTCCCTCAGCCTAGTGAATGGCAAATCATTATTATGCAACACTGCGTCCTGATGAAGGGTCTCAGCCCGAAATGTCGACATTTTATTACTTACCATAAATGCTACCTGACCTGCTGAGTTTCTCCATCATTTTGTGCGTGTTACTCTGGATTTCCAACATCTGCAGAATTTCTGGTGTTTATCATTATAATGCAAAATGGAATTATGTGTTCTTGATTTTATTCTGCTTGAGATCTAATATATGGCTATAGATTTGAAGGAGAATGAATTCCATGATATAATTTTATATCTCATTCAGTTTTCCTTTTGCTTTTAGATAACCGCACTTATCATTTCCTGGCAGATGATGAGCTGGACTGTATGGCGTAAGTAGAGAGCTGAGCAGTTATGCATTAACAGATGCAGATAACAAATTGTTGAGAGTGTTAAAAAGCTCTCAGTCTGAAGAAACAAATTATTTCATAATCTGAGAGTTTAGCTAGCTTTACAAGCCAAACACATCTGTATAAACTGATCTGTAGTTCATTAAAATTTAACATTTGGTACTGCTTGCACAGTGTTTAAATGGCCCATAACAATTCAGCTTGTAGTCATTGTTGCTGCCAACATGTTCATGGAGGAAGGAATGGTAATTACAGCCCTGCAGAAGGTTAAGGAACAGCTTTATTTTTTTGAGATAGTTGTACCTTATCCAGAGGGCACAGCATCAGAATAGATGGACACGAGGAAATCTGCAGATGCTGGAAATTCAAGCAACATACACAAAAAGCTGGTGGAACGCAGCAGGCCAGACAGCATTTATAGGGAGAAGCACTGTCGACATTTCGGGCCAAGACCCTTCGTCAGGACTAACTGAAAGGAAAGATAGTAAGAGATTTGAAAGTAAGAGGGGGAGAGGAAAATGCAAAATGATAGGAGAAGACTGGAGGGGGTGGGGTGGAGCAGAGAGCCGGAAAGGTGATTGGCAAAAGGGATACAGAGCTGGAGAAGGGAAAGGATCATGGGACGGGAGACCTAGGGAGAAAGACAGGGGGAGGGGAGCACCAGAGGGAGATGGAGAACAGGCAGAGTGATGGGCAGAAAGAGATGGACATTCATTTAGAACAGAGATGAGGATGAATTTCTTTAGTCAGAGGATAGTGAATCTGAGGAATTCATTGCCAAGTGAAATGCCAACTGTGAAGGTCAAATCATTAGATGTATTTAAAGCAGAGGTTGATAGGTTCACAATTAGTAAAGACATCAAAGGTTATGGGGAAAAGGTAGGAGAATGGGGTTGAACAGGAAAATAAATCAGCCAAGATCAAATGACGGAGAAGAATTGGTTGGCCAAATAGCCTATTTATTTTTCTATTTATTATGGTCTTACATAGAATGGGCTTGGCTTCCACTTACCAACTTAAAGCTGGATGTTATTCAGTTCATCCTACATGTTGTAAGGGCAACTTCATTTCTGGACAAGTTTAAATGTATCTGAACACTGTGGAATGTATTTTTTGTTTTTACAGTACTGTCCAAAAGTCTTAGGCACCCTAGATGTTTAATATATATTTTGTTTTAGATGGGGTTTTTTTTGTCTTCTGCATTAGTATCAGTAGAAAAGAGCAAATTTTAGTTTTCCAAACATTTTCCCCAAAAAAATAATGTTCCAGAGAAATGTTTGTATTTAGTTAAGGAAAGCAACATATTAAGTATGAACTGTTTTTCCAAATAAAACTTGATTACTTTGTAGGTATATAGCCTAGTTCATAATTAAACGAAGATAACATGGTTTACAGTACAGGCAACACAGGTTAAATTCCTGCCAGGAGTTTGAATGTTCTTCCCATGGCTGCATGGGTTTCCTCTGGGTGCTCCAGTTTCCTCCCACAGTCCAAAGATGTACCAGTTGGTAGGTTAATTGGTCATTGTAAGTTGTTCTGTGATTAGGCTAGGGTTAAATTGGGGGATTGCTGGGCAGTGCAATTAATAGGGCCTATTCCAAGCTGTATCTCAATAAAAATACATAAGCAAACAGGATGTTAATGATCAATGACATAATGAGTTGTGTGAACTGAACTGACTAACTGAAACAGAATCAGGTATAAAAGGAATCAAAATGGGTGAAGAACAACCAAACTAAAAATTGAGGGTGTGGCGGATGTGACAGTATAACCTTCAAATCATCAATTCTTACACCATCGCAAGAGTAAGCAGAGTAACCGGACACAAGGTGGTTATCCTGCATCAGCAAGGTCTCTCCCAAGGAGAAATTTCACAGTAGACAGGAGTTGCAAGATGTGCTGTCCAAGCTCTTCTGAAGTAGCAAAAAGAAGCAGGTAAGGTAGAGGTCTAGAAAGTTAGTGGTGGGCAACAGGAACTGAGTGTAGCAGATGAGAGATACATCAAACAGACGTCCTTTCTAAGTATAAAGAAGTTCAGCACTGCTATCAGTTCTGAACTCATGGAAACCATTGGAACCCAAGCACACCCCTCTATAGTCCAAAGAAGTTCAGAAGAGGTCTTCATAGAAGAGTTGCTGCCAAAAAGCCATTCCTCCAAAGTGGAAACTTGCCTATGCACAAAAACACAAGGACTGGGGTTCTGAAGAATGGCAGCAAGTGCTCTGGACTGACGAGTCAAAATTTCATATTTTTTGCTCAAACGGGACAGTTTGTCCGTAGAAGAGCTGAGGGCATTACATGGATGAGAGTCCGCAGCCAAGAGTGAAGCACAGCAGAGGTTCCCTGCAGGTTTGGGGCTGCATTTCTGCAAATGGAGTTGGCGATCTGGTCAGAATTAATGGAAACCTCAATGCTGAGAAGTACAAGCAGATTCTCATCCATCATGCAAGGTGTCTGATTGGTCCCAACTAAATTCTGCAGCAGGACAAAGACTTCATACACATCGCTAAGATTATAAAGAGCAATTTTCAGCCAAAATAAGAAAAAGGATTTCTGCAACAGATGGTATGGCCTTCACAGAGCCCTCAACATCATCAAGGCTGAAGAGACAGAAGTAAGTGAGATAGCCAAAGACTGCAGAAGAACTATAGCAAGCTCTCCAAGGTGCTCGCAACAATCTACCAGCCGAATTACTTATAAACCTGTGCAATAGTGTTCCTAAAATACAGTTTTAAAGGCAAAGGGTGGTCACACCAAATAGGATATGATTTAGTTTTTTACTGTTTACTGCTCTTTATAGTTTTTTAAAATATTTACGGACTTTTCATTTCATTATTTTTGGAAGCATCTTCACTTAACAGATTTACTTATAGTGTCACTTCCCCGTCTTTTAGCTGTCACACTCAGACTTAACTACATATAGTAATGATCATCATCTCCTGTTGGGATGTAGCAAGAAAGCTGCTGCTCGCAAATTAGCAACCTTTTATACTCCATTAGATAACTGATAACACAGTCAATAGGAAAGAAACTCAATCAGAATTATGACACTGTCATTTGTCTCATACACAGAATTCTCCAAATTTGCAATCAGATACTACCGTCTGTAAGTACGTTATTAAAATTTGGTCTCTCATCTTACATTTCCTAGATCCAGGTATACTTTTTTAAAAAACTTTATAGTTATTATATGTATAGTATTGTACAGCGTAGTGAGGGCTGGACAGTATTGTAGCATTTAGTGTAACACTTTATAGTGCCTGTGATCAGCAATCAGAGTTCAATTCCTGTTGCTGTTTGTAAAGAATTTGTATGTTCCCCATGACCGCGTGGGTTTCCATAGGTTTCCTATCACATCCTAAAGATGGGTTAGTAAGTTGCAGGCTTGCATTGTTGGCACAGGAAGCGTGGTGACACTTGTGAACTGCCTCAAGCATATCCTCAGTCTATGTTGATCAATGACACAAATGACACATTTCTCTGTGTGTTTCGATGTACTTGTGACAAATAAAGCTAATCTCTTTAATCTGTATCATTATGTAATAACTTTTATCAGGATCAAATTCCTTCTGCTTTTTCTCTGCCCACGTTTTAATTGAGTCAGCAAGGAAGTTAAGCAGGGCAGTGGCAGATTACTTTAATTCTCCGAGGTGAAGAATTTTGAGAGATCTAATAAGGGTAGTTAGACTCAATAATCACCTTGTTAAATACAGGAGTGGAACCTGGTGTGGTTTTCTGCTGCTGTTGCCCATCCATGCACACCGCTATTGTAACGTGTGGTTATTTGAGATATTATCACCTTCCTGTCAGTTTAAATCTGTCTGGCCAATCTCCTTTACCTCTCTCATTAACAAGGCATTTTCACCCACGTAACTTACACTTACTGGATTTTTTTTTGTTTTTCACACCATTCTCTGTAAACTCAAGAGACTGTTGTATGTCAAAATCCCAGGAGATCAGCAGTTTCTGAGATATTTAAACCACCCTGTCTGGCACCAACTATCATTCCATGGTCAAAGTCATTTGGATCACATTTCTTCCCCATTCTGATGTTTGGTCTGAATAACAACTGAACCTCTTGACCACATCTGCATGGTTTTATGCATTGAGTTGCTGTTGCATGATTGGCTGGTTAGATATTTTCATTGATGAGCAGATATACATGTGTTACCTAATAAAGTGGCCACTGAAAGTATCTGCTCTGCGTGATAGGGCTCTAGATATGAACTTATTATAATATTACTCTTCATTTTAATCAAGGTGGATTTCTGTTTTAACGAACTGCAAGCAAGAAGCTCTAAATATGGCTTTCCATGAAGAGCACAATAGTGCAGAGAGTAGTATTGAAGACCTAACTAAAGCCATCATTGAAGATATCCAACATATGCCTGGGAATAGCGAGTGCTGTGATTGTGGAGCACCAGGTAAGACAATAGTGTGAATGAAATGGTTCCAAATTAAGAACGTAAAGTGACAGATATTCAGCAGGTCAAGCCAGTTAATGTTTCAGGCTGGTGGCCTTCCATCACAACTTACAAATTCTACTTTAAAAATAGGGGCATAATATGAGGAAGTCCTAAATTTAATGGATGTTTACCAATCTTCCACCTCGTGTTCTCCTCCAGGTCAAAACACTGTAACTCATGCCTAGAGCTTTTGGGATTATTTTGGGCTGCAGTATTCCAGTAAATTTGGCACACCCCTATTGAATTTAGGGAAGTAGTGAACTTGCCAATGGTACACCATCTTGTGCATTACTGAAATAAAACCTGCTTAATTCAGCCCTGTGTTTTTATAGAAATGTTAAATACTTTAAAAAAGTGTTCTCTTAGAACAGGCATTCCCAACCTTTTTTATGCCATGGACCAATACCATTAAGCAAGGGGTCTGTGGATCCCTGGTTAGCAATCCCTGTCTTAGAAGATGCACAAAAGAGTTTATTCAACAAAATTAGACTACATTGATTGGTAAGTAACATACCAGCAAGGAGTGAAAAATAATCAATTAAACACAATCCCCATTTAACAAGTTGTGAGACTCATATTAGTATTATTGTGGTAGTACTCCTTCTCAGTACAAGAAGCATCTCAAATTCAGGCATTTGGAATTCATACCTGGTTGAAGAGCAAACAGAGTAAAACAACCATCTGTGATATTATGACTGGACACTTATTAAAACCATTCAGCTGAGAGAAATATACAGTCTTAAGTGCACTTCAGCATTCTTGGAAGTAAGCAAAATAATTTATTCAAATTCAGTTTAAAATTACCTCCACTGTTCAAAATTAATGCATTGGGAGTTTACTAATTGCTAAAATGTACAATTAAATAAAAGTGGACACATTATTTGGAACTAGATAGGTTTTTCTTTTGGCTTAATCATTTGAAAGCATTATTAGTGTATATGTTGACTGTATTACAGCCTCTCTCACAGCACATTGTGATTAACTTATGTCATTTGAATCTTATTGTGCCTTAGTGAGCATTTCTGATAGTTAAATATATTTTCTGCTAATGTTTCCTCGCAGATCCAACTTGGCTTTCTACCAATCTCGGAATCCTGATTTGTATAGAATGTTCTGGAATTCATCGGGAGATGGGTGTGCATTGCTCTCGAATACAATCTCTCTCACTGGACAAGCTGGGAACCTCGGAACTCCTGGTAAGATTCTTCCAATTTTTTAATTTAATACCCTCTTGTGGAATTTTTTTGTTAAAAGGGTAAGGTGTTCTTTTAAACAACCACCATGCCTCTGATATTTATAGGGAGGAACACAGAAGCAAAGATAAGTTGTTGGCTCTTTGAGCTTATTCTGCTCTTCACTGATCTGTGACCTTACTCTGTGCGTTTGATTTTTCGCTGAGTACCTTTACAACTCAATTTCAAACGTTAGAAAGACAAATGAGTAGGTAATGCGACCTGCCATGACTCCATTATTCGTTTAGATCACAACAGATCTTTTACCTCAACAACTTTCAATTACCTGGTTTTGACTACCTTATTTTCACCATGTGTGTCCAGTCCTTACTCAGTTCTATCCCCCATTCACTTCTATCCCCAACTAGAAGATCTTAAAGCTCTCTGTTCTTTTCACAATAAAAGACCATCCAGTTCCCCTCCACCACCACACTCCTCTGTCGGTAGGCCTGGTCCCAACAATTTCTCCTTCAGCTTCTCCCCCCCTTTCAAAACTCAAGGACGAGCTGTGGGTACCCACATGGGCCTCAGCTATGCCTGCCTTTTCATTGGTTACATGGAACAGTCCATGGTCTACGCCTTCTCAGTAAATACTCCCCAACTCTTTCTGTGCTACATTGATACTTCATGCACCCAAGCTGAGCTCGTCAATTTCATCAACTTTGTCTCTAACTTCCACCCTGCTTTTAAATTCACCTGGTCCATTTCAGTCACCTCTCTCTCCTTTCTGGATCTCCTTGTCTTCCTTCTGGAGACAAACAGTCGACCAATATCTTTTACAAATCTACCAATTCCCATGGCTATCTTGACTATACCTCTTCCCACTGTCTCTGATAAAAATGCTATTCCCGTTTCTCAGTTCCTTGTTTCTGCTACGACGTAGCTTTCCCTTTTAGGATATCAGAGATGTCCAACACTTCAAAGAAAGGGGTTTTCCTTCCTTCACCATTGATGCTGCCCTCACCCACATCTCCTCCAATTCCCCAACATCTGCGCTCACCTCATCTTCCTGCTGTCTTAATAAAGATAGAATTCCTTTTGTCCTCATCTACCACCCCATGAGCCTTTGCATCCAACACATCACTCACTGCAACCTCTGCCATCTTTGACAGAATCCTATCACCAAACATGTATTTACCTTCCTCATCCCCCTCCATTCTCCACTTTCTACAGGGATCGCTCCCTCTGAGATTCCCTTGTACATTCATCCCTCCCCACTAATCTCCCTCCTGGCACTTACCCTGCAAGCGAAAGAAATGCTACACCTGCCCATTCATTTCCTCCCTCACTTTATTTCAAACAGTCCGGATGAGTCAAACCTTCACTTGTGGATCTGTTTGGGGTCCTCATTTGTATCTGGTGTTCCCAATGTGGTCTTTTTTACATTAGTGAGACCCATCGTAAATTTGGGAATCGTTTCATTGAGCACCTCCACTCTATTCACCAAAAATGGAACTTCTTAGTGGTAAACATTTTAATTCTGATCCCCATTCCCATTCCTACATGCCAGTCCACGGCCTCTTAGTTTGCCAAGATGAGGCCACCCTCAGGGTGGAGGAGCAACATGCCATATTCCATAGGGTAGCCTCCAAGCTGATGGCATGTACATCAGTTTCTCCTTCTGTTAATTTTTTTTTCCTTTCCCCTCACCCTTCCCTCTTCTTCTATTCCCCAAGCTGGCCTCTTATATTTTCCTCACCTGCCTATCACTTCCTCCTGGTATCTTCCTCCTTCTCTTCCTCCCATGGTCCACTCTGCTCTATCAGATTTCTTCTCCAGCCCTTTACCTTTCCCAACCACCTAGCTTCACCTATCACCTTCTAGCTAGTCACCCTTCTCATCCCTCCACCTTTTTATTTTAGCATCTTTCCCCTTCCTTTTCAGTCTTGGCCCGAAACATCAACTCTATTATTCTTCTCCATAGATGCTGCCTGACCTGCTGAGTTCCTCCAGCATTTTCTGTGTGTTGCTTTGGATTTTCATCATCTGCAGAATTTCTTGTGTTTATATCTTTTATCTAAATGTTCTTTTTATCTAGCCGCATATCCCTTGTTCCTTTCTTATCAAAAAAGCTATCAATCTCTAACTTAAAGGAGCTCAATGAGAAATTCTCCACTTCCCTGTTGGCAAAGAATTCCAAAGATTCACTACCTTCTGGGTGAATTATTTTTTCTTATCTTGGGCCTCAGTGAACAGTCCTTTATTTTGAGGCTGTGAGCCTTGGACCTAAACATCCTAGCCATCTGAAATATCCCAACATATTTTTCTGCCAAATTCTGTGAGAATTTTACATGTTTCAATGAGATCACCTCTCATTCCTCTAAACACCAAAGAATGTATAACCAGTCTACTGAATCTGATAGTACAGAAAATGCAAGAATTTTTCAGTCAATAATGGTGAGCTTCAAATTATGTGAGCTCACTAATATATTTAAGACAATTTGGTGTTTTTTTTTTAGTCAATTCAGTTTTACCAAATTAAAAACAGAGACGGTAATCTTGAATACTAAATAACATATTATTTCTGAAGTTTACTAGGCAGATTAATAATTGGAACAGACAAGATGGGCCAAAGCACTGTTTTAGTGTTGTGTTTTATGACTCTATGGTTGTGTTGGAAAAATTATGTAAAAAAATAAGTTTTGATGTGCTTATGTTGCAGTTGGCCAAGAATGTTGGAAATACAAAGTTTAATGAACTTTTGGAGGCCGGTCTTCCAAGTTTATCACTAAAGCCAAGTACAGACAGTCCCATGTGAGTCAAAATCAAAAGGAAGTTTGAGATATTTAAAAAACTGCTGATGTTAATTGGTGAAGGCTAGCATTTTTTCACAGTTCATTCTTGTGTTAGCACTGTGTCTGCTTCATGTAATTGCTAATTTATCCTTCAAAGTCCTTTCCTTAACCATTGATATCTAAAATGGCAGAACACCATGGAATTATTTTGCGTATCCTGCCTATTTGCCTGTTATAGAAACATGAATGCCTTTGAATGGAAAAGCCTACACAGTGTGTCCAGTCCATTATCGGAAAAGCCCTCCCACTGTTCAGCACATCTACAAGGAGCACTGCCACAAGAAAGCAGCATCCATCATCAAGAACCCCCATCAACTTCTCACTGTTGCCATCAGGAAGGAGGTACAACAGCTTAAGGTCCCACAGCTTTAGGTCCCACGCTACCAGGTTCAGGAACAGTTATTACTGATCAACCATCAGACTTCTGAACCAGAGGGGATAACTTCACTCACCTCAACGCTGAATTTATCCCACAACCTACAGACTCACTTTTGAGGTCTCTTAAGGAATTTTTTTTTTAAATTTTTTTATTTGCACAGTTTGTCTTCTTTTGCACATCGGTTGTTGGTCAGCTTGTAGCTTTTTATTCTATTACATTTCTCTATTCTACTGTAAATGCCTGTAAGAAAATTAATCTCAAGGTAGAATATGGAAATAATAAATTTACTTTGAATTGGAATTGTTGTTTGCCAGCAAGGTGGTAACAACAGAATATGTGAGATTTGCAAGTTGAATTAGCAGAACAAGTTATGCATTTGAAATCTTTTCCTTTAATATTTGCACAGAGAAATTTTAGTAATTGTCATTAAAATCCAAATTAACACATATAAAATACCAGAGTAACTCAGCAGGTCAGGCAACATCAATGGAAAGGAATACACATTTGACATTTCAGGCTGAGACCCATCATCAGGACTATACTGGAAAATATTAAAATCTTTTATAGCATTTGTAACTTTTCAAAGTTCAAAGTAAATTTATTATCAAAGTACATGTATAGCACCATAAACACAAGATTCTGCAGATGCTGAAAAGTCAGAGCAACACACACAAAATGCTGGAGGAATTCGACAGGTCATGCAGCACCTATGGAAATGAATAAATAACCGACATTTCAGCTCAGGCCCTTCTTCCTGAAGGGTTTCAGTCAAAATTTTGATTATTTATCCTTTTCCAAAGATGTTGGCTGACCTGCTGAGTTCCTCCAGCATTTTGTGTGTGCTTCTTTATGTATCACCATATACAACCCTGAGATTCATTTTCTTGCAGGCATACTCAGTAACTCCAATAACCATAATAGAATCAATAAAAGACTGCACCCAACTGTCCAAATATAAAAGAAAGGAAAAAAGAAATAACAAATGAATAATACCGAGAACATGAGATGAAGAGTCCCTGGAAGTGAGTCTTTAGTTCAATGATGGGTTGAATGAAGATGAGAGAAGTTATGCCCTCTGGTTCAAGAGCCTGATGGTTGTAGGATAATAACTGTTCCTGGACCTTGTGGTGTGGGTCCTGAGGCTCTTATACCTTCTTCCTGATGACAGCAGTGAGAAGAGTATATCCACTATTTTTTGTGGGATTTTCCATTAAGGGCATTCAGTCTATATCAGGCCATGATGCAACCAATAAATGTTCCACCACACATCTGTAGAAGTTCTAGGCGTCATGCTGAATCTTTGCTAACTTCTAAGGAAGTAGAGGCAGACAGCAAACTGCTTCAGTAATTTAAAATGCTAGAAATCAAAATCAAAAACAGAAATTGCTTTCAGCACCAGGCAAGTTATGCAGCATCAATAAGTAAAGAAACACTGCTACTTCAGTGGCTAATACAAGGGGGGTATAATTTTAAGACAATTGGAGGAACATATACTGAAGATGTCAGAGGAAGAGCTTTACACAGAGATTGGTCATTGCATGGAATGCACTGCCAGGGATGATTGATGGTAGAAGCAGATACATTGTAGACATTTTAAAGGTAAATGGATGATAAATAAATGGAGACCAATGTGGGAGGGAAGGGTTAGATTGAGCTCAGTAGATTAGAAGATTGGTACAACATCATGGGCTGTAAGGCCTCTACTGTGCTGTGTAGTTCCATGTTCTAAAATCTAAACTGATTGAGATGTTCTGCTATTTTAAAGGGCAATACGGAAAGATTACATTGTTTCAAAGTATGTAGATCGTCAATATGTGAAACAGAGCACTGGCACCCCTGTGACAAAGCTGAATAATTTGTACGTTGCTGTGAAAGGCAAGGATATATTTGCACTGATACAGGCCTATGCAGAAAAAGTCAACCTCAATGAATCACTGCCATTGTTTGATCAGGTAAGAGTGACAGTGCACAGGAATTATTAACAACTGCAGAACAATTTACTGATGGAAAAGTTATATCCATTTATATCATGACTTGTAAAGTTGTAGAGAAACTTCCTCAAGCACAATTAGTTTTTTGATTATTAACTAATGAGTGTTGTAATAATGCTTTTTTTTTCTTTTTGTATTTGCACTGTTTGTTCTCTTTTGCACATTGGTGGTACGTCCACCCTATTAGATGTGGTCTTTATTGCGTTTATTTATATTTATTGTGAATACCCACAAGAAAATGCCTCTCAGCATTGTATATGGTAACATATATGTACTTCGGTCATAAATTTACTTTGCACTTAGCTAAATGACATGATGTTGGTAGTGGTGGCCTGAAATATTCCTGGTTGACATTAATTTGGTTCCACCCATAAATGCCTATAATTTGCTCAAAGAAATAAATCATAATTCAGCTTGAGTGGGAAAGAAAATAAACAGAATGATTTTATCTTAGTATTTGATACTAAAATATGCCATAAGTTCAAGTGCTTCTCAGATATAATATCCTTCACCATGAGAATTCACTAGATATTATGTATCAATGAATGAAAAGCTAAAGGTTAAAATAAATAAAGATAATTAATAATTGCCACAGTATTGACAACAGCAGCATATTATTATAACCATTCTTCCTGTATCTACATTTGATGTGCAGGAACCTGGAGAGACCGCCCTTCATCTCGCTATACTGCATGCCGATCGCACCTCCCTGCATATTGTGGATTTTCTTATTCAAAACTGGTAAGTTTGAATTTTCACACTTAGATACATACTATTAAGCAACAAAAGTCACACTTAGTATGGTAATATCTGTTGCTTTCAACAAGAGAAATGCACTTTGTCTTTTTAAAACTTGCCTGCTCTCCTTTTTCCTTTTCAGGATGTTGTGACATTATAATTATCCACCAAGCAGACCTCAACTCAGTAGTTGTTATCATGAGAAATAAATATTTCCAACAGTTGTGCCAGTTTATTTTTTTTCCGCCATGACATCATTGAGGAATGCCTTTTTTGTAATTCTGTATTTTATTTCCCTTTCTCTAAAGAACGTTAGTGTGGAGAAGGACTTAAGAAAGGATCTCTGGGGCGGCGAGAAGTGTACACAGAGTCCATAGCTTTCGTAATGTGCTGAGCTGTATTCACAATTCTCTGCAGTTGACTTGTGTTAGTGTTGAGAACCTCCAAACTATAACATCAGGAACACATAGCGTTCCTCCTGGGCCAAGGTGCAAAACACAGTACATGCAGTCACACATGCAATTGAAGGGTGTCCGCTTAGAACAGAGCTGAGGAAAAGTTCTTTAGCCAGAGGCTGGTGAATCTGTACAATCCATAGCCACAGATGGCAGTACAGGACTAGTATTGAGTATATTTAAGGCAGAGATTGATAGGTTCTTAATTATTCAGGGTGTCAAAGGTTTAGGAAAGAAGGCAGCAGATTTGGTTTGAGAGGTATAATAAATCAGTCAAAATGGAATGGTGGAGCAATGGGCTGAATGGCCTAATTCTGATCCTATGTCTTATGATCTTGTGGTCTACACACAACTCAGAGCACAGATAGTTGCAATACATTCATAAAAATTAATATTAGCACAGGTCCCTGAATGGCATAGCTTGAAAATTAATGGTGCATGAAATGTTATCCTGGAGCCAGATTTCTGCAGGAGCAAGTATGCAGCAGTTCCTTATCTCGTGCTGGTTCAGCCAAAGATGAAGGCAAACGAGCCTTTCATACATGGCCCCTATTTGCTTCATCCAGAACAACCTGGCTAACAGGAGAACTAAGCCTCAGCTGGAGGCTCTCCACTATGAGGAGGAGAAACCGATGGCTAGCAGTGCCAGAAAATTGCACAGCTTTGTGGCCGAAGGTCTTTTATGGTGCTATAGGTTTTCTTTGTATGCGGATCTGGGGAGACTGCTTATGAGAGGAGTTCACTCTGATGGATTCTCTTAAGCATGTTCTCAATATGTATTTATTATTTATTTATTATTATTATTAGTTGTAATTACACAGTTTGACTATTTATGCACATTGATTATTTGTTCATCTTTGTGTGTTGCTTTTCATTGATTCTGTTGTGTTTCTTTGTATCTACTGTGAATGCCTATAAGAAAATGAATCTCAGGGTGGTAATGGTAGGATATGGTAATTATTAACTTAAGGAGAAGGAAACTGGAGGTCCTTGAGCCAGTCCTCACTGGAGGATCAGAGGTGGAGAGGATCAGCAACATTAAGTTCCTCGGTGTTATCATTTAGGAGGATCTGCCCTGGGCCCAGCACATAAGTGCAATTACGAAGAAAGCACGGCAACACCTTTATTTGCTTAAAAGTTTGTAAAGATTTGGCACGACATCTAAAACTTTGTCAAACCTCTATAGATGTGTGATAGAGAGAATATTAACTGGTTGCATCACAGGCAAGAACGGAAGCACCAACACCCTTGAATAGAAAATCCAACAAAAAATAGTGGATACGGTCCAATCCATCACAGGTGAAGTCAGCCACACCATTGAACACATCTACATGGAGTATTGTCACAGGAAAGCAGCGTCCATCATCAGCGACCCACACTGCCCAGGACATGCTCTCTTCTCACTGTTGTTATCAGGAAGAATGTACAGGAACCTCGAGACTCACACTGCCAGGTTGAGGAACAGTTAATCCCCTCAAACATAGGCTGTTGAACCAGTTGGAATAACTTCACTTGACCCATCATTGAGTTATTCCCACGACCTATGGACTCACTTTCAATGACTCTTCACCTTATGTTCTCAATATTTACTGCTTGCTTGCTTATGTATTTATTTAGTTGTACAGTTTGTTGTCTTTTGCATAGTGGTTGTTTGCCTGTCTTGTTGCATGCAGTCTTTCATAAAACATAGAAAACCTACAGCACAGTACAAGCCCTTTGGCCCACAAAGCTGTGTCGAACATGTCCTTACCTTAGAACTGCATAGGCTTACCCATAACCCTCTATTTTTCTAAGCTCCTTGTAGCCATCCAGGAGTCTCTTATAAGACCCTATTGTTTCTGCCTCGACCACTGCCGCCGGCAGCCCATTCCATGCACTCGCCACTCTCTGCATAAAAAAATTAATTCTATTATGGTTCTAGGATTTACTGAGTATGCCCACAAGAAAACAGATCTCAGGTTGTATATGGTGACATAATATATGTATTTTAATAATAAACTTACTTTGAACTTGAAACTTTGAGCACACTGCTTTACAGGTACCATACCTGCTCTTGCATCTACCAGTATGGAGCTAAGAAGAAATATTCACAGTAACCTCAAAATTTGCTTATTTACTATAATAAATTTATTTTATTATTCCTCAAATGCTATCCAGAGTCTGTACTGTAGAATAGATGACTTATCCTGATGTATCCCATTTGTGTAACATTTCTTTACCCCAGTGGGAACCTCAGCAAGCAGACAGCGAAAGGAAATACAGCCATTCATTATTCCTGCCAATTCAATAAAACAGAATGCCTCAAACTCCTTCTGAAAGCCAAGGCCAGCACCACTGTTCGTAAGTACTGCATCATTCAGTTCATTGATTTATGTTTTAACTATCTTGCATGTCAGATATTACTTTTGAGTTGATTAATTTATATATTAAACATCTAATTAATTCAGACATCTTTTCATCAATTTCAAATTATCTTCCCAGTAAATCACATTATTCTTACTGTTAGATTAATTCTAGAACAGGGGCTCCCAACCTTTTTTACGCCATGAACCAATACCATTAAGCAAGGAGTCCATGAACCCCAGGTGTGAACTCCTGTTCTAGCATTAGTGAATGCAAAAAAAATGTATTTGAGTATTTTTAACTTTTTTCATTATTTAAATGGGCATGAAATCTGTTAGAAGAGCATTTTTGTTGATCTTTTTCATGTCTTGGCCATCTCTTCGTCATGTTTCAGTTGATATTATTTGTCCAAGTATGGCAATGTTCTTCATTAGAGTGTGGGGCAGTTTATTTGGAAGACTTACTTTCTGAGCTAATCTTAAAACTCTTTTGCAGGCCATAAATGAATGTGATAGGGTAGGTACTTGTCTGTAGTCTATGATAATGTAATTCTGTATTCATTACTGTGGGTATGTTATGTCGGTGCCAGAATGTGTAGCAACACTTGCGGAATCTTGCAATACCCTGCTTCCAAACTTCAATTCCATTAACTTTAATTATATTTAATTTCAGGATCAGACTAAAACTCAGACTTAGTCCACAATTTATAGTCAGCATTGAAGAAATGTTGTCCACCAGTGACTTTACAGAATATTCCCCATTGAGATCCAGTGATAAATAGTAGCTGCTTCCCCTTCTCTGACATCTGTTGCCCCCAAGTATGAGAGTCCCTGGCATTCAACAGTAGTGGAAGAACCAAGCTGGTTGAGAAAATTTCACACAAGCAACATTCAAAGAAGCAAAATTCACAATGTATGCTAAACAAGGATTTAATCTGTGTTTAAAATAAAGATTTGATTAAGGCAGTCGAAAATACCATAAGAAAATATTTTAAAGTAGAGTTAATTATGTTTCAAAAATCCTTAAATTTTTAAAATACATCTAAAAACCTGCAAAGATTAATAAGAAATATTGCATGTAATATATCACTGAAAAGAACTTCAGTTTCCCTGTTTAAACTGCTTGTGTATGGAAATCCCTAACTTACTGTCAGTTTTGTCATTTAATATTATCAGTAAATTTGCTAGCAACCCTCAGGCAATTATTAATAGCAGTTTCAGTACACCTTTACTTTTAAATGAGTGCAGAAGATTCCAGTTAATTAGGGCAGCCGTTTATTTGGTGCAACTCTTAAAGAGCAAAAACTAATCACAAAAATTGAAGGGATTCCCTTTATTTATTTGAGATACTATATGCTTAATTGGGACAGGAGACTGTTTCTAACTAGCATCAGTCACATGCACTCGTGTAGCCATTAACACCACACCAAGCTTAAAGTGAACAGTTTTTAAATAGCATCAATTGCATGTTTTTGAGTTCAAAAAGCAGTGATTTTTGTCACTGATAGTTGGCAAGAAATAAGCATCAAGACAATTTAGAACTATTCTCACTGTGGTTTCAAGCATTCAGGCTTAGAGGTGCCGGAAACGGCCAAGAGTAAAAATCAAATGATTTCACTACATCAACAAGTTAGGGACGATGAAAAATTTGGAAGTATCAACAATTATCTTGAATGTTACAATGAAATGAAGATTTGGAGGATGCATTCATCCAAAGCATGGTATGAAGGTATTCCATTATCTGCGTTAGGTGTTAGAACTGGCAACATATTCTTCTGGCGATAACTATTAGCAACTGCAGTTTTGTGGTACTGTAGTAGTATTGTTAGTTTTCTAATTTGTTTTGTATTTCATTTAAATACATAATTTGTTTCTCAGTTAAATGGTATTTTGTCTTTTTTTAACTATTTCCATGAAACTTTGACTAATTGGGGCAGCTGGTTAATTTGCCCAAAATGTACTGATCCAATTAATTGGGATCAACTTTGTTTTCAATATGTTGCATGCAATATCCCTGTTATATTCTATGCTTGTTTTGGAAGGGAAACATAACAAAGAGAATAGTTTCTGGCTATTAATTTTTTAAAGGAAGCTGGTTCATGCACTGAACTCTTCATTCATCCCTGCAGATAGTTTCCAGCAAGTAAATATTAATTAATTAGTTCACATTGGTGAATGAATGTACAAGCTAATTGACTTCAACTTCCCAGATCAACAGGAAAAGAACCATCTTTTATCAGGATATACAAAATGCTTTCATTCAAAGAGTACAGAAGATCCAATTAGGTAATTGAAAAATTCACAAAAATAAAGTAAGACATAGAAAATGAATCCAAGCTAATGTGCTCACTGTGGATCAAATCAAATCAAACAGCCCATGAGTCAGCTACCTTGAAAAAAATCCAACAAATGTGTATTGATTAAAGAAACATGAAATCCATAAGCAAGTCCCTATTGATGCTAGAAATCTGAAATATAAATATAGGGTACCATGGTAGCATAGCAGTTAGCACAATGCTATTACAGCTCTAGGTTTCAAAGTTCAATTCCAGTGCTGTCTGAAAGGAGCCTGTACATTTTCCCTGTGAATGCATGGCTTCCCTCTGGATGCTGTGGTTTCCTCCCACAGACCAAAGATGTACCAAAGGTTAATTGCTCATTGTAAATTGTCCTGTGATTAGGCTAGGGTTACATAGGTGGGTTGCTGGCAATGCAGCTCTTTGGATCAGAAGGGCCTGTTCTCTACTGCATCTCAAAATATTTAAAAAAGCACAAAATGCAGCAAATACTTAACAGATCAGGCAGTATTTGTCAGATCAAACATCGTCATAAACACTGTCCATAAATTTGCCGATGACATCACTGTTGTCGGCAGAATCTCAAATGGTGATGAGGAGATGTACAGGAGTGAGATAGATCAGCTGGTTGAGTGGTGTCACAACAACCTTGTAGTCAGTGTCAACAAAATGAAAGAAATGATTGTGTACTTCAGGAAGGAGAGGGTGAGAGAACACACACCAGTCATCATCAAGGTGTCAACAGTGGAAAGGGTGAGCAATTTCATGTTTCTGGGAGTTAACGTCTCTGAGGATCTGCCTGGGCATAATGTATTGATGCGATAATGAAGAAGGCACACCAATAGCTATACTTCATTAGGAGTTTCAGGAGATTTGGTATAATGCTAAAGACTATAGCAAATTTCTATAGAAAGCATTGAAAGCATTTTGACTAGTTGCATCACCATCTAGTATGGAAGTTCCAAAGCACAGGATCGGAAATATCTGCTGAGTGTTATACACTCAGCCAGCTCCATAATGGGTACAACCCTCCTCAACATTGAGGATATCTCAAAAGGTGATGCCTCAAATAATTAGCATTCATTACTAAGAGCCTTCACCACCCAGGACATGCCCTTATCTCATTACTACCATTAGAGAGGAGGTACTGGAGCCTGAAAACCCACATTCAACATTTCAGGAACAGCTTGTTCCTTTCTGTCATCAAATTTCTGAATGGTCCATGAAGCAATGAATATCACCTCACTATTCCTCTATTGCAATATTCATTTATTTAACTTTTTTTTCCTAATTTAGTAATTTTCTATGTATTGAACTGTACTGCTGCTACTGAACAACAAATTTCATGACATGCTAGTGATAATAAACCTGATTCTGATCTATTATTTCATCGGAACTGATTTTATTAAATGAAAACAGTTTAATTTGGTATAGTGGGAGATCATATGTAGGAATTAATATGTCCTGCAAATTTTAGCTAGTTTAAAGGAAATAATGTGATTCTGATGCTAAAATTTCTATCAATCACAACAGTTTAGTCACTGTTGGTCCAGGAATAATGGATGTAATATTAGTTGGTTTACATTTAGTGAGATGAAAACAATCTTTTGTAAAAGGAATGATTCTGAATGATTGGAAAACAATGACTGACACCTTCATTACTGTCACCTACAATATAGGGATCAATTAGATGTGGAATATGTGCAGAAATGTGGCATAGACATAGAAGAAAACCCAAATATGATCTTATTGTCTGGTGGAGCAGACATGCCCTCCTGTTTCTCATCCCATGGCTATTAAGTAACAAAACTTCCAATATTTCTGTCTACTTGTTCATATAAAATGATACTATTATTGCAAATCCTTAAAGTGTGACACAAACTAAAATACAAATTTAACCTTAGAAAAGTATGGCACATTTCAATCCATGTCTTTCTCTATCAGAAGGACCTGATGAATAAATGGTACTGCAACTTGTTTTCAAAATTCTAGATTGTTTGTCATTCTTCAGTGACACATAAAGGTGAACTAAATGATTGTTACTCAGCACCCAATGTAGCATAAGAATAAAGAAACACAATGAGCATAAAAAACACAATAAATATAAATGCATGCAATTAGCTTATGGCTTTATGTACATAAAGTGATGCCAGGGACAGGGGATTTTATGATAACAAGAGTGTGGAATCTCTTGAAGAACATTAAGGTGGACAAGTCCCCAAGTTATTAAGAGAGGCAAAACATAAGGCTGCTAGGGCTTTGATCCCTTCCTGGAAATTGCAGACCAGTGATTCTAACATCAGTGATAGGGAAGCTATTGGAGAGGATTCTTAGGGATAAGATCACAAGCATTTGGAGGCAGCATGGTAGCGTAATGGTTAGCACAATGCTTTACAGTACCAGTGATGTCCTGTAAGGAGTTTGCACGTTCTCCCCGTGACTGCATGGGTTTCCTCCGGGTGCTCCCATTTCCTCCCACAGTCCAAAGGTGTAACAGTTTGTGGGTTACTTGGTCATTGTAAGTTGTACTGTGATTAGGCGAGGATTAACTCGGGGGTTACTGGGCAGTGCAGTTAGAAGGGCCAGTAGGGGCTGTTCCATACTGTATCTCAATAAAATGAAATAAAAATAATTAGGGCCAATCAACATGGCTTTGTGTGAGGGAAGCTCATATCTTTCTACTTGTTTGATCAATCTGTACCTGAAGTTTGTGTTTAATTCTCAAACAGCAAATGAAAATGGAGACACTGCAATGGACATTGCTCGAAGACTGAAGCACCAACACTGTGAAGAGTTGGTATGAAATTAACATATTCATACAAAAATAAACTGTTAACTTCCCTGTTAACACATGATAGCTCTCTTCAATAGTTTATGAACTATTTATCTTGGTTGAAACATTTCTCAGAATCTTCTTTACTACGTTGTCAATGATAAGATGAGCCAAACATTAATCAGTCATTTTGAACTGGTAACACAGGATGGCATGGTAGCATAATGGTTAGCACAATGCTTTACAGTACCAGCAAATGGGGTTCAATTCCCTCTGCTGCATGTAAGGAGTCTGTACATTCTCCCCCTGACCAGGTATGCTTCTTTCAAGTTTTCCAGTTTCCTTCCACAGTCCAAAGATGTACCCATTAGTAGATTAATTGGTCAGTGGAAAATTGTCCTGTGATTAGGCTGTGATTAAACCAGGGATTACTGGGCAGCATAGCTCAAAGGGCCAGCTGGGCCTACTTTGTGCTGTATCTCAATAAAAATTTTTAAAAAGTTGCTTTTAATCAATGTTGAATAACTGGGGAAACCAGTTCCAAGTCTGATCAGCAAATTTTGTTTTTTAATGGATATTGATTTGAATTTCTGGCTTAATATACACATTAAGTTAGTAATAGCCAGAATTAATCAATATTTCAATTAGATGATTGGATCTATAGACCTCAAATGAATGAATTCCAATTCTCCTGATTGAAGTTAGTTATTGAATCTACATAAAATAAATAATAGTAATATTTTGGTATTAGCAATGAAGCATCTTAAAGCACTTTGTACAGTGAATTTATTTTTGAAGTACACCACTGCCTTTGAGCGTAAAATCCTACAAGAGGTAGTGGATTCGGCCCAGTAGATAAAGCCCTCATAGATCATAGATAATAGATAAAGCCCTCCTGACCATTGATCACAGCTACATGAAACTTTGCAGTAGAAAAGCAGCATCCATCATCAAAGATCCTCACCACCCAGGCCATATACTTTTCTTGCTGCTACTATTGGGTAGAAGGTACAAATGTCTTGGGACTCACACCACCAGGTTCAGGAACAGTTACTACCCCTCAACCATCAGGCTCTTGAACAAAAGGGGGTAACTATACTCCTCCTATTTCTGGTGTTCCCACAACAGAAGGTCTCACTTTAAGGATTCTTTATCTTGTTACTTAATGTTCTCATTATTTATTGCTATTTATTCATAGATGCATATGCATGGTTCCTGGTTTGCTTCTTTGATCTTGTTTACAGTTACTGTCTACAGATTTGCTAAGTATGCCCACAGGAAAGAGTCTCAGGGTTTTATGTGGTGACGTGTGTGTACTCTGATAATAAATTTTACTTTGATTTTACTTTAATTCTGGTTCTCAAGGTGATGAGGTAGGTGGAAAGTTGAAGAGCAAGAGAGGAAGGAAGCAAAAGTCACAATTTAGCTTCGGGGGGAAAAAAAGGTTAGTTAATATGCATAACAAGGATCCACAATCATCAGAAAGAAATTAATTAATCAAGTCCAGTCTTTTAGTTTGTTTAGGGATAAAGATTGCCGAATGGAATGCCAATTTTCTTTGAAGTTCTGCTGCGGGATCGTTTACATTCAGAATCAGGTCACTGACATATGTAATAAAATTTGTTGTTTTGTAGCAGTAGTACAGTGCAACACAAAAAATTACCATAAGTTACAACAAAAAAATTAAATAGTGCAAAAAGAGTAAAAGTGAGGTAGTGTTCATGGGTTCATTTTCCATACACCTTTAGGCTCCTGTACCTCCTTTCTAGTGGTGGTAATGAGAAGAGAGCATGTCCTGGGTGGTAAGGGTCCTTCATGATGGATACCACCGCCTTGAGGCATCGCCTTTTGAAGATATTCTTGATAAGTTAATGCCCTTGATGGAGCTGGAAAAGCACAGAATAAATTACACAGCATTCAATATCCATCCACTGACACTGTAGCATTTCTGATATAGGTCACCAACCATTATAGTCAAAAATTCCAATAGTAATATCTGTTTGTGAAGGAAAATCTTGAGAACCTTAGCAAAAGGTTTTTCTTTTATTGAATCCAATTATCAGGCTATATCACAGCTTTGCAAGAAAACAAATGCAACTAGGCAAAATAACAGTTCAGCATGGACTAAATGGGCTAAAGGTCTTTCTTCTGTGCCGTGATGCTCTATGACTCAATGAATATTGATTGTGTTCAAGTGAATATTAATGTTTGAAAATTATTGAATGTCTAAATATCATAATATTTGACTTTTTGCTTCAAAGTTGACACAGGCAAAATTAAACCAATTTAATCTCCATACGAATGTGGAATATGAGTGGCGACTGGGAGCGGAAGATATATATGAGAGTGATGACGATCTAGATGAAAAGGTTAGTATACTAATTTACAACCCTATCAAATTGTATTGCCATTTTCAGGGAACTATGGACTCGTACCAGAAGATCCCTCTAACGTGAGTGGATTCTGGTCATTCTCATTCTCTCCCTGCTTGTCTAGTTTGTTCTGACCCACGGCGGCTGCCTTCCCTATCGAACAATTCTATTATATACAAAGTTATAATTTTTATACAGGAAATGAGTGTTTGATGGCTCTGGGCCTGTACTCGCTGGAGATTAAGAGAATGATGGGGGGGTGGGGGTGGGGAGGTGGTTGATCTCATTGAAACCCAATGAATATTGAAAAGACTAAATAGAGTAGATTTGGAGAGGATGTTATCTATACTGGGTGAATCTATGACCAGAGGGCACAGTCTCAGAACAGAAGGACATCCCTTTAGAACAGAAATTAGGAGGAATTTCTTTAGCCAAAGTGTACTGAATCTGTGGAATTCATTGCCACAGACGGCTGTCGAGGCCAAGACATTGAGTATATTTAAAGTGGAAGTTCATAGGTTCTTAATTAGTCAGGGTATTGATTACACAAAGAAGGCAGGAGGATGGGTTTGAGAGGGATACTAAATCAGCCATAATGAAATGGCAGAGCAGACTTGATCGGCTGAATAGCCTAATTTTGCTCATATGTCTTATGGTCTTATGGAACCTTAATGTTACGTAAGGCTTCTGTTCTGCTTTACTTACAGCAGGGACCTGTTAAGAAAGAACGCATTCCTAGGCCATATAGCTGTTTCCAGCCTGCCAGTGCTTCCTCTCGGAGCCTAGAAAAACCTAATCCAGCAGCCACCAGTCGGGACTCAACCTACCTGCCACGAAGGACCAGTCAGCCGCGTACTATGGAATTGCAGCTTCCCTCTCCTTCATCAGAGTGTCCACCTATTCCTCCCAGAATCCCCATCAGAGGTTTGGAATGAATGAGTAATAAATCTGTTAGCTAATATGTATTATGTTGCATGATTAATATTGAAATTGTTAAATATATACAAGAATCTTTGATTTTAAATCCATACACTGCTAGATATGTGTGCCTGATTTGTCATTTTGATCATTTAGCTGACACTTCCTTAAGCTATAGAATTCCTTCTCTGGACATTTACTAAGCCCCTCCTCCCTTAAGGCAGCTCTTGAAAGACGTCTATCTAAGTTTTAGCAATTTACCTATGTCAAATTTCATTTTATAACGATCATCTGAAATACCTTGAGAACATTTTCTGCTCAAATCTCTGTAATCTTGGGTTTTGTTACTATTGTTGGTTTCTTGAAATTACTTAGAACAATTTTTGAATTCGTTCATCGGATGTTGGTTCATCATCCACCCTTAATTATCTACTCCTGAACTATATCTTTTCAGAATCAGAATGGGGTACTGCCATGATTAAATTAAATTAAATAAGTAGTGCAAAAAGAGAGCAAAAAATAGTAGTGAGGCAGTGCTCATGGGTTTGTTCATTGTCTATCCAGGAATCTGATGAAGAAGCTGTTCCTAAAATGTTGAGTGTGTGTTTTCAGGCTCCTGTACCTCCTTTCCTTTTTTCTGAACCTTTTTTGTTACAGTTAAGGATTTTCAGATCCTGCATATAACTTTATAGGCACACACATACTTCTTACTGTAATTTACAGTTTTTATTATTCTGTACTGCAATGATTTGGATTGTGATCCCTAGAGTTGCATCTAATTTAGAACATGTTAAGGATAGCAGATCAGTGAGTCAGATGGGATTTTAAAACAGTGTTATAGGTCTATATACTGATATAAAATCATTTATTATGGTTTTGCTTTTTAATTATTTGCATTTAAATTGGTTATTTGGCATGATGGAAATTAAACATGTTCCTGGATCATTATTTCAACCCTTTGGCTGCTGGTCCAATGAGCTAGCCACTGTTGCTGTGACCACCACTTGAATCTTAAAGCTTCTGCCATCAAAATGTCAAATTCATTTTCTTATAAGTTTGTAATGAATGATACATTACAATGCAATTCAGTTTTTTTAATGGTTGACATATATGAAAACTATTAATTCAGAGTTATGTGAAACTTGTTTGGTAGCTCCAAGTGTTCCGCCGCCTCCACCCCCACAGTTCGCTCCTGCAACAGCAGCTTTCATCTCTGAAAGACCATCAATGAAGAAACGTCCACCCCTACCTCCACTTATAATGAAGCATAAACGCACCCTATCCGAACCTACACCAGCTATGCCTCCTAGCCCGCTGAATCGCAAGCAGCCCTCATCTGGTATGATTTGTAAACAGAATTTTCTAAAGAAATTATTCTCATTTTTATTTATACTGGGAAACTTAAAGAAGAGTGTATAAATTTAAATGTTACTCAGTGGTCACTTTATTGGGAACACCTGTACATCTGTTCATTAATGCAAATATCTAATCAGCCAATATATGGCAGCAACTCGATGCATAAAAGCATGCAGACATGGACAAGAGGTTCGTTTGTTCTTCTGACCAAACTTTAGGATGGAAAGAAAATGTGATCTAAGTGACTGACTGGGGAATGATTGTTGGTGCCAAATGGGGTAGCTTGAGTATCTCAGAAACTGCTGATTTCCTGGGATTTTCACGTACACAGTCTCTAGAGTATGGTGCGAAAAACAAAAAGGTTCCAGTGAGTGGTAGTTCTCTGAGCGAAAATGCCTTGTTAATGAGAGAGGTCAGAGAATGGCCAGCCTGGTTCAAGCTGACAGGAAGCCAACGATAACTCGTATAACGCCACATTACAACAGTGGTGAGCAGAAGATGCATCCTGAACACACAACACATTGGACCTTGAAGTGGATGGGCCACAGCAGCATAAGAAAATGCCGACGTATACTCCGTGGCCAGCTTATTAGGTCCACACACACAAAATGCTGGGGGAACTCAGCAGGTCAGGTAGCATCAATGGAAAAGAGTAAACCGTTGATGTTTCTGGCCAAGGCCCTTCTTCGAGACTCAGCCCAAAACATCGACAGTTTACTCTTTTCCATACATGCAGCCTGGCCTGCAGAGTTCCTCCAGCATTTTGTGTGTGTTGTTCAGGATTTCTAGCATCTGCGGATTTTCTAATGTTTGTAATTTCTCCTTATTATGTACCTCATGTTCCTAATAAAGTGGCCCTTGAAGTCAATTAAGTTTAGTGGTGCCATATTTTGTCATCTGGGCCAAAATTAAAGTTTATTCATGATCTTTCTTCTTGGTAATTGGAGCAATTGAGAGTGGTATTTTCAAAATGTGTTTTTACTTGCTTAAAATACTACTCAGGACTCTTGTTCACCCTCTGTAAAAGTAGAAATGAGATACTTGCTATTTCTTTCCATTTTGAATCAAGAAGGCTATTTGTTCTCGGACATGCAAGAAATTAGTGTTTCTATGCACTTTAAAGTGGAATCTAATATTGAGGTAAATTAGTGCACTAGGTGTATTGTGGCACTCAACGTAACTCTTTACAGCACTAGTAAACGTTGACTGTTTACTCTGTTCCATAGAAGCTGCCTGGCCTGCTGAGTTCCTCCAGCATTTTGTATGTGTTGCTGTAGAGTACAATGAGTATTTCACTGGACATCTTATATAGAAGACAAATCTTATTTAACTGAGTTTGGGCATTTTGAATGATTAAGTCTGTACATGTAAGAATTTGGCTGCAGAAATGTTTAAAAAATCATTGTCAATATATTATCAATGTGACTTAAACCCTTGGGCTTCTTCACATATTTTCTGTTATTTCTTAATGTTTAGATTCTACTCCGCCATCTAGTCCATCTGCTACTATGGTGGATAGATTTTCACCAAAATCAAGGTTGGATATTAAGTTTTTTGTTTTACTGTCTTGCTGTCCTTAAGTTTAATTTTGTTATATCACAAAATATTGTATGTACTCACACAGTGTTTGATCTCAAAATGTCTGCTTTGATTTTATTTTGCATTCAGTACTTATTTAGCTTGAAAGAATACTAAAATTACATACATAGTTTACCACAGATTTCTTGCACAGACTTTACTTTCAAATGTGTTAGTGTAAATTGAAGTTTTTTATTGAATCTACAACCCCAGTACAATGTGGCTAAAATTGTCTAAATCTATATTGTGTTCTCTTTTATTCTCTTCCATTTTCAGTATTGGTTCTCCAAAACTCTCACCTGGTCTTCATTCTCTCCCAGAGTTACCAGAGACAGGTAAATTGGTTTATTCTTGTTACATGTGCAGAGATACAATGAAAAACTTTATTTTGCGTGCTGTCCATAAATAACCATTTCATCACATCAGTATATTGAGGTAGTATAAGGGAAAAGTAGTAACAAAATGTGGAATAAAATGTTAACAGTTATAGATTAAGTGCAGTGCAGGTAGACAATCATTTCTCTGGGGCCAAGGTGCAAAATATAGTATATATAGTCATACACAGCACATATGGATTGTAACCATATCTGCTTTCTGTGACTATATGTACTGTGTTTTGCACCTCGGCCTTAGAGTAACAATGTTTTCTTTAGCTATATACATGGTTGAATGACAATAAACTTGAACTTGAAGGTAACAAACTAGATTGTGAGGAAAATAATCCATCTTATCAGAATCAGGTTTAATATTACTGGCATATGTTGTGAAATTTGTTGTCTTTGCGGCAGCAGTACAATGCAATACATAATAGAGAAAAGATGTGAATTACAGTAGTGCCAAAATAAAACATTTTAAAAAATGATGAGGTAGAGTCCATCGATGTCCATTCAGAAATAGAATGCCAGAGGCGAAGGAGCTGTTCCTGAATTGTTAGTGTGTGCCTTCAGGCTTCTGTACCTCCTTCATGATGGTAGCAATGAGGATAGGGCACGTCTGCATGATGGGGGTCCATTCTGTAGTCTTGTAACACTGGGATAAAAGTTGTCTTTGAGCCTGATGATACTTACCAGGTAAGGACTGCACGTTAACTGTAAACAGGAGGCTTTGCTCCAATAACTTTGCATGTCATACATTCAGTGAGTTATAGATTATATTCCACTGGGAATTTGCTTCTTAAGTCTGAAGTACTTGCAACTTGGACTTTCTTTAAAAGAAGGAATTGTATTATAAATAGAGAACTAAAAAGTGAAAGAAAAATACTTAGAGACTTTGTTGACTTTTATTAATTCATAGTTATGTGCCATGTCGTATGACATGGGCGATCATGGCCTTTCCAAGACCGTGATGGTTCTTGGCAAATTTTTCTACAGAAGTGGTTTGCCATTGCCTTCTCTGGGCAGTGTCTTTACAAGACAGGTGACCCCCAGCCATTATCAATACTCTTCAGAGACTGTCTGCCTGGCATCAGTGGTCGCATAACCAGGACTTGTTATATGCACGAACTGTTCATATGGCCATTCATCATCTGCTCCCATTGCTTCACATGACCCAGATCGGGGAAGCTAAACAAGTACTACACCTTGCTGAAGGGTGACCTCAGGCTAATGTAGGGAAGAAACACCTTACATCTCCTTTGGTAGAGGTGTATCTTCACCCCACCATGTATCAAACATGAATGCAGAATGTTTGCATATTTGTCAAAGACATCAACAGTTCAGCTGACTGATCTCCATTTATGTACAAGCCTGGACAATGAGCATGACAAAAGGGTTTTGTATTGTAATCTGGTTTCCCAAAGCATCCTTTTAGACACCAAATAAGAATGAGAACATGGACAACATACTGATTCTAAGGCTTTACTTACTTGGGCTTCAGCTCCCAATGGAGCATAGGCCTTCACTGAACTCCCATCTCCATTGTCCAAAGTCGATGGTATGTTTGGAGTTCATCAATGTTTCTGTAATCCATTGTACTGAGGATGGGCTTATACATGTTTACCAGAGCCCGGTTGCTCGGCCTTACCCATTTCCGCCTCTCATAATGGGTGCTGGTTGGACTTTGAGAGACTTTGCTGCTATAACTTCCCTCTTTAGTTCAGAAATGGAAGTCAGGTTATCCAACTCAGCACAGATAAAATTTTGAGCCAAAAGTCCACAACATAACGTGCACATTAATAGTATCATTTACAAATCACTTGTATAGGTAGGTGAAGGGAGTGGGGTTTGGAGGGGTATGGGTCAAAGATAGGAAATTGGGACTAACTGTGTGAGCACCATGGTTAGCATGGACTCTTTGGGCTGAATGGCCTGTGATTCTCTGATTCAGAACCACAATAGGTGGTACATGTAACCATTAAGTCACATCTGCAGCTTTAATGGGCAGTCATAAATACAGCCATTTTCCAGTGTGGACAGATTAGAATACTTTGCATTTTGATATTTTTACTTGCGTGTTCCAAGTTAGCAGAAAGCATTGTACAAGTATAGAGTGTTCTAATTTGTGACTTCATTAAATGCCTTATTTCCTAGCTGTTCCAAAGACATCAGACATCTACTCCATACCCAAAAAATCCACAAATACTACAGATGTCAGTCAGAAGTCACCATGGTCCACTGGTTCACCATTAAGACCTCCACTTGCAGAACAAAACAATGATACTTATGCCGTGCCGGGAAACCCAGTACCACTCCCTCGTAAAGCAAATGTGGTAAGAAATTAAGTCAGTCTTTGTGAAAGAGTAAAGAATTGATTGAATCAGCAATGTGGTTGCACTGCTATTCTGTTATGTCCTGAAGAGTTGAATTGACTTTAATCCTTACATCCTTCACATACATGAGGAGTAAAAATCTTTACGCTACATCTCTGTCTAAATGTGCAATGTGCAATCATAATAATTTATAATAAATAGAACAGTCAATGTAACATAGAAATACACTCAAATCAGCAGTGAGTTAATCAGTTTGATAGCCTGGTGGAAGAAGCTGTCCCAGATGGTAGCAGCTGGAATAGATTGTGGTGGGGTGACTCAGGTCCCCAATGATCCTTCGGGCCCTTTTTCCACACGTCTTTGTAAATATCCTGAATCTTGGGAAGCTCACAACTATAGATGCGCTGGGCTGTCCACACCACTCTCTGCAGAATCCTGCGATTAAGGGAGGAATAGTTCCCATCCCAGGCAGTGATGCAGCCAGCCAGGATGCTCTCAATTGTGCCCCTGTAGAAAGTTCTTAGGATTTGGGGGTCCATACCAAACTGAGGGCAATATATTTAGCTGAGAGAATTGCTGCCTCGTACCTGGTTTGCAACTTGTTTTCTATTCCAACCCTTGGTGCTGGCTATGCGAAGTTTACAGATGGTCCTGGAGGTACTGCAGAGGAGATTCACCAAGATAAAATCATTGAAATTCCACATATTCAAGCCCTTTGAGTCATTTGGTGTGGCAAATATCAATTATCCATGTACATTAATCCTGGGTGAAAGAGAAATAGAGGGCTATGTGGGAGGGAAGCGTTAGATTAAAGGGCCAGCACAACATTGTCGGCCAAAGGGCCTGTATTAGATTGTACTGTTCTATGATTTACATTAATTCTATTGTTTATACTTCCGATATTTCTAACATTTCCCATTCATCTACAGTCTAGGCGCAAGTTACAGTGGCCAATTAGTCTACATACCAGCAAGTCTTTAGGATGTGGAAGAAAACTGGAGTAGGCAGTGGAAATCTTAGCAGTTACAGGGAGAATGTGCAAACTTCTTACAGGCAGCACCCAGTCAGGATAGAGCCCAGGACTATGGCACTGTGGGTAGAATCTTTACCAGCAAACCAAACTAAAAAAATATTAAAGTATTTCCATGATTCAAGCAATTTCACTGCAATGCTAGAACTCCACAGCGTTAGACTCACATCACTGTTGTCAAAGGGGATTACAAGACTTTTAGACATAGAAGGAGAATTAGGCCATTTAGCCCATCAGGTCTACTCTGCATTTCAACACAAAAAAGAGAAAATCTGCAGATGTTGTTAAATCCAAGCTTCACACACACAGTGCTAGAGGAACTCAGCAGGTCAGCCAGCATCTATGGAATCAGAATCAGAAGCAGGTTTATTGTCACTGGCAGGTGCGTGAAGATTGTTAATTTAGCAGCAGAAGTTCAATGCAATACATAATCTAGCAGAGAGAAAAAGATAATAATAAATAAAATAAAACATGATAAATAAACAAGTAAATCAATTACGTATACTGTACTGAATAGATTTTTTTAAATTGTGCAAAAACAGAAATACTGTATATTTTTTTTAAAAAGTGAGGTAGTGTCCAAGGGTTCAATGTCCATTTAGGAATCGGATGGCAGAGGGGAAGAAGCTGTTCCTGAATCACTGGGTGTGTGCCTTCAGGCTTCTGTATCTCCTACCTGATGGTAACAGTGAGAAAAGGGCATACCCTGGGTGCTGGAGATCCTTAATTATGGATGCCGCCTTTCTGAAACATCGCTCCCTAAAGATGTCCTGGGTACTTTATAGGCTAGTGCCCAGGACGGAGCTGACTAGATTTACAACCTTCTGCAGCTTCTTTTGGTCCTGTGCAGTAGCCCCTCCATACCAGACATGATGCAGCCTGTCAGAATGCTCTCCACAGTACAACTATAGAAGTTTTTGAGTGTATTTGTTGACATGCCAAATCTCTTCAAACTCTTAATAAAGAATAGCTGCTGTTTTGCCTTCATTATGACTACATCAATATGTTGGGACCAGGTTAGATCCTCAGAGATATTGACGCCCAGGAACTTGTAACTGCTCACTCTCTCCACTTCTGATCCCTCTATGAGGATTGGTTTGTGTTCCTTCATCTTACCCTTCCTAAAGTCCACAATCAGCTCTTTTGTCTTACTGACGTTGAGTGCAGGTTGTTGCTGCAGCACCATTCCACTAGTTGGCATATCTCACTTCTGTACGCCCTCACAGTCGATGTTTTGGCCTGCAACCCTTCAGCAGGACTTTTTCTCAGCCCGAAGCGTCGTCTGTCCTTTATTCCGTAGATACTGCCTGGGCTGCTGCATTTCATCATGCCTGATTTATGATTCCCTCAACACCATTCTCTTGCCTTCTCTCCGTAATGTTTTTGACATCCTTACTAATCAAGAACCTGTCAATCTCCACTTTAAATATACCCCAACAACTTGGCCTCCACAGCTGTCTGTGACAATGAATTCCACAGAGTCACTACACTGTGGCTGAAGAAGTTCCTCCTCATCTCTTGTATTCTGAGGCTGGGGCCTCTCGTCCCAGACTCTCCGGCTGCTGGAAACAGCCTCTCCACGTCCAGTCTATCTAGGCCTTTCAATATTTGATAGGTTAAAGCAGACACAAGTTTATGATTTCCCAGGGATTCTGTGTGTTCACCGACAGAGACAGAGATATCGGAGCCATCATTTGTCCTATCTTCTTCCAGTGTTTACCCGTGATAAGTGAAGGCTTTAAATTTTCCTATCAACTTGCAAGTTTTGTGCCTGACCAGTCCGGCAGCAGAATCACTCAGCAACAAACTAGAATGATGGGAGAACCATTGCTGGAACTCTGCAGAGCTGGAGCAATTAGGTGACGGAAAGATAGCATTGAAGGAGATCACCTAGGTTATAGAAAGACAGGACAAGGTGATTTTTTTCAGAAACTTCTGGTTATCATTGCATTCATTTCAAATGAACAGGGAGGTTTAGTGTCTGGCAATACATCTGCTGCACAACCTTCTGCAACTTTTCAGTAGCCACTATATTAGATACCTCCTGTACCATATAAAGTGGCCACTGAGTGTGTGTTTGTTGTCTTCTGCTGCTGTAGCCCAATCACTTCAAGGTTTAACATGTTGTGCATTCAGAGATGTTGAACCAGCCTGGCCATTCTCCGCTGACCTCTTTCAATAACAAGGCATTTGAGCTTGCAAAACTGCCACTCACTGGATTTTTTTTGTGTTTTTCACATCATTCTCAGTTAACTGTAGAGACTGTTGTGTGTGAAAATCCCAGGAGAGCAGTGGTTTCTGAGATATTCAAACCACCCCATCTTGCTCCAACAATCATTCCACAGTCAAAGTCACTTAGATCATTTTTATTCCCCATTCTGATGTTTGGTCTGAACAACTGAACCTCTGGCCATGTCTGCATGCTTTTATTCAGAGTTGCTGCCACATGATGGGCTGATTAGCTAATTGCATTAATGAGCAGGTGTACGTAATAAAGTAGCCACTGAGCATGGTACCATTCAGATTAAAAGATTAAATTAAAGATAAGCTTTATTTTTCACATGTACCTCAAGACATCTAAACGTTCAGTGAAATGTATCAACACACAAATGCTGGAGGAATTCAGCAGGTCAGGAGAGTTCCTCCAGCATTTTGTGTGTGTTGCTTGGATTTCCAGCATCTGCAGATTTTCTCTTGTTAGTGAACTGCATCATTTGTATGAATGATCAACTAGTCCAAGTACGTGCTGGGGTCAGCCTGCAAGTGTCACCATGCTTCTCATATCTTGCCAACCTGACCCACAGGTTGAAAAGTTTTGTTCACTTACTTACCATGAATACTCTTCAACCAAATGGACAGTGTTCTCTTGGAATTCCGAGTTCTGCTCAAGAGTTTTAAGCAAATTGTCCAAAAGAAACTTGTGTACAATCTTTCTTTAACCAGTTGATTTTTTGTATTTTTAAAAATAAAGATGTGTTTGAAAATGTTTAAGAATGAAATACAGGTTGAGTACCCCTTATCCTAAAATCCAGAATTCAAATAACTGCACAATATTTTTGAGCAAAAAACATGACGTCTCAAATTGAAAATTCCATAAGGCGCTGGGAATCGATGTTCATGCCATCAGATTTAAGATGGAATATAGGGTCTACTGCCACAACTAGGTCACACTCAGGTGGGAGGAGCAACACCTTATATTCACCATGGTCAGTATGGACTCACCAAGGCTTGTATCCATGCTATATTTTCAATTACTTTAATAATGATAGAAATTGTGAATAGGCAGTTTAACCTCAGTGGTGTTGAAGCTGTTTGAAAGGTAGTCAGCAGAAGAAAATTTAAAAAATCTTTCTGAAAAATGGAAGGTAATAAAGGAAAGACTCTTGAACTTGTTAAAGGCAAATATGCAATTAGTGGCCACTTTATTAGGTGCACTGTTCATCTCGTCAATGGAATATCTAATCAGCCAATCATGTGGCAGCAACTCGATGCATAAAAGCATGCAGACATGGTCAAGAGGTTCAGTTCAAACATCAAAACGTGGAAGAGATGTGATCATAAGACCATAAAATAGAGAAGCAGAATTAGGCTATTCAGCCCACTGACTCTACTCCACCATTCCATTATATCTGATTTAATTTCCCTCTTACCCCCATTCTCCTGCCTCCTCCTGTAACCTCTGATGCCCTTACTAATCAAGACCCTGTCAACCTTTATATAGCCAATGGCTTGGCCTCCACAGCCAATGGATTCACAGCAATGAATTCCACAGGTCCAGTACTCTCTGCCTAAAGAAATTAGAGCATAGGCCATAAGACATAGGAGCAGAATTAGGCTCTTCAGCACATTGAGTCATCTTTGCTGTGGCCTCTCAACCCCATTCTCCTGCCTTCTCAAAACTGACGCTCTGACTAATCAAGAACCTATCAACCACTGCCTTAAATACACCCAGTGACCTAGCCTCCACAGCCAACAATGGCAATGAATTCCACAGCTTCACCACACTCTGGCTAAAGAAATTCCTCCTCATCTGCTTTCTAAATTCTCATCCTTTTATTCTGAGGCCATGCCCCTGGTCCTAGACTCCTCCACCATAGAAAACATCCTCTCCACATCCATTCTATGTAGGCCTTTCAACATTCAATAGGTTTCAATGGGATACCTCCCCCCTCCCCCCCCATTCTTCTAAATTCCAGCAAGTAAACACCTGAAGCCATCAAATGCACCTCATACGATAATCCTTTCATTCCAGGAATCATTCTCACAAACCTCCTCTGATCCCTCTCCAGTTTCGGCATAACCCCTCTTAAGGTCCGAAACTGCTCACATCACTCCTAGTGAGACCTCAGCAGAGCCTTATAAAGCCTCAACATTACATCCTTGTTTTTATATTCTAGTCCTCTAAAATTAAATGCTAACATTGCATTTGGTTTCCTCACCACAGACTCAACCTGCAGGTTAACCTAAAGGGAATCCTGCATGAGGACTCCCAAATCAAATTTTTCTCCCCATTTAGAAAATAGTCTATGCTTTTATTTCTTCTACCAAATTGCATGACCATACACTTCCTGTCACTGTATTCCATCTGCCACTTCTTTTCTCATTCTCCTAATCTGTCCAAGTCCTTCTGCAGACTTTCTACTTCCTCAAAACTACCTGCCCCTCCACCTTTCTTCATATTGTCCACAAACTTTACAACAAAGCCATCAATTCCTTCATCCAAATCGTTGACACACAACGTAAAAAGAAACGGTCCCAACATAGACCTCTGAGGAACACCACTAGTCACCAGCAGCCAACCAAAAAAGGCTCTCTTTATTCCCACTCTCCATAGACTGTGGGAGGAAACCTGGAGAACTCAGAGGAAACCCACACACTTCACGAAAACTTTTTTATAGAGGATGCCAGAATTGAACTCTGAACTCTGATGCCTCAAGCTGTAATAGTGTTGCAGTAACCGCTGTGCTACTGTGGTGTCCATATCTAAAGGAAGAGGAAATGCACACTATAGGGAAAAAGCCAAAGAATGGCTCTAATTAGATTGGTCTTACCAGGAACCTGGAACAAATTATCTTTATCCTTAGCAGCTTTATAATGTTTAAATACAGACTCCAGGTTGAAACATAAATGGAAATAAGTAATTTTAAGTGTTTTTAATTGCAATTTTGTTCTTGCATTAATGTCTGTGTTTCCTTCTGTGTTAGCAGAAGTTCATAGTGCTGAATGGGATTCTCATTTCTCTAGTCCAAACCTAGCCAGTGAGCTTGCTGCATGCACTGCTGAAGAAAGAAAACAATTGTGTAGGAAGTTAATGTGAAAAAGAGCCAGTTAAAATCAAGCTACATATAATTATTTGTTTCACAGGCAAAACCTAGAATCCGTAAAGGAAGAGCCATTTACAACTGCATAGCAGATCATGCTGACGAACTTACATTCGAGGAGGGAGAGGTGATTGTAGTTACTGGAGAGGAAGATAAGGAGTGGTGGGTATGTATCTAACTTGCGTTGTCAAAGAAAGATCATTTACCAACCTCAGGCAGGTTGGTGCTGATGCTTTATCGAACATAGAACATTACGGCGCAGGAACAGGCCCTTTGGCCCACAATGTCTGCACTAAACACAATGCTGAATTAAACTGATTTTCTTCAGCCTGCACATGATCCATATCCCTCTGTTCCCTGCAATTTCAGGTGTCTATTTAACATCTTCTTAAATGCCTCTATTGTATCTGCTTCCACCAACTCTCTGTGTAAAAAGTTTTACCCGGCACATCATCTTTAAACTTTCCCCCTCTTACCTGAAATACATGTCCTCTAGTATATGACTTCTGCCCTTGGAAAGAGATTGTAACTGTGTAAGAATATTCTCACTTGGATCCCCCGGGGGGGAAAAAGACTAACTGCGTTCCTTATCTATGCTGGTCATTATCTTCTGTTTCATAATACTATGTCATTATCTTTGTTATGCTTCTTTCCATTGGAAATGCAAACTAACTCTTCTTTCATCCTCTGCATTGTTATACACTGTTACAATCAGAGGCAGCTGTTCAGCTGAGTTTCACAGCATCTCCAAGCCTTTAAAACATATTTGTTTTGTGTGTTGTTTCATAAATATCCATTATTTATTTCTCAGCTCTTGGTACGTGATGTCTGCAACAGTAAGGTGTTTCCAAAGTGGCAAAAGTTGTAATTGTTATGTTTTGTAGCTCCAAAAATAATTGAAAGGAAAACATGGAATCCTGTGAGTAAACAGGTCTACTTTGTTCTCTTTGAGATGATAGGTGAGACCATGTGAGTGGGAAGGTGGGTGGATGGGGGAGGGTGTATAAAGTGAGAAGTTGGGAGGCGATAGGTGGAAAAAGTAAAGGGCTAAAGAAGGAGGAATCTGATGGGAGGGGAGAGTGGACCATGAGGGAAAAGAAAGAAGGAAGGGCACCAGAGGGAGGAGATGGGCAGGTGAAGAGAAGGGAAGGGGTAAAGCAGAGCCAGAATGGAAAAAGAGAGGAGGGAGAGGGGGAAAGTGTTACCGTAAGTTAGAGAAATCGTTCATGCCGTCAGGTTAGACATTTAATTACAGCCTGTTACATCACTGGCATTTAGGGCAGCAGTGGAGGTTCTCCATCAATGCCAGTGTTCAGGGCTTCCTTCACCTTGTCAGTTTCCTTTCATTTTTCACTACTGTCAGCCATGCAAGACGTAAGTGGAGACTCAGGAATACCATCGCACTCAGATGTAGAAGGATTTTTCATTGCTGTTTCTGTAACAATTTTGTTTTACCAGTCAGGGTTGTTAGACCTGAGCTGAACCCCTGAAGCTGGAGGACCAGTAGACTACTCTTAGTCAGGCCTCTTCCCTTTGACCTGTTTGGCATGGGTGACCCTACCAAAACATAAAACCTTAACTCCAGCCAACATAGCTCTCAACGACATGTTGAGGCATACAAAACTCCAAACTACGACAAGGTTGTGGTGCTCTTGGAGGAGTTAGACACTACCTGAGAGTAGTCTCATCATGGCAGTAGAGAAGGCAAGGGATATTTTAGCTAAATCTTAACTGCGCTTTATGCTCATGATTATTTTGAGAGGCATTTGGCACGAGAAGTCGAGCTTCATGTCTGCATAACAAATGCAGTTACAGCTGAGCTAGAAAAACTGCCTTTTCATTTATATTGAAAATTGCCCTCCAGTAATTACTTGTAATACATATTATGAGTTACAAATATTATGAGTCCTGGTGAAAGGCCTTGGCCTGATACGTCAACTGTTTATTCCTCTCAATAGATGCTGCCTGACTTGCTGAGTTCCTCCATCATTTTGTGTGTGTTGCTCTGGATTTCCAGCATCTGCAGAACCTCTTGTGTGTTATACATATTGCTGGACTTGATCATTAAGGATACGAACAGGTGTTCATTATAATTGTCATGTTATTAAGGCATATTTCATAATTACGTTGAATCACAAATGACACAACAGGAGTAAAGTATATAATCTGGGCAAGTAATGAATAGTACTGAGAGAATCCTACATTGTCTATTCAATCAGAAAACTAAATTTAAGAATTTGAGGTGTTGAGTTCAAGAGTCAGTCATGTTGCAGCTTTATAAAACTCTGGTTATGCTGCACCTGGAGTACTGCATTCAATTCTAGTCACCCTGTTATAGGAACAACATGGAGGCCTTTGAGAGGCTGCAGAAGAGATTTATCAAGATGCTGCCCTAGACAAGAGGGCAATATGCTATAAGGAGAGTTTGGACAAGAACATGAGACATAGGCCCGTCAAGTCTGTTCTGCCGTTTCATCATGGCTGATCCATTTCCCTCTCAACCCCAACCCCATTCTCCTGCCTTCTCCCTATAACCTATCAATCTCCACCTTACTTGATTTTTCTGTAGTGCCAAAGACAAAGGGGAGATCTGAATAGAAGTTTATAAAATTATTAGAGGCCTAGATAATCAGCCAGTATATTTTTGCCAGTCTAATACTAGAGGACATGCATTTAAGGTGAGGGGGGCAAGTTCAGACGAGCTGTGTGGGTCAGATCTTTTTACACAGAGAGTGGTAGGTACCTTGAGTGCGGTGCCTGAAGTGGCAGCGGAGGCAGATACAATAGAGGCTTTAAAGCAGGAGTTCCCAACCTTTTTTATACCATGGACCAATACCATTAAGCAAAAGGTCTGTGGATCCCAGTTAGGGAGTCCCTGCTTTAAGGGCTCTTAGGTACACATGTGATAAAAAAAATGGAGGGATATGAATATTGTTTGGGCAGAAGGAATTAGTTTAGTTAGGCATTTATTTACAAGTTTAATTAGTGCAGCACAACCAAATGGGCTGACTGGCCTGTTCCTGTGCTGTACATAATACCCAGGAATTCTTAGTATATTGGTCAATGTCTCTCCCAGCCACTTTGATGAAACAAAGATTAACTGTTATTCTTTGCTTTGTTTATGTTATGTTGCAAGACGAGTGGCTGTCTTGTGTCTGAAATTCCGACATAACGTGGGAAGTTTCAAATCTACAAATACCACGCCATAAATCAGTAGAATTTAATTAGCAACAAAGTAATTCCAGTTGGAATTTTTTTGGATTAGTGCCACGGAAGGTTTTGTGCTGTGTTTGATTACTTGGCTCAAGGAATTAAATCTATGATTAATTTTGAGTCTTGAAACCTGTCCAGTGTAGATTACAGAGAATGAATAATGAGCAGAGGAGTAAGGCAGATGTTAGGTAGATACTCAGGAGGAGAATTTAAAAGATGAAGATGTAGAAGGAAGTGTAGAGTGGTGTAATCGGTCAGAGAGAATTGAAGTATCTAAAGCAGGGGTTCTCAACCATTTTTTATGTCATGGACCAATACCATTAAGCAAGGGGTGTATGGACCCCAGGTTGGGAACCCCAGATCTAAAGTAATAAGGGCAATTGGAATTTTGTATTGGAACTAGAAAGTCATTGGCTTACGTATATAGAACAGTTCTTGCCCCAAAGTGCTTCACACACAATTAATTCTTGAAATCTAATCACAGCAACTGAAGTACAAATCTGTAATAAAAGAAATATCCATATTAATCAGAAAACATGACATGAGTACTCTAATTTTTTTTCCTGGACAATGGCTGTGAAATGTTACATGCAACAGATCAGACGAAGCTTTGATATATGGATCAATATATTAAAAAAAGCAATTTCAAAGTTCAAAGTTTATTTATTATCAAAATACATATAGTGTACTGTGCAAAAGTCTTAGGCACCTATATATAACTAGGATCAATGTGAGGGGAGAGTGAGTTTGTAAATCTGATGGGGGCAAAGAATGTTGGGAGTGGTGAGAATGGCATGCACAGGAGGTGTGTGGGACAGGTGGCAGAGAAGGAGTACCAGGAGCAGACACAGCCATCTCAGAGACAGCAGGCAAGGTTATTTGATTCCAAGCAGTTAGTTTATTGATCATTACAGAACGTCTCTCTGATGTTTCCTGCTCTCTCCCCTTTCCCTGCTCCTTCCACTCTCAGTTTACAATAGAGACCCATAGCTGAATCAGGTTTATCATCACTCACATATGTCATGAAATTTATAACCATATAACAATTATGGCATGGAAACAGGCCATCTCAGCCCTTCTAGTCCGTGCCGAACGCTTACTCTCACCTAGTCCCACCAACCTGCACTCAGCCCATAACCCTCCATTCCTTTCCTGTCCATATACCTATCCAATTTTTTTTTAAATGACAAAACCGAACCTGCCTCTATCACTTCTACTCGAAGCTCGTTCCATACAGCTACCACTCTCTGAGTTCCCCCTTGTGTTACCCCTAAACTTTTGCCCCTTAACTCTCAACTCATGTCCTCTTGTTTGAATCTCCCCTACTCTCAATGGAAAAAGCCTATCCACGTCAACTCTATCTATCCCCCTCATAATTTTAAATACCTCTATCAAGTCCCCCCTCAACCTTCTATGCTCCAAAGAATAAAGACCTAACTTGTCCAACCTTTCTCTGTAACTTAGGTGCTGAAACCCAGGTAACATTCTAGTAAATCTCCTCTGTACTCGCTCTATTTTGTTGACATCTTTCCTATAATTCGGTGACCAGTACTCCAAATTTGGCCTCACGAATACTTTGTACAATTTTAACATTACATCCCAACTCCAATACTTAATGTTCTGATTTATAAAGGCCAGCATACCAAAAGCTTTTTACACCACCCTATCCACATGAGATTCCACCTTCAGGGGACTATGCACCATTATTCCTAGAACACCCTGTTCTACTGCATTCCTCAATGCCCTATCATTTACCATGTATGTTCGGCAGCAGTACAGTGCAATACATAAAATTACTACAGTACTGTGCAAAAGTCTTAAGCACCCTAGCTATGTTTATGTGTCTAAGACTTTTGCTATATGTACTATATGTCACTGTATGCTACTTTGAGATACAAATGAAAGCCCTTTTTATCGGGCATCTCTAGAGATGTGGCTTGTTAGCCCCTCCCTAACAGCCATTGGACTCAGCAGTGAGAAAACCATACCTCAAACTCCATAGGTCTAGAGTCGGTATTACTGAGGTCCCACCAAAACCAGGAAGTTGGTATGTCTGAAGCACTCAAACCCCAATCTGTGCGAATACTGTGTAAATACTGCTCCCATACAATTAGCTGTTGACAGGAAATAACAGATCATACACTGCATATAATTATAAAGAGAGTGTATTTGCAAATTTCAGCTTTATCAAGCAGTTAGGAGGAAATAGAAAATAAAAATATAAAAAGGGCCCATTGATGTTAACCCAGTCCCAAAGTGCATGTAAGTTGGAGCTCATCTTGAAATTGTCTTTAACCTACGCACTGGACCCCCAGTCTACATGAAAGCACACACCTTCTGAATGTCACTCGAAATCCATCTTGAACAAATGGGTCCCCCATGGGAGCATTGGTAGAGCACCTTGTGTAACAGGGACGACATCCTCAGCCATCTTCCCTCCTGACTTCTCCCAGCTCCCGCCAAAAAGACCTCGATCCATACCAATGCCCGTCACAATAACCTCTCCACCCAGCGTTCTCTGGAACCTTCTCCGAATTCCAGCATCTTAACTGGCTGACACAACATTCCTAAGTTGAACAACATAGCCCCTTATCTTTAGCTCAAACCCAAGCATGCTGAAGTCAAAACAGACTGTTCTCATAGAACTGCTGGAATGAAATACCTATAACATAGGTTGGTAGGTAGGTAACAACCACTGAGAGGGAACTTGATGACAGTGAGGACAATATGACTGAGGTTGATGTTCTGGAGCATGTTGATATTAAGGGAGAGGAGGTGTTGGAGTTGTTAAAATACATTAGGACGGATAAGTCCCCGGGGCCTGACGGAATATTCCCCAGGCTGCTCCACGAGGCGAGGGAAGAGATTGCTGAACCTTTGGCTAGGATCTTTATGTCCTCGTTGTCCATGGGATTGGTCCCAGAGGATTGGAGGGAGGCGAATATTGTCCCCTTGTTCAAAAAAGGTAGTAGGGATAGTCCAGGTAATTATAGACCAGTGAGCCTTACGTCTGTGGTGGGAAAGCTGTTGGAAAAGATTCTTAGAGATAGGATCTATGGGCATTTAGAGAATCATGGTCCGATCAGGGACAGTCGGCATGGCTTTGTGAAGGGCAGATCATGCCTAACAAGCCTGATAGAGTTCTTTGAGGAGGTGACTGGGCATATAGATGAGGGTAGTGCAGTGGATGTGATCTACATGGATTTTAGTAAGGCATTTGACAAGTTTCCACACGGTAGGCTTATTCAGAAAGTCAGAAGGCATGGGATCCAGGGAAGTTTGGCCAGGTGGATTCAGAATTGGCTTGCCTGCAGAAGGCAGAGGGTTGTGGTGGAGGGAGTACATTCATATTGGAGGGTTGTGACTAGTGGTGTCCCACAAGGATCTGTTCTAGGACCTCTACTTTTTGTGATTTTTATTAATGACCTGGATGTGGGGGTAGAAGGTTGGTTTAGCAAGTTTGCAGATGACACAAAGGTTGGTGGTGGTGTAGATAGTGTAGAGGATTGTTGAAAATTGCAGAGAGACATTGATAGGATGCAGAAGTGGGTTGAGAAGTGGCAGATGGAAGTCAACCTGGAGAAGTGTGAGGTGGTACACTTTGGAAGGACAAACTCCAAGGCAGAGTACAAAGTAAATGGCAGGATACTTGGTAGTGTGGAGGAGCAGAGGGATCTGGGGGTACATGTCCACAGATCCCTGAAAGTTGCCTCACAGGTAGATAGGGTAGTTAAAGCTTATGGGGTGTTAGCTTTCATAAGTCGAGGGATAGAGTTTAAGAGACGCGATGTAATGATGCAGCTATATAAAACTCTAGTTAAGCCACACTTGGAGTACTGTATCCAGTTCTGGTCGCCTCACTATAGGAAGGATGTGGAAGCATTGGAAAGGATACAGAGGATATTTACCAGGATGCTGCCTGGTTTAGAGAGTATGGATTATGATCAGAGATTAAGGGAGCAAGGGCTTTACTCTTTGGAGAGAAGGAGGATGAGAGGAGACATGATAGAGGTGTACAAGACATTAAGAGGAATAGACAGAGTGGACAGCCAGCGCCTCTTCCCCAGGTCACCACTGCTCAGTACAAGAGGACATGGCTTTAAGGTAAGGGGAGGGAAGTTCACGGGGGATACTAAAGGAAGCTTTTTCACTCAGAGAGTGGATGGTGCGTGGAATGCACTGCCTGAGACGGTGGAGACAGATCCACTAGTGAAGTTTAAGAGACTACTAGACAGGTATATGGAGGAATTTAAGGTGGGGGGTTATAGGGAAGGCAGGGTTTGAGGGTAAGCACAACATTGTGGGGCGAAGGGCCTGTAATGTGCTGTACTATTCTATATTCTATGTTCTATAGCAGTAAAAATCTTAACCAGGGCATTACACAGAGAAACACAATAGAATCAATGAAAAACTACATACAAACAAAGACAGACAAATGACCAATGTGTAAAAGAAGACAAAATGTGCAAAAGCAAAACACAAATAATGATAAATATGTACGTATATAAATTTTTTTAAAGTATGTGAAGAGCAGGAGGATAAGACGTGAAAGAATAGGACCTATCAAGTGTGACAGTGGGTAAGTGTGTATGGAAACAGAGGAAATGGCAGAGGTACTTAATGAACACTTCAGTATTCACTACAGAAAAGGATTTTGGTGATTGTAGTGATGACTTGCAGCAGCCTGAAAAGCTTGAGCATGTAGATATTAAGAAAGAGGATGTGCCAGAGCTTTTGGAAAGCATCAAGTTGGGTAAGTCACCGAGACTGGATGAGATGTACCCCAGGCTACTGTGGGAGGTGAGGGAGGAGATTGCTGAGCCTCTGGCAATGATCTTTGCAACATCAATGGGAATGGGAGAGGTTCCAGAGGGTTGCGGATGTTGTTCCTTCATTCAAGAGTGGGGGTAGAGATAGCCCAGGAAATTATAGACCAGTGAGTCTTACCTCAGTGGTTGGTAAGTTGATGGAGAAGATCCTGAGAGGCAGGATTTAGAACATTTGGAGAGGTATAATATGATTAGGAGTAGTCAGCATGGCTTTGTCAAAGGCAGGTTGTGCCTTACAAGCCTGATTGAATTTTTTGAGGATGTGACTAAACACATTGATGAAGGAAGAGCAGTAGATGTAGTGTATATGGATTTCAGCAAGGCATTTGATAAGGTACCCCATGCAAGGCTTATTGAGAAAGTAAAGAGGCATGGGATCCAAGGGGACATTGCTTTGTGGATCCAGAACTGGCTTGCCCACAGAAGGCAAAGAGTGGTTGTAGACGGGTCATATTCTGCATGGAGGTCAGTCACCAATGTAGTGCCTCAGGGTCTGTTCTGGGACCCTTACTCTTAGTGGTTTTTATAAATGACCTGGATGAGGAAGTGGAGGGATGGGTTAGTAAGTTTGCTGATGACACAAAGGTTGGAGGTGTTGTGGATAGTGTGGAGGGCTGTCAGAGGTTACAGCGGGATATTGATAGGATGCAAAACTGGGCTGAGAAGTGGCAGATGGAGTTCAAACCAGATAAGTATGAGGTGGTTCGTTTTGGTAGGTCAAATATGATGGCAGAATATAGTATTAATGGTAAGACTCTTGGGAGTGTGGAGGATCAGAGGGATTTTGGGGTCCGAGTCCATAGGACGCTCAAAACAGCTGCACAGGTTGACTCCATGGTTAAGAAGGTGTACGGTGTATTGGCCTTCATCAATCATGGAATTGAATTTAGGAGCCGAGAGTTAATGTTGCAGCTATATAGGACCCTGGTCAGACCCCACTTGGAGTACTGTGCTCAGTTCTGGTCACCTCACTACAGGAAGGATGTGGAAGCCATAGAAAGGGTGCAGAGGAGATTTACAAGGACGTTTGTTGCCTGGATTGGGGAGCATGCCTTATGAGAATAGGTTGAGTGAACTCAGCCTTTTCTCCTTGGAGTGACAGAGGATGAGGGGTGACCTGATAGAGGTGTATTAGATGATGAGAGGCATTGATCATGTGGATAGTCAGAGGGTATTTCCCAGGGCTGAAATGGTTGCCACAAGAGAACACAGGTTTAAGGTGCTGGGGAGTAGGTACAGAGGAGATATCAGGGGTAAGTTTTTTACTCAGAGTGATGAGTGCGTGGAATGCAGTTGTACAGGGCCCTGGTGAGACCACACCTGGAGTATTGCGTCAGTTTTGCTATTGAGGGAGTGCAGCTTAGGTTCACGATGTTAAATCCCGGGATGGCGGGACTGTCATATGTTGAAAGATTGGAGCGACTGGGCTTGTATACACTGGAATTTAGAAGGATGAGAGGGGATCCGATTGAAACATATAAGATTATTAAGGAATTGGACACGCTAGAGGCAGGAAACATGTTCCCGATGTTGGGGGAGTCCAGACCCAGAGGCCACAGTTTAAGAATAAGGGGTAGGCCATTTAGAACAGAGTTCAGGAAGAATTTTTTCACCCAGAGAGCTGTGGATCTATGGAATGCTCTGCCTCAGAAGGCAGTGGAGGCCAATTCGCTGGATGCTTTCAAGAAAGAGTTAGACAGAGCTCTTAAAGATAGCAGAGTCAAGGGATATGGGGAGAAGGCAGGAACAGGGTACTGATTGTGGATGATCAGCCATGATCACAGTGAATGGCGGTGTCAGCTCAAAGGGCCGAATGGCCTACTCCTGCACCTATTGTCTATTGAATGGGCTGCCAGCAACAGTGTTGGAGGTGGATACAATAGGGTCTTTTAAGAGACTTTTGGATAGGTACATGGGGCTTAGAAAAATAGAGGGTCATAGGTAAGCCTAGTAATTTCTAAGGTAGGGACATGTTCGGTACAACTTTGTGGGCCAAAGGGCCTGTATTGTGCTGTAGGTTTTCTATGTTTTCTATATTTCTATAAACATTGAGAACATAAGTTGTAGTGTCCTTGAAAGTGAGTCCATTGGTTGAGAAATCATTTCAAAGTTGAGGTGAGTGAAGTTATCCATGCTGGTTCAGGACCCTATTGCTTGTAGGATCCAGAATCTGGTGGTATGGGACCTAAGACTCCTGTACCTCCTTCCCAATGGCAACAGCGAGAAGAGAGCATGATCTGGATGGTGGGGGGTGGGGGTGTCCTTGTTTTCTAATGGCAGGGAGGGCTTTTACTGTGATGGACTGGGCTGTGTTCACTTTTATCATTTTCATTTCTCGGTATTGGTGTTTCCATACCAGGCTATGGGGCAACCAGTCAGGGATTTCCCCAGTGCATCCACAGAAGTTGGTCAGGGTTTTAGATGACATGCCGAATCTGCACAAACTTCTAAGAAAGTAGAAGTGCTGCCGTGCCTTTGTTGTAATGGCACATATGTGCTGGTCCCAGGAGAGATAATTTGAAATGAACTTTTACACCATATCCTAAAATACTCTGTAACACTTACCCAACAGGCTGGTATATGTCTAGGGGAAAAGGAGATCCAGCAACACACCAACCCCACCTCCCGTACACGCAGGTGCTGTGGGAATCAAGTTTATGCCGCGCGCACACACACAGTATCAAACACACACCAGATACCGTTATGAAATACACTTTAAAGATTTTACTAAAACTAAAAGAGTACTATGCAATACAATATATATGAAAGAAAAGAAAAAGTAAAAGGCGCCAACTTATCAAAGTTCAGTCAGTTTAGTGCACATCGTTGGAGCTCAACCATCGAACCATTCGACCCCTCGTCACTTTCCTCCGACCTCCACGTCCTCGCACCTGCGACCACCCCCGGTGGTCAACCAAGCAGTGCAGCGCACGTCCACCTTCCTCGGCATCTCCTTCCTGCCTCCCCTGAAAAAACCGTGAAAACCCCCAAGCTCCCAGCCTCACCAGACAAAATAACATTCCCCATTGGTTAACAAATGAATACAATCCCCATATCAGCAAGTCTAAAGCTAAACAACTGCGAGAGAAATACTTATCAGACAAAGAAGCATTCCTACTCTTAACAAACCAAAGAAGCCATTTTGAGTAACATACACAGGACATTGTACATTCTCCCCCCACCAGCAAATGTCATGCCCTCATGACATTACCAGAGTTCCCCAAAGCTTCTTGCAACACACAAAACCCAACCCAGGTGCAGAAAGCAGCGACATAACTACCCAGAGCAGTAGAAATCACACTCGGTTCTCCTGGCACCACATATGTCAACCGCTCCGGGGGGCGCCTACTTCTCTGAGATCTCCGTACCCCTTCTGCCGACCCTTCTGCCTCACTGGGCTCCCTCTTCACCTGCGAACCCTCTGCCTTGGACACCCCAGGTCTACCTGTCAGATCCTCACTCCCTCCCTCACGGGGTTCCGCTCTCACCTGAGAACACCATGGGAAACACCATGTTATCCGTTCTCACCTCAAACTTGGCTCCGTACAGGTAATCGCTCAACTTGTCCACCACCGCCCACTTCAGCACCAGGAACTCCAACTTGTGAGTGGGATAGTTTCTCTCGGAGGGCAACAAGCTTCGGCTGTCAAATGCTACCGGTCTCAATGCTTTGCCATGCTCCTGGTACGGAACAGCCCCTAGACCCTCTCGGCTGGCATCCATGTGCAGCACATATGGCTTTTGGGGATCGGCAAAAGCCAACACCGGGGCCTGGGTCAGCACCCTTTTCAAAGATCGGAATGCCTCTTCACATCGATCATCCCATCTTGAGCCAAAAGGTTCCACCGGATTCCAGTATCCTCCATCGTCTTGCCTCTGGTCCCCCTTCCTTTTCTTTCCCTCTGGGGGATAGCCACACAACAGCTGAGTCAACGGGTGACACATTTTGGCGTATCCTTTCACGAATCGGTGATAATACCTACAGAACCCCAAGAATGAGCACAGAGCACTCACTTTCTGGGGTCTCGGCCAGGTGTTCACGGCCTCTATCTTGGTTGGATCAGTAGCCACTCCCTTTTGCGAAATGATATGGCCAACGTAGCTAACCGACAACTTGCAGAACTGGCATTTGTCCAGGGAAAGCTTCAGCCCTTCTTCATTAAGCCGGTTTAACACCTTTAACAGCCTCTCCTCATGTTCCTCCAAAGTCGAAAAAACACTATCAAATCATCAGGTACACCAGCACCTCCAACAGATTCATATCACCCACAGTTCTCTCTATGAGCCTCTGGAAGGTGACTAGGCCCCACCCCTCAGGTAGGGGGGAAGCCTCGGAGCTGGCAGCCGCACTTAACTCTCTGGTGGGGGTGGCCGAGAGGCTATGGCTGAAGCTGGGGGTGTTCTCTGGAGCCAAGCCTATCCCGGACAAGCCCCCACAAATGTAACACTTACCCAACAGGCTGGTATATGTCTAGGGGAAAAAGAGATCCAGCCACACACGAACCCCACCTCCCGTACACGCAGGTGCTGTGGGAATCAAGTTTATGCCGCGCGCACACACACAGTATCAAACACACACCAGATACCGTTATGAAATACACTTTAAAGATTTTACTAAAACTAAAAGAGCACTATGCAATACAATATATATGAAAGAAAAGAAAAAGTAAAAGGCGCCAACTTATCAAAGTTCAGTCAGTTTAGTGCACATCGTTGGAGCTCAACCATCGAACCATTCGACCCCTCGTCACTTTCCTCCGACCTCCATGTCCTCGCACCTGCGACCACCCCCGGTGGTCAACCAAGCAGTGCAGCGCACGTCCACCTTCCTCGGCGTCTTCTTCCTGACTTCCCTGATAAAACCAGGAAAACCTCCAAGCTCCCAGCCTCACCAGACAAAATAACATTCCCCATTGGTTAACAAATGAATACAATCCCCATATCAGCAAGTCTAAAGCTAAACAACTGTGAGAGAAACACTTATCAGACAAAGAAGCATTCCTACTCTTAACAAACCAAAGAAGCCATTTTGAGTAACATACACAGGACATTGTACAACTCAAAGTTTCTACTTGAATCCAAGTGACAAGATGCAAATATCTTTTAGGATTTCTGGCATAACTTGCCATGAAAGGCAAGAATCAACTGGCTTCAGTATCAGAAGCAGGTCAGTGCTGCTGGAAGGATCTGATCAATGGTGGGGGTTCAAGATATCAAATGCCCTATACTAATTTTACTCTTCCAGACCCCTCCCAACCTGTGGTATGGGCATAGCCAAGCACAGTCATTTCTCAATTGCTGGGAACTTTTGGATATTCTAGAAGTGTTTAGTATTGTGGCTTTCTGGAGATTTACATAAAAATTACTGTGTATGTCTAATTATTTAATACTACCATGTAGTGCCTTTGGGATAATATGAGTTGTAGGTATTACTATTGGGACAATGTACATATATCATTTTATGTTCCATTGTCTTTCAATTTCCTCTTTTCATTGAGCATATTTCTGGTGTTTTTTACTTATTGATTTCTGGAGGTTGTATGTATTTGGGATGGTCATACAGTATTTAAGATGTAAGCTGTTCTTGCTTGTTTGTCCTGTAATACTATATCTGGACGGCTATTATGGATTGTCCTATCTGTAATACTGGATCATTTGTAATGTAATTTGTGGGATGTTGTCTTTTATAAGTTTATATTTTAAACAAGATTTTGGTGAATGACTATTGTCACTTAATTGTGCCTGTATAAGTAATTAGATTAAGTTAAACCACTGCAGGATCCTGTAATGGTTTGGATTGTTTCTGGTTTCTCAGAATCAGTATCAGACATTTTCTGTATTTATCATCTTGAAGTTGTTGGTATTTTATTAAGTAGTTTGATAGTTTTTTGTGTTAACCACCTGGTCCTGTATTGCCAGAAGGAACCTCTCTGTTTCTGGGAAGAGATCTCCACCTCTGAGCCAAGCGTTCAACACTTTCTTGTCAACATCTAGTCTGCTCAAACCATGGGGATTTCTTCCATGGAGGGTCATACTCTTCCATTGGTTAACCTTTTCTTCAATAGTGATGATTTCTTCACCTTCAGGGTTGTACTTTCATTTAAGTTTAGTGGTGTGTACTTCTTATCAGCATTGTTTATGCTCACGTGGAGTGCTGTATCTTGTTTTCGTTGATGAAAATATTTCCTTAAAAGTTTTATCTGACTTTTTATGCCTGTTAATCCTCTTCCTCCTTCTGTCCTGGGTAGTGTTAATCTAAGCGCATTCGTGTGTACATAGTGTTTTCTAAAATTTGTCATTTCAGTTCTTATTTTTCTTTGTGAATTTTTTAGATATGTTTCACATCAAGATAATATGCCAAAAGAAAGCATTAATACGGGTATAGCAGAAGTGTTTATTGCCTTTGCTATATTTTTACTACTGAGTTCTGATTTTAGTACTATTTTTCTCCTTGTTCTAGAATGGATACATAGATGGACAGCCACACAGGAGAGGTCTCTTCCCAGCATCTTTTATCCAGTTGCAAACCAGCTAACAACTGCCATCCCTCAGACAGGGATGTTAAAGATGTGTGATAAGGTCAATGTTATTCGCTTCTCCCAAGGTATTAACTCCTTGAGAACTTGAAGCGTTTATCGATTTAATGGAATGGCATTCTTCGCCTGGAAACCATCTTTTGTGACCATGAAGTGTGAGCCAGCAGCCCCTCCTGTGGGAAAAAGTTATAATGGTTCTTTGGGCAGTTTGCTGAAAGCCTAACATGTGGGTCACCTTCAGGAAAGATCCAATTTGCTGCTTTAAGGCAGGTGCTTGTTTACTTAGTGTGACAAGAAATGTGCGTCTTACTGTAACTTGCTATTATTTGTTGATATACTGTATGAAAAATATTATTTCAACCCAGTGAAGTAATTCAGTAATGTGTTTGAGGATTCAGAATGGTCATCAAACAGCATTATTGTAAATTAACCAAATATATATGGGGAGAAGCCTATTCTTGTTAGAAATGATTGTGTGAAAAAGTGGTCAAAGACTGACGGGTGTCATGACGACAGGAGCAACTCTCATCCTGTCACTGATCCCCATTTTGGAATGTCACTTATAAGCAAACAATTGTGACAATCTATACTGGCAAGAAGCCACTTGTGTGGCAGGGAACAAAGAATGTGAGGAAAATTATTAAAAAGTATGTGGAATTTCAGTTTTTTTAAAATTAGAAAGTACTTTTTTATAAGTTTCATGTACATGTTAAATATTTTAACAAGAAAATCAATACTTAAAGGCATTCTTTAAAATATGGTAGACTTTAAATTATCAAAGCCTGATCAAGCTTGTGTTAATGTGCAATAAGTGTGCATGTATGAATGACTGAAGTTCATAATATGGATTAAGATTGAAATTAAAAATGTATTTCATTGTAATCTCTGCCCGTCCAACTAAATGGTACCAGGAGGGAGAAAGGAGTAGGAGTGGGTATTCAAGCTAATCCTAATCTAAAGCAGGGAAAAGCTGCCCAGATTTTTTCTGGGTGGATTTGTGTAAGTGACCTTTCTTGGTGGGGCATGAGCTACTTTTCCACCTGAAATGGGTATTTGAGTCTCTCAAAGAGATATCAGAAATTGTATACAAAACTAATGAGGGCTACAGATGGGGTAAATTCAGGCAGGCATTTTCCACTGAGGTTAGGTGGACTACAACCAGAGGTCATGGGTTAGGGGTGAAAGGCGAAATGTTTAAGGAGAACCTGAGGGGGAACGTCTTGACGTCAGAGGACGATGAGAGTGTGGAACAAGCTGCCAGCAGAAGTGATCGATATAGGTTCAATTTCAACATGTAAGAGACATTTGGTTAAGTACATGGATAGGAAGGGTGTAGAGGGTTATGATCCAGGTGCGGGTTCATGGGACTAGAAGATTAATATTTCAGCATGGACAAGGTGGGCTGAAGGGCTTGTTTCTGCCTTGTAGTGCTCTATGGTTCTATGACTCTAAATTCAGCAACACCATCTAAAACTCCAGCAAAGCAATTGTAACAGCTACTCAGACAAGCCAATACTACTTAAAGACTTAGCAAGGAGGAGTGGGGAGAAGGTTGATCCTGTGTGATGCACTCTCTAATCCAATAACAAATCAACACCACTTAGAGACTAAGCAAGACGAGCGGTGGGGGGGGGGGGGGGGGGGGGGGGCGGAGGAGTTGATCCTGAATGGCAAGATGCAAGATGTCCAATACAATAACAAGGTTACAAAGTCGAAGAATATGTTCAATTTTTTATTAAAAAACTAGCAAACAAACAATCTTGAAGCAATTAGAAGCTAATGAAACTAAAATTGCAATATAACCAAATAAACAGTCTTGGCATATTACAAGTACTTAAACTATTCTCAACGTAATTGAGTGTAATAAAGCTAACTTAAGCGGTCAACAAAAAATATATCGCACCCTAACCAGATGAATCCCCAAAGACAAAGCATGAATACGTAACTAAACTCTTTGCTTCTACCACACCCCAACCCATGTGACAAACTAATAATAAAAGCGAGACTCAAAATACAACACAGATAGAAAATAGATATATGGCTCCTACAGCAATGATGAGAGTGATTTGTACATTATTTCATTTGTGTAAAACACACTACTGTATGTGTCAGTTGGACAGCGAATGGATATTTATGAAGTAAACAACCCGCACCTTATTGGCTCTTTATTAGCCTTCTGAATGAAAATAGGAACTTGAGTTAGGATTTGTTGTGGCAGTTAATGGGTTTAATCCTATGCCACTCAATTGGCCACACCCGCATGGGAGGGGTTGACATAATGTACAAGCAGAGTTATCAGTAAAGTCTGATTGGATACCCTGCATGCTGCCGTACTGATGTGCTCTGCACTCCCTCTCATACCGGAGCAGTACGAAATGCCTTGGAGCAATCTGGAGCTATGAAGCTGTTGTGTTTTTATTTGTTTTTAATTCTGTTTTGATGAATCCAGATGCTCCAGAATTCTGATTGCTATCTCTGTGAAGTGTATTGAATACTTTCTTATCTCCTTTTCAGACCATACGATGATAAAACACAAGAGTAGAATTAGGCCATCTGGCCCATCAAGTCTGCTCCGCCATTCCATCATGGTTGTTTTCCTTTCAACCCTATTTGCCTGCCTACTCTCCATAACCTTTGATGCCCTGCCTAACCAAGAACCTAACAACCTCTGCTTTAAATATACCCAATGATTTGGCCTCCACAGCAGTATGTGGAAATGAATTTCATAGGTTCACCACTTCTGGTTAAAGAAATTCCTCCTCATCTCTGTTCTAAAGGGATGTCCTTCCATTCTGTGGTTGTGTCCTTTGGGCCTAGGCTCCCCTACTATTGGAAACATTCTCTTGACATCCACTCTATCTAGGCCTTACAATATTCAATAGTCTCCATTACTTTAAACTCCAGCAAATACAGGCACAGTTCCATCTCAGCATCATCACAGTTCCATTAAATCCCAGGATTTTAAAGGTTCATTATCATTGTCAGTAAATTGAAAGCTCACTGAATGACTCGATCATTGAATCCAGCTTTCCAAGTCTTGTTATTCTTCAGCTTCCCAGGGTTGCACTCCTCAGGAAACGAGCACCATGTTACCATCTGCATCATGAATGAAATTAGTTTACAAGGTTTATGAGTTTGACATCTTTTGATTTAGAGATACAGAGCAGTAACATGCCCTTCTGGCCTAACAAGTCAGCGCTGTAGAATTCCACCCATGCGTCCAATTAACCTACATGTTTGGATTGTGGGACTTAACCAGAGCACCCAGAGGAAATAGAAACATAGACATAGAAAACCTACAGCACAATACAGGCCCTTTAGCTCACAAAGTTGTGCCGAACATGTCCCTAGCTTAGAAATTACTAGGCTTACCTATAACCCTCTATACTAAGCTCCATGTACCGATCTAAAAGTTTCTTAAAAGATCTATTGTATCCTCTTCCAACACCATTGCTGGCAGCCCATTCTGTGCACTCACCACTCTCTGTGTAAACAACTTACCCCTGACATCTCCTCTGTATCTACTCCCCAACACCTTAAACCTGTGCCCTCTTGTGGCAACCATTTCAGCCCTGGGAAAAACCCTCTGACTATTCACATGATCAATACCTCTCATCATCTTGTACACCTCTATCAGGTCACCTCTCATCCTCAGTCACTCCAAGGAGAAAAGGCCGAGTTCACTCAACCTATTCTCATAAGGCATGCTCCCAAATCCAGGCAACATCCTTGTAAATCTCCTCTGCAACCTTCCTATGGGTTCCACATCCTTCCTGTAGTGAGGTGACCAGAACTGAGCACAGTACTCCAAGTGGGGTCTGACCAGGGTCCTATATAACTGCAATATTACCTCTCGGCTCCTAAATTCAATTCCACGATTGATGAAGGCCAATACACCATATGCCTTCTTAACCACAAAGTCAACCTGTGCAGCTACTTTGAGCGTCCTAAGGACTTGGACCCCAAGATCCCTCTGATCCTCCACACTGCCAAGAGTCTTACCATTAATACTATATTCTGCCATCATATTTGACCTACCAAAATGAACCATTTTACACTTATCTGGGTTGAACTCCATCTGCCACTTCTCAGACCAGTTTTGCATCCTATCAATGTCGCACTGTAACCTTTGACAGCCCTCCACACTATCCACAACACCTCCAATCTTTGAGTCATCAGCAAACTTACTAATCCATCCCTCCACTTGCTCATCCAGGTCATTTATAACAATCACGAAAAGTAAGGGTCCCAAAACAGATCCCTGAGGCACCCCACTGGTGACTGACCTCCATGCAGAATATGACCCGTCTACAAACACTCTTTGCCTTCTGTGGGCAAGCCAGTTCTGGATCCACCTCCCCTTGGATCCCATGCCTCTTTACTTTCTCAATAAGCCTTGCATTGGGTGCCTTATTAAATGCCTTGCTGAAATCCATATACACTACATCTACTGCTCTTCCTTCATCTATGTGTTTAGTCACATCCTCAAAAAATTTCATCAGGCTTGTAAGGCATGACCTCCCCTTGACAAAGCCATGCTGATGACTCCTAATCATATTATACCTCTCCAAATGTTCGTAAATCCTGTCTCTCAGGATCTTCTCCATCAACTTACCAACCACTGAGGTAAGACTCACTGGTCTATAATTTCCTGGGCTATCTCTACTCCCTTTCTTAAATAAAGGAACAACATTCGCAACCCTCCAATCCTCCCGGACCTCTCCTGTCTCCATTGATGATGCAAAGAATCGCCAGAGGCTCAGCAATCTCCTCCCTCGCCTCCCACAGTAGCCTGGGATACATCTCATCTGGTCCCGGCGACTTATCCAACTTGATGCTTTCCAAAAGCTCCAGCACATCCTCTTTCTTAATGCCTACATGCTCAAGCTTTTCAGCCTGCTACAAATCATCACTACAATCACCAAGATCCTTTTCTGTAGTGAATACTGAAGTAAAGTATTCATTAAGTACCTCTGCTATTTCCTCTGGTTCCATACACACTTTCCCACTGTCACACTTGATAGGTCCTATTCTTTTAACATCTTACCCTCTTGCTCTTTACATTCTTGTAGAATGCCTTGGTGTTTTCCTTAATCCTGCCCACCAAGGCCTTCTCATGGCCTCTTCTGGCTCTCCTAATTTCCTTCTTAAGCTCCTTTCTATTAGCCTTATAATCTTCTAGATCTCTAACATTACCTAGCTCTCTGAAACTTTTGTAAGCTTTTCTTTTCTTCTTGACTAGATTTATTACAGCCTTTGTACACCATGGTTCCTGTACCCTACTATAACTTCCCTGTCTCATTGGAATGTACCTATACAGAACTCCACACAAATATCCCCTGAATATTTGCCACATTTCTTGCATACTTTTCCCTGAGAACATGTTTCCAATTTAAGCCTCCAGTTTCCTGCCTGATAGCCTCATAATTCCCCTTACTCCAATTAAACGTTTTTCTAACTTGTCTGTTCCTATCTCTCTCCAATGCTATTGTAAAGGAGACAGAATTATGATCACTATCTCCAAAATGCTCTCCTACTGAAAGATTTGACACCTGACCAGGTTCATTTCCCAATACCAAATCAAGTACAGCCTCTCCTCTTGTAGGCTTATCTACATATTGTGTCAAGAAACCTTCCTGAACACACCTAACAAACTCCACCCCATCTGAGTGGTCACAGGGAGAATGCACAGGCTCCCTACAGACAGCGGCAGAAATTGATCCAGGATCACTGGCACTCTAATAGTGTTACACTAACCACAACGCTACCATGCCAACCCCAAGGTGCTTTTCACAAACCCCAAAACAAAACAACACACAGTAATATGCACTGCTGGAGGAACTCATCAGGTCAGGAAGCATCTTCTTGTGTCTGCACCCTTCCTTTCCAGTGCTGATGAGTGGTCTCAGCCCAAAACATCAACTGTTTATTCTTTTCCATAGATGCTACCTGACCTGCTGAGTTCCTCCAGCGTTTTGTGTGTTGCACTGGATTTCCAGCATCTACAGAATCTCGTGTTTATAAAACGCTGGTTGACTTGCGTACTACTTTCATTTGTTTTGAGAAATAAATATGACAGTGTTCACAATCTGTGTTTCATTCAGAATATCTTAGCTGGAATCCCACTTTAAGCAATTGGTAAAAGCAGATTTTTAATCTAACTCTGCTGTACTCTAACTCCTGCTCAATGAGGACAGAACCCTTCTCTGTCTCCGAGTTCAGTCTCCTTTCTCCACGTCACCCCTCGTGACCATACACCCACGAGGGGTGATATGGTGTTGCATCCTGATGTTTCTGATCTGAGGTTCTTCAGCAGTCAAAAATGAGGTTTAAAACATGTTGCTTATGATTGTTTGTTAAGCATTAAAAGAACAAAGGGATTAGGAAAGGAGAGCAGAGAAAGCAGAGCCGAGTAGTAAGAGAAAGCAAAGGCAAAGAAGAGGCTGAGGCAATGTGGTTTACCCTTCTTATACCAATTTATTAACAACAGTAAATACTACTCAAGTTCCATAGATAAATGTTAAACAATCAGATACAAATAATGTGTAATTGCAACTGCAATCACTACAAAATACACAGAACAATTACATGTATATCATCCGTTCATTATGTGCCATGCCATATGACGTGGGCGATCATGGTCTTTCCATGACCATAACTGTCCTTGGCAAATTTTTCTGCAGAAGTGGTTTGCTATTGCTGTCTTCTGGGTAGTGTCTTTACAAGACAGGTGACCCCAGCCATTATCAATACTCTTCAGAGATTGTCTGCCTGGCATCAGTGGTCACAAAACCATGACTTGTGATATGCACCGGCTGCTCGTACAACCATCTACCACCTTCTCCCATGGCTTCATGTGATCCTGTTTGGGAGGGAGGAGGAGCTAATCAGTTGCTACACTTTGTCCAAGGGTGATCTGCGGGCTAGTGGAGGGAAGGAGTGCCGGACACATCCTTTGAGAGAGACATTATCTCCACTCCGCCACCAAACATGTAGTATATAGGTAATTATACAAGTACACAAACAAGCATAACTCAGCAGGCCAGGCAGCATCGATGGAAAAGAGTAAACAGTCGACTTTTCAGTCAAAACCCTTCATTACCCATGACCCTGATGAAAGGACTCGGCCCGAAATGTCAGCTGTATACTCTTTTCCATCGATGCTGCCTGGCCTGCTGAGTTCCTCCAGCATTTTGTATATTATACAGTCTAATCCAACATGGAGATGAAAGTATTAACCCTGAGATAGAGGAGTGCTGTGGGACTCGGGAGAGGAAACTATTTGCACCTCATGTTGGTGCCTTCCCCCACCTCAACACTGATAGACTGTTGAGCCAATAATATTCCAAAATACAATCACCTTCAGGCAGTCCAGAAGTTTCAGCCTGCTTTCTAATGTAGCACTTGCAGCACAGAAACATACCTTTCAGCCATTCCAGTCTGTACCAAACCATTTAAACTGCCTAGTCCCATCAACTTGCACCCAGATCATAACCCTCCCACCAATGTATTTGTACAAATAATCTCTTAAATGCTGAAATGGAATCAGTATCCACCACTCTCACAGGCTGCTCGTTCTGCACTTACACCACCCTGAGAATGAAGCTTTGTCTGTCCGCGCCGTCCAATTTCTCAATAATATCTCATCTTGCAAATGTACATTCAGTCCTAAAATCCTGACGTCCCAAATGTAGATATGTACCCATCCAATGCTTCCGTGACTCTAATCACCTTATCCTCTCTAATATCTCCACTGACAAGATCTTCAGCCTAAATGCCATACTCTAGAATTCCGTGCTAAAGCTTTTTCCCCCACTGGTTGTTAAGCATTTTATAAAATTTAATTTGTCATCTTAATTAAATGCTTACCACTGGCTTACCCTTTTAGTCAAAAACCTTATTTTCTTTTAACTTAGAGATACAGCATGGAACAGGATCTTCTGCCCCAATGAGTCACACCACCCAGCATCCCACCTATTTAACACTAGCCTAATCACAGGATAATTTTGACCAATTAACCAACTAACCTGCATGTCTGGACTGTAGGAGGAAATCCATGTGGTCATGGGAAGAATCTACAAATCTTTTCAGACAGCAACACACACAAAATGCTGGAGGAACTCAGCAGGCCAGGTAGCATTGATGGAAAAAAGTACAGAAGATGTTTCAGTCTGCAGCTCTTCAGCAATAGGCCAGTGGTGTACTGGCATCAGCACTGGACTTTCAAGCAGATGGTCCTGAGTTTGAATCTGGCCAGGTCCCAACCTAAGGAAGAAAAGCTTGGCAATCTACTTCCTTAATTCTTGCCACGAAAACCCTATGGAGATCTACACTATCCTTAGGGTTGCCATGAGTTGAGGATGACTCAATGCCGCTCAACAACAACAGCAAACAACCACTATGTCACTGTGGCGCCCCAATATTTTGTTCCCACCAATCAATATTCTCTCTAATTGTTTTTGTAAAACCTGCACAGACCAACCATTCCTCTGAGCAGGAAATTTTTACACAGCTTGAAAACTGTGCAGAACTTTAAATGTTATTTTTGTAATGTACATACTGTGAATATTTAGACTGAAGATTGTATAGACTATAATGAAAAACAAAATCTTGCACATTTCGTAAACTTTTTCTGGCTACATCCAATTCCTGCTGCGCAGCAACAAAAGCTATTTGCGCAGGGCATTTCAATTACTGCGCAGTTGTGCACCTGCACAGATTCAGAGGGAAGAGTGTCCCAATATTTCTGTTCTCTAAAGGCAGCCCAGATGTAATGCCTTGCCCAAAATTTGGAGCATGATGCCACTTTCAAGGATCTTCCAGATGGAGTGGGATAATAAATCAACCGTGATAAGACCATAAGATAGAAACATAGAAAACCTACAGTGTAATACAGGCCCTTCGACCCACAATGCTGTGTCAAACATTTACTTACTTTGGAAATTACCTAGGGTTACCCATAGCCCTCTATTTTTCTAAGCTCCATGTACCCATCCAGGAGTCTCTTAAAAGACCCTATTGTATCTGCCTCCACCAGCCCATTCCACGCACTCATCACTCTCTGCGTAAAAAACTTACCCCGACACCTCCTCTGTACCTACTCCCTAGCATCTTAAACCTGTGTCCTCATGTGGCAACCATTTCAGTCCTGAGAAAAAGCCTCTGACTATCCACACAATCAATGCCTCTCATCATCTTATACACCTCTACCAGGTCACCTCTCATCCTCCGTCGTACCAAGGAGAAAAGGCTGAGTTCACTCAACCTATTCTCATAAGGCATGCTCCCCAATCCAGGCAACATCCTTGTAAATCTCCTCTGCACCCTTTCTATAATTTCTGCATCCTTCCAGTAGTAAGGTGACCAGAACTGAGCACCGTACACTAACTGGGGTCAAATCCAGGCAACATCCTTGTAAATCTCCTCTGCACCCTTTCTATAATTTCTGCATCCTTCCAGTAGTAAGGTGAGCAGAACTGAGCACCGTACTCTAACTGGGGTCAAATCCAGGCAACATCCTTGTAAATCTCCAATGCACCCTTTCTATGGCTTCCACGTCTATTCTGTAGTGAGGCAACCAGAACTGAGCACAGTACTCCAAGTGGGGTCTGACCAGGGTCCTATAGAGCTGCAACATTACCTCTTGGCTCCTAAATTCAATTCCACGATTGATGAAGGCCAATGCACTGAATGCCATCTTAACCACAGAGTCAACCTGCGCAGCAGCTTTGAGAGTCCTATGGGCTCAGACCCCAAGATCCCTCTGATCCTCTACACTGCCAAGAGTCTTACCATGAATACTATATTCTGCCATCTTATTTGACCTACCAAAATGAACCACCTCACACTGATCTGGGTTGAACCCCATCTGCCACTTCTCAGCCCAGTTTTGCATCCTATCGATGTCCCGCTTTAACCTTTGACAGCCCTCCACACTATCCACAACACCTCCAACCTTTGTGTCATCAGCAAACTTACTAACCCTCCACTTCCTCATCCAGGTCATTTATAAAAATCACGAAGAGAAGGGGTCCCAGAACAGATCCCTGAGGCACACCACTGGTTATCAACCCACCTACAACCAGTCTTTGCCTTCATGCAGAATATGACCCATCTACAACCACTCTTTGCTTTCTGTGGGCAAGCCAGTTGTGGATCCACAAAGCAATGTCCCCTTGGATCTCATGCCTCCTTACTTTCTCAATAATCCTTGCATGGGGTACCTTATCAAATGCCTTGCTGAAATGCTTATACATCTACTGCTCTTCCTTCATCAATGTGTTTCATCACATCCTCAAAAAATTCAATCATGCTCGTAAGGCACGATCTGCCTTTGACAAAGCCATGCTGACTATTCCTAATCATATTATGCCTCTCCAAATGTTCATAAGTCCTGCCTCTCAGGATTCTCTCCATCAACTTACCAACCACTGAAGCAAGACTCACTGGTTTATAATTTCCTGGGCTATCTCTACTTGTTTTCTTGAATAAGGGAACAACATCTGCAACCCTCCAATCCTATGGAACCTCTCCTTTCCCCATTGATGATACAAAAATCATTTCCAGAGGCTCAGTGATCTCCTCCCTCACCTCCCACAGTAGCCTGGGGTACATCTCGTCTGGTCCCGGTGAGTTATCTAAATTGATGCTTTCCAAAAGCTCCAGCACATCCTCTTTCTTAATGCCTACATGCTCAAGCTTTTCAGTCCGCTGTAAGTCATCCCTACAATCTCCAAGGTCCTTTTCCGTAGTGAATACTGAAGCAAAGTATTCATTAAGTACCCTCGCTACCTCCTCAGGTTCCATACACACTTTTCCACTGTCACACCTCATTGGTCGTATTCTCTCATGTCTTATCCTCTTGCTCTTCACATACTTGTAGAATGCCTGGGGGTTTTCCTTAATTCTGCTCGCAAAGGCCTTCTCATGGCCCCTTCTAGGTCTCCTAATTTCATTCTTAAGCTCCTTCCTGCTAGCCTTATAATTTTCTAGATCTCGATCATTACCTTGTTCCTTGAATCTTTCATAAGCTGTTCTTCTTGACTAGATTTTCTACAGCCTTTGTACACCATGGTTCCTGTACCCTACCATCCTTTCCCTGTCTCATTGGAATGTACCTATGCAGAACGTCATGCAAATATCCCCTGAACATTTGCCACATTTCTGCCGTACATTTCCCTGAGAACATCTGCTCCCAATTTATGCTTCCAAGTTCCTGCCTGATAGCTTCATATTTCCCCTTACTCCAATTAAATGTTTTCCTGACTTGTCTGTTCTTATCCCTCTCCAATGCTATGGTAAAGGAAATAGAATTGTGATCACTATCTCCAAGATGCTCTCCCACTGAGAGACCTGACACCTGATCAGGTTCACTTCCCAATACCAGATCAAGTACAGCCTCTCCTCTTGTAGATATAGGAGCAGAATTAGACCATTGGGCCCATCGAGTCTGCTCTGTCATTTCATCATGGCCGATCCATTTCCCTCTCAGCCCCGATCTCCTGCTTTCTCCCGTTACCCTTCATGCACTGACTAATCAAAAATCTATCAGCCTCTGCCTTAAATACACCCTTGTGTGGTGATGGATTCATGATGGAACGGCACAGCAGACTCTTTGTAGCTTAAACTGGTTAACACAACTTTCGTCAACCCAACCCTTGTGAAAGACTGATGCAGTCATCACTAGATAAACATTTTCTTTATCGAGGAGTTTATAACGAAGCATGTTTTCATTTAGAGATACAGAGTGGTAACAGGCCCTTGCAGCCCAATGAGCCAATTACATCCATTAGCTTACTCACCAGTATGTCTTTGGAATGTGGGAGGTAACCTGGAGGAAGCCCACCCAATCACAGGGAAAATGTACCAACTCCTTACAGACAGCTGTGAGAATTGAACCTGGACCACTGGCACTGTAAAGTGTTATACTATCTGCTATGCCACTGCTTTATGGGATGATGAAAATTCTACCACCAAAAAAAACTCCAAACCAGTGTTTCTGTAGGCTCTGCAAAGGAAGGTAGCAATTAACCTTGACACCACCAACAACCCGGCTGTCTGAGTGACATGGGCTACCACTTGGTTCCTCTTGTGTGCCTTGACTGCACATTCAGCTGCTGAAAAGGCAGGAAATGAGCAAAGCTTAAAGATTTAAAGTACATTTATGATAAAGTATACTTACCGTATACAACCTTGAAACTCAAGTTGAGACATTTTTCACTAGAGTGTAGGAGAATAAGTGGTTCTATTATAGAGGTGTATAAAGTCACGTGAAACGTAGATGGGGTCAATTGTCCTGTCTTTTATCCAAGACTGGAGAATCAACAACCACGCAGCATAGGTTTAAGATGAGAGGGGAGAGTTTTAATAGGAACCTAAAGGACAACTTTTATCACCCAGGAGGTGGTTAATTATAATTAATAACATTAAAAATATATACTTGGATGGGTAAAACAAACAAAATGCTGGAGGGACTCAGCAGGTCAGGCAGCTTCTATGGAGAATTCAAAGTAAATTTATTATCAAAGTACATATATGTGTCCATATACAACCCCGAGATTAGTTTTTTTGTGAGTGATCACAGTAATACAAGAAACACAATGAAATCAATGAAAGATTTGTGTGTGGGGTGTGGGAAGTCGGGGAGATCTCCTGTCTCACAGATGGACACATTTACACCAGGAGCACCGAGCTGCAGCTTCTGAGAGAATATATTAATGCTGGAGCTGTAGCTCAATGCCCTTCGACTCTTACGGGAGAATGAGGAGGTGGTAAGACAGGAGCTACAGGTGGTAGTCACCCTGAGGTTGCAGGAGACAGGTAACTGGGTGACTGTCAGGAGAAGAAGGGGAAATACACAGGACCAGTGCAGAGTACACCTGTGGCTGTTCCCCTCAATAATAAATATACAACTGCAGATACTATTGAGGGGGACAACCTAACGGGGGGAGCCACAGTGACCGACTCTCTGGCACTGACTCTGGTGCTGTGGGTCAAAAGACCAGAGGGGTGAAGATTGCTGTGTTGATAGGAGATTCCTTAGAAGAACAGAGATGAGGTTCTGTGGGCATGTTAGAAACAGCCACATGGTAGGGTGCCTCCTTGGTGCCAGGATCAGGGATGTCTTGGATTGGGTCCATGGCATTCTCAAGGGCGAGGGTGAACAGCCGGAAGTCTTGGTGCATATTGGCACCAATGATATGGGTAGACAAGGTGAGGAGGTCCTGAAGAGAGATTTTAGGGAGCGAGGTAGAAAGCTGAGAAACAGGACCTCGAGGGTAGTAAACTCTGGATTGCTGCCTGTGCCACATGCCAGTGAGGGTAAGAATAGGATAGTTTGGCAGGTGAGTAAGTGGCTGAGGAACTGGTGCAGGTGGAAGGGGTTCAGATTTATGGATCATTGGGATCTCTTCTGGGGAAAGTATGACTTGAACAAAAGGTACGAGTTACACCTGAACCCAAGGGGGACCAATATCCTTGTGGGCAGGGTGGCTAGAGTTGTTCAGGTGGGGGATTGGAACCAGAGTGATAGTGCTGAAGATGAGGTAGTTGGTTTACAAACAGAGGCTCCTAGTGAGACTCCTAGGAAGAAGAGGCTGATAATAGGGCAACAGGATGAGTTGTAATGTTAAAGGTGGACAAAATTGAAAAGGGTGAATACAGAACTGAAGGTTTTTTGAATGCGCACAGTATACAGAATAAGGCAGATGAACTTGTAGCATAGTTATAGATTGGCGTGTATGATGTTGTAGGCATCACCGAATCATGACTTAAAGATTATAGCTGGGAGCTTAACATTCAAGGATGCTCATTGCATTGAAAGGACAGGCAAGAAAGCAGAGGGAGTGTCATGGCTCTGTGGGAAAAATTGAAATTGTTAGACAGAAGTGACATAGGGTCGGAAGGTGTTAAATTGTTGTGGATAGAGTTAGGGAACTGAAGGGGATGAAAACCCTGATGGGAGTTGTATACTGACCCTCAAACAGTAGTAAATGTTATGGTCTACAACAGAAGATAGAAAATGCATGCCAAAAAGGCAATGTTACAATAGTCATGAGGGATTTCAATATGCAAGTGCTGCTGGATTCCAAGAGGAGGTATTTCTAGAATGCCTAGGGGGCAGCTTATTAGAGCAGCTTGTGGTTGAGCCCACTAAGGTATCGGCTATTCTAGACTGAGTGTTAGAGAGCTTAAGGTAAAGGACAGTGATCATTATCCTTAGTGGTGAGTGATCATTATGTTTTCAAATTCACCCTGAAATTTGAGAGGGAGAAGCTAAAGTCAGATGTATCAGTATTATAGTGGATTAAAGGGAATTACAGAGGCATGAGAGAGGAGCTGGCCAGATTGATTGGAAAAGAACACTGGCAGGGATGATGGCAGAGCAGCAATGAAGTTACCGTTATTAGGGAGTTACCATTACTTGGGAAACTGAAAGTCTGAAGGTAGATAAGCCACCTAGATCAGGGTTCTGAAAGAGTTGGCTGAAGAGATTGTGGAGGCATTAGTATTGATTTTTCAAGAATCACTAGATTCTGGAACGGTTCCAGAAGACTGGAAAATTGCAAATGTCACTTCATTCTTCAAGAAGGAAGAGAGACAGAAGAAAGGAAACTATAGGCCATTTACTGTGACCTCAGTGGTTGGGAAGATGTCAGAGTCAATTATTAAGGATGAGGTCATAGGTTACTTGAAGGCACATGATAAAATAGGCCGTAGTCAGCATGGTTTTCTCAAAGGAAAATCTCGCCTGATAGATCTGTTAGAAATCTTTGAAGAAATAACAAGCAAAGTAGACAAAGGAGAATCAGTTGATGTTGTGTACTTGGATTTTCAGAAGACCTTTGACATAGTGCCACACGTGAGGCTGCTAAACAAGATAAGAGACATGGTATTACAGGAAATACTCCAGCATAGATAAAGTAGTGGCTGATTGGCAGGAGGCAGAAAGCGGGAATAAAGGGAGCCTTTTCTGGTTGGCTGCCTGTGACTAATGGTGTTCCATAGTGGTCTTTGTTGGGACCGCTTTTTTATGTTATGTATCAATGATTTGGATCAAATAAATTAAATCAAGTTTAATTATCATTCAAACCATACATAGATAGAGCTGGACAAGATAGCATTCCTCTAAGGCCAAGGTGCAAAACATTCAAAATAGCAAGCAAGAAAACATTCAAAAATAGTGAGAAACATAATTCAAAATATTGAGCGAAGAAGCATATTTACTCGAAAAAAAAACCATATTTAATTCTAGGCCCTGAATGACAAGGTCTAGCAATTTATGGTGCTGTCACCTGGAAGTGTACAGACGCACGCAATCCAGCTTGTCATTCCAACGCTTGAACATGGGAGGACGACACTGGTGGGAGATGAGAGGCCAGGCCCCAGCCAAGCTCAAACATGCTGTAGTGCTTCCATGATACTCACCTGCTCTGCAGCTTCAGGCAAGCCCGAAGCTTGAGGCCTAGTTCTCGCTACAACTGAGGCTGCACAGCTCCCATGTCAACTGTCCTGCCACCAGACAAGGGTAGCAGGCTTGCAGCAACTTGCATTAACACTGTCCAACAGAATCTTGCGATTGCAAGTGAAATGTCCGAGACCATCTCCAACAGTTATATTGCACCAACTCCAATGATTTTGAGCAGCAGGCAGCAACACGGTCTATTTCTCCGAACCCAAACCTGCTCCTCTGATAGCACGATGGGCTCTTCTGATACTCCAACCAGCTCCTTCAATATGTCAACTGACCCCTTCGACACCTTGGCTGGCTCCGCCGCTGACACCTGTCCAGCTAATCTGATCAACAAGATGCTCACTGATGGAGTAGCCCTGCAGTACCTGATGTTCTTGGAGTACAATTGTTCAGTGATCATAAAAAAAAAACACATTTTATAAAATAATGCAAAAAGCACTTCTGTTTGGCCCCCAAGAGGATGCTGCATTCGCATGCTCCAGCGTCTTACCAAAAATTGATGATGGAATTGATGGCTTTGTTGCAAAGTTTTGTCAATAAGTTGAAGATAGAGTACAGAGGAGATTTACTAGAATGTTACCTGGGTTTCAGCACCTAAATTACAGAGAAAGGTTGAACGAGTTAGGTCTTTATTCTTTGGAGCGTAGAAGGTTGAGGGGGGATTTGATAGAGGTATTTAAAATTATGAGGGGGATAGATAGAGTTGGCATGGATAGGCTTTTTCCATTGAGAGTAGGGGAGATTCAAACAAGAGGACATGAGTTGAGAGTTAAGGGGCAAAAGTTTAGGGGTAACACGAGGGGGAACTTCTTTACTCAGAGAGTGGTAGCTGTATGGAACGAGCTTCGAGTAGAAGTGATAGAGGCAGGTTCGATTTTGTCATTTAAAAAAAAATTGGATAGGTATATGGACAGGAAAGGAATGGAGGGTTATGGGCTGAGTGCAGGTTGGTGGGACTAGGTGAGAGTAAGCGTTCGGCATGGACTAGAAGGGCTGAGATGGCCTGTTTCCATGCCGTAATTGTTATATGGTTATAAGTGGAAGGGCTGGTTGTTTCGAGGAAGTAGAGAGGCTACAGAAGGACTTAGACAGATTAGGAGAATGAGCAAAGAAGTGGCAAATGGAATACAGTGTTGGGAAGTGTATGGTCATGTGCTTTGGTAGAAGGAATGAAAGGGTAGTCTATTTTCCAGATGAAGAGAAAATTCAAAAATCTGAGGTGCAAAGGGATTTGGGAAACCTTGTGCAGGATTCCCCAAAGGTTGATTTGCAGGATGAGTCGGTGGTGAGGAAGGCAAATGGTGAGTTGGTATTCATTTCAAGAGGACTAGAATATAAAAGTAAGGATGTAATGCTGAAATTTTATGACGCCCTGCTGAGGCCTCACTTGGAGTATTGTGAGCAGGTTTGGGCTCCTGATCTTAGAAAGGATGTGCTGAAACTGGAGAGGGTTCAAACGAGGTTCACAAAAATGATTCCAGGATTAAACTGCTTGTCATATGAAGAGTATTTGATGGCTCTGGCTACCTGTATTCACTGGAATTCAGAAGAATAAGAGGCGACCTAATTTAAACCTATTGAACGGTGTAAGGCCTTGATAGAGTAGATGTGGAGAGAATGTTTTTATGGTGGGAGAGTCTAAGACCAGGGGACTGAGTCTCAGAATAGAGGGGCATTCTTTTAGAATGGAGATGAGGAGTAATTTCTTTAGCCTTAGGCTACGTCCACATTAGACCGGATAAATCCGTAACCGAAGCTTTCTCTCTTCATTTTGACCCTCCGTCCACACTGAAACAGCGTTTTCCTCCCCCGAAAATGGAGCTTTTCTAAAACACCCTCCAGAGTGTGTAAATTTGAAAATGCCGGTTGGGCAGAGTCATGTGGATGGGGTAACCGGATATTTTTTAAAACACTGTCATGATGTGCCAGAACAGATGGTGGCATTTCATTGTTTTCTTGAACACAACCGCCCACACAACCTACTAATTTCAGAATAGACGGCAACGAGACTGAAGCCAGAAGAGTTAGAAATGTACTCACCGAATACTTTGACCCATAACTTACTGAATAAATAAGTATACTCACTTTGCCGTTTTCTGTCCTTGCTCGTATGAAGTTGGTTTACCTATTTATGCAAGTACTTCTCTGACAATAGATGTGTAACAGCCTAATGTAACATTGTATGGAAATACAAGATTACACTGATGCAGACATATTATATACATTTAACAAGGTGCTCTATTAATGCAACAGAGTTAGTCAGTTTTTCAATGTTCATCGTCAGCCGGTCATACTGCCCATGAACTTCCTGTCGGTTGCCTCCGTATGCTCCAGTATTTATCTTTTTTTAGTTTTAAGTCCTCCTGCGCAAGAGCCAACAGCTGTCCGTCGTTCGGCAATTTCCTTTTAAGTTTTTCTAGTGTGTAACTGCACAAACGCACACTTCCACAGTGAGATTCGACACCAAACATGTCACTTGTTTTCTGTAGATGTGTCCTGCGCATGCCCAGTAGGAGGAGATTCGCCCAAATACCCGTTTTAATGTGGACGGAGGTATTTTCGAGAAAGCTTGGTGTGGACCCCCTATCGTTTTTACGCGAAACCGGCGTTTTCAAAGTTATCCGGTCTAGTGTGGATGTAGCCTGAGAGTGGTGAATCTGTGGAATTCATTGCCTCAGGCGGTTGTGGAGGCCAAGTCTTTATGTATATTTAAGGCAGAGGTTGATGAATTCTGGGTTGAGGAGGCATGAAGATATACAGGGGGAAGGCAGGAGTTTGGAGCTGAGAGGAAAAATGGATCGGCTATGATGGAATGGCGGAGCAGACTCGATGGTCCAATTGGCTTAATTCTGTTCCTTTATCTCTAATAGAACATGATCTGGCTGGTGGATGCTGCTTTCCTGCAACAAAGCTCCATGTCGATGTGCTCAGTGATGGGGAGGGCCTTATACCACGATGGGCTGGGCCATCTCCACTACTTCTTGTAGGATTTTCCGTTCAAGGGCATTGGTGTTCCCATACCGGGCTGTGATGCAGCCAGTCAGTGTACTCTCCACCACACCTCTGTTGAAGTTTGTCAGGGTTTTCGATGTCATGCTGAATCTGGAATTCCAAGTTGCTGATCCTCTCCACCCCTGATCCCCCGATGAGGTCTGGTTCAGGGGTGTCTGGTTTCCTCTTTCTGAACTCAGTGGTCGTGTTGACGTTGAGTGAGAGGTTGCTGTTGTGGCATCACTCAGCCAGGTTTTCAGTCTCCCTCCTATATGCTGATTTGTCACCAGCTTTGATTCGGCCAATGACAGTGGTGCTGTCAGCAAACTTAAGTAAGGCATTGGAGCTGTGCTTAGCCACACAGTCCTAAGTGTGAAGTGAGTAGAGCAGGGGGTTAAGCATATTTGTACCTAAAAAATGGCCACCAGATGTAGTGTGAAGCATTGATATTAGCTCTCAATAATTTTAGAGATGTTGAGTGTTAAAGATTGTGTCATACACTGAATGGCCACTTACTAGTTACACCTGTACATATCATTAATGCAAATATCTGGTTACCCAATCATGTGGCAGCAACTCGATGCATAAAAGCATGTAGACATTGTCAAGAGGTTCAGTTGTTGTTCAGACCAAACATCAGAATGGGGAGAAATGTGATCTAACGGTGACTTTGATCTAAGGAATAAATGTTGGTGCCAGACGGGGTGGTTTGAGTATCTCGGAAACTACTGATCTCCTGGAATTTTCACTCACAACAGTCTCTAGAGTTTACAGAGAATTGTGTGAAAAGCAAAAACACATCCAGTAAGAGGCAACTCTGTGAGTGAAAACACCTTGTTAATGAGAGAGGTCAGAGGAAAGAGGCCAGACTGGTTCAAGCTGACAGGAAAGCGACAGTAACTCAAATAACCACACGTTACAACAGCAGTGTGCAGAAGAGAATCTCTGAACGTACAACACATCAAACCTTGAAATGGATAGGCCACAGCAGCAGAAGACCACAAACTTACACTAGGTACAGGAGGTGCCTAATAAAGCAGCCACTGAGTGTATAATATTCATAATGCCAATTGTTTATTTTGCAAACCTTGTTGATAGATTTAGTTTTGCAGTCATTGTGATCTATGTGCATCTTGCTAAATCAAGAATCTGTGGCATATTTTGTGTTTTCAATTCCTTTTTACTGCTGTGTCAAAGGAGAATTCTGTTATTTTTGCAGAAAGTATATGATGTTACTTAAAACTGCATTTGTGATATTTGTGTGATATTTGTAAAAAGTGAAAGTGATTCAAAGACTGATTCTGTTTCTCAGTTTACAGCAACTATTAATATTACCAGTTAAATGTTTCCTGTAGGAACAAACGGAGCTGGCTTTCAAAATACGGGCAATTGATTAAAAACTGGTTCACACCAGGAAACCAAACTTAAAAGTAAATTTATTATCAAAGTACATATATGTTACCCGAAATTCATTTTCTTGTGGGCATTTACAATAAATACAAAGAAACTCAATAGAATCAATTAAAAACCACACACAAACAGCCAATGTGCAAAAGTCAACAAACTGCAAATGCAAAAAAAAACCCAAAATATAAATAATTAAATAAATAATCAATCCATAAATGTCAAGAACACAAGATGAAGAGTCCTTGAAAGTGGGTCCATAGGTTGGGGAAACAGTGTTGAGGTGAGTAACGTTATCCCCTCAGGAGCCAGATGGTTGAGGGGTAGTAATTGTTCCTGAACCTGGCAGTGTGGGACCTGAGGCTCCTTTACCTCCTGGCTGATGGTTGTAGGGTAATAACTGTTCCTGAACCTGATGGCATGGGACTGAGGCTCCCGTACCTTCTTCCTTATGGTCGAGAGGTAATAATTGTTCCTGAACCTGGTGGTATGGGACCTGAGCTCCAGTACCTCCTGCCTGATGGTTGAAGGGCAATAACCATTCCTGAACCTGGTAATGTGGGACCTGAGGCACCTTTACCTCCTGCCTGATGGTTGAGGGGTTATAACTGTTCCTGAACCTGGTTGTGTGCAACCTGAGGCTGCTGTACCTCATTTCTGAGAAGAAATCATGGCCTGGATGGTGTCCAGTCAAAGCAGTTTGAATTTGGTACCACCTTTACATTCTCAGGTGATGAGATTACCAGTAAAACTATATTTTGCTAACACAACAGTGGTGATAGGAAAGCCTAGTTAAGTAACAGATGAGGTCCTGATTTCAGAATAAAATGACTATCCACAGGTCTAACAATTTTCTATTACAACAATGGATTATAACATCATTAGTGAAGTTCCTGAAACTTGGGTATCGTCGTTGCTGCATTCATTGTCTCTGGGGGGGGGGGGGGGCCATGGTAGCATAGCGGTTAGCGCAACACTATTACAGCTCAAGGAGTTGGAGTTAAGAGTTCAAATCTAGCGTCCTCTATAAGAAAGTTTGTTCTTCCCTTGTGTGCATGGGTGCTCCAGTTTCCTCCCACATTTAATTGGGGTAGAGGGAAATATGATGTATTTTGTCAGAGGTTATAGCAGGACATCGATAGGATGCAGAACTGGACTGAGAAGTGGCAGATGGAGTTCAATCCAGCTAAGTGTGAAGTGATTCATTTTGGTAGGCCACATTTGAAGGCAGAATATAATAATGGTAAGACTCTTGTCAGTGTGGAGGATCTGAGAAATCTTGGAGCCTGTGTCCATAGGACACTCAAAGTTGCTGCGCAGGTTGACTGTGTTGTTAAGAAGGTGTTTGGTGTGCTGGCATTCATCAACCATGGGATTGAGTTCAAGAGTAATGTTACAGTTATATAAGACCTGGTCACCTCACTACAGGAAGGATGTGGTTACTATAGAGAGAGTGCAGAGGAGACTTACAAGGATGTTTCCTGGATTGGAGGGAGTACTTTATGAGAATAAGTTGAGTGAACTTGGCCTTTTCTCCTTGGAGCGATGGAGAATGAGAGGTGACCTGATAGAGGTGTACAAGATGATAAGAGGCATTGATTGTGTGGATAGCCAGGGCTGAAATGGTTAGCACAAGAGGGCACAGTTTTAAGGTGCTTGGAAATAGGTACAGAGGGGATGTCAGAGGAAGGTTTTTCACACAGAGAGTGGTGGGTGTGTGGAATGGGCTGCTGGTGATGGTGATGGAAGTGGATACAATAGGGTCTTTTAAGAGACTCTTAGATAGGTACATGGGGTTCAGAAGAATAGAGGGCTATGCGCTAGGGAAATCCTAGGCAGAGTCTACACGGTCAGCACAACATTGTGGGTCGAAGGGCCTGTAATGTGCTGTAGATTTCTATGTTCTGTGTAACACAACAATGACACAATACGACACAACAAGACGAAACAACGGTGACACAACGCAACACGTGGCAAGAGGTCGCTGGTGCTTTATTAGTGTTAGGCTAACCGCAAGGCTACGGCGTCACCCATACTTTACCATCTCGCGCAGCTACCGTGACAAGTTGTCCTCATTTAGATAAGGTACACATCCAGACTGAAGAAATACGCCAATATCAACTCTTATCGTATAAGTTGTTTTTTTAAAGTTACACTTTAACATGTTTAACCTGTGTGGTTAGTGGTGTACAACTCAACGAGGCCATCCACGTGCAACCATGAGTGAAAGGGTCCTTTGTACGGGACACCAGTAAATCAATTGCGTGCTCATAGAGAGTATCCTCAGTACAAACCTCTTGGCTACCAACAGTTCGTTTCAAGTTCAAGTTCATTGTCATTCAACCATAGACCGTGTATAGTAATGCGATCACTCAAGCCGAGTGTGATGTTCTTAATGGAGAACGCCTGTGCGTGACTTTGGTTAACGTGATGCACGGGCAGCCACCACACAGTCCTTGACCGATTGGGGTCAGAGTCCAGTGGCATAGAATGTATGACAACTGGGGACCCTTCCTCCACCTTCACTGTCGTTGTGATGTCTCCTCACCTTCTGCCAGCTCCACTGGTGAGCTCTCAGTTGGATCGCACTTTGCCTGGAACCTCTACTTTGACTTTAAGATCCAGAGGATATCGCTCTCGGGATCTCAGGAACTCACAAGCCTCTCCACCACGACAAGGTGACGGTCGTCAGAGAAGATATGGAGCAAAGAAGGTATACCACCAAATGAAACAAGGTTCCTCTAGCCCACGGGGCATAACACAGTACATATCTCTCTCTCTCACACACACACACACACACACACACACACACACACACACACACACACACACACACACACACACACACACACACACACACACACACACACACACACACACACACACATTACCACAAATAAATTAACAAAAATATATTGCAGGAGATTAACATTTAGCATAAGGTGCACTTACAACACAAGTTAGAAAGCGAACAGTCTAACACCTCCAGCAGTTCATACACAGTGAGGCCTGGGTGGTGGCCGGGAGTTCAGCAGTCTCACAGCCTGGGGGAAGGAGCTGTTTCCCATCCTGACAGTCCTCGTCCTAATGGTACGGTGCCTCCTGCCTGATGAAAGTTTTTTTTAGGCAGAACAAGCCCTTGCAGCTCAATGAGCGACACCGCCCAGCAACCCGAGTCCGATCACGGAACTATTTACAATGACCAACTAACCTACTAACCTGCATGTCTTTGGACTGTGGGAGGGAACTGGAGGGACCACAGAGATTGCTGGATGGATGGGAGGGATCATTGACAATGCACACAGCACTCCAGACAACTATCTCGATGGGTGGAGAGAGAGACCCCAATAATCCTCTCAGCGATCCTCACAATCCTGTGTTAAGTCTTGCCGTCACTTGCCTTGCAATTACGGTATCAAACGGTGATGCAGCTGGTCAGGACACTCTGTTGAGGGACCACTCCCAGAAACCTGGTACTCCTCTCCCAGGAAGGCAGATATCCTTCATAACCCCCAAATGGGACCATCGCACTTCTCTGCTATGAAGTCAAAATTACTGCCTGAATTTGAGTTGTAATTGCTTCGAGTTATAGAGTAACACACCACCAAAGCAGCTTATCCCATTCCGACCAACATTCCCAACAAAGCTACTCCCATTTGCCAGGTTGTGAACCTCTGCTTTAAACCTTTCCTGTCCATGTACCTGTCCAAGAGACTACCAACTATTGTTCATGTACCTGCCTCAACCACTTCCTTTGGCAGGTCATTCCATGAAGACCATTCTCTGGGTGCAGCTGTTTGAGAGAGTTAATTTGAAACTGCATGTAGTTTGGACAGTGACAAGGTGATGACAACGTTAGAGTGCCTTAATTAAAACATAGGAAGAGAATTAGGCCATTTGGCCCATTGAATTGGCTCTGTCTCACACCTAATGATCGGCACTTACTGGTCACATCGCAAGCACAACAGCTATGCTTCTTTCTCTGCAAGTAACTGCTCGTAATTAGACCATGCCTTCCCTAGTCCCTAAGTCGGGTTTATTGTCAGACACACGTCCGTGTGTGCACAGGTGCAAAGAGAAACTTACTTATGCAGCATCACTGACACATCAAAGACTCGCAATTCACAATTAATACATAAATTAAGCAAATAGAAACATAGAAAACCTACAGCACAATACAGGCCCTTTGGCCCTCAAAGCTGTGCCAAACATGTCCTTACGTTAGAACTACCTAGGCTTACCCATAGCCTTCTGTTTTTCTAAGCTCCATGAATCCATCCAGGAGTCTCTTAAAAGACCCTATCGTATCTGCCTCCACCACCGTTGCCAGCAGCCCATTCCACACACTCAACACCCTCTGCGTAAAAAACTTACCCCTGACATCTCTGCTGTATCTACTTCCCAGCACCTTAAAACTGTGCCCTCTCATGTTAGCCATTTCAGCCCAGGGAAAAAACCTCTGACTATTCACACAATCAGTGCTTCTCATCATCTCTATCAGGTCACCTCTCATCCTCCATCGCTCTAAGGAGAAAAGACCAAGTTCACTCAACCTATTCTCATAAGGCATGCTCTCCAATCTAGGCAACATCCTTGTAAATCTCCACTGCACCCTTTCTATAGTTTTCACATCCTTCCTATAGCGAGGTGACCAGAATTGAGCACAGTACTCCAAGTGGGGTCTGACCAGAGTCCTATATAGCTGTAACATTACCTGTCGGCTCTTAATCCCTCAATCCCATGGTTGATGAAGGCCAATGTACTGTATGCCTTCTTAACCATAGAGTCAACCTGCGCAGCAGCTTTGAGTGTCCTATGGACTTGGACCCCAAGATCCCTCTGATCCTCCACACTGCCAAGAGTCTTGCAATTAATACTATATTCTGCCATCATATGTGACCTACCAAAATGAACCATCTCACACTTATCTGGGTTGAACTCCATCTGCCACTTCTCAGCCCAGTTTTGCATCCTATCGATGTCCCGTTGTAACCTCTGACAGTCCTCCACACTATCCACAACACCTCCAACCTTTGTGTCATCAGCAAACTTACTAACCCATCCCTCCACTTCCTCATCCAGGTCATTTATAAACATCACGAAGAGAAGGGGTCCTAGAACAGACCCCTGAGGCAGACCACTGGTCACTGACCTCCATGCAGAATATGACCCCTCTACAACCACTCTTTGCCTTCTGTGGGCAAACCAGTTCTGGATCCACAAAGCAATGTCCCCTTGGATCCCATGTCTCCTTACGATATCAATAAGCCTTGCATGGGGTACCTTATCAAATGTCTTGCTGAAATCCATATACACTATATCTACTGCTCTTCTTTCATCAATGTGTTTAGTCACATCCTCAAAACATTCAGTCAGGCTCCTAAGGCACGACCTGCCCTTGACAAAGCCATGCTGACAATTCTTAATCATATTATACCTCTCCAAATGTTCATAAATCCTGCCTCTCATTAATGTTGTCAAAATGTATGTTCTCCCCAAATTTTTATACTTATTTCAATCTATCCCAATTTTTATTCCTAAATCTTTTTTTGATTCTTTAGACTCTATTATTTTGTCATATCTGTGGCAGAATAAGCGCTCTAGAATTAATAAAATCCACCTCCAAAAATCTAAAAAAGAGGGTGGCATGGCTTTACCTAACTTTCGCTTATATTATTGGCAGCTAATATATGTTGTGCTACCTTTTGGTCTTTCTTCCACGGTCAACCCGAGTGCCCTAACTGGGTGGCAATGGAGTTGAGCTCCACTAAAGAATTATCTATATCTGCACTTCTTGGCTCTGAACTCCCTAGCAGTCTGCCCAGATCAATAGCTAATCCTCTGGTTAGACACACTTTGCGTATATGGGCTCAGTTCAGGAAATGTTATGGTTTCCAGGGGTTTTCCGTTTCTAACCCTGTCGCACATAATCACCTTTTTTTACCTACTACATACGATTCAGCATTCCATGTTTGGTACAGGAAGGGCATTAGACATTTTGAAGATCTCTTCATTGATAATCGCTTCGCTTCTTTTCAGCAGCTCTCCGTTAAGTTCATCCTGCCTAACGCTCACTTTTTCAGATACCTCCAAATCCGACACTTTACTGCTCCTTTAATTCCTAACTTTCCTGAAATGCCTGCAAAAAATGCTATGGACCTATTTCTTTCCATTAATCCACTAGGTAAAGGTCTAATTTCAATTATCCGAGATAAACTAGCAGCCTTACGACGGGCCCCTGTGGATAAAATTAAAATGGCCTGGGAGCAGGATTTAAATATCTCCTTATCCGAGGAGAGCTAGGACTCAGTTCTCAAATCGGTTAACTCAACCTCCCTTTGTGCTCGCCATTGTCTCTTACAGTTTAAGATTGTTCATAGAGCCCATATGTCTAAATCTAAACTATCTCGATTCTACCCTGGCATTAGTCCGCTCTGTGATAAATGCAAGAGGGGCGTGGCCTCTCTCATCCATATGTACTGGTTCTGTCCTAGCTTGGAGAAATTCTGGAAAGATGTCTTCACTACATTATCGGGTATTCTGAATTAGCACCTAGAACCTAACCCCTTAATTGCTCTGTTCGGTTTTTGGGGCGAGACAGATTTATGTCTGGATCCGACCAAATGCCGAATACTATCCTTTGCCTCTCTCCTGGCGAGACACTTGATCCTCCTTAGATGGAGAGATGTTGCCCCGCTCACTCATGCGCAATGGCTTAACGACATTATGGCCTGCTTGGACCTCGAAAAAATTCATTATTCAGTTCTTAATTCGGATCTAAAGTTCCATAAGGTCTGGGGACCTTTTATCGAGTACTTTCATAACCTTCCTCTTGACTAGGGTTTTTTTTTTCTTTTTTTTTCTTCTTTTCGGTCCCTTGCTTTCAGCTCCCTTTTTTTTTCTGGTAGTAGGCATTATTATCCTCTGTTGCTAAGTGTATTCACAGTCTGGGAGTTTGACTGTCCGGACTTATACTCTCTATATTGTGTGGTGGTTGGTCTGGAATTGTTGTTTTTTTTCTTGTGTTGTGGGGTTTGGGGAGGACACTAAGCTCACTTGTCTTTAATTTAGGTGCTTTTTTGTTAAATTCTCTTCCTTTGTAGCATATTGTTATTGTATGCTTAATCTTGCACTGTATTAATGCTCCTCATTGGGATTTGGGGTTTTTAATTTTGTAAAATGTTTTGAAAAACTAATTTTAAAAAAATTAATAAATAAATAAATCAATCAATCAATCAATCAATCCTGCCTCTCAGGATCTTCTCCATCAACTTACCAACCACTGAGGTAAGACTCACTGGTCTATAATTTCCTGGACTATCTCTACTCCCTTTCTTGAATAAAGGAACAGCATCCACAAACCTCCAATCCTCCGGAACCGCGAAGATCATCGCCAGAGGCTCAGCAATCTCCTCCTTTGCCTCCCACAGTAGCCTGGGGTACATCCCATCCAGTCCCGGTGACTTATCCAACTTGATGCTTTTCAGAAGTAATCTGTAAAAGTAAATGTAATCCGATAATAAATTTTACTTTGAACTTTGAATTAGAACAAAAAAATTGAAGTCCATTTTTGGGCAAAGCAATCAAAGTGGACACAGTGTTCCTCAACTGAGCAAGTGATTTGGGCTGTGCTTGTTGATTCAAGAACTGAATGGTTGAGGGGAAGTAGCTGTTCTTGTGGTGTGCAGCTTCAGGCTTCTATACTTCCTGCCTGACGGGAGCAGTATGGCCAGATGGTGGGGATCTTTGATGATGGTTGCTGCTTTCCTGAGGCACCACCTGCTCTCGATACTACCAACGGTGGGGAGGGATGTGCCCAGGATGTACTGGGCAGACTCCACTACTCTCTGCAGCTTCTCACATTCTGCAGATACTGAATATTCAGAGCAACACACTGCAAATACTGCAGGTCAGGCAGCATCTATGGAGGGGAATAAACAGTCAACATTTCAGGCCCAGGCCCTTCATAAACCTGATTCTAAATCTGAAAAGCACCAAGCTATAACTTCTTCTATTTTTGGTACTATTATTTACTTTTTGCAATTTTGCACCGTACCGCTGCGGCCAAATAACAATTCTCACCCCCATCTAATTCAGGGGCAATGAACCGGATGGATTGAATTGTGTTGAATTGTGTAGGGTGGATTCAATAGTGTTGAATTGTATAGGGTGGATTGGATTGTATAGGGTGTATTGGATTGTGTTGAATTGTGTAGGGTGGATTAGATTGTGTTGAATTGTGTAGGATGGACTGAATTGTGTTGAATTGTGTAGGGTGGATTGAATTGTGTAGGATGGACTGAATTGTGTAGGGTGGATTGAACTGTGTTGAATTGTGTAGGGTGGATTGAATTGTGTAGGATGGACTGAATTGTGTTGAATTGTGTAGGGTGGATTGAACTGTGTTGAATTGTGTAGGGTGGATTGGATTGGGTTGAATTGTGTAGGGTGGATTGGATTGTGTAGGATGGATTGAATTGTGTAGGGTGGATTGGATTGGGTTGAATTGTGTAGGGTGGATTGGATTGGGTTGAATTGTGTAGGATGGATTGAATTGTGTAGGGTGGATTGAATTGTGTAGGGTGGATTGGATTGTGTAGGGTGGATTGAATTGTGTAGGGTGGATTGGATTGTGTAGGGTGGATTGAATTGTGTAGGGTGGATTGGAATGTGTTGAATTGTGTAGGGTGGATTGGATTGTGTAGGGTGGATTGAATTGTGTAGGGTGGATTGAATTCTGTAGGGTGGATTGAATTGTGTTGAATTGTGTAGGGTGGATTGGATTGTGTTGAATTGTGTAGGGTGGATTGAATAGTGTTGAATTGTGTAGGGTGGATTGGATTGTATAGGGTGTATTGGATTGTGTTGAATTGTGTAGGGTGGATTAGATTGTGTTGAATTGTGTAGGATGGACTGAATTGTGTTGAATTGTGTAGGGTGGATTGAATTGTGTAGGATGGACTGAATTGTGTAGGGTGGATTGAACTGTGTTGAATTGTGTAGGGTGGATTGAATTGTGTTGAATTGTGTAGGGTGGATTGAACAGTGTTGAATTGTGTAGGGTGGATTGGATTGGGTTGAATTGTGTAGGGTGGATTGGATTGTGTAGGATGGATTGAATTGTGTAGGGTGGATTGGATTGGGTTGAATTGTGTAAGGTGGATTGGATTGTGTAGGATGGATTGAATTGTGTAGGGTGGATTGAATTGTGTAGGGTGGATTGGATTGTGTAGGGTGGATTGAATTGTGTAGGGTGGATTGGATTGTGTTGAATTGTGTAGGGTGGATTGAACTGTGTTGAATTGTATAGGGTGGATTGGATTGTGTAGGATGGATTGGATTGTGATGAATTGTGTAGGGTGGATTGGAATGTGTTGAATTGTGTAGGGTGGATTGGATTGTGTAGGATGGATTGAATTGTGTAGGGTGGATTGGATTGGGTTGAATTGTGTAGGGTGGATTGGATTGTGTAGGATGGATTGAATTGTGTAGGGTGGATTGAATTGTGTAGGGTGGATTGGATTGTGTAGGGTGGATTGAATTGTGTAGGGTGGATTGGATTGTGTAGGGTGGATTGAATTGTGTAGGGTGGATTGGAATGTGTTGAATTGTGTAGGGTGGATTGGATTGTGTAGGGTGGATTGAATTGTGTAGGGTGGATTGAATTCTGTAGGGTGGATTGAATTGTGTTGAATTGTGTAGGGTGGATTGGATTGTGTTGAATTGTGTAGGGTGGATTGAATAGTGTTGAATTGTGTAGGGTGGATTGGATTGTATAGGGTGTACTGGATTGTGTTGAATTGTGTAGGGTGGATTAGATTGTGTTGAATTGTGTAGGATGGACTGAATTGTGTTGAATTGTGTAGGGTGGATTGAATTGTGTAGGATGGACTGAATTGTGTAGGGTGGATTGAACTGTGTTGAATTGTGTAGGGTGGATTGAATTGTGTTGAATTGTGTAGGGTGGATTGAACTGTGTTGAATTGTGTAGGGTGGATTGGATTGGGTTGAATTGTGTAGGGTGGATTGGATTGTGTAGGATGGATTGAATTGTGTAGGGTGGATTGGATTGTGTAGGATGGATTGAATTGTGTAGGGTGGATTGAATTGTGTAGGGTGGATTGGATTGTGTAGGGTGGATTGAATTGTGTAGGGTGGATTGGATTGTGTTGAATTGTGTAGGGTGGATTGAACTGTGTTGAATTGTATAGGGTGGATTGGATTGTGTAGGATGGATTGGATTGTGATGAATTGTGTAGGGTGGATTGGAATGTGTTGAATTGTGTAGGGTGGATTGGATTGTGTAGGGTGGATTGAATTGTGTAGGGTGGATTGGATTGTGTAGGGTGGATTGAATTGTGTAGGGTGGATTGGATTGTATAGGGTGGATTGAACTGTGTTGAATTGTGTAGGGTGGATTGGATTGTGTAGGATGGATTGGATTGTGTAGGGTGGATTGAATTGTGTAGGGTGGATTGGATTGTGTAGGGTGGATTGAATTGTGTAGGGTGGATTGGATTGTGTTGAATTGTGTAGGGTGGATTGAACTGTGTTGAATTGTATAGGGTGGATTGGATTGTGTAGGATGGATTGGATTGTGATGAATTGTGTAGGGTGGATTGGAATGTGTTGAATTGTGTAGGGTGGATTGGATTGTGTAGGATGGATTGAATTGTGTAGGGTGGATTGGATTGGGTTGAATTGTGTAGGGTGGATTGGATTGTGTAGGATGGATTGAATTGTGTAGGGTGGATTGAATTGTGTAGGGTGGATTGGATTGTGTAGGTGGATTGAATTGTGTAGGGTGGATTGGATTGTGTAGGATGGATTGGATTGTGATGAATTGTGTAGGGTGGATTGGAATGTGTTGAATTGTGTAGGGTGGATTGGATTGTGTAGGATGGATTGAATTGTGTAGGGTGGATTGGATTGGGTTGAATTGTGTAGGGTGGATTGGATTGTGTAGGATGGATTGAATTGTGTAGGGTGGATTGAATTGTGTAGGGTGGATTGGATTGTGTAGGGTGGATTGAATTGTGTAGGGTGGATTGGATTGTGTAGGGTGGATTGAATTGTGTAGGGTGGATTGGAATGTGTTGAATTGTGTAGGGTGGATTGGATTGTGTAGGGTGGATTGAATTGTGTAGGGTGGATTGAATTCTGTAGGGTGGATTGAATTGTGTTGAATTGTGTAGGGTGGATTGGATTGTGTTGAATTGTGTAGGGTGGATTGAATAGTGTTGAATTGTGTAGGGTGGATTGGATTGTATAGGGTGTATTGGATTGTGTTGAATTGTGTAGGGTGGATTAGATTGTGTTGAATTGTGTAGGATGGACTGAATTGTGTTGAATTGTGTAGGGTGGATTGAATTTTGTAGGATGGACTGAATTGTGTAGGGTGGATTGAACTGTGTTGAATTGTGTAGGGTGGATTGAATTGTGTTGAATTGTGTAGGGTGGATTGAACTGTGTTGAATTGTGTAGGGTGGATTGGATTGGGTTGAATTGTGTAGGGTGGATTGGATTGTGTAGGATGGATTGAATTGTGTAGGGTGGATTGGATTGTGTAGGATGGATTGAATTGTGTAGGGTGGATTGAATTGTGTAGGGTGGATTGGATTGTGTAGGGTGGATTGAATTGTGTAGGGTGGATTGGATTGTGTTGAATTGTGTAGGGTGGATTGAACTGTGTTGAATTGTATAGGGTGGATTGGATTGTGTAGGATGGATTGGATTGTGATGAATTGTGTAGGGTGGATTGGAATGTGTTGAATTGTGTAGGGTGGATTGGATTGTGTAGGGTGGATTGAATTGTGTAGGGTGGATTGGATTGTGTAGGGTGGATTGAATTGTGTAGGGTGGATTGGATTGTATAGGGTGGATTGAACTGTGTTGAATTGTGTAGGGTGGATTGGATTGTGTAGGATGGATTGGATTGTGTAGGGTGGATTGAATTGTGTAGGGTGGATTGGATTGTGTAGGGTGGATTGAATTGTGTAGGGTGGATTGGATTGTGTTGAATTGTGTAGGGTGGATTGAACTGTGTTGAATTGTATAGGGTGGATTGGATTGTGTAGGATGGATTGGATTGTGATGAATTGTGTAGGGTGGATTGGAATGTGTTGAATTGTGTAGGGTGGATTGGATTGTGTAGGATGGATTGAATTGTGTAGGGTGGATTGGATTGGGTTGAATTGTGTAGGGTGGATTGAATTGTGTAGGATGGACTGAATTGTGTTGAATTGTGTAGGGTGGATTGAACTGTGTTTAATTGTGTAGGGTGGATTGGATTGGGTTGAATTGTGTAGGGTGGATTGGATTGTGTAGGATGGATTGAATTGTGTAGGGTGGATTGGATTGGGTTGAATTGTATAGGGTGGATTGGATTGTATAGGGTGTATTGGATTGTGTTGAATTGTGTAGGGTGGATTAGATTGTGTTGAATTGTGTAGGATGGACTGAATTGTGTTGAATTGTGTAGGGTGGATTGAATTGTGTAGGATGGACTGAATTGTGTAGGGTGGATTGAACTGTGTTGAATTGTGTAGGGTGGATTGAATTGTGTAGGATGGACTGAATTGTGTTGAATTGTGTAGGGTGGATTGAACTGTGTTGAATTGTGTAGGGTGGATTGGATTGGGTTGAATTGTGTAGGGTGGATTGGATTGTGTAGGATGGATTGAATTGTGTAGGGTGGATTGGATTGGGTTGAATTGTGTAGGGTGGATTGGATTGGGTTGAATTGTGTAGGATGGATTGAATTGTGTAGGGTGGATTGAATTGTGTAGGGTGGATTGGATTGTGTAGGGTGGATTGAATTGTGTAGGGTGGATTGGATTGTGTAGGGTGGATTGAATTGTGTAGGGTGGATTGGAATGTGTTGAATTGTGTAGGGTGGATTGGATTGTGTAGGGTGGATTGAATTGTGTAGGGTGGATTGAATTCTGTAGGGTGGATTGAATTGTGTTGAATTGTGTAGGGTGGATTGGATTGTGTTGAATTGTGTAGGGTGGATTGAATAGTGTTGAATTGTGTAGGGTGGATTGGATTGTATAGGGTGTATTGGATTGTGTTGAATTGTGTAGGGTGGATTAGATTGTGTTGAATTGTGTAGGATGGACTGAATTGTGTTGAATTGTGTAGGGTGGATTGAATTGTGTATGATGGACTGAATTGTGTAGGGTGGATTGAACTGTGTTGAATTGTGTAGGGTGGATTGAATTGTGTTGAATTGTGTAGGGTGGATTGAACTGTGTTGAATTGTGTAGGGTGGATTGGATTGTGTAGGATGGATTGAATTGTGTAGGGTGGATTGGATTGGGTTGAATTGTGTAGGGTGGATTGGATTGTGTAGGATGGATTGAATTGTGTAGGGTGGATTGAATTGTGTAGGGTGGATTGGATTGTGTAGGGTGGATTGAATTGTGTAGGGTGGATTGGATTGTGTTGAATTGTGTAGGGTGGATTGAACTGTGTTGAATTGTATAGGGTGGATTGGATTGTGTAGGATGGATTGGATTGTGATGAATTGTGTAGGGTGGATTGGAATGTGTTGAATTGTGTAGGGTGGATTGGATTGTGTAGGATGGATTGAATTGTGTAGGGTGGATTGGATTGGGTTGAATTGTGTAGGGTGGATTGGATTGTGTAGGATGGATTGAATTGTGTAGGGTGGATTGAATTGTGTAGGGTGGATTGGATTGTGTAGGGTGGATTGAATTGTGTAGGGTGGATTGGATTGTGTAGGGTGGATTGAATTGTGTAGGGTGGATTGGAATGTGTTGAATTGTGTAGGGTGGATTGGATTGTGTAGGGTGGATTGAATTGTGTAGGGTGGATTGAATTCTGTAGGGTGGATTGAATTGTGTTGAATTGTGTAGGGTGGATTGGATTGTGTTGAATTGTGTAGGGTGGATTGAATAGTGTTGAATTGTGTAGGGTGGATTGGATTGTATAGGGTGTACTGGATTGTGTTGAATTGTGTAGGGTGGATTAGATTGTGTTGAATTGTGTAGGATGGACTGAATTGTGTTGAATTGTGTAGGGTGGATTGAATTGTGTAGGATGGACTGAATTGTGTAGGGTGGATTGAACTGTGTTGAATTGTGTAGGGTGGATTGAATTGTGTTGAATTGTGTAGGGTGGATTGAACTGTGTTGAATTGTGTAGGGTGGATTGGATTGGGTTGAATTGTGTAGGGTGGATTGGATTGTGTAGGATGGATTGAATTGTGTAGGGTGGATTGGATTGTGTAGGATGGATTGAATTGTGTAGGGTGGATTGAATTGTGTAGGGTGGATTGGATTGTGTAGGGTGGATTGAATTGTGTAGGGTGGATTGGATTGTGTTGAATTGTGTAGGGTGGATTGAACTGTGTTGAATTGTATAGGGTGGATTGGATTGTGTAGGATGGATTGGATTGTGATGAATTGTGTAGGGTGGATTGGAATGTGTTGAATTGTGTAGGGTGGATTGGATTGTGTAGGGTGGATTGAATTGTGTAGGGTGGATTGGATTGTGTAGGGTGGATTGAATTGTGTAGGGTGGATTGGATTGTATAGGGTGGATTGAACTGTGTTGAATTGTGTAGGGTGGATTGGATTGTGTAGGATGGATTGGATTGTGTAGGGTGGATTGAATTGTGTAGGGTGGATTGGATTGTGTAGGGTGGATTGAATTGTGTAGGGTGGATTGGATTGTGTTGAATTGTGTAGGGTGGATTGAACTGTGTTGAATTGTATAGGGTGGATTGGATTGTGTAGGATGGATTGGATTGTGATGAATTGTGTAGGGTGGATTGGAATGTGTTGAATTGTGTAGGGTGGATTGGATTGTGTAGGATGGATTGAATTGTGTAGGGTGGATTGGATTGGGTTGAATTGTGTAGGGTGGATTGGATTGTGTAGGATGGATTGAATTGTGTAGGGTGGATTGAATTGTGTAGGGTGGATTGGATTGTGTAGGTGGATTGAATTGTGTAGGGTGGATTGGATTGTGTAGGGTGGATTGAATTGTGTAGGGTGGATTGGAATGTGTTGAATTGTGTAGGGTGGATTGGATTGTGTAGGGTGGATTGAATTGTGTAGGGTGGATTGAATTCTGTAGGGTGGATTGAATTGTGTTGAATTGTGTAGGGTGGATTGGATTGTGTTGAATTGTGTAGGGTGGATTGAATAGTGTTGAATTGTGTAGGGTGGATTGGATTGTATAGGGTGTATTGGATTGTGTTGAATTGTGTAGGGTGGATTGGATTGGGTTGAATTGTGTAGGGTGGATTGGATTGTGTAGGATGGATTGAATTGTGTAGGGTGGATTGGATTGTGTAGGATGGATTGAATTGTGTAGGGTGGATTGAATTGTGTAGGGTGGATTGGATTGTGTAGGGTGGATTGAATTGTGTAGGGTGGATTGGATTGTGTTGAATTGTGTAGGGTGGATTGAACTGTGTTGAATTGTATAGGGTGGATTGGATTGTGTAGGATGGATTGGATTGTGATGAATTGTGTAGGGTGGATTGGAATGTGTTGAATTGTGTAGGGTGGATTGGATTGTGTAGGGTGGATTGAATTGTGTAGGGTGGATTGGATTGTGTAGGGTGGATTGAATTGTGTAGGGTGGATTGGATTGTATAGGGTGGATTGAACTGTGTTGAATTGTGTAGGGTGGATTGGATTGTGTAGGGTGGATTGAATTGTGTAGGGTGGATTGGATTGTGTAGGGTGGATTGAATTGTGTAGGGTGGATTGGATTGTGTTGAATTGTGTAGGGTGGATTGAACTGTGTTGAATTGTATAGGGTGGATTGGATTGTGTAGGATGGATTGGATTGTGATGAATTGTGTAGGGTGGATTGGAATGTGTTGAATTGTGTAGGGTGGATTGGATTGTGTAGGATGGATTGAATTGTGTAGGGTGGATTGGATTGGGTTGAATTGTGTAGGGTGGATTGAATTGTGTAGGATGGACTGAATTGTGTTGAATTGTGTAGGGTGGATTGAACTGTGTTTAATTGTGTAGGGTGGATTGGATTGGGTTGAATTGTGTAGGGTGGATTGGATTGTGTAGGATGGATTGAATTGTGTAGGGTGGATTGGATTGGGTTGAATTGTATAGGGTGGATTGGATTGTATAGGGTGTATTGGATTGTGTTGAATTGTGTAGGGTGGATTAGATTGTGTTGAATTGTGTAGGATGGACTGAATTGTGTTGAATTGTGTAGGGTGGATTGAATTGTGTAGGATGGACTGAATTGTGTAGGGTGGATTGAACTGTGTTGAATTGTGTAGGGTGGATTGAATTGTGTAGGATGGACTGAATTGTGTTGAATTGTGTAGGGTGGATTGAACTGTGTTGAATTGTGTAGGGTGGATTGGATTGGGTTGAATTGTGTAGGGTGGATTGGATTGTGTAGGATGGATTGAATTGTGTAGGGTGGATTGGATTGGGTTGAATTGTGTAGGGTGGATTGGATTGGGTTGAATTGTGTAGGATGGATTGAATTGTGTAGGGTGGATTGAATTGTGTAGGGTGGATTGGATTGTGTAGGGTGGATTGAATTGTGTAGGGTGGATTGGATTGTGTAGGGTGGATTGAATTGTGTAGGGTGGATTGGAATGTGTTGAATTGTGTAGGGTGGATTGGATTGTGTAGGGTGGATTGAATTGTGTAGGGTGGATTGGATTGTGTAGGGTGGATTGAATTGTGTAGGGTGGATTGAATTGTGTTGAATTGTGTAGGGTGGATTGGATTGTGTTGAATTGTGTAGGGTGGATTGAATAGTGTTGAATTGTGTAGGGTGGATTGGATTGTATAGGGTGTATTGGATTGTGTTGAATTGTGTAGGGTGGATTAGATTGTGTTGAATTGTGTAGGATGGACTGAATTGTGTTGAATTGTGTAGGGTGGATTGAATTGTGTAGGATGGACTGAATTGTGTAGGGTGGATTGAACTGTGTTGAATTGTGTAGGGTGGATTGAATTGTGTTGAATTGTGTAGGGTGGATTGAACTGTGTTGAATTGTGTAGGGTGGATTGGATTGTGTAGGATGGATTGAATTGTGTAGGGTGGATTGGATTGGGTTGAATTGTGTAGGGTGGATTGGATTGTGTAGGATGGATTGAATTGTGTAGGGTGGATTGAATTGTGTAGGGTGGATTGGATTGTGTAGGGTGGATTGAATTGTGTAGGGTGGATTGGATTGTGTTGAATTGTGTAGGGTGGATTGAACTGTGTTGAATTGTATAGGGTGGATTGGATTGTGTAGGATGGATTGGATTGTGATGAATTGTGTAGGGTGGATTGGAATGTGTTGAATTGTGTAGGGTGGATTGGATTGTGTAGGATGGATTGAATTGTGTAGGGTGGATTGGATTGGGTTGAATTGTGTAGGGTGGATTGGATTGTGTAGGATGGATTGAATTGTGTAGGGTGGATTGAATTGTGTAGGGTGGATTGGATTGTGTAGGGTGGATTGAATTGTGTAGGGTGGATTGGATTGTGTAGGGTGGATTGAATTGTGTAGGGTGGATTGGAATGTGTTGAATTGTGTAGGGTGGATTGGATTGTGTAGGGTGGATTGAATTGTGTAGGGTGGATTGAATTCTGTAGGGTGGATTGAATTGTGTTGAATTGTGTAGGGTGGATTGGATTGTGTTGAATTGTGTAGGGTGGATTGAATAGTGTTGAATTGTGTAGGGTGGATTGGATTGTATAGGGTGTACTGGATTGTGTTGAATTGTGTAGGGTGGATTAGATTGTGTTGAATTGTGTAGGATGGACTGAATTGTGTTGAATTGTGTAGGGTGGATTGAATTGTGTAGGATGGACTGAATTGTGTAGGGTGGATTGAACTGTGTTGAATTGTGTAGGGTGGATTGAATTGTGTTGAATTGTGTAGGGTGGATTGAACTGTGTTGAATTGTGTAGGGTGGATTGGATTGGGTTGAATTGTGTAGGGTGGATTGGATTGTGTAGGATGGATTGAATTGTGTAGGGTGGATTGGATTGTGTAGGATGGATTGAATTGTGTAGGGTGGATTGAATTGTGTAGGGTGGATTGGATTGTGTAGGGTGGATTGAATTGTGTAGGGTGGATTGGATTGTGTTGAATTGTGTAGGGTGGATTGAACTGTGTTGAATTGTATAGGGTGGATTGGATTGTGTAGGATGGATTGGATTGTGATGAATTGTGTAGGGTGGATTGGAATGTGTTGAATTGTGTAGGGTGGATTGGATTGTGTAGGGTGGATTGAATTGTGTAGGGTGGATTGGATTGTGTAGGGTGGATTGAATTGTGTAGGGTGGATTGGATTGTATAGGGTGGATTGAACTGTGTTGAATTGTGTAGGGTGGATTGGATTGTGTAGGATGGATTGGATTGTGTAGGGTGGATTGAATTGTGTAGGGTGGATTGGATTGTGTAGGGTGGATTGAATTGTGTAGGGTGGATTGGATTGTGTTGAATTGTGTAGGGTGGATTGAACTGTGTTGAATTGTATAGGGTGGATTGGATTGTGTAGGATGGATTGGATTGTGATGAATTGTGTAGGGTGGATTGGAATGTGTTGAATTGTGTAGGGTGGATTGGATTGTGTAGGATGGATTGAATTGTGTAGGGTGGATTGGATTGGGTTGAATTGTGTAGGGTGGATTGGATTGTGTAGGATGGATTGAATTGTGTAGGGTGGATTGAATTGTGTAGGGTGGATTGGATTGTGTAGGTGGATTGAATTGTGTAGGGTGGATTGGATTGTGTAGGGTGGATTGAATTGTGTAGGGTGGATTGGAATGTGTTGAATTGTGTAGGGTGGATTGGATTGTGTAGGGTGGATTGAATTGTGTAGGGTGGATTGAATTCTGTAGGGTGGATTGAATTGTGTTGAATTGTGTAGGGTGGATTGGATTGTGTTGAATTGTGTAGGGTGGATTGAATAGTGTTGAATTGTGTAGGGTGGATTGGATTGTATAGGGTGTATTGGATTGTGTTGAATTGTGTAGGGTGGATTAGATTGTGTTGAATTGTGTAGGATGGACTGAATTGTGTTGAATTGTGTAGGGTGGATTGAATTGTGTAGGATGGACTGAATTGTGTAGGGTGGATTGAACTGTGTTGAATTGTGTAGGGTGGATTGAATTGTGTTGAATTGTGTAGGGTGGATTGAACTGTGTTGAATTGTGTAGGGTGGATTGGATTGGGTTGAATTGTGTAGGGTGGATTGGATTGTGTAGGGTGGATTGAATTGTGTAGGGTGGATTGGATTGTGTTGAATTGTGTAGGGTGGATTGAACTGTGTTGAATTGTATAGGGTGGATTGGATTGTGTAGGATGGATTGGATTGTGATGAATTGTGTAGGGTGGATTGGAATGTGTTGAATTGTGTAGGGTGGATTGGATTGTGTAGGATGGATTGAATTGTGTAGGGTGGATTGGATTGGGTTGAATTGTGTAGGGTGGATTGGATTGTGTAGGATGGATTGAATTGTGTAGGGTGGATTGAATTGTGTAGGGTGGATTGGATTGTGTAGGTGGATTGAATTGTGTAGGGTGGATTGGATTGTGTAGGGTGGATTGAATTGTGTAGGGTGGATTGGAATGTGTTGAATTGTGTAGGGTGGATTGGATTGTGTAGGGTGGATTGAATTGTGTAGGGTGGATTGAATTCTGTAGGGTGGATTGAATTGTGTTGAATTGTGTAGGGTGGATTGGATTGTGTTGAATTGTGTAGGGTGGATTGAATAGTGTTGAATTGTGTAGGGTGGATTGTATTGTATAGGGTGTATTGGATTGTGTTGAATTGTGTAGGGTGGATTAGATTGTGTTGAATTGTGTAGGATGGACTGAATTGTGTTGAATTGTGTAGGGTGGATTGAATTGTGTAGGATGGACTGAATTGTGTAGGGTGGATTGAACTGTGTTGAATTGTGTAGGGTGGATTGAACTGTGTTGAATTGTGTAGGGTGGATTGGATTGGGTTGAATTGTGTAGGGTGGATTGGATTGTGTAGGATGGATTGAATTGTGTAGGGTGGATTGGATTGGGTTGAATTGTGTAGGGTGGATTGGATTGTGTAGGATGGATTGAATTGTGTAGGGTGGATTGAATTGTGTAGGGTGGATTGGATTGTGTAGGGTGGATTGAATTGTGTAGGGTGGATTGGATTGTGTTGAATTGTGTAGGGTGGATTGAACTGTGTTGAATTGTATAGGGTGGATTGGATTGTGTAGGATGGATTGGATTGTGATGAATTGTGTAGGGTGGATTGGAATGTGTTGAATTGTGTAGGGTGGATTGGATTGTGTAGGGTGGATTGAATTGTGTAGGGTGGATTGGATTGTGTAGGGTGGATTGAATTGTGTAGGGTGGATTGGATTGTATAGGGTGGATTGAACTGTGTTGAATTGTGTAGGGTGGATTGGATTGTGTAGGATGGATTGGATTGTGTAGGGTGGATTGAATTGTGTAGGGTGGATTGGATTGTGTAGGGTGGATTGAATTGTGTAGGGTGGATTGGATTGTGTTGAATTGTGTAGGGTGGATTGAACTGTGTTGAATTGTATAGGGTGGATTGGATTGTGTAGGATGGATTGGATTGTGATGAATTGTGTAGGGTGGATTGGAATGTGTTGAATTGTGTAGGGTGGATTGGATTGTGTAGGATGGATTGAATTGTGTAGGGTGGATTGGATTGGGTTGAATTGTGTAGGGTGGATTGAATTGTGTAGGATGGACTGAATTGTGTTGAATTGTGTAGGGTGGATTGAACTGTGTTTAATTGTGTAGGGTGGATTGGATTGGGTTGAATTGTGTAGGGTGGATTGGATTGTGTAGGATGGATTGAATTGTGTAGGGTGGATTGGATTGGGTTGAATTGTGTAGGGTGGATTGGATTGGGTTGAATTGTGTAGGATGGATTGAATTGTGTAGGGTGGATTGGATTGTGTAGGGTGGATTGAATTGTGTAGGGTGGATTGGATTGTGTAGGGTGGATTGAATTGTGTAGGGTGGATTGGAATGTGTTGAATTGTGTAGGGTGGATTGGATTGTGTAGGGTGGATTGAATTGTGTAGGGTGGATTGAATTCTGTAGGGTGGATTGAATTGTGTTGAATTGTGTAGGGTGGATTGGATTGTGTTGAATTGTGTAGGGTGGATTGAATAGTGTTGAATTGTGTAGGGTGGATTGGATTGTATAGGGTGTATTGGATTGTGTTGAATTGTGTAGGATGGACTGAATTGTGTTGAATTGTGTAGGGTGGATTGAATTGTGTAGGATGGACTGAATTGTGTAGGGTGTATTGAACTGTGTTGAATTGTGTAGGGTGGATTGAATTGTGTTGAATTGTGTAGGGTGGATTGAACTGTGTTGAATTGTGTAGGGTGGATTGGATTGGGTTGAATTGTGTAGGGTGGATTGGATTGTGTAGGATGGATTGAATTGTGTAGGGTGGATTGGATTGGGTTGAATTGTGTAGGGTGGATTGGATTGTGTAGGATGGATTGAATTGTGTAGGGTGGATTGGATTGTGTTGAATTGTGTAGGGTGGATTGAACTGTGTTGAATTGTATAGGGTGGATTGGATTGTGTAGGATGGATTGGATTGTGATGAATTGTGTAGGGTGGATTGGAATGTGTTGAATTGTGTAGGGTGGATTGGATTGTGTAGGATGGATTGAATTGTGTAGGGTGGATTGGATTGGGTTGAATTGTGTAGGGTGGATTGGATTGTGTAGGATGGATTGAATTGTGTAGGGTGGATTGAATTGTGTAGGGTGGATTGGATTGTGTAGGGTGGATTGAATTGTGTAGGGTGGATTGGATTGTGTAGGGTGGATTGAATTGTGTAGGGTGGATTGGAATGTGTTGAATTGTGTAGGGTGGATTGGATTGTGTAGGGTGGATTGAATTGTGTAGGGTGGATTGAATTCTGTAGGGTGGATTGAATTGTGTTGAATTGTGTAGGGTGGATTGGATTGTGTTGAATTGTGTAGGGTGGATTGAATAGTGTTGAATTGTGTAGGGTGGATTGTATTGTATAGGGTGTATTGGATTGTGTTGAATTGTGTAGGGTGGATTAGATTGTGTTGAATTGTGTAGGATGGACTGAATTGTGTTGAATTGTGTAGGGTGGATTGAATTGTGTAGGATGGACTGAATTGTGTAGGGTGGATTGGAATGTGTTGAATTGTGTAGGGTGGATTGGATTGTGTAGGGTGGATTGAATTGTGTAGGGTGGATTGAATTCTGTAGGGTGGATTGAATTGTGTTGAATTGTGTAGGGTGGATTGGATTGTGTTGAATTGTGTAGGGTGGATTGAATAGTGTTGAATTGTGTAGGGTGGATTGGATTGTATAGGGTGTACTGGATTGTGTTGAATTGTGTAGGGTGGATTAGATTGTGTTGAATTGTGTAGGATGGACTGAATTGTGTTGAATTGTGTAGGGTGGATTGAATTGTGTAGGATGGACTGAATTGTGTAGGGTGGATTGAACTGTGTTGAATTGTGTAGGGTGGATTGAATTGTGTTGAATTGTGTAGGGTGGATTGAACTGTGTTGAATTGTGTAGGGTGGATTGGATTGGGTTGAATTGTGTAGGGTGGATTGGATTGTGTAGGATGGATTGAATTGTGTAGGGTGGATTGGATTGTGTAGGATGGATTGAATTGTGTAGGGTGGATTGAATTGTGTAGGGTGGATTGGATTGTGTAGGGTGGATTGAATTGTGTAGGGTGGATTGGATTGTGTTGAATTGTGTAGGGTGGATTGAACTGTGTTGAATTGTATAGGGTGGATTGGATTGTGTAGGATGGATTGGATTGTGATGAATTGTGTAGGGTGGATTGGAATGTGTTGAATTGTGTAGGGTGGATTGGATTGTGTAGGGTGGATTGAATTGTGTAGGGTGGATTGGATTGTGTAGGGTGGGTTGAATTGTGTAGGGTGGATTGGATTGTATAGGGTGGATTGAACTGTGTTGAATTGTGTAGGGTGGATTGGATTGTGTAGGATGGATTGGATTGTGTAGGGTGGATTGAATTGTGTAGGGTGGATTGGATTGTGTAGGGTGGATTGAATTGTGTAGGGTGGATTGGATTGTGTTGAATTGTGTAGGGTGGATTGAACTGTGTTGAATTGTATAGGGTGGATTGGATTGTGTAGGATGGATTGGATTGTGATGAATTGTGTAGGGTGGATTGGAATGTGTTGAATTGTGTAGGGTGGATTGGATTGTGTAGGATGGATTGAATTGTGTAGGGTGGATTGGATTGGGTTGAATTGTGTAGGGTGGATTGGATTGTGTAGGATGGATTGAATTGTGTAGGGTGGATTGAATTGTGTAGGGTGGATTGGATTGTGTAGGTGGATTGAATTGTGTAGGGTGGATTGGATTGTGTAGGGTGGATTGAATTGTGTAGGGTGGATTGGAATGTGTTGAATTGTGTAGGGTGGATTGGATTGTGTAGGGTGGATTGAATTGTGTAGGGTGGATTGAATTCTGTAGGGTGGATTGAATTGTGTTGAATTGTGTAGGGTGGATTGGATTGTGTTGAATTGTGTAGGGTGGATTGAATAGTGTTGAATTGTGTAGGGTGGATTGGATTGTATAGGGTGTATTGGATTGTGTTGAATTGTGTAGGGTGGATTAGATTGTGTTGAATTGTGTAGGATGGACTGAATTGTGTTGAATTGTGTAGGGTGGATTGAATTGTGTAGGATGGACTGAATTGTGTAGGGTGGATTGAACTGTGTTGAATTGTGTAGGGTGGATTGAATTGTGTTGAATTGTGTAGGGTGGATTGAACTGTGTTGAATTGTGTAGGGTGGATTGGATTGGGTTGAATTGTGTAGGGTGGATTGGATTGTGTAGGATGGATTGAATTGTGTAGGGTGGATTGGATTGGGTTGAATTGTGTAGGGTGGATTGGATTGTGTAGGATGGATTGAATTGTGTAGGGTGGATTGAATTGTGTAGGGTGGATTGGATTCTGTAGGGTGGATTGAATTGTGTAGGGTGGATTGGATTGTGTTGAATTGTGTAGGGTGGATTGAACTGTGTTGAATTGTATAGGGTGGATTGGATTGTGTAGGATGGATTGGATTGTGATGAATTGTGTAGGGTGGATTGGAATGTGTTGAATTGTGTAGGGTGGATTGGATTGTGTAGGGTGGATTGAATTGTGTAGGGTGGATTGGATTGTGTAGGGTGGATTGAATTGTGTAGGGTGGATTGGATTGTATAGGGTGGATTGAACTGTGTTGAATTGTGTAGGGTGGATTGGATTGTGTAGGATGGATTGGATTGTGTAGGGTGGATTGAATTGTGTAGGGTGGATTGGATTGTGTAGGGTGGATTGAATTGTGTAGGGTGGATTGGATTGTGTTGAATTGTGTAGGGTCGATTGAACTGTGTTGAATTGTATAGGGTGGATTGGATTGTGTAGGATGGATTGGATTGTGATGAATTGTGTAGGGTGGATTGGAATGTGTTGAATTGTGTAGGGTGGATTGGATTGTGTAGGATGGATTGAATTGTGTAGGGTGGATTGGATTGGGTTGAATTGTGTAGGGTGGATTGAATTGTGTAGGATGGACTGAATTGTGTTGAATTGTGTAGGGTGGATTGAACTGTGTTGAATTGTGTAGGGTGGATTGGATTGGGTTGAATTGTGTAGGGTGGATTGGATTGTGTAGGATGGATTGAATTGTGTAGGGTGGATTGGATTGGGTTGAATTGTGTAGGGTGGATTGGATTGGGTTGAATTGTGTAGGATGGATTGAATTGTGTAGGGTGGATTGAATTGTGTAGGGTGGATTGGATTGTGTAGGGTGGATTGAATTGTGTAGGGTGGATTGGATTGTGTAGGGTGGATTGAATTGTGTAGGGTGGATTGGAATGTGTTGAATTGTGTAGGGTGGATTGGATTGTGTAGGGTGGATTGAATTGTGTAGGGTGGATTGAATTCTGTAGGGTGGATTGAATTGTGTTGAATTGTGTAGGGTGGATTGGATTGTGTTGAATTGTGTAGGGTGGATTGAATAGTGTTGAATTGTGTAGGGTGGATTGGATTGTATAGGGTGTATTGGATTGTGTTGAATTGTGTAGGGTGGATTAGATTGTGTTGAATTGTGTAGGATGGACTGAATTGTGTTGAATTGTGTAGGGTGGATTGAATTGTGTAGGATGGACTGAATTGTGTAGGGTGGATTGAACTGTGTTGAATTGTGTAGGGTGGATTGAATTGTGTTGAATTGTGTAGGGTGGATTGAACTGTGTTGAATTGTGTAGGGTGGATTGGATTGGGTTGAATTGTGTAGGGTGGATTGGATTGTGTAGGATGGATTGAATTGTGTAGGGTGGATTGGATTGGGTTGAATTGTGTAGGGTGGATTGGATTGTGTAGGATGGATTGAATTGTGTAGGGTGGATTGAATTGTGTAGGGTGGATTGGATTCTGTAGGGTGGATTGAATTGTGTAGGGTGGATTGGATTGTGTTGAATTGTGTAGGGTGGATTGAACTGTGTTGAATTGTATAGGGTGGATTGGATTGTGTAGGATGGATTGGATTGTGATGAATTGTGTAGGGTGGATTGGAATGTGTTGAATTGTGTAGGGTGGATTGGATTGTGTAGGGTGGATTGAATTGTGTAGGGTGGATTGGATTGTGTAGGGTGGATTGAATTGTGTAGGGTGGATTGGATTGTATAGGGTGGATTGAACTGTGTTGAATTGTGTAGGGTGGATTGGATTGTGTAGGATGGATTGGATTGTTTAGGGTGGATTGAATTGTGTAGGGTGGATTGGATTGTGTAGGGTGGATTGAATTGTGTAGGGTGGATTGGATTGTGTTGAATTGTGTAGGGTCGATTGAACTGTGTTGAATTGTATAGGGTGGATTGGATTGTGTAGGATGGATTGGATTGTGATGAATTGTGTAGGGTGGATTGGAATGTGTTGAATTGTGTAGGGTGGATTGGATTGTGTAGGATGGATTGAATTGTGTAGGGTGGATTGGATTGGGTTGAATTGTGTAGGGTGGATTGAATTGTGTAGGATCGACTGAATTGTGTTGAATTGTGTAGGGTGGATTGAACTGTGTTGAATTGTGTAGGGTGGATTGGATTGGGTTGAATTGTGTAGGGTGGATTGGATTGTGTAGGATGGATTGAATTGTGTAGGGTGGATTGGATTGGGTTGAATTGTGTAGGGTTGATTGGATTGGGTTGAATTGTGTAGGATGGATTGAATTGTGTAGGGTGGATTGAATTGTGTAGGGTGGATTGGATTGTGTAGGGTGGATTGAATTGTGTAGGGTGGATTGGATTGTGTAGGGTGGATTGAATTGTGTAGGGTGGATTGGAATGTGTTGAATTGTGTAGGGTGGATTGGATTGTGTAGGGTGGATTGAATTCTGTAGGGTGGATTGAATTCTGTAGGGTGGATTGAATTGTGTTGAATTGTGTAGGGTGGATTGGATTGTGTTGAATTGTGTAGGGTGGATTGAATAGTGTTGAATTGTGTAGGGTGGATTGGATTGTATAGGGTGTATTGGATTGTGTTGAATTGTGTAGGGTGGATTAGATTGTGTTGAATTGTGTAGGATGGACTGAATTGTGTTGAATTGTGTAGGGTGGATTGAATTGTGTAGGATGGACTGAATTGTGTAGGGTGGATTGAACTGTGTTGAATTGTGTAGGGTGGATTGAATTGTGTTGAATTGTGTAGGGTGGATTGAACTGTGTTGAATTGTGTAGGGTGGATTGGATTGGGTTGAATTGTGTAGGGTGGATTGGATTGTGTAGGATGGATTGAATTGTGTAGGGTGGATTGGATTGGGTTGAATTGTGTAGGGTGGATTGGATTGTGTAGGATGGATTGAATTGTGTAGGGTGGATTGAATTGTGTAGGGTGGATTGGATTGTGTAGGGTGGATTGAATTGTGTAGGGTGGATTGGATTGTGTTGAATTGTGTAGGGTGGATTGAACTGTGTTGAATTGTATAGGGTGGATTGGATTGTGTAGGATGGATTGGATTGTGATGAATTGTGTAGGGTGGATTGGAATGTGTTGAATTGTGTAGGGTGGATTGGATTGTGTAGGATGGATTGAATTGTGTAGGGTGGATTGGATTGGGTTGAATTGTGTAGGGTGGATTGGATTGTGTAGGATGGATTGAATTGTGTAGGGTGGATTGAATTGTGTAGGGTGGATTGGATTGTGTAGGGTGGATTGAATTGTGTAGGGTGGATTGGATTGTGTAGGGTGGATTGAATTGTGTAGGGTGGATTGGAATGTGTTGAATTGTGTAGGGTGGATTGGATTGTGTAGGGTGGATTGAATTGTGTAGGGTGGATTGAATTCTGTAGGGTGGATTGAATTGTGTTGAATTGTGTAGGGTGGATTGGATTGTGTTGAATTGTGTAGGGTGGATTGAATAGTGTTGAATTGTGTAGGGTGGATTGGATTGTATAGGGTGTATTGGATTGTGTTGAATTGTGTAGGGTGGATTAGATTGTGTTGAATTGTGTAGGATGGACTGAATTGTGTTGAATTGTGTAGGGTGGATTGAATTGTGTAGGATGGACTGAATTGTGTAGGGTGGATTGAACTGTGTTGAATTGTGTAGGGTGGATTGAATTGTGTTGAATTGTGTAGGGTGGATTGAACTGTGTTGAATTGTGTAGGGTGGATTGGATTGGGTTGAATTGTGTAGGGTGGATTGGATTGTGTAGGATGGATTGAATTGTGTAGGGTGGATTGGATTGGGTTGAATTGTGTAGGGTGGATTGGATTGTGTAGGATGGATTGAATTGTGTAGGGTGGATTGAATTGTGTAGGGTGGATTGGATTGTGTAGGGTGGATTGAATTGTGTAGGGTGGATTGGATTGTGTTGAATTGTGTAGGGTGGATTGAACTGTGTTGAATTGTATAGGGTGGATTGGATTGTGTAGGATGGATTGGATTGTGATGAATTGTGTAGGGTGGATTGGAATGTGTTGAATTGTGTAGGGTGGATTGGATTGTGTAGGGTGGATTGAATTGTGTAGGGTGGATTGGATTGTGTAGGGTGGATTGAATTGTGTAGGGTGGATTGGATTGTATAGGGTGGATTGAACTGTGTTGAATTGTGTAGGGTGGATTGGATTGTGTAGGATGGATTGGATTGTGTAGGGTGGATTGAATTGTGTAGGGTGGATTGGATTGTGTAGGGTGGATTGAATTGTGTAGGGTGGATTGGATTGTGTTGAATTGTGTAGGGTGGATTGAACTGTGTTGAATTGTATAGGGTGGATTGGATTGTGTAGGATGGATTGGATTGTGATGAATTGTGTAGGGTGGATTGGAATGTGTTGAATTGTGTAGGGTGGATTGGATTGTGTAGGATGGATTGAATTGTGTAGGGTGGATTGGATTGGGTTGAATTGTGTAGGGTGGATTGAATTGTGTAGGATGGACTGAATTGTGTTGAATTGTGTAGGGTGGATTGAACTGTGTTTAATTGTGTAGGGTGGATTGGATTGGGTTGAATTGTGTAGGGTGGATTGGATTGTGTAGGATGGATTGAATTGTGTAGGGTGGATTGGATTGGGTTGAATTGTGTAGGGTGGATTGGATTGGGTTGAATTGTGTAGGATGGATTGAATTGTGTAGGTTGGATTGAATTGTGTAGGGTGGATTGGATTGTGTAGGGTGGATTGAATTGTGTAGGGTGGATTGGATTGTGTAGGGTGGATTGAATTGTGTAGGGTGGATTGGAATGTGTTGAATTGTGTAGGATGGATTGAATTGTGTAGGGTGGATTGGATTGTGTAGGATGGATTGAATTGTGTAGGGTGGATTGGATTGGGTTGAATTGTGTAGGGTGGATTGGATTGGGTTGAATTGTGTAGGATGGATTGAATTGTGTAGGGTGGATTGAATTGTGTAGGGTGGATTGAATTCTGTAGGGTGGATTGAATTGTGTTGAATTGTGTAGGGTGGATTGGATTGTGTTGAATTGTGTAGGGTGGATTGAATAGTGTTGAATTGTGTAGGGTGGATTGGATTGTATAGGGTGTATTGGATTGTGTTGAATTGTGTAGGGTGGATTAGATTGTGTTGAATTGTGTAGGATGGACTGAATTGTGTTGAATTGTGTAGGGTGGATTGAATTGTGTAGGATGGACTGAATTGTGTAGGGTGGATTGAACTGTGTTGAATTGTGTAGGGTGGATTGAATTGTGTTGAATTGTGTAGGGTGGATTGAACTGTGTTGAATTGTGTAGGGTGGATTGGATTGGGTTGAATTGTGTAGGGTGGATTGGATTGTGTAGGATGGATTGAATTGTGTAGGGTGGATTGGATTGGGTTGAATTGTGTAGGGTGGATTGGATTGTGTAGGATGGATTGAATTGTGTAGGGTGGATTGAATTGTGTAGGGTGGATTAGATTGTGTAGGGTGGATTGAATTGTGTAGGGTGGATTGGATTGTGTTGAATTGTGTAGGGTGGATTGAACTGTGTTGAATTGTATAGGGTGGATTGGATTGTGTAGGATGGATTGGATTGTGATGAATTGTGTAGGGTGGATTGGAATGTGTTGAATTGTGTAGGGTGGATTGGATTGTGTAGGATGGATTGAATTGTGTAGGGTGGATTGGATTGGGTTGAATTGTGTAGGGTGGATTGGATTGTGTAGGATGGATTGAATTGTGTAGGGTGGATTGAATTGTGTAGGGTGGATTGGATTGTGTAGGGTGGATTGAATTGTGTAGGGTGGATTGGATTGTGTAGGGTGGATTGAATTGTGTAGGGTGGATTGGAAAGTGTTGAATTGTGTAGGGTGGATTGGATTGTGTAGGGTGGATTGAATTGTGTAGGGTGGATTGAATTCTGTAGGGTGGATTGAATTTTGTTGAATTGTGTAGGGTGGATTGGATTGTGTTGAATTGTGTAGGGTGGATTGAATAGTGTTGAATTGTGTAGGGTGGATTGGATTGTATAGGGTGTATTGGATTGTGTTGAATTGTGTAGGGTGGATTAGATTGTGTTGAATTGTGTAGGATGGACTGAATTGTGTTGAATTGTGTAGGGTGGATTGGATTGTGTTGAATTGTGTAGGGTGGATTGAACTGTGTTGAATTGTATAGGGTGGATTGGATTGTGTAGGATGGATTGGATTGTGATGAATTGTGTAGGGTGGATTGGAATGTGTTGAATTGTGTAGGGTGGATTGGATTGTGTAGGATGGATTGAATTGTGTAGGGTGGATTGGATTGGGTTGAATTGTGTAGGGTGGATTGAATTGTGTAGGATGGACTGAATTGTGTTGAATTGTGTAGGGTGGATTGAACTGTGTTTAATTGTGTAGGGTGGATTGGATTGGGTTGAATTGTGTAGGGTGGATTGGATTGTGTAGGATGGATTGAATTGTGTAGGGTGGATTGGATTGGGTTGAATTGTGTAGGGTGGATTGGATTGGGTTGAATTGTGTAGGATGGATTGAATTGTGTAGGTTGGATTGAATTGTGTAGGGTGGATTGGATTGTGTAGGGTGGATTGAATTGTGTAGGGTGGATTGGATTGTGTAGGGTGGATTGAATTGTGTAGGGTGGATTGGAATGTGTTGAATTGTGTAGGATGGATTGAATTGTGTAGGGTGGATTGGATTGTGTAGGATGGATTGAATTGTGTAGGGTGGATTGGATTGGGTTGAATTGTGTAGGGTGGATTGGATTGGGTTGAATTGTGTAGGATGGATTGAATTGTGTAGGGTGGATTGAATTGTGTAGGGTGGATTGAATTCTGTAGGGTGGATTGAATTGTGTTGAATTGTGTAGGGTGGATTGGATTGTGTTGAATTGTGTAGGGTGGATTGAATAGTGTTGAATTGTGTAGGGTGGATTGGATTGTATAGGGTGTATTGGATTGTGTTGAATTGTGTAGGGTGGATTAGATTGTGTTGAATTGTGTAGGATGGACTGAATTGTGTTGAATTGTGTAGGGTGGATTGAATTGTGTAGGATGGACTGAATTGTGTAGGGTGGATTGAACTGTGTTGAATTGTGTAGGGTGGATTGAATTGTGTTGAATTGTGTAGGGTGGATTGAACTGTGTTGAATTGTGTAGGGTGGATTGGATTGGGTTGAATTGTGTAGGGTGGATTGGATTGTGTAGGATGGATTGAATTGTGTAGGGTGGATTGGATTGGGTTGAATTGTGTAGGGTGGATTGGATTGTGTAGGATGGATTGAATTGTGTAGGGTGGATTGAATTGTGTAGGGTGGATTAGATTGTGTAGGGTGGATTGAATTGTGTAGGGTGGATTGGATTGTGTTGAATTGTGTAGGGTGGATTGAACTGTGTTGAATTGTATAGGGTGGATTGGATTGTGTAGGATGGATTGGATTGTGATGAATTGTGTAGGGTGGATTGGAATGTGTTGAATTGTGTAGGGTGGATTGGATTGTGTAGGATGGATTGAATTGTGTAGGGTGGATTGGATTGGGTTGAATTGTGTAGGGTGGATTGGATTGTGTAGGATGGATTGAATTGTGTAGGGTGGATTGAATTGTGTAGGGTGGATTGGATTGTGTAGGGTGGATTGAATTGTGTAGGGTGGATTGGATTGTGTAGGGTGGATTGAATTGTGTAGGGTGGATTGGAAAGTGTTGAATTGTGTAGGGTGGATTGGATTGTGTAGGGTGGATTGAATTGTGTAGGGTGGATTGAATTCTGTAGGGTGGATTGAATTTTGTTGAATTGTGTAGGGTGGATTGGATTGTGTTGAATTGTGTAGGGTGGATTGAATAGTGTTGAATTCTGTAGGGTGGATTGGATTGTATAGGGTGTATTGAATTGTGTAGGGTGGATTAGATTGTGTTGAATTGTGTAGGATGGACTGAATTGTGTTGAATTGTGTAGGGTGGATTGAATTGTGTAGGATGGACTGAATTGTGTAGGGTGGATTGAACTGTGTTGAATTGTGTAGGGTGGATTGAATTGTGTTGAATTGTGTAGGGTGGATTGAACTGTGTTGAATTGTGTAGGGTGGATTGGATTGGGTTGAATTGTGTAGGGTGGATTGGATTGTGTAGGATGGATTGAATTGTGTAGGGTGGATTGGATTGGGTTGAATTGTGTAGGGTGGATTGGATTGTGTAGGATGGATTGAATTGTGTAGGGTGGATTGAATTGTGTAGGGTGGATTGGATTGTGTAGGGTGGATTGAATTGTGTAGGGTGGATTGGATTGTGTTGAATTGTGTAGGGTGGATTGAACTGTGTTGAATTGTATAGGGTGGATTGGATTGTGTAGGATGGATTGGATTGTGATGAATTGTGTAGGGTGGATTGGAATGTGTTGAATTGTGTAGGGTGGATTGGATTGTGTAGGGTGGATTGAATTGTGTAGGGTGGATTGGATTGTGTAGGGTGGATTGAATTGTGTAGGGTGGATTGGATTGTATAGGGTGGATTGAACTGTGTTGAATTGTGTAGGGTGGATTGGATTGTGTAGGATGGATTGGATTGTGTAGGGTGGATTGAATTGTGTAGGGTGGATTGGATTGTGTAGGGTGGATTGAATTGTGTAGGGTGGATTGGATTGTGTTGAATTGTGTAGGGTGGATTGAACTGTGTTGAATTGTATAGGGTGGATTGGATTGTGTAGGATGGATTGGATTGTGATGAATTGTGTAGGGTGGATTGGAATGTGTTGAATTGTGTAGGGTGGATTGGATTGTGTAGGATGGATTGAATTGTGTAGGGTGGATTGGATTGGGTTGAATTGTGTAGGGTGGATTGGATTGTGTAGGATGGATTGAATTGTGTAGGGTGGATTGAATTGTGTAGGGTGGATTGGATTGTGTAGGGTGGATTGAATTGTGTAGGGTGGATTGGATTGTGTAGGGTGGATTGAATTGTGTAGGGTGGATTGGAATGTGTTGAATTGTGTAGGGTGGATTGGATTGTGTAGGGTGGATTGAATTGTGTAGGGTGGATTGAATTCTGTAGGGTGGATTGAATTGTGTTGAATTGTGTAGGGTGGATTGGATTGTGTTGAATTGTGTAGGGTGGATTGGAATGTGTTGAATTGTGTAGGGTGGATTGGATTGTGTAGGGTGGATTGAATTGTGTAGGGTGTATTGGATTGTGTAGGGTGGATTGAATTGTGTAGGGTGGATTGGATTGTATAGGGTGGATTGAACTGTGTTGAATTGTGTAGGGTGGATTGGATTGTGTAGGATGGATTGGATTGTGTAGGGTGGATTGAATTGTGTAGGGTGGATTGGATTGTGTAGGGTGGATTGAATTGTGTAGGGTGGATTGGATTGTGTTGAATTGTGTAGGGTGGATTGAACTGTGTTGAATTGTATAGGGTGGATTGGATTGTGTAGGATGGATTGGATTGTGATGAATTGTGTAGGGTGGATTGGAATGTGTTGAATTGTGTAGGGTGGATTGGATTGTGTAGGATGGATTGAATTGTGTAGGGTGGATTGGATTGGGTTGAATTGTGTAGGGTGGATTGAATTGTGTAGGATGGACTGAATTGTGTTGAATTGTGTAGGGTGGATTGAACTGTGTTGAATTGTGTAGGGTGGATTGGATTGGGTTGAATTGTGTAGGGTGGATTGGATTGTGTAGGATGGATTGAATTGTGTAGGGTGGATTGGATTGGGTTGAATTGTGTAGGGTGGATTGGATTGGGTTGAATTGTGTAGGATGGATTGAATTGTGTAGGGTGGATTGAATTGTGTAGGGTGGATTGGATTGTGTAGGGTGGATTGAATTGTGTAGGGTGGATTGGATTGTGTAGGGTGGATTGAATTGTGTAGGGTGGATTGGAATGTGTTGAATTGTGTAGGGTGGATTGGATTGTGTAGGGTGGATTGAATTGTGTAGGGTGGATTGAATTCTGTAGGGTGGATTGAATTGTGTTGAATTGTGTAGGGTGGATTGGATTGTGTTGAATTGTGTAGGGTGGATTGAATAGTGTTGAATTGTGTAGGGTGGATTGGATTGTATAGGGTGTATTGGATTGTGTTGAATTGTGTAGGGTGGATTAGATTGTGTTGAATTGTGTAGGATGGACTGAATTGTGTTGAATTGTGTAGGGTGGATTGAATTGTGTAGGATGGACTGAATTGTGTAGGGTGGATTGAACTGTGTTGAATTGTGTAGGGTGGATTGAATTGTGTTGAATTGTGTAGGGTGGATTGAACTGTGTTGAATTGTGTAGGGTGGATTGGATTGGGTTGAATTGTGTAGGGTGGATTGGATTGTGTAGGATGGATTGAATTGTGTAGGGTGGATTGGATTGGGTTGAATTGTGTAGGGTGGATTGGATTGTGTAGGATGGATTGAATTGTGTAGGGTGGATTGAATTGTGTAGGGTGGATTGGATTGTGTAGGGTGGATTGAATTGTGTAGGGTGGATTGGATTGTGTTGAATTGTGTAGGGTGGATTGAACTGTGTTGAATTGTATAGGGTGGATTGGATTGTGTAGGATGGATTGGATTGTGATGAATTGTGTAGGGTGGATTGAATTGTGTTGAATTGTGTAGGGTGGATTGAACTGTGTTGAATTGTGTAGGGTGGATTGAATTGTGTTGAATTGTGTAGGGTGGATTGAACTGTGTTGAATTGTGTAGGGTGGATTGGATTGGGTTGAATTGTGTAGGGTGGATTGGATTGTGTAGGATGGATTGAATTGTGTAGGGTGGATTGGATTGGGTTGAATTGTGTAGGGTGGATTGGATTGTGTAGGATGGATTGAATTGTGTAGGGTGGATTGAATTGTGTAGGGTGGATTGGATTGTGTAGGGTGGATTGAATTGTGTAGGGTGGATTGGATTGTGTTGAATTGTGTAGGGTGGATTGAACTGTGTTGAATTGTATAGGGTGGATTGGATTGTGTAGGATGGATTGGATTGTGATGAATTGTGTAGGGTGGATTGGAATGTGTTGAATTGTGTAGGGTGGATTGGATTGTGTAGGATGGATTGAATTGTGTAGGGTGGATTGGATTGGGTTGAATTGTGTAGGGTGGATTGGATTGTGTAGGATGGATTGAATTGTGTAGGGTGGATTGAATTGTGTAGGGTGGATTGGATTGTGTAGGGTGGATTGAATTGTGTAGGGTGGATTGGATTGTGTAGGGTGGATTGAATTGTGTAGGGTGGATTGGAATGTGTTGAATTGTGTAGGGTGGATTGGATTGTGTAGGGTGGATTGAATTGTGTAGGGTGGATTGAATTCTGTAGGGTGGATTGAATTGTGTTGAATTGTGTAGGGTGGATTGGATTGTGTTGAATTGTGTAGGGTGGATTGAATAGTGTTGAATTGTGTAGGGTGGATTGGATTGTATAGGGTGGATTGGATTGTGTTGAATTGTGTAGGGTGGATTGAACTGTGTTGAATTGTATAGGGTGGATTGGATTGTGTAGGATGGATTGGATTGTGATGAATTGTGTAGGGTGGATTGGAATGTGTTGAATTGTGTAGGGTGGATTGGATTGTGTAGGATGGATTGAATTGTGTAGGGTGGATTGGATTGGGTTGAATTGTGTAGGGTGGATTGAATTGTGTAGGATGGACTGAATTGTGTTGAATTGTGTAGGGTGGATTGAACTGTGTTGAATTGTGTAGGGTGGATTGGATTGGGTTGAATTGTGTAGGGTGGATTGGATTGTGTAGGATGGATTGAATTGTGTAGGGTGGATTGGATTGGGTTGAATTGTGTAGGGTGGATTGGATTGGGTTGAATTGTGTAGGATGGATTGAATTGTGTAGGGTGGATTGAATTGTGTAGGGTGGATTGGATTGTGTAGGGTGGATTGAATTGTGTAGGGTGGATTGGATTGTGTAGGGTGGATTGAATTGTGTAGGGTGGATTGGAATGTGTTGAATTGTGTAGGGTGGATTGGATTGTGTAGGGTGGATTGAATTGTGTAGGGTGGATTGAATTCTGTAGGGTGGATTGAATTGTGTTGAATTGTGTAGGGTGGATTGGATTGTGTTGAATTGTGTAGGGTGGATTGAATAGTGTTGAATTGTGTAGGGTGGATTGGATTGTATAGGGTGTATTGGATTGTGTTGAATTGTGTAGGGTGGATTAGATTGTGTTGAATTGTGTAGGATGGACTGAATTGTGTTGAATTGTGTAGGGTGGATTGAATTGTGTAGGATGGACTGAATTGTGTAGGGTGGATTGAACTGTGTTGAATTGTGTAGGGTGGATTGAATTGTGTTGAATTGTGTAGGGTGGATTGAACTGTGTTGAATTGTGTAGGGTGGATTGGATTGGGTTGAATTGTGTAGGGTGGATTGGATTGTGTAGGATGGATTGAATTGTGTAGGGTGGATTGGATTGGGTTGAATTGTGTAGGGTGGATTGGATTGTGTAGGATGGATTGAATTGTGTAGGGTGGATTGAATTGTGTAGGGTGGATTGGATTGTGTAGGGTGGATTGAATTGTGTAGGGTGGATTGGATTGTGTTGAATTGTGTAGGGTGGATTGAACTGTGTTGAATTGTATAGGGTGGATTGGATTGTGTAGGATGGATTGGATTGTGATGAATTGTGTAGGGTGGATTGGAATGTGTTGAATTGTGTAGGGTGGATTGGATTGTGTAGGATGGATTGAATTGTGTAGGGTGGATTGGATTGGGTTGAATTGTGTAGGGTGGATTGGATTGTGTAGGATGGATTGAATTGTGTAGGGTGGATTGAATTGTGTAGGGTGGATTGGATTGTGTAGGGTGGATTGAATTGTGTAGGGTGGATTGGATTGTGTAGGGTGGATTGAATTGTGTAGGGTGGATTGGAATGTGTTGAATTGTGTAGGGTGGATTGGATTGTGTAGGGTGGATTGAATTGTGTAGGGTGGATTGAATTCTGTAGGGTGGATTGAATTGTGTTGAATTGTGTAGGGTGGATTGGATTGTGTTGAATTGTGTAGGGTGGATTGAATAGTGTTGAATTGTGTAGGGTGGATTGGATTGTATAGGGTGTATTGGATTGTGTTGAATTGTGTAGGGTGGATTGAATTGTGTAGGATGGACTGAATTGTGTAGGGTGGATTGAACTGTGTTGAATTGTGTAGGGTGGATTGAATTGTGTTGAATTGTGTAGGGTGGATTGAACTGTGTTGAATTGTGTAGGGTGGATTGGATTGGGTTGAATTGTGTAGGGTGGATTGGATTGTGTAGGATGGATTGAATTGTGTAGGGTGGATTGGATTGGGTTGAATTGTGTAGGGTGGATTGGATTGTGTAGGATGGATTGAATTGTGTAGGGTGGATTGAATTGTGTAGGGTGGATTGGATTGTGTAGGGTGGATTGAATTGTGTAGGGTGGATTGGATTGTGTTGAATTGTGTAGGGTGGATTGAACTGTGTTGAATTGTATAGGGTGGATTGGATTGTGTAGGATGGATTGGATTGTGATGAATTGTGTAGGGTGGATTGGAATGTGTTGAATTGTGTAGGGTGGATTGGATTGTGTAGGGTGGATTGAATTGTGTAGGGTGGATTGGATTGTGTAGGGTGGATTGAATTGTGTAGGGTGGATTGGATTGTATAGGGTGGATTGAACTGTGTTGAATTGTGTAGGGTGGATTGGATTGTGTAGGATGGATTGGATTGTGTAGGGTGGATTGAATTGTGTAGGGTGGATTGGATTGTGTAGGGTGGATTGAATTGTGTAGGGTGGATTGGATTGTGTTGAATTGTGTAGGGTGGATTGAACTGTGTTGAATTGTATAGGGTGGATTGGATTGTGTAGGATGGATTGGATTGTGATGAATTGTGTAGGGTGGATTGGAATGTGTTGAATTGTGTAGGGTGGATTGGATTGTGTAGGGTGGATTGAATTGTGTAGGGTGGATTGGATTGTGTAGGGTGGATTGAATTGTGTAGGGTGGATTGGATTGTATAGGGTGGATTGAACTGTGTTGAATTGTGTAGGGTGGATTGGATTGTGTAGGATGGATTGGATTGTGTAGGGTGGATTGAATTGTGTAGGGTGGATTGGATTGTGTAGGGTGGATTGAATTGTGTAGGGTGGATTGGATTGTGTTGAATTGTGTAGGGTGGATTGAACTGTGTTGAATTGTATAGGGTGGATTGGATTGTGTAGGATGGATTGGATTGTGATGAATTGTGTAGGGTGGATTGGAATGTGTTGAATTGTGTAGGGTGGATTGGATTGTGTAGGATGGATTGAATTGTGTAGGGTGGATTGGATTGGGTTGAATTGTGTAGGGTGGATTGGATTGTGTAGGATGGATTGAATTGTGCAGGGTGGATTGAATTGTGTAGGGTGGATTGGATTGTGTAGGGTGGATTGAATTGTGTAGGGTGGATTGGATTGTGTAGGGTGGATTGAATTGTGTAGGGTGGATTGGAATGTGTTGAATTGTGTAGGGTAGATTGGATTGTGTAGGGTGGATTGAATTGTGTAGGGTGGATTGAATTCTGTAGGGTGGATTGAATTGTGTTGAATTGTGTAGGGTGGATTGGATTGTGTTGAATTGTGTAGGGTGGATTGGAATGTGTTGAATTGTGTAGGGTGGATTGGATTGTGTAGGGTGGATTGAATTGTGTAGGGTGGATTGGATTGTGTAGGGTGGATTGAATTGTGTAGGGTGGATTGGATTGTATAGGGTGGATTGAACTGTGTTGAATTGTGTAGGGTGGATTGGATTGTGTAGGATGGATTGGATTGTGTAGGGTGGATTGAATTGTGTAGGGTGGATTGGATTGTGTAGGGTGGATTGAATTGTGTAGGGTGGATTGGATTGTGTTGAATTGTGTAGGGTGGATTGAACTGTGTTGAATTGTATAGGGTGGATTGGATTGTGTAGGATGGATTGGATTGTGATGAATTGTGTAGGGTGGATTGGAATGTGTTGAATTGTGTAGGGTGGATTGGATTGTGTAGGATGGATTGAATTGTGTAGGGTGGATTGGATTGGGTTGAATTGTGTAGGGTGGATTGAATTGTGTAGGATGGACTGAATTGTGTTGAATTGTGTAGGGTGGATTGAACTGTGTTGAATTGTGTAGGGTGGATTGGATTGGGTTGAATTGTGTAGGGTGGATTGGATTGTGTAGGATGGATTGAATTGTGTAGGGTGGATTGGATTGGGTTGAATTGTGTAGGGTGGATTGGATTGGGTTGAATTGTGTAGGATGGATTGAATTGTGTAGGGTGGATTGAATTGTGTAGGGTGGATTGGATTGTGTAGGGTGGATTGAATTGTGTAGGGTGGATTGGATTGTGTAGGGTGGATTGAATTGTGTAGGGTGGATTGGAATGTGTTGAATTGTGTAGGGTGGATTGGATTGTGTAGGGTGGATTGAATTGTGTAGGGTGGATTGAATTCTGTAGGGTGGATTGAATTGTGTTGAATTGTGTAGGGTGGATTGGATTGTGTTGAATTGTGTAGGGTGGATTGAATAGTGTTGAATTGTGTAGGGTGGATTGGATTGTATAGGGTGTATTGGATTGTGTTGAATTGTGTATGGTGGATTAGATTGTGTTGAATTGTGTAGGATGGACTGAATTGTGTTGAATTGTGTAGGGTGGATTGAATTGTGTAGGATGGACTGAATTGTGTAGGGTGGATTTAACTGTGTTGAATTGTGTAGGGTGGATTGAATTGTGTTGAATTGTGTAGGGTGGAATGAACTGTGTTGAATTGTGTAGGGTGGATTGGATTGGGTTGAATTGTGTAGGGTGGATTGGATTGTGTAGGATGGATTGAATTGTGTAGGGTGGATTGGATTGGGTTGAATTGTGTAGGGTGGATTGGATTGTGTAGGATGGATTGAATTGTGTAGGGTGGATTGAATTGTGTAGGGTGGATTGGATTGTGTAGGGTGGATTGAATTGTGTAGGGTGGATTGGATTGTGTTGAATTGTGTAGGGTGGATTGAACTGTGTTGAATTGTATAGGGTGGATTGGATTGTGTAGGATGGATTGGATTGTGATGAATTGTGTAGGGTGGATTGGAATGTGTTGAATTGTGTAGGGTGGATTGGATTGTGTAGGATGGATTGAATTGTGTAGGGTGGATTGGATTGGGTTGAATTGTGTAGGGTGGATTGGATTGTGTAGGATGGATTGAATTGTGTAGGGTGGATTGGATTGTGTAGGGTGGATTGAATTGTGTAGGGTGGATTGGATTGTGTAGGGTGGATTGAATTGTGTAGGGTGGATTGGAATGTGTTGAATTGTGTAGGGTGGATTGGATTGTGTAGGGTGGATTGAATTGTGTAGGGTGGATTGAATTGTGTTGAATTGTGTAGGGTGGATTGGATTGTGTTGAATTGTGTAGGGTGGATTGAATAGTGTTGAATTGTGTAGGGTGGATTGGATTGTATAGGGTGTATTGGATTGTGTTGAATTGTGTAGGGTGGATTAGATTGTGTTGAATTGTGTAGGATGGACTGAATTGTGTTGAATTGTGTAGGGTGGATTGAATTGTGTAGGATGGACTGAATTGTGTAGGGTGGATTGAACTGTGTTGAATTGTGTAGGGTGGATTGAATTGTGTTGAATTGTGTAGGGTGGATTGAACTGTGTTGAATTGTGTAGGGTGGATTGGATTGTATAGGGTGTATTGGATTGTGTTGAATTGTGTAGGGTGGATTAGATTGTGTTGAATTGTGTAGGATGGACTGAATTGTGTTGAATTGTGTAGGGTGGATTGAATTGTGTAGGATGGACTGAATTGTGTAGGGTGGATTGAACTGTGTTGAATTGTGTAGGGTGGATTGAATTGTGTTGAATTGTGTAGGGTGGATTGAACTGTGTTGAATTGTGTAGGGTGGATTGGATTGGGTTGAATTGTGTAGGGTGGATTGGATTGGGTTGAATTGTGTAGGGTGGATTGGATTGTGTAGGATGGATTGAATTGTGTTGAATTGTGTAGGGTGGATTGGATTGTATAGGGTGTATTGGATTGTGTTGAATTGTGTAGGGTGGATTAGATTGTGTTGAATTGTGTAGGATGGACTGAATTGTGTTGAATTGTGTAGGGTGGATTGAATTGTGTAGGATGGACTGAATTGTGTAGGGTGGATTGAACTGTGTTGAATTGTGTAGGGTGGATTGAATTGTGTTGAATTGTGTAGGGTGGATTGAACTGTGTTGAATTGTGTAGGGTGGATTGGATTGTATAGGGTGTATTGGATTGTGTTGAATTGTGTAGGGTGGATTAGATTGTGTTGAATTGTGTAGGATGGACTGAATTGTGTTGAATTGTGTAGGGTGGATTGGATTGGGTTGAATTGTGTAGGGTGGATTGGATTGGGTTGAATTGTGTAGGGTGGATTGGATTGTGTAGGATGGATTGAATAGTGTTGAATTGTGTAGGGTGGATTGGATTGTATAGGGTGTATTGGATTGTGTTGAATTGTGTAGGGTGGATTAGATTGTGTTGAATTGTGTAGGATGGACTGAATTGTGTTGAATTGTGTAGGGTGGATTGAATTGTGTAGGATGGACTGAATTGTGTAGGGTGGATTGAACTGTGTTGAATTGTGTAGGGTCGATTGAATTGTGTTGAATTGTGTAGGGTGGATTGAACTGTGTTGAATTGTGTAGGGTGGATTGGATTGTATAGGGTGTATTGGATTGTGTTGAATTGTGTAGGGTGGATTAGATTGTGTTGAATTGTGTAGGATGGACTGAATTGTGTTGAATTGTGTAGGGTGGATTGAATTGTGTAGGATGGACTGAATTGTGTAGGGTGGATTGAACTGTGTTGAATTGTGTAGGGTGGATTGAATTGTGTTGAATTGTGTAGGGTGGATTGAACTGTGTTGAATTGTGTAGGGTGGATTGGATTGGGTTGAATTGTGTAGGGTGGATTGGATTGTGTAGGATGGATTGAATTGTGTAGGGTGGATTGGATTGGGTTGAATTGTGTAGGGTGGATTGGATTGTGTAGGATGGATTGAATTGTGTAGGGTGGATTGAATTGTGTAGGGTGGATTGGATTGTGTAGGGTGGATTGAATTGTGTAGGGTGGATTGGATTGTGTTGAATTGTGTAGGGTGGATTGAACTGTGTTGAATTGTATAGGGTGGATTGGATTGTGTAGGATGGATTGGATTGTGATGAATTGTGTGGGGTGGATTGGAATGTGTTGAATTGTGTAGGGTGGATTGGATTGTGTAGGGTGGATTGAATTGTGTAGGGTGGATTGGATTGTGTAGGGTGGATTGAATTGTGTAGGGTGGATTGGATTGTATAGGGTGGATAGAACTGTGTTGAAATGTGTAGGGTGGATTGGATTGTGTAGGGTGGATTGAATTGTGTAGGGTGGATTGGATTGTGTAGGGTGGATTGAATTGTGTAGGGTGGATTGGAATGTGTAGGGTGGATTGGATTGTGTTGAATTGTGTAGGGTGGATTGAACTGTGTTGAATTGTATAGGGTGGATTGGATTGTGTAGGATGGATTGGATTGTGATGAATTGTGTAGGGTGGATTGGAATGTGTTGAATTGTGTAGGGTGGATTGGATTGTGTAGGATGGATTGAATTGTGTAGGGTGGATTGGATTGGGTTGAATTGTGTAGGGTGGATTGGATTGTGTAGGATGGATTGAATTGTGTAGGGTGGATTGAATTGTGTAGGGTGGATTGGATTGTGTAGGGTGGATTGAATTGTGTAGGGTGGATTGGATTGTGTAGGGTGGATTGAATTGTGTAGGGTGGATTGGATTGTGTAGGGTGGATTGAATTGTGTAGGGTGGATTGGAATGTGTTGAATTGTGTAGGGTGGATTGGATTGTGTAGGGTGGATTGAATTGTGTAGGGTGGATTGAATTCTGTAGGGTGGATTGAATTGTGTTGAATTGTGTAGGGTGGATTGGATTGTGTTGAATTGTGTAGGGTGGATTGAATAGTGTTGAATTGTGTAGGGTGGATTGGATTGTATAGGGTGTATTGGATTGTGTTGAATTGTGTAGGGTGGATTAGATTGTGTTGAATTGTGTAGGATGGACTGAATTGTGTTGAATTGTGTAGGGTCGATTGAATTGTGTAGGATGGACTGAATTGTGTAGGGTGGATTGAACTGTGTTGAATTGTGTAGGGTGGATTGAATTGTGTTGAATTGTGTAGGGTGGATTGAACTGTGTTGAATTGTGTAGGGTGGATTGGATTGGGTTGAATTGTGTAGGGTGGATTGGATTGTGTAGGATGGATTGAATTGTGTAGGGTGGATTGGATTGTGTAGGGTGGATTGGATTGTGTTGAATTGTGTAGGGTGGATTGGATTGTGTAGGGTGGATTGAATTGTTTAGGGTGGATTGGATTGTGTAGGATGGATTGGATTGTGTAGGGTGGATTGGATTGTGTTGAATTGTGTAGGGTGGATTGGATTGTGTAGGATGGATTGAATTGTGTAGGGTGGATTGAATTGTGTAGGGTGGATTGAACAGTGTTGAATTGTGTAGGGTGGATTGGATTGTGTAGGGTGGATTGAACTGTGTTGAATTGTGTAGGGTGGATTGGATTGTGTAGGATGGATTGAATTGTGTAGGGTGGATTGAATTGTGTAGGGTGGATTGGATTGTGTAGGGTGGATTGAACTGTGTTGAATTGTGTAGGGTGGATTGAATAGTGTTGAATTGTGTAGGGTGGATTGGATTGTATAGGGTGTATTGGATTGTGTTGAATTGTGTAGGGTGGATTAGATTGTGTTGAATTGTGTAGGGTGGATTGAATTTTGTAGGGTGGATTGGATTGTGTAGGGTGGATTGGATTGTGTTGAATTGTGTAGGGTGGATTGGATTGTGTAGGATGGATTGAATTGTGTAGGGTGGATTGAACAGTGTTGAATTGTGTAGGGTGGATTGAACTGTGTTGAATTGTGTAGGGTGGATTGGATTGTGTTGAATTGTGTAGGGTGGATTGAATTTTGTAGGATGGACTGAATTGTGTTGAATTGTGTAGGGTGGATTGAACTGTGTTGAATTGTGTAGGGTGGATTGGATTGGGTTGAATTGTGTAGGATGGATTGGATTGTGTAGGATGGATTGAATTTTGTAGGGTGGATTGGATTGGGTTGAATTGTGTAGGGTGGATTGGATTGTGTAGGATGGATTGAATTGTGTAGGGTGGATTGGATTGGGTTGAATTGTGTAGGGTGGATTGGATTGTGTAGGATGGATTGAATTGTGTAGGGTGGATTGGATTGTGTAGGATGGATTGAATTGTGTAGGGTGGATTGAATTGTGTAGGGTGGATTGAACAGTGTTGAATTGTGTAGGGTGGATTGGAATGTGTTGAATTGTGTAGGGTGGATTGGATTGTGTAGCGTGGATTGAATTGTGTAGGGTGGATTGAATTCTGTAGGGTGGATTGAATTGTGTTGAATTGTGTAGGGTGGATTGGATTGTGTTGAATTGTGTAGGGTGGATTGAATAGTGTTGAATTGTGTAGGGTGGATTGGATTGTATAGGGTTTATTGGATTGTGTTGAATTTTGTAGGGTGGATTAGATTGTGTTGAATTGTGTAGGATGGACTGAATTGTGTTGAATTGTGTAGGGTGGATTGAATTGTGTAGGATGGACTGAATTGTGTAGGATGGATTGAACTGTGTTGAATTGTGTAGGGTGGATTGAATTGTGTAGGATGGACTGAATTGTGTTGAATTGTGTAGGGTGGATTGAACTGTGTTGAATTGTGTAGGGTGGATTGGATTGGGTTGAATTGTGTAGGGTGGATTGGATTGTGTAGGATGGATTGAATTGTGTAGGGTAGATTGGATTGGTTTGAATTGTGTAGGGTGGATTGGATTGTGTAGGATGGACTGAATTGTGTAGGGTGGATTGAACTGTGTTGAATTGTGTAGGGTGGATTGAATTGTGTTGAATTGTGTAGGGTGGATTGAACTGTGTTGAATTGTGTAGGGTGGATTGGATTGGGTTGAATTGTGTAGGGTGGATTGGATTGTGTAGGATGGATTGAATTGTGTAGGGTGGATTGGATTGGGTTGAATTGTGTAGGGTGGATTGGATTGTGTAGGATGGATTGAATTGTGTAGGGTGGATTGAATTGTGTAGGGTGGTTTGGATTGTGTAGGGTGGATTGAATTGTGTAGGGTGGATTGGATTGTGTTGAATTGTGTAGGGTGGATTGAACTGTGTTGAATTGTATAGGGTGGATTGGATTGTGTAGGATGGATTGGATTGTGATGAATTGTGTAGGGTGGATTGGAATGTGTTGAATTGTGTAGGGTGGATTGGATTGTGTAGGGTGGATTGAATTGTGTAGGGTGGATTGGATTGTGTAGGGTGGATTGAATTGTGTAGGGTGGATTGGATTGTATAGGGTGGATTGAACTGTGTTGAATTGTTTAGGGTGGATTGGATTGTGTAGGATGTATTGGATTGTGTAGGGTGGATTGGATTGTGTTGAATTGTGTAGGGTGGATTGGATTGTGTAGGATGGATTGAATTGTGTAGGGTGGATTGAATTGTGTAGGGTGGATTGAACAGTGTTGAATTGTGTAGGGTGGATTGGATTGTGTAGGGTGGATTGAACTGTGTTGAATTGTGTAGGGTGGATTGGATTGTGTAGGATGGATTGAATTGTGTAGGATGGATTGAATTGTGTAGGGTGGATTGGATTGTGTAGGGTGGATTGAACTGTGTTGAATTGTGTAGGGTGGATTGAATAGTGTTGAATTGTGTAGGGTGGATTGGATTGTATAGGGTGTATTGGATTGTGTTGAATTGTGTAGGGTGGATTAGATTGTGTAGGGTGGACTGGATTGTGTAGGGTGGATTGGATTGTGTTGAATTGTGTAGGGTGGATTGGATTGTGTATGATGGATTGAATTGTGTAGGGTGGATTGAATTGTGTAGGGTGGATTGAACAGTGTTGAATTGTGTAGGGTGGATTGAACTGTGTTGAATTGTGTAGGGTGGATTGGATTGTGTTGAATTGTGTAGGGTGGATTGAATTGTGTAGGATGGACTGAATTGTGTTGAATTGTGTAGGGTGGATTGAACTGTGTTGAATTGTGTAGGGTGGATTGGATTGGGTTGAATTGTGTAGGATGGATTGAATTGTGTAGGGTGGATTGGATTGTGTAGGATGGATTGAATTGTGTAGGGTGGATTGAATTGTGTAGGGTCGATTGAACAGTGTTGAATTGTGTAGGGTGGATTGGAATGTGTTGAATTGTGTAGGGTGGATTGGATTGTGTAGGGTGGATTGAATTGTGTAGAGTGGATTGAATTCTGTAGGGTGGATTGAATTGTGTTGAATTGTGTAGGGTGGATTGGATTGTGTTGAATTGTGTAGGGTGGATTGAATAGTGTTGAATTGTGTAGGGTGGATTGGATTGTATAGGGTTTATTGGATTGTGTTGAATTGTGTAGGGTGGATTAGATTGTGTTGAATTGTGTAGGATGGACTGAATTGTGTTGAATTGTGTAGGGTGGATTGAATTGTGTAGGATGGACTGAATTGTGTAGGGGGTATTGAACTGTGTTGAATTGTGTAGGGTGGATTGAATTGTGTAGGATGGACTGAATTGTGTTGAATTGTGTAGGGTGGATTGAACTGTGTTGAATTGTGTAGGGTGGATTGGATTGGGTTGAATTGTGTAGGGTGGATTGGATTGTGTAGGATGGATTGAATTGTGTAGGGTGGATTGGATTGGATTGGTTTGAATTGTGTAGGGTGGATTGGATTGTGTAGGATGGATTGAATTGTGTAGGGTGGATTGAATTGTGTAGGGTGGTTTGGATTGTGTAGGGTGGATTGAATTGTGTAGGGTGGATTGGATTGTGTTGAATTGTGTAGGGTGGATTGAACTGTGTTGAATTGTATAGGGTGGATTGGATTGTGTAGGATGGATTGGATTGTGATGAATTGTGTAGGGTGGATTGGAATGTGTTGAATTGTGTAGGGTGGATTGGATTGTGTAGGGTGGATTGAATTGTGTAGGGTGGATTGGATTGTGTAGGGTGGATTGAATTGTGTAGGGTGGATTGGATTGTATAGGGTGGATTGAACTGTGTTGAATTGTTTAGGGTGGATTGGATTGTGTAGGATGTATTGGATTGTGTAGGGTGGATTGGATTGTGTTGAATTGTGTAGGGTGGATTGGATTGTGTAGGATGGATTGAATTGTGTAGGGTGGATTGAATTGTGTAGGGTGGATTGAACAGTGTTGAATTGTGTAGGGTGGATTGGATTGTGTAGGGTGGATTGAACTGTGTTGAATTGTGTAGGGTGGATTGGATTGTGTAGGATGGATTGAATTGTGTAGGATGGATTGAATTGTGTAGGGTGGATTGGATTGTGTAGGGTGGATTGAACTGTGTTGAATTGTGTAGGGTGGATTGAATAGTGTTGAATTGTGTAGGGTGGATTGGATTGTATAGGGTGTATTGGATTGTGTTGAATTGTGTAGGGTGGATTAGATTGTGTAGGGTGGACTGGATTGTGTAGGGTGGATTGGATTGTGTTGAATTGTGTAGGGTGGATTGGATTGTGTATGATGGATTGAATTGTGTAGGGTGGATTGAATTGTGTAGGGTGGATTGAACAGTGTTGAATTGTGTAGGGTGGATTGAACTGTGTTGAATTGTGTAGGGTGGATTGGATTGTGTTGAATTGTGTAGGGTGGATTGAATTGTGTAGGATGGACTGAATTGTGTTGAATTGTGTAGGGTGGATTGAACTGTGTTGAATTGTGTAGGGTGGATTGGATTGGGTTGAATTGTGTAGGATGGATTGAATTGTGTAGGGTGGATTGGATTGTGTAGGATGGATTGAATTGTGTAGGGTGGATTGAATTGTGTAGGGTCGATTGAACAGTGTTGAATTGTGTAGGGTGGATTGGAATGTGTTGAATTGTGTAGGGTGGATTGGATTGTGTAGGGTGGATTGAATTGTGTAGGGTGGATTGGATTGGATTGGTTTGAATTGTGTAGGGTGGATTGGATTGTGTAGGATGGATTGAATTGTGTAGGGTGGATTGAATTGTGTAGGGTGGTTTGGATTGTGTAGGGTGGATTGAATTGTGTAGGGTGGATTGGATTGTGTTGAATTGTGTAGGGTGGATTGAACTGTGTTGAATTGTATAGGGTGGATTGGATTGTGTAGGATGGATTGGATTGTGATGAATTGTGTAGGGTGGATTGGAATGTGTTGAATTGTGTAGGGTGGATTGGATTGTGTAGGGTGGATTGAATTGTGTAGGGTGGATTGGATTGTGTAGGGTGGATTGAATTGTGTAGGGTGGATTGGATTGTATAGGGTGGATTGAACTGTGTTGAATTGTTTAGGGTGGATTGGATTGTGTAGGATGTATTGGATTGTGTAGGGTGGATTGGATTGTGTTGAATTGTGTAGGGTGGATTGGATTGTGTAGGATGGATTGAATTGTGTAGGGTGGATTGAATTGTGTAGGGTGGATTGAACAGTGTTGAATTGTGTAGGGTGGATTGGATTGTGTAGGGTGGATTGAACTGTGTTGAATTGTGTAGGGTGGATTGGATTGTGTAGGATGGATTGAATTGTGTAGGATGGATTGAATTGTGTAGGGTGGATTGGATTGTGTAGGGTGGATTGAACTGTGTTGAATTGTGTAGGGTGGATTGAATAGTGTTGAATTGTGTAGGGTGGATTGGATTGTATAGGGTGTATTGGATTGTGTTGAATTGTGTAGGGTGGATTAGATTGTGTAGGGTGGACTGGATTGTGTAGGGTGGATTGGATTGTGTTGAATTGTGTAGGGTGGATTGGATTGTGTATGATGGATTGAATTGTGTAGGGTGGATTGAATTGTGTAGGGTGGATTGAACAGTGTTGAATTGTGTAGGGTGGATTGAACTGTGTTGAATTGTGTAGGGTGGATTGGATTGTGTTGAATTGTGTAGGGTGGATTGAATTGTGTAGGATGGACTGAATTGTGTTGAATTGTGTAGGGTGGATTGAACTGTGTTGAATTGTGTAGGGTGGATTGGATTGGGTTGAATTGTGTAGGATGGATTGAATTGTGTAGGGTGGATTGGATTGTGTAGGATGGATTGAATTGTGTAGGGTGGATTGAATTGTGTAGGGTCGATTGAACAGTGTTGAATTGTGTAGGGTGGATTGGAATGTGTTGAATTGTGTAGGGTGGATTGGATTGTGTAGGGTGGATTGAATTGTGTAGAGTGGATTGAATTCTGTAGGGTGGATTGAATTGTGTTGAATTGTGTAGGGTGGATTGGATTGTGTTGAATTGTGTAGAGTGGATTGAATAGTGTTGAATTGTGTAGGGTGGATTGGATTGTATAGGGTTTATTGGATTGTGTTGAATTGTGTAGGGTGGATTAGATTGTGTTGAATTGTGTAGGATGGACTGAATTGTGTTGAATTGTGTAGGGTGGATTGAATTGTGTAGGATGGACTGAATTGTGTAGGGTGGATTGAACTGTGTTGAATTGTGTAGGGTGGATTGAATTGTGTAGGATGGACTGAATTGTGTTGAATTGTGTAGGGTGGATTGAACTGTGTTGAATTGTGTAGGGTGGATTGGATTGGGTTGAATTGTGTAGGGTGGATTGGATTGTGTAGGATGGATTGAATTGTGTAGGGTGGATTGGATTGGATTGGTTTGAATTGTGTAGGGTGGATTGGATTGTGTAGGGTGGATTGAATTGTGTAGGGTGGATTGGATTGTGTTGAATTGTGTAGGGTGGATTGAACTTTGTTGAATTGTATAGGGTGGATTGGATTGTGTAGGATGGATTGGATTGTGATGAATTGTGTAGGGTGGATTGTAATGTGTTGAATTGTATAGGGTGGATTGAACTGTGTTGAATTGTATAGGGTGGATTGGAGTGTGTAGGATGGATTGGATTGTGTTGAATTGTGTAGGGTGGACTGGATTGTGTTGAATTGTGTAGGGTGGATTAGAATGTGTTGAATTGTATAGGGTGGATTGGATTGTGTAGGATGGATTGGATTGTGTTGAATTGTGTAGGGTGGATTGGATTGTGTTGAATTGTGTAGGGTGGATTGGAATGTGTTGAATTGTGTAGGGTGGATTGAACTGTGATGAATTGTATAGGGTGGATTGGATTGTGTAGGATGGATTGGATTGTGTTGAATTGTGTAGGGTGTATTGGATTGTGTTGAATTGTGTAGGGTGGATTAGATTGTGTTGAATTGTGTAGGATGGACTGAATTGTGTTGAATTGTGTAGGGTGGATTGAATTGTGTAGGATGGACTGAATTGTGTAGGGTGGATTGAACTGTGTTGAATTGTGTAGGGTGGATTGAATTGTGTAGGATGGACTGAATTGTGTTGAATTGTGTAGGGTGGATTGAACTGTGTTGAATTGTGTAGGGTGGATTGGATTGGGTTGATTTGTGTAGGGTGGATTGGATTGTGTAGGATGGATTGAATTGTGTAGGGTGGATTGAAGTGTGTAGGGTGGATTGGATTGTGTAGGGTGGATTGAATTGTGTAGGGTGGATTGGATTGTGTAGGGTGGATTGAATTGTGTAGGGTGGATTGGAACGTGTTGAATTGTGTAGGGTGGATTGGATTGTGTAGGGTGGATTGAATTGTGTAGGGTGGATTGGATTGTGTAGGGTGGATTGAACTTTGTTGAATTGTGTAGGGTGTATTGGATTGTGTAGGATGGATTGGATTGTGTTGAATTGTGTAGGGTGTATTGGATTGTGTAGGATGGATTGAATTGTGTAGGGTGGATTGAATTGTGTAGGATGGATTGGATTGTGATGAATTGTGTAGGGTGGATTGGAATGTGTTGAATTGTATAGGGTGGATTGAACTGTGTTGAATTGTATAGGGTGGATTGGATTGTGTAGGATGCATTGGATTGTGTTGAATTGTGTAGGGTGGTTTGGAATGTGTTGAATTGTGTAGGGTGGATTAGAATGTGTTGAATTGTATAGGGTGGATTGGATTGTGTAGGATGGATTGGATTGTGTTGAATTGTGTAGGGTGGATTGGAATGTGTTGAATTGTGTAGGGTGGATTGAACTGTGATGAATTGTATAGGGTGGATTGGATTGTGTAGGATGGATTGGATTGTGTTGAATTGTGTAGGGTGGATTGGAATGTGTTGAATTGTGTATGGTGGATTGGAATGTGTTGAATGGTGTAGGGTGGATTGGATTGTGTAGGGTGGATTGGAATGTGTTGAATTGTGTAGGGTGGATTGGATTGTGTTGAATTGTGTAGGGTGGATTGGAATGTGTTGAATTGTGTAGAGTGGATTGGATTGTGTAGGGTGGATTGGAATGTGTTGAATTGTGTAGGGTGGATTGTATTGTGTTGAATTGTGTAGGGTGGATTGGATTGTGTTGAATTGTGTAGGATGGATTGGATTGTGTAGGGTGGATTGAACTGTGTTGAATTGTGTAGGGTGGATTGGAATGTGTTGAATTGTGTAGGGTGGATTGGATTGTGTTGAATTGTGTAAGGTGGATTAGATTGTGTTGAATTGTGTAGGATGGATTGGATTGTGTAGGGTGGATTGAATTGTGTAGGATGGATTGGATTGTGTTGAATTGTGTAGGATGGATTGAATTGTGTAGGGTGGATTGAATTGTGTAGGATGGATTGGATTGTGATGAATTGTGTAGGGTGGATTGGAATGTGTAGGATGGATTGGATTGTGTTGAATTGTGTAGGGTGGATTGGATTGTGTAGGATGGATTGGATTGTGTTGAATTGTGTAGGGTGGATTGGAATGTGTTGAATTCTGTAGGGTGGATTAGAATGTGTTGAATTGTATAGGGTGGATTGGATTGTGTAGGATGGATTGGATTGTGTTGAATTGTGTAGGGTGGATTGGAATGTGTTGAATTGTGTAGGGTGGATTGGATTGTGTAGGGTGGATTGAACTGTGTTGAATTGTGTAGGGTGGATTGGAATGTGTTGAATTGTGTAGGGTGGATTGGATTGTGTTGAATTGTGTAGGATGGATTGGATTGTGTTGAATTGTGTAGGATGGATTGGATTGTGTAGGGTGGATTGAATTGTGTTGAATTGTGTAGGGTGGATTGAACTGTGTTGAATTGTGTAGGGTGGATTGGAATGTGTTGAATTGTGTAGGGCGGATTGGATTGTGTTGAATTGTGTAGGATGGATTGGATTGTGTTGAATTGTGTAGGATGGATTGGATTGTGTTGAATTGTGTAGGGTGGATTGGATTGTGTTGAATTGTGTAGGGTGGATTGGATTGTGTTGAATTGTGTAGGGTGGATTGAACTGTGTTGAATTGTGTAGGGTGGATTGGAATGTGTTGAATTGTGTAGGGTGGATTGTATTGTGTTGAATTGTGTAGGATGGATTGGATTGTGTTGAATTGTGTAGGGTGGATTGGATTGTGTTGAATTGTGTAGGATGGATTGGATTGTGTTGAATTGTGTAGGATGGATTGGATTGTGTTGAATTGTGTAGGGTGGATTGAACTGTGTTGAATTGTGTAGGGTGGATTGGAATGTGTTGAATTGTGTAGGGTGGATTGTATTGTGTTGAATTGTGTAGGGTGGATTGGATTGTGTTGAATTGTGTAGGATGGATTGGATTGTGTTGAATTGTGTAGGGTGGATTGGATTGTGTTGAATTGTGTAGGGTGGATTGGATTGTGTTGAATTGTGTAGGATGGATTGGATTGTGTTGAATTGTGTAGGGTGGATTGGATTGTGTTGAATTGTGTAGGGTGGATTGGATTGTGTTGAATTGTGTAGGGTGGATTGAACTGTGTTGAATTGTGTAGGGTGGATTGGAATGTGTTGAATTGTGTAGGGTGGATTGTATTGTGTTGAATTGTGTAGGGTGGATTGGATTGTGTTGAATTGTGTAGGGTGGATTGAATTGTGTAGGGTGGATTGAACTGTGTTGAATTGTGTAGGGTGGATTGGAATGTGTTGAATTGTGTAGGGTGGATTGGATTGTGTTGAATTGTGTAGGGTGGATTGGATTGTGTTGAATTGTGTAGGATGGATTGGATTGTGTAGGGTGGATTGAACTGTGTTGAATTGTGTAGGGTGGATTGGAATGTGTTGAATTGTGTAGGGTGGATTGGATTGTGTTGAATTGTGTAGGGTGGATTGGATTGTGTTGAATTGTGTAGGATGGATTGGATTGTGTAGGGTGGATTGAATTGTGTTGGGCCGGGGCGAGCAAACGGCTCCACCTGCTGGCGGAACGGTTAAGGCGCGGCGGCTGGCGACCGGCGGCCTGCAGCTCCCTCTAGTGGGGACCGTGGGCTCTACTGCCTCCGCCCGGGGTTTCTCTCGCCTCCTCTCTCTCTCCATTTCCCATCGTCCCAACCTCAAATACAGCAGAGAAGCTCCAAGATGGCGCAAGCAATTTTCGAGGCGTTGGCAGGTAGTAAAATGCAACGTTTCACCCACTTTCCCACAGTTTAAGCCCCGCTCCCGCCTTGTGCGTTGTTGCATTGCGGCCTCGTCCTGTGCATGCAACAGCGTTGTCCTTTCATTGCAAAAGTCTGGCGATGAGCAAATGTCAGCAAACTATTGTTCTGCAGCCTTTCCCTTTCGTTCTCAGCCGGTGCAGATATAAGTGTTGGGTTTCTCGTGGGTCCCACTCCTGTCTGGGAAGGGGGCGGTGTCTCTGCGTTTCCCGGGGGGAGAAGCTCCGGAACAGCGGCTTCTGAGCAATACGAGAGGCGGAAGATGGCAGGAGGCTCGGGGGGTTGTTGGAAAAGCCGGAGAGGGTTTAAAAGGCCGAGAAGTCCCAGCTCTCTTGTACGCTGGGACTTCGCTACATTATTGCAAAAAAAAAAAAATACAGATAAGGTGCACAGGCCTGTCCGAGAGTACAGGTCCAGACAGGTAGCCTTAATCTGCTATCTGCAATTTTTGGGATTTGGATCGTTTAATGAGATTGGAAATGTAACTGCGGTACTTTGGCTGGGACGGGATCAGAGAAACATTCTTATGTGGGGGTCTGCAGGGAGCTGACACTGACGGAAGGAAATGGTTTCTGTAGGTGTCCCCCAAACCTGGTTGATTGCTCTTGGTGTGTTAGTGGGGTACTTCTGACAAGTTCCGTTGTTTGAATTATAAATCTCAGACAAGCTGTTAATGGGGTTTAGTGAACACAGCCCGTGTTGCCCCCACGGTTCTATTTTGGCCGGCCTGTATTCTGCCTCCTGACCACATTGTCTGAAACACAGCATCAGCAGGGATGTTAAAGAGCAAACACGAGGAAATCTGCAGATGCTGGAAGTTCAAACAACACGCACAAAATGCTGGTGGAACACAGCAGGCGGGCAGCATCTACAGGGAGAAGCGCTGTCGACTGTCCTGATGAAAGGTTTTCTCGGCCCGAAACGTCGACAGTGCTTCTCCTTGTAGATGCTGCCCGGCCTGCTGTGTTCCACCAGCATTTTGTGTGTGTTGTTATCAGCAGGGATGTTCCTGGCAGCAGTTTCTGGCTGAGAGCCCTCCTCCACTCCCTGACACCCAGGACCTGAGGGGTGAACCTCCACCACAGAACCTTTGGTCCTGGGTCCCATCACAGAGGTAGCCCCGATGTCATTGTTACACTCCGAGATCTCGCTTCAACCCCGTTCCTCTCGTGGCACAGACCGATAGAGGAGTTGGTACACGGTTCCCTGGAAATGTCCGCACAGAAGATGCTTTGCCTGCTGGCCTTCATCTTCATCTTCATCTGGACAGGAAAATAGAACATCACAGCTCAGAATTAGAATCAGGTTTAATATCAAACAAGAGAAAATCTGCAGATGCTGGAAATCCAAACAAAACACACAGAGACACACACACACACACACACACACACACACACACACACACACACACACACACACACACACACACACACACACACACACACACACACACACACACACACACACACACACTAACATGCACAGCGCTGGAGGAACTCAGCAGGCCAGGCAGCATCTACGGAAAAAAAGTACAGTCGACGTTTCAGGCTGAAACCCGTAGGCAGGACTGGAGAGAAAAGATAAGGAGTAGATTTAAAGGGTAGGGGAGGGGAGAAAGGCGATAGGTGAAAATAGGAGGGGGAGGGATGAAGTAAAGAGCTGGGAAGTCGATTGGTGAAAGAGATACAGGGCTGGAGAAGGACAGAAGGCCATGGAAGAAAGACAAGGGGAGGAGCAGCAGAGGGTGGTGATGGGCAGGCAAGGAGTTAAGGTGAGAGAGGGAAGGGGAATGGTGAAGGGGGAGGTTACCAGAAGTTTGAGAAATCGATGTTCATGCCATCAGGTTGAAGGCTACCCAGATGGAATATACAAGGTGTTGTTCCTCCAACCTGAGTGTGGCCTCATCGCAACGGTAGAAGAGCCCACGGATTGACATAATGGAATGGGAATGGGAAGTGGAATTAAAATGGGTGGCCACTGGGAGATCCCACTTGTTCCGGCGGGTGGGTAGGTACTCAGCGAGACGGTCTCCTAACCTACGTCGGGTCTCACCGATATACAGGAGGCCGCACCGGGAGCACCAGACTCAGTACATGACCCCCAACAGACTCACAGGTGAAGGGTCGCCTCACCTGGAAGGACTGTTTAGGGCCCTGAATGGTAGTGAGGGAGGAAGTGTAAGAGCAGGTGTAGCACTTGTTCCGCTTCAAGGATAAGTGGCAGGAGGGAGATCAGTGGGAGGGATGAATAGACAAGGAAGTCGTGTAGGGAGTGATCCTTGCAGAAAGCGAGGGGAGGGAAAGAAGGCTTGGTGGTTGGATCCTGTTGGAGGTGGCCTGCCCATCGCCTCTTGCTGGTGCTCCTCACCCTTTTCTTCCATGGCTTTTTGTCCTCTCCTATCAGATTCTCCCAATATCCCTTTCACCAATCCACTTCCCAGCTCTTTACTTCACCCTCCACCCCCCCAGTCTCACCTGTCACCTTGTGTTTCTCTCTCCCCTCTTCACACCTTTTAAATCTACTCCTCATCCTTTTTTTTTCTCCATTCCTGCTGAAGGGTCTCGGCCCGAAATGTCGACTGTACATTTTTCCATAGATGCTGCCTGGCCTGCTGAGTTCCTCCAGCATTTTGTGTGTGTTGTCCAGGTTTAATATCACTGGCATATGGCATGAAATTTGCTTCATAGTACAATGCAATACATATTTAAAAAAATGATCAATTGTATAAAGATTTAATTGAAGTAGTCGTGCAAAAAGAGAGGAAAAAATACTTAAAGAAGTGCTCGTGGGTTCACTGACCATTCAGAAATCTGATGGCGGAGCTGTTCCTAAAATGTGAGTGTGTGCCTTCAGGCTGCTGTACCTCCTCCCTGATTGTAGCAGTGAGAAGAGGGCATGTCCTGGGTGGTGGGGGTCCTTAATGACAGATGCCGCCTTTCTGAGGCATGGCCTTTTGAGAATCAGAATCAGCTTGCTTACTTCATGACATAGTTACTGTAATTCACGGTTTTTTGCTTTATTACTACGCATTGTACCGCTGCCCCAAATTCAACAAATTTGGTGACGTATGCTGTTGATGTTGGTGTATGTGTATGGATGTTAAATTTGTTAAGTGAAATAAGTAGTGCAAACATCTTTAAAAAAACTTCTGAAGGTGTCCTCGATGCTGGGGAGGCTAGTGCCCACGATGGAGCAGCCTGGGTTTGCAACTTTCTGCAGGTTTTATCCATCCTGTGCCGTGGCCCCTCCGCACCAACGGTGATGCAGCCAGTTGGAATGCTCTCCATGGTACATCTGTAGGAATGTGTGAGTGTCTTTGACAGACCAAGTCTCCCCAAGCTCCTAGTGAAATTAAGCTGCTCTCATGCCTTCTTTGTAATTGCATCAATGTGTTAAGACCCTGGATGGACCTTCAGAGACCCAGGAACTTGAAGCTACTCACCCTTCGCACTGCTGACCCCTCAATGAGGACTGGTGTGTGTTCTCTAGACCTCCCTTCCTAAAGTCCACTATCAGTTCCTTGGTCTTACTCATGTTGTTGTTGCAACGTCACTCAACCAGCCGATCTGTCTTGCTTCTGTACCTCCTTGTCACCATCAGAAATTCTGCCAATAGTTGTACTGTCGGCAAATTTACAGATGGCATTTGAGCTGTGCGTAGCCTAGAGAGAGTAGAGCAGTTGCAGATGGATGTACGGAGGCCCAGGTCTCCGAGCTTGGCGGTGACAGGCTCTTCGACCCACGATGTTGTGCCACCTTTTTAACCTGCTCCAAGATCAATCTGACCTTTCCCTCCTACATACCCTCCATTTTTTATATCATCTATATACCTACCTGAAAGTTTCTGAAACTCTAGATGTGTGGTGGAAAGTGTGCTGATTGGCTGCATTACGGCCTGGTATGAAAACATCATGCCTTTGAGTGGAAAATCCTACAGAAGGTAGTGGATTCAGCCTGGTACATCACGAGTAAACCATTGAGCACATCAACATGAGATGTAGCCGTAGAAACGCAGCGTCCATCATCAAAGATCCTCACCAGCCCGGCCATGTTCTTTGCTGCCGTCAGGTAGAAGGTACGGGAGCCTCAGGACCCGAACCACCAGGTTCAGGAACAGCTACTACCCCTCAACCATCAGGCTCTTGAACAGAGGGGTATAACTGACTCATTTAATGACTCTTTTATATTGTGATTTCGTGCTCGTTATCTGTATTTGCAGTTTGTTTACAGTTCCTGATGTTTACTGCAGAAAAGGAATCTCAGGGTTGCATGTGGTGACATGTATGTCCTCTGATAACAAATTTTACTTTGTCCCTGTAGTATCTGTCTCTACTCCACCCTGCCTGTGCACCACACACCCACCACTCCCTGTGGAAAGAACCTCTGACACCACTCCCCCCCCCACCCCGATACTTTCCTCCGAAACCTTAAAACGATGCCCCTTTGTATTAGCCATTTCAGCCCTGGGAGACAGTCTAAACCATTCTATCTATGCCTCTTCTCATCTTGTACACCTCTATCAACCTTTTACCCGCTTTCATTCCAAAGAGAAAAGCCCTCGTTTGCTCAACCTATGCTCATAAGACATGCTCTCTAATCCAGGCAGCATCCTGGTGAATCTCCTCTGCACCCTCTCCAATCCAGGCAGCATCCTGGTGAATCTCCTCTGCACCCTCTCTAATCCAGGCAGCATCCTGGTGAATCTCCTCCGCACCCTCTCTAATCCAGGCAGCATCCTGGTGAATCTCCTCCGCACCCTCTCTAATCCAGGCAGCATCCTGGTGAATCTCCTCTGCACCCTCTCTAATCCAGGCAGCATCCTGGTCAATCTCCTCTGCACCCTCTCTAATCCAGGCAGCAACATGGTAAATCTCCTCTGCACCCTCTCTAACCCAGGCAGCATCCTGGTAAATCTCCTCCGCACCCTCTCTAATCCAGGCAGCAACATGGTAAATCTCCTCTGCACCCTCTCTAATCCAGGCAGCATCCTGGTGAATCTCCTCTGCACCCTCTCTAATCCAGGCAGCATCCTGGTGAATCTCCTCTGCACCCTCTCTAATCCAGGCAGCATCCTGGTAAATCTCCTCTGCACCCTTTCTAATCCAGGCAGCATCCTGGTGAATCTCCTCTGCACCCTCTCTAATCCAGGCAGCATCCTGGTGAATCTCCTCTGCACCCTCTCTAATCCAGGCAGCAACATGGTAAATCTCCTCTGCACCCTCTCTAATCCAGGCAGCGTCCTGGTGAATCTCCTCTGCACCCTCTCTAACCCAGGCAGCATCCTGGTAAATCTCCTCCGCACCCTCTCTAATCCAGGCAGCAACATGGTAAATCTCCTCTGCACCCTCTCTAATCCAGGCAGCATCCTGGTGAATCTCCTCTGCACCCTCTCTAATCCAGGCAGCATCCTGGTGAATCTCCTCTGCACCCTCTCTAATCCAGGCAGCATCCTGGTAAATCTCCTCTGCACCCTTTCTAATCCAGGCAGCATCCTGGTGAATCTCCTCTGCACCCTCTCTAATCCAGGCAGCATCCTGGTGAATCTCCTCTGCACCCTCTCTAATCCAGGCAGCATCCTGGTGAATCTCCTCTGCACCCTCTCTAATCCAGGCAGCATCCTGGTGAATCTCCTCTGCACCCTCTCTAATCCAGGCAGCATCCTGGTGAATCTCCTCCGCACCCTCTCTAATCCAGGCAGCATCCTGGTGAATCTCCTCCGCACCCTCTCTAATCCAGGCAGAATCCTGGTGAATCTCCTCTGCACCCTCTCTAATCCAAGCAGCATCCTGGTGAATCTCCTCTGCACCCTCTCTAATCCAGGCAGCATCCTGGTGAATCTCCTCCGCACCCTCTCTAATCCAGGCAGCATCCTGGTGAATCTCCTCTGCACCCTCTCTAATCCAGGCAGCATCCTGGTGAATCTCCTCTGCACCCTCTCTAATCCAGGCAGCATCCTGGTGAATCTCCTCTGTACCCTCTCTAAAGCTTCTGCACCCTTCCTGTAATGAGGCAGCTAGAACTGTGCACAAGTGTGGTCCAGCCAGAGTTTGATAGAGCTGCTCTAGAGCTCGACCCTCTGACTAATGAGTTGGGATATTGTGTAGTAGTTGTACACAATTGTAAGTTGGCGAGTTTGCGTTGTAAGTGCACCTTCTGCTAAATGTCAATCTTCTAAAATTAATTTATTTGTGGAAATATTAGTTCATGTGTTGTATGGGAGTTATCTGTACTGCGTTGTGCACCTTGGTCCAGAACAGAGTTTCTCAGCCTTTTTTATGCCGTGAACCAATACGGACCCCAGCTTGGGAACATCTCCTATAGACCTCGTTTCGTTTGGGTGGTATATGGTTGATCGACAACAAACTAACTTCAACTACAGAATCAGATTAGGTTTAATATCACTGGGAAATGTGTTGTTTTGTGGCAGCAGTACAGTGCAATGCATAATAATGAAATCTGTAAATTACGGTGAGTTAACATTGAATTGCCTTGAATTAAGTAGCTCAAGAAGAGAGTGAAAAGGAGAAATAATACTGAGGTAGTGTACACAGGTTGATTGTCCATTCGGAAAGCTGATGGCAGAGGGGAAGTAGCTGCCCCCAAGGCATTAACAATATTTAAAAGGCACTTGGGCAGGGACATAGTTTGGAAAGGTTTCGTACAGGGGTTCCCAACCTGTGGTCTACAGACCACTTAATGGTATTTGTCTATGGTTGGGAATGCCCGGGTTAGAGGGATTTGGGCCAAACGTTGGCAAATGCAGCTGACTTAGGTACGGAAATCTAGGTGCGCGTGCTTCGTCCCGTTGGGCCAAAGCCCTGTTTCTCACCTGTGTAATTTTGCTAAAACTTTCACCCTACCTGTTGTTCCGTAGGATGTGCCTGATCCAGCACCCACCAACGGACTTAATTTAAACCTGAGTTCATGCAGGTCGCTGTCTCTGCTCTTTCCCCCTTTCAACCCCTGCCTGTGGTCCCAGACCTTCACTCCTTTGGCTTTCAAATTCCCGTCCTTGTTTCCTGATCCCGATGTGAAAGTCAGCTTTCCCTCCTCCAGCCATACAGCCTCCGAGGTCTGCACATCTGATTTCCAGCCGGTCCAGACTTCCATCACTACTCCAGAGGCCGTGCCTTCAACTGAATTCAAAATCTCCACCCTAATCCCCGTCCATTCCCAGAGATACAACGGATCCAGAGGCTGGAATCGTATTCCAACTGTCACTGGTTAATCTGTTCTGTAACTTACAATATTTAATATTAATGCACCTTAGTTTGTAATGTATGTGTGATTCACCTGTAGACTTTGTCCATAACTTGATAAATTATCGTGGGTTATGTGTGCCACTGTGCTAAACGCCCTGGTTTGGAAAATGTCTAATTTCTATACATTATATGACTATATATGTTACGTACATTTACAGTTAAATGCCAATAAACTTGTCTTGAATGTGGAGCAACAAACGATCTGCTGGCAGAACTCAGCGGGTCGAGCCGCACCTGTGGGGGGGAGGGGGGCGAGTGGACAGGTGAAAGGTCATGGTCCGAACCGTCGACTCTCCGTTTCCCTCCACAGAGGCTGCCTGACCCTCCGTGTTCCTTTAGAAACCCCTCCCCTCTGGCCAGGATTGACATTTTCAGTGGCAGAGCCGGTTTATATGATGCTCTTGAAGTACTTCAGGATGAAAGAAGTTGGAGATATTTGTGATACGGTTAATGGTTAGAGTGACACGATTACAGCTCGTGGGGGGGGGGGGGGGTGTGAGAGACCTTGTGCAGTCGAGTATCGCCCGTTGGCACAGTTCCCTCATACAGTATGGAACCAGACGCTCAGCCCATCGAGTGTATCAGTACTTGGGTTTTCAGAAGGCCTTTGACAAGGTGCCACACATGAGGCTGCTTAACATGCTGTGAGCCCGTGGTATTACAGGAAAGATTCTGGCATGGATAGAGCCTTGGCTGATCGGCAGGAGGCAAAGAGTGGGAACAAAGGGAGCCTTTTCTGGCTGGTTGCCAGTGACTAGTGGTGTTCCACAGGGGTCTGTGTTGGGACCGATTCTTTTTACATTATATGTCAACGATACGGACAACAGAATTGGCAGGAGGGTCCTGACGAAGGGTCTCGGCCCAAAACGTCGACAGTGCTTCTCCTTATAGATGCTGCCTGGCCTGCTGTGTTCCACCAGCATTCTGTGTGTGTTGTTTGAATTTCCAGCATCTGCAGATTTCCTCGTGTTAGGACAACAGAATTAATGGTTTTGTTGCAAGGTTTGCAGATGATATGAAGATAGCTGCAAGGGCAGATAGTTTTGAGGAAGTAGAGAGGCTACAGAGGATTTAAGACCGATTAGGAGAATGGCAAAGAAATGGCAGATGGAATACAGTGTCAGAAAGTGTATGGCAATGCACGTTGGTCGAAGAAATGAAAGGGTTGACTATTTTCTAATGGAGAGAAAATACAAAGAGAGGTGCGAAGGGACTTGGGAGACCTGTGCAGGATTGCCTAAAGGTTAACTTGCAGGTTGAGCCTATGGTGAGGAAGGCATTTGGTGAGTTAGCGTTCATTTCGAGAGGACTGGAATATAAAAGCAAGGATGTAATGTTAAGACCTGCTAAAGCTCTGGTGATGCCTCACTTGGAGTATTGTGGGCAGTTTTGGGCCTCTTACAAAGAACATTCTGAAACTGGAGAGGGTTCAAAGGTGTTTGACAAAAACGATTCGAGGCTGAATGGCTTGTCTTATGAAGAGTGTTTGCTGACTCTGGGCCTGTATTCACTGGAATTCGGAAGAATGAATGGGTGACCTCATTGAAACCTATTGAATCATGAAGGGCCTTGACAGTGGACGTGGAGAGGATGTTTCCTACGGTGGGAGAGTCAAAGAACTGAGAACACAGCTTCAGAATAGTGGGGTGTCCTTTTAGAACGGAAGTGAAAAGGAATTTCTTTAGCCAGAGAGTGGTGAATCTGTGGAATTCTTCGCCACAGGCAGCTGTGGAGACCAAGTCATTGTGTATATTCAAAGCAGAGGTTGATAGGTTCTTAATTGGTCAGGACATAAAGGGATACGGGGAGAAGGCAGGAGATTGGGGCTGAGAGGGAAATGGATCAGCCATGATGAAATGGCGGAGCAGACTCGATGGGACAAACGGCCTGTCTTATGGTCTCGTGGTCTTAACACCCATCTACACTCATCCTGTTTTCTTCTCGCTACATTCCGATCATCGCCTCCCCCATCTCACCCACACAACCGGGGCTGTTCATAGAGGCCAATTAAACCTCCAACCCGCGGTTCTTTTGGACGGGAGTGTCGTGACAAGCTAACCGGCCTCTGCCAACTGGTGCCCGTTCCACCATCGCACTTTATTAATCTGTGCGCAAGACGAGCAGCCCGGCCGCTGTCGCTGAACTGTTCTCCCCGTGCACAAGGGAACGAGACTGAGCTGTCAGACTCGCCGACGACAGAGAGATTCCACCGGGATTTGAACTCGGATCACTGGATTCACAGTCCCCAGTGATGACCATTGGAGTCTGTTTGTGAATTTCGAAAATAATATTGACCTTCCCCCACCTTTTTATTCCGGCATCTTCCCCCTTCCTTCTCAATCCTGACGAAGGGTCTCAGCCTATCCATTTCCATTGATGCTGCCTGACGTGCTGAGGCCCTGGGTGTTACTATTGCCCTCGGTGCCGTGACGGTGTTTACTGAATTGCAACTTGGGCTTCAGTTTGCTTCCACGACTTAGAATGAGTCGTTGCAAATGACAGGCCATGGTCCTACAGCGGCTGAGGTATTGGCTCAAAGAGTCTCACATTTCAGATTCAGAGTTATTTATCAAAACATACGGTGAAATGTGCAGTTTGCGACAACGACCAACACAGTCTGACGACGTGCTGTGGACAGCTTGCATGTTTGTGAAGAATAAGAATTTCAGGATGTATATTGAATACATTTCTCTGATATTAAACGTACCTATTGAACCTATGGAAACCCTCTCGCGGTCACAAGCTCCGTACAGACAGGAGCAGATGTCTGAACCCGGGTCACTCACTGCCGTGCCCCCATTTGAAACCGTACAAAGATCCAGCAGAGTTTCCCTGTGTCTCTAATAATGTCAAGAGTTGTGTTTCCGACCGGGCACTGTGATTTTCAGTGATAGGCCCATCCTTGTCCACAAGCCCCTCTCTTCCTGAATGCCTTTTCAGAACTGCCTAAATGACCTCTACCAAAATACTTCACCCTCGTATTTCTTTACCATCAGATTTCTGAACGGTCCGTAAACACGACCTCACTGTTGTATGGATTATTTATTTATTAGTTTGGTTTTGCACTGCATTGCTGCTGTGAAACAACAGATTTCACATATCATCGGAGGTGATAAACATTTTCTGTATTTGACACCCAACAACTGTCATTTGAGATGCTGGGACATTTATCGTATTATTGGGTGGATTCTTAGAGTCACAGAGAAATACAGCACAGAATCTGGTCCTTCGGCCCAACTAGTCCATGCAAAATCATTTAAACACACGACTCTCATCGACCCACACCCGGACCATAGACCCCATATCCCTCCCATCCATGTACCTATCCAAACTTCTCCCTGGTCCCATCAACCCACAACCGGACCATAGACCCCATACCCCTCCCAAACGTGTACCTCTCCAAACTTCTCCCTGGTCCCATCGACCCACACCCAGACCATAGACCCCATACCCCTCCCATCCATGTACATCCAAACTTCTCCCTGATCCCATCGACCCACACCCGGACCATAGACCCCATACCCCCCCATCCATGTACATCCAAACTTCTCCCTGGTCCCATCGACCCACACCCGGACCATAGAACCCATACCCCTCCCATCCATGCACCTATCCAAACTTCTCCCTGGTCCCATCAACCCACACCCGGACCACAGACCCCATACCCCTCCTATCCATGTACCTATCCAAACTTCTCCCTGGTCCCATCGACCCACACCCGGACCACAGACCCCATACCCCTCCCATCCATGTACCTATCCAAACTTCTCCCTGGTCCCATCAACCCACACCCGGACCATAGACCCCATACCCCTCCCATCCATGTACATCCAAACTTCTCCCTGGTCCCATCGACCCACACCCGGACCACAGACCCCATACCCCTCCCATCCATGTACCTATCCAAACTTCTCCCTGGTCCCATCAACCCACACCCGGACCATAGACCCCATACCCCTCCCATCCATGTACCTATCCAAACTTCTCCCTGGTCCCATCAACCCACACCCGGACCATAGACCCCATACCCCTCCCATCCATGTACATCCAAACTTCTCCCTGGTCCCATCGACCCACACCCGGACCATAGATCCCATACCCCTCCCATCCATGTACCTATCCAAACTTCTCCCTGATCCCATCGACCCACACCCAGACCATAGACCCCATACCCCTCCCATCCATGTACATCCAAACTTCTCCCTGGTCCCATCAACCCACACCCGGACCACAGACCCCATACCCCTCCCATCCATGTACCTATCCAAACTTCTCCCTGGTCCCATCGACCCACACCTGGACCACAGACCCCATACCCCTCCCATCGATGTACCTATCCAAACTTCTCCCTGGTCCCATCGACCCACACCTGGACCACAGACCCCATACCCCTCCCATCCATGTACAACCACACTTCTCCCTGGTCCCATCGACCCACACCCAGACCATAGACCCCATACCCCTCCCATCCATGTACCTATCCAAACTTCTCCCTGGTCCCATCGACCCACACCCAGACCATAGACCCCATACCCCTCCCATCCATGTACATCCAAACTTCTCCCTGGTCCCATCAACCCACACCCGGACCATAGACCCCATACCCCTCCCATCCATGTACCTATCCAAACTTCTCCCTGGTCCCATCGACCCACACCTGGACCACAGACCCCATACCCCTCCCATCGATGTACCTATCCAAACTTCTCCCTGGTCCCATCGACCCACACCTGGACCACAGACCCCATACCCCTCCCATCCATGTACAACCACACTTCTCCCTGGTCCCATCGACCCACACCCAGACCATAGACCCCATACCCCTCCCATCCATGTACCTATCCAAACTTCTCCCTGGTCCCATCGACCCACACCCAGACCATAGACCCCATACCCCTCCCATCCATGTACCTATCCAAACTTCTCCCTGGTCCCATCGACCCACACCCGGACCATAGACCCCATACCCCTCCCATCCATGTACCTATCCAAACTTCTCCCTGGTCCCATCGACCCACACCCAGACCATAGACCCCATACCCCTCCCATCCATGTACCTATCCAAACTTCTCCCTGGTCCCATCGACCCACACCCAGACCATAGACCCCATACCCCTCCCATCCATGTACATCCAAACTTCTCCCTGGTCCCATCGACCCACAACCGGACCATAGACCCCATACCCCTCCCATCCATGTACATCCAAACTTCTCCCTGGTCCCATCGACCCACACCCGGACCATAGACCCCATACCCCTCCCATCCATGTACATCCAAACTTCTCCCTGGTCCCATCGACCCACACCCGGACCATAGACCCCATATCCCTCCCATCCATGTACCTATCCAAACTTCACCCTGGTCCCATCGACCCACACCCGGACCATAGACCCCATACCCCTCCCATCCATGTACCTATCCAAACTTCTCCCTGGTCCCATCAACCCACACCCGGACCATAGACCCCATACCCCTCCCATCCATGTACATCCAAACTTCTCCCTGGTCCCATCGACCCACACCCGGACCATAGACCCCATACCCCTCCCATCCATGTACATCCAAACTTCTCCCTGGTCCCATCGACCCACACCCGGACCATAGACCCCATACCCCTCCCATCCATGTACATCCAAACTTCTCCCTGGTCCCATCGACCCACACCCGGACCATAGACCCCATACCCCTCCCATCCATGTACATCCAAACTTCTCCCTGGTCCCATCGACCCACACCCGGACCATAGACCCCATACCCCTCCCATCCACGTACCTATCCAAACTTCTCCCTGGTCCCATCAACCCACACCCGGACCATAGACCCCATACCCCTCCCATCCATGTACCTATCCAAACTTCTCCCTGGTCCCATCGACCCACACCCGGACCATAGACCCCATACCCCTCCCATCCATGTACCTATCCAAACTCCTCCCTGGTCCCATCGACCCACACCCGGACCATAGACCCCATACCCCTCCCATCCATGTACCTATCCAAACTTCTCCCTGGTCCCATCGACCCACACCCGGACCATAGACCCCATACCCCTCCCATCCATGTACCTATCCAAACTTCTCCCTGGTCCCATCGACCCACACCCGGACCATAGACCCCATACCCCTCCCATCCATGTACCTATCCAAACTCCTCCCTGGTCCCATCGACCCACACCCGGACCATAGACCCCATACCCCTCCCATCCATGTACCTATCCAAACTTCTCCCTGGTCCCATCGACCCACACCCGGACCATAGACCCCATACCCCTCCCATCCATGTACCTCCAGACTTCTCTTAAATGTTGAAATCAAGCTTGCACGGTAGTGTAGTGGTTAACACAACGGTTTACAGTACCAGTGAACAGGTTCAATTCATCTCCGCTGCCTGTAGGGGTTTGTACGTTCTCCCCCTGGCCATGTGTGTTTCCTCTGGGTACTCTGACTTCCTTCCACAGTCCAAAGTCTTTCCGCTTGGTCAGTTAATTACTCGTTGTGATTAGGCGAGGGTTAAATTGGGGGTTGCTGGGTAACATGGCTGGAAGGATCTGTTCTGCGCTGTATCTCAATAAATAAGTAAATATTTCGCCTTTCACCCTCTAACCCTCGCGGCTGTGCGTGCGTTGGCTGAATCCACTGTCGTAGTAGTCTCTTTAAACACAAGAGGTTCTGCAGATGCTGGAAGTCCAGAGTAACACACACAAGATGGGGACTGTGAGAGGGAAAGGGTTCGAGGGAGGGTCTGGGGAGGTCGGAGGGCCGGGTTAGACTCAACGGGGTGAATGGTGCGATCGAGGTCCCACTGTGGGGACGTGCAGAGTGTATCACCCACCGGGTTCCCTCCCCAGGCCCACACCTCGCCCCTTGGACATTGAGGGGTGTAGCTGTCCGGCGGGGGGGGGGGGGGGTGGTACTGCTGACCGATGCCCCCACACCCAGATGACTGTTGTGTCCGCCTCCACTAGGAATCGACAACCAGACTGTGTTGGCCGTGCAGTCACTTCTGGACAGTCAGGGAGCAACCTCAGAGCCCGGGACCCAGGGGGTGACCACTGGTATCCAGTCTCTGGGTGAGTGACATGGGGGGGGTCTGGGGATTCAGTTACCCCCCCTTACCCCAACCTTACTTCCTAACACCATCACACCACTTAATCCAGCCTTCTCCCACCAGTCCCATCATGTGTACATTCATGACCCCGTCCCCCGTGATCTGTCTGAACCCCCGCAGCCATGTCTCTGATGACCCTGTCCCTGATCCTCGGAGACCGTCTCTGACCTCCTCAATCCTGTCTCTGACCCCCACCAGCACATCTCTGAACCCCTGTGAACCCACCCCTGACGCCTTGAACCCATCCCTGAATCCCCACGACCCCTGACCCTTCTCTGACACCACAAACTGTTTCTGACTTGGTGATCTCTCTGACCCCTTGACCCCTTCTCTGTCCCTCGCGAACTGTCTGATCCTCTGCGATCTGTGTGACCTGTCTGAACCCTGCGACACCCTCGCCCCCTCTCTGGACCCTCCCTGACCCATGTCTGACCCCGCAGATGAGGAGGACGTCTTTCTTTGTGGAAGATGCAAGAAACAGTTCAACTCGCTGCCGAGCTTCGTTTGCCACAAGCGGGACCAGTGCCCGGGGGGTGGGGGGCCGTCGCTGGCCTCCGTCTCGCTCGCCCCCAGCGGCCCCTACACCTCCGTCCCCACCCTCAGCACCGGACCACCCCCACCCGTCAGCCGCCAGGTAGGGGAGGATGTTGACATCGTGGTTTGAGGGGATAGTGGTGGCCTGTGGTTTTCGCAGTGTGGGTGGGTGTCCTCTTCAACACCTCTCCTCTCCTCACCCACCCCCTCCCCTCCTCCCCACCCACCCTCTCCCCTCCTCCTCACCCACCCTTCCCCTCCTCCCTCACCGCCTCCCCTCCTCCCTCACCCACCCTCCCCTCCTCCCTCCCCCACCCCTCCCCTCCTTCCTACCCACCCCCTCCTCTCCTCCCTCACCCACCCCCTCCCTTCCTCCCCCACCCCTTCACCTCCCTCACCCACCCCCTCACCCACCCCCTCCCCACCGCCTCCCCTCCTCCCTCACCCACCCCCTCCCCTCCTCCCTCACCCACTGCCTCCCCTCCTCCCTGCCCTCTCCCCTCCCTCCTCCCCCACCCTTCTCCCCCACCCTCTCATCTCCAGCCCTTTATCAGCACTCAACACTCATCCTCATCCCCACCCTCTCCCTCCCCTCCCCTCCCCTCCCCTGCATTCACCTTCATTCTCTCCTGGATGGTGAGGCTTTATTTGGGCCTGGTGTTGGGTGGTGTGGAGTAAGGATGGGGGGGGCAGGAGGGAGCGAGGTGAGGAGGGTGGATGGGTGAGGGGGGGAGGTTATTATCTGTGAGGAGTGTGGGGGGGATTATTCCAGCATGAGGGGCCCGGGGCGGGGTGGGAGGGTTGTTGGGGGGGAGGTTGGGAGAATTAGCCCCTTCACACTGCATCTTTGTGACATTAACCAGATCTTTCTCGTCTGCCCCTTTCTTACTCTGTGTGTGTTTGTGTGTGTGTGTGTGTGTGTCTGCCTCTTCCCCTCCCCTATCTCTCTCCTCCCCCCGTGTCTCTATCTGAGTGTGTCTGTCTCTCTCCCCCCTCCACCTCTCTCCCTCCCTACCCTCTGTTTCTCCCCCTTTCCTTCTGCCCTCCTGACCGTCCTCTCCCTTTCTGCCCCTCACTCTCTCTCCCCCTTTTGTCTCCCTCCACCTCCCCCCTCTCTTTCGCTCTCTGTCTCACCCTCTCTCGACTGTCCTCCAGCAAGTCCCCACCTACATCACAGTGCCTCACTCGCCGCTCACACAGGCCCTTCTCCAAGGTAACGTCGTGGTGAGTGACGACGTTCTGATGTCAGCCATGTCAGCCTTCACCTCCCTGGACCAGACGCTGCCTACGCAGGTAGGCCGCAGCCCCACCCTCACTGCACAGTTCCGGGGAGGGGTGCGGGAGCAGTGTTGGGGGGGGTTATTTTTGACCAAGGGTTGGGGAGGACGAAAGGGAGTGGTAGGGTGCAGTGTTGGGGGGTTAATTTTGACCACGGATGGGGAGGATGAAAGGGAAGGTGTGGGAGTGTGGGTTATCGTTGGCCATGGGTGGGGAAGGGGAGTGTGGATTGGAGGGGGTTGGGGAGGATTGATTTCGATTTTTGGTGAGCGGGTTGGTGGGGCTACCCTGAGCTCAATGGATACTGTAAAACTGTTCAGAGTTTGTGATACCTCCTCCTGACACGGATGTCAAACATACTCTCTCTTTATTAACAACCCATGCAAAATGCTGGAGGAACTCAGCAGGCCAGGCAGCATCTATGGAAAGAAAGTACAGTCGATATTTCGGGCCAAGACCCTTCATCAGAGCTGTTCATAGATGCTACATGGCCTGCTGAGTTCCTCCAGCATTTTGTGTGTGTTGCTTGGATTTCCAGCATCTGCAGATTTTCTTTTGTTTGTAATTTGACTCTCTTTCTAAGTCCCAGTTTACATCCTGTTTAGCATTTGGATACATGTCACTGGTTAAATATTTAATCGTTGGGAAAAACTAAGCACATTTCCACATGGAAATCTCCTTGCCCATCTAGTAAGCCTCTGCCAGGAATACATTTTGGGTTGGTCAAAGTCCAATTTTGCATTAAGTTCCTGTCCAAGACCTGCATGAGATTCTGGTGAGGGAGGTGGATGTCCATGTGGAGGAAGGAGAAGCTCGTTCCCTCCAAGACTCCAAGGGTTGGCTGTGGATATTGATGCCATACTGTGGGTGTGGGCACTTGGTACATGGGGGAGGGGAGAGATTGGACCGTAAGACTATAAGATATAGGAGCAGAATTAGGCCATTTGGCCCATCGAGTCTGCTCTGCCATTTCATCATGGCTGATCCATTTTCCCTCTCAGCCTCAATCTCATGTCTTCTCCCCGTATCCCTTCAGGCCCTGACTAATCAAGATTCTATCAACCTCTGCCTTAAATATACCCAATGACTTACTGTATATGTTTTTTGATAATAAATTTACTTTGAACTTTTGAGGTCCTGATTAATCAAAAGCCTGTGGACCTCCACTTTCAACATATCCAATGACTTGGTCTCCACAGTTGCTTGTGGCAACAAAATTACAGATTCACCACTCTCTGGCTAAAGAAAATCCTTCTCATCTCTGTTCTAAGTGGATGTCTATCTATTCTGAGGCTGTGTCCTCTGGTCTCAGACTGTCCCACCATAGAAAACACTGAGGCCTTTCAACATTCGATAGGTTTCAATGAGATCCCCCTCATTCTTCTGAATTCCAGTGAGTAGAGGCCCAGAGCTGTGAAACGCTCCTCATTTGAAAAGCCTTTCAATCCCAGAATCATTTTCTTATGAATTAATCAGCCACGCAGACTTTGAACGGTAAAATGAACCTGAGGGGGTGAGTGGCTGCACTTCCAGCCGAGGAGGGATCCCCAGGGTCCCTAGTTCCTCGATCCACGGAGAACAGGCAACAGACCCCTGCTGGGAGAAAAGGTTTGAGGGGGCGAACAGCTGGTGGAGGGGGAATTTCTGAGGATGCACCACTGAGGGAGGAATATCAGGGGTTTGGTCACTTGGGGGAGAAGTTCGGGGGAGGGGACCCCAAGGAGGAAGGAATATCTGGGGACGGACCCCTAATGGAGAGGGAACGTCTAGGGGATGGACCCCTGGTGGAGAGGGAATGTCTAGGAGACGGTCCTTGGAGTGGGGAAGAAGGTCTGGGTTGATAGCTAATGGTGGAGGAGGGGGAAGTTGTGGAGGAATGAATCCTTGGATGTAGGGTGATAGATCAGAGGGGTGGAGGGGGAAGATCTGAAGGATGGACACCTGGGAAGGCAAAAAATTCTAGGTATTTGGAACCCAGGGTGTGGTCTGGGGTGTTGGACCTCTTCGGAAGAAGAGAGCTTGGAGGGTTGAAACTATGGTGTGGGGAAGGTTGACGGACACACCCCCTGGGAAGATCTAGGTGGTTGGAACCCTGGTGGTGGGGGAGGACTGCAGTGTCGGACCTCTTCGGTAGGGGAAGGTTTAGGGGACAGACCATTGGTGTGGGGAAGGTCAGGTGACAATCTGGTGGACACGTCCCACACGGGCCTCCACTCTCGTCACTCCTCCTAGATCTCCATCAGATGTTGGGCCTTCCTCCTGGGAACTAACCCCTGATCATCTTGTGTTCCATCCCCTTCCCCCGTGCCCTGCAGAGCAGTCACAACGTGCACCCAGTCACCTCCTACATCACCCCTCCTCCACCCCCTCCCCAGCCTGCAGCCGTCTCCATGACACCCAGCTCCAGCGGCAGCTCGGCGATCCAGGTCTACAGCGCACTGCCCCCCTTGACCGGAAACTCCTCCGACGGATCTTCGCTGGCAATGCCTCACTTCCAGGTAGTGAGCCGCTCGCTGGGCGGGTGGGCAGGCGGGGGGGGGGCTGATCTCGGCATCTGTGGGGAGGGCGAGGTGGACAGAGGTGGCGAGGGCGAGAACCTATGGAACCATATAGCTCAGAAATGGGCCCTTCAGCCCATCTTGTTCATGCTGACCCCGAATCGCACCCACACTGATCCTATTTGCTGGCATGGGCTCCAGATTAACCAGACTCAGAAACAGTTACTTTCCCCAAGCAGTACGACTTAGCGACACCTCCACCCACTAAACCACCTTCCCACACCCCCAACCACCACTACTTTATCATCTCCTCTCAGTACAGACACTCCTGTGCCAAGTGTCACTTTAGGGACACACAATCAGTCCATGTACATAACCCATCTTATATATTGTGGGTTTTTTTGTTGTTACATGCTTTATCTTATTGTGTATGCTTTTGGTATTGCATCAGATCCGGAGTAACAATTATTTTGTTTCCTTTACACTTGTGCACTGGAAATGACATTAAACAATCTTGAATCTTTACCACTCTACACTTTTCATATCCAAGTGCCTGTCCAAATGTCCGTATCTCCCCTCTCACCCTAAACACAGGCTCTCTAGTCTGTTTGTTTATTTAGAGATCCACCCCAGAATCAGGTTCAGTATCACTGGCATATGTCACGAAACTTGTCGTCATTGCGGTAGCAGTACACTGCAATATGTTATATAAAGAGAAACTGGAGAACAGGAAGTAATTAAATTCAATATGTAGTGTCAAAATAAAAATAAAAAAAGTAGTGAGGTCGTGTTCGAAGCTTCAATGTCCATTTAGGAATCGGGTGGCAGAGGGGAAGAAGCTGTTCCTGAATCACTGAGTGTGTGCCTTCAGGCTCCTGTACCTCCTCCCTGATGGTAACAATGAGAAGAGGGCATGCCCTGGGTGATGGGGGTCCTGGATGATGGATGCCACTTTTTTTCAGGCATCACTCCTTGAAGATGTCCTGGATACTGTGGAGGCTGGTCCCCGTGATGAGGCTGACTAATTTTACAACACTCTGCAGCTTATTTTGAACCTGTACAGTAGCTTCCCCCCCCCCCCCCACCACCTCCCACCACCTGCATACCAGACAGTGGTGCAGCCAGTTAGAATGCTCTCCATGGGTACGTCTGTAGAAATTTGCCAGTGTCTTTGGTGACGTACCAAATTGCCTCCAGCTCCAGATGAAGTACAGCCGCTGTCGTGTCTTCTTTGTAGCAGCATCGATATGTTGGGCCCAGGATAGATCTTCAGATATTGACACCCTTCTGGCCCAAAGAGCCACCCTGCCCAGCAACCCCACCTATTTAACACTAGTCTGATCACAGGACAATTTGCAATGGCCAGTTAGCATACTGATCAGTACGTCTTTGGACTTTGGGGGATCTGGAGCACTTGGAGGAAGCTCACACACTCCTTACGTACCAACTTCTTACAGATGGAGTCGGAATTGAGCTTTGAACTCCAATGCCCCGAGTTGTAATAGCATTGTGCTAACCGCTACGCTGCTGCTAGACTCCCCTGCACTGGGTGAAAGACTCTGTCTATCTTATCTGTGCCCCCCTTAATTTTATAGACCTGCATAAGGTCACTGCTCAGTCTGCCGAACCCCAGCGAGAATGAACCCAACCGGTGTATCACCGCAGCTCCCATTCCATGCAGTATCCCAGTGAGTCTCTTCTGCAATCTGTCTATTGCTGCCATATCTTCCCTGTAGTGTGCAGACCAGAATTATACACAACACTCGAAGTGTGTTCCAACCAGCGTGTTGTCCTCTTATTCATCTCCTTACGTTTCTGTGGAGCCTTGAGTCTTCAAGGGAGGGTTGTGTGTGTATATTTGTGTGTGTGTGAATGTTCCCTCTAAATTGTAATGACCAGTGTGCATGAAAATCTTATGCCCAGTGACAACAACATATGCAGTGAATAATTTCTTCAATAAAAACAGTATAAATAGGCCAGCTCTAAAATCTGCAGACAAGTCGTTGCAAACTCCACGTTGTCAACACCGTCTGCATCAGAAACTGGAAAAGGAAATGTGAGTGTGTACGATCGTGAAATATCCTCATCATGCCAGTGAGGTAGAGTGTGACAGCCTTTTGTGTGCAGTTTAAATTCCCTTGTGCGCTAGTAGCAGAAGAAGTGTGTGTGCACACGTGTACACCTTAGAGAGGAGTATTGGAGTGTGTATGTGTTCAAATACAAGTTTATTGTCATCTGCCTGTACATACAGTGTATACAACCAAACAAAACCGTTCCCTGGACCACAATACATCTACAAAACATGTATCACACACAGCACGTAAAACAAAATATTACCACAAATAAGTTAACAAAATATAATTCCAAGTGCGTGTATTGCACAGGAAACAGCTCGCTGTCCTAGTGCTGAGACCTGGGTGGTGGCAGGGTATTGATCAGGAGATCCCCTCCCCACACACAGAGCTGGAGGACACTTGGTACTCCTCCCCTCCTGCCTCTGAATCTGTCCTCCGTCGCATCCACAGGTTCCCAGCCAGTGTGTGGAAAGCTCAGCCTTCACCACGCCGCCCGTCTACAGCCCGGGCAAGCAGAGTTTCATGACCAAGACCAGCAGCATCATCGCCGCGCCAGCCCTCAACCCCAGCGCCAACCTCTCTGGCCTCCAGAGCGAGGCGGCCAAGAACAAAGACCCCGCCGGCATCCAGGAAGGTAATTTTATTGATTACATTTAGAGATGCCGCACAGTAACAGCCCAACGAGCACACGCCATCCAATTAAACACGTATCTTTGGAATGTGGGCGTAATCTGGAGCACCCAGAGGGAACCCACGCGGTTACGGGGAGAACGTACAAACTCCTTACAGACAGCAGTGGGAATTGAACCGAAGCCATTGGCGCTAATCACTGTGCTACAGTGACCCTCCCAAGTGAGGGTAAACTCAACACCCCCACCCCACCTTCACTCCGCCTCACGCCCCCACTCCAAAGACTGGGGCACAGAAACACAGGCTGGTTCTCCTCTGCAGTTCTGAGGGAGTGCCACACTGTCAGAAAAACGTATTTAAAATTTAAAACAGTACAGTACAGCCACAGTGTTGCATTAACCTTTTAAACTATTCCACAATCAATCTAACTCTTCTCCCCCCCCCCCAAAGAGTTCTTCATTTTTATATCATCTATTAAATGCCCTTTTTTTATCTGCCCCATCGCCAAGTCCCAACCCCCGGTACACTCCATACACACACCACTCTCTGTAGGGAAAAAATAACTTACCTCGGATATCCCCCTGTACTTTCATCCTAACATCTTAAACCAGGGTTCCCTGCCTTAAACAGATATAGTTTGGTATTAGCCATTATGTTGAGTAACACACACAAAGTGCTGGAGGAACTCAGCAGGCCAGGCAGCGTCTGTGGAGGGGAATAAACAGTCAGCGTTTCAGACCGAGACTCTTCATCAGGATTGACACAAAATGCCAGAGGAACTCAGCAGGCCGGGCAGCATCTGTGAAAAAAGGTTCAGTCAGTGTTTCAGGCCAAAACCCATAAGCAGGACTGGCACGTAGAATGCGGTGGGAGAAGCAACGGGAGAAGCAGTCAGTTGAATGTGAGTGCCTGGGGTCCTCGGAGGGTCCAAATCGAGCAGCTTGAAAGCGAACCCGGAAAGCGTGTGGTATAAGCTTGTGTGTGTTGCTCGGATTTCCAGCATCTGCAGATTTTCTCTTGTTTGTCATCTGGACTGACACTGAGTCTCGGCCTGAATCGTCATCTGTTTTATTCCCTCCATGGTTTATAACCTCTGGCTAGGATCTTTATGTCCTCGTTGTCCACGGGAATGGTACCGGAAGATTGGAGGGAGGTGAATGTTGTCCCCTTGTTCAAAAAAGGTAGTAGGGATAGTCCAGGTAATTATAGACCAGTGAGCCTTACATCTGTGGTGGGAAAGCTGTTGGAAAAGATTCTTAGAGATAGGATCTATGGGCATTTAGAGAATTATGGTCTGATCAGGGACAGTCAGCATGGCTTTGTGCCTAACAAGCCTGATAGAGTTCTTTGAGGAGGTGACCGGGCATATAGATGAGGGTAGTGCAGTGGATGTGATCTACATGGATTTTAGTAAGGCATTTGACAAGGTTCCACATGGTAGACTTATTCAGAAAGTCAGAAGGCATGGGATCCAGGGAAGTTCGGCCAGGTGGATTCAGAATTGGCTTGCCTGCAGAAGGCAGAGGGTTGTGGTGGAGGGAGTACATTCAGATTGGAGGGTTGTGACTAGTGGTGTCCCACAAGGATCTGTTCTGGGACCTCTACTTTTCGTGATTTTTATTAACAACCTGGATGTGGGGATAGAAGGGTGGGTTGGCAAGTTTGCAGATGACACAAAGGTTGGTGGTGTTGTGGATAGTGTAGAGAATTGTCGAAGGTTGCAGAGAGACATTGATAGGATGCAGAAGTGGGCTGAGAAGTGGCAGATAGAGTTCAACCCAGAGAAGTGTGAGGTGGTACACTTTGGAAAGACAAACTCCAAGGCAGAGTACAAAGTAAATGGCAGGATACTTGGTAGTGTGAAGGAGCAGAGGGATCTGGGGGTACATGTCCACAGATCCCTGAAAGTTGCCTCACAGGTAGATAGGGTAGTTAAGAAAGCTTATGGGGTGTTAGCTTTCATAAATCGAGGGATAGAGTTTAAGAGTCGCGATGTATTGATGCAGCTGTATAAAACTCTAGTTAGGCCACACTTAGAGTACTGTGTCCAGTTCTGGTCACCTCACTATAGGAAGGATGTGGAAGCATTGGAAAGGATACAGAAGAGATTTACCAGGATGCTGCCTGGTTTAGAGAGTATAGATTATGATCAGAGATTAAGGGAGCTCGGGTTTTACTCTTTGGAGAGAAGGAGGATGAGAGGAGACATGATAAAGGTGTACAAGATATTAAGAGGAATAGACAGAGTGGACAGCCAGCGCCTCTTCCGCAGGGTACCACTGCTCAGTACAAGAGGACATGGCTTTAAGGTAAGGGGAGGGAGGTTCAAGGGGGATATTAGAGGAAGGTTTTTCACTCAGAGAGTGGTTGGTGCGTGGAATGCACTGCCTGAGTCAGTGGTGGAGGCAGATACACTAGTGAAGTTTAAGAGACTACTAGACAGGTATATGGAGGAAGTTAAGGTGGGGGGGGGTTATATAGGAGGCAGGGTTTGAAGGTCGGCACAACATTGTGGGCCGAAGGGCCTGTAATGCACTGTACTATTCTATGCTCTATGTTCTATGGTTGCTGCCTGACCTGCCGAGTTTCTCCAGCATTTTGTGAGTGTTACTGTGGATTTCCAGCATCTGCAGACTCTCTTGTGTTTACAAGTTTTTCTGCTTAGTCCACGATCAATCTAACCCTTCCCTCCTACACAGCCCATAGCCCTCCATTCCTTTACACCCGTCTTCAGCGTTCAAAGGATGTGCACTGTATATCGCCATATAAACCCTAGAACTCAGTTTCTTGTGGGCATTCACAGAAAGACTGTACCCAACAGGGAGCACAACAACCAATGTTCAATAAAACAACAAATGGTGCAAATACAAAAAAAAGGGGAGAAAAAGGAAATAATAATAAATAAGCAATAAATATAAGACCATAAGACGTAGGAGCAGAATTAGAATATTTGGCCCGTCGAATCTGCTTCACCATTCACATGGGTGCTGTGCGCTAACAGTCTATTCATGTTTCCACTTATCTAGCATGGGTAAAGCAGTGGCTGATTGGCTGGAAGTGATGAGTGGGAATAAAGGGAGCCTTTTTGGTTGGCGACTGGTGACTAATGGTGTTCCACAGGGGTCTGTGTTGAGACCGATTCTTTTTACATTATACATCAGTGATTTGGATGATGGAATTGATGGCTTTGTTGCAAAGTTTGCAGATGATACGAAGATAGGTGGAGGAACAGGTAGTTTTGATGAAGTAGAGAGGCTACAGAGGGACTGAGACAGATTAGGAGGATGGGCAAAAAATGGCAGAGAGAATAGAGTGTTGTGAAGTGTACGGTCATGCACTTTGGTAGAAGAAATGAAAAGGTTGACTATTTTCTAAATGGAGGGAAAATACAAAATAACTGAGGGGCAAGGGGACTTGGGAATTGTTGTGCAGGATTCCCTGAAGGTTAATATGCAGGTTGAGTCTGTGGTGAGGTAGGAAAATGCAATGTTAGCGTTCATTTCAAGAAGACTAGAATATAAAAGCAAGGATGTAATGCTGAAAATTTTTAAAGTCCTGGAGAGGCCCCACTTGGAGTATTATGAGCAGGTTTGGGCCTCTTCTCTTAGAGAGGATGTGCTGAAACTAGAGAAGGTTCAAAGGAGGTTCACAAAAATAATTCCAGGATTAAACCGCTTGTCATATGAAGAGAATCTGATAACTCTAGGCCTGTATCCACTAGAATTCAGAAGAACGAGGGATAACCTCATTGAAACCTACCGAGTGGTGAAAGGCCTCGATGGAGTGGATGTGGAGAGGATGGTGGGAGAGTCTAAGACCAGAGGACGCAGCCTCTGAATAGAGGGGCATCCTTTTAGAACGGAGATGAGGAGGAATTTCTTTAGCTAGAGGGTGGTGAATCTGTGGACTTTGCCACAGGCAGCTGTGGAGGCCAAGTCTTTATGTATATTTAAGTAGAGGTTGATAGATTCTTGATTGGTGGGGGCACGAAGGGATATGGGGAGACGGCAGCAGATTGGGGCTGAGAGGAAAATTGGATCGGCCATGTTGAAATGGCGGAGCAGATTTGATGGGCCAAATAGCCTGATGCTGCTCCTGTATCTTATGGTCTAAGAGTCCTTGAAAGTGAGTCGATAAGTTGTGGGAGCATTTCAGTGATGGGATGAGTAAAATCAAGTGAAGTTATCCCCTCTGGTTCGAGAGCCTGATGGTTGAGGGTAATAAGTGTTCCTGAACCTGGTGATGTGGGTCCTGAGGTTCCTGTACCTCCTTCCTGATGGCAGCAGCAAGAAGAGAGCATGGCCTTGATGGTGTGTCTGCCTGAATCACTTAATTGTCCCTATTTTATCAGTCTCCCCACAAACCACCAAGTAAGCAGAATGTGGGATTTTTTTATCACAGTGTTTGAGATGAGGTTTTCCCCCCTCAAAAGGGGGATTGTTTGTTGTATTGGGATCTTGTTCTGCTTGCTGTCATGTGGTGAAAGGTTTCAGGTTCAGTTTTTGATCAAAAGTACTTCAAATGTGTCATTAACAGCCGGCGTGCGCACACAGACACACGTGCTGGGGGCAGCCTGTATGTGGCACCACACATTCTGGCATCAGCATTGCATGCCAACAATATTCAGCAGAACAACACAGACAACAGCAAATAATCCCCATTTCTCCCTTGTGTGTGCGCATGCAAACACACACACACTCACACTCACACACACACACGCACACACACACGCTCGCACGCGCACACACACACACACACCCCCCCCCCCTTAGAACAGGCTACCTGCAGTCCAATTAACTGGACTTAAAGATGTCAGGCCTCTGACTTCTGGATACACCACTGGGCCTCCAATTTCCACATGCACCATTGGGTTTTAATGTTTACTTATTACTATTATTATTTTTTGATCTTTGCACACTAATTTGTCCGCCCTGTTGGTGCAGCCTTTCACTGATTCTATTATGGTTCTTGGATTTCCTGAGTATGCCTGCAGGAAAATGAATCTCAGGGTTGTATATGGTGACATATATGTACTTTGAACTTTGTTTCGCTTGGAGCGAGGAGATCGTTAAGCCTTTTTTGCCATTTAGTGAGATCATTGCTGACTTGTGACGTCCCCATAAGAACAGACCCCGTCGCGTGGCTCTCAGTGCTCTGGCTTATTCTCATATTGCAAAGTCGTACGGGTCGGTCGTTGTAAGTTGTGGGCAAGCCATGTTCATGCTGGAAGCGTGGCAACTCGACACTTGTGGGCTGCCCCCAGCCCATCCTCAGACTGTGCTGGTCATTGACGTTTCAAGATTCAAGCTTATTTATCACGTGTACATCGAAACAAATACAAATACTTCATTGTCACCGAACAATTGATACTAGAGTGTACAATCATCACAGCGATATTTGATTCTGTGCTTCGCACTCACTGAAGTACAAATCAAAGTAAATGTAATAAAAATTTAAATTATAAATCATAATTAGAAAAAGGAAAGTACGGTAGTGCAAGTCAGGTCCAGATATTTGGAAGGTACAGCCCAGATCCGGGTCAGGATCTGTTCAGCATTCTTATCACAGTTGGAAAGAAGCTGTTCCCAAATCTGGCCGTACGTATCTTCATGCTCCTGAGCCTTCTACTGGAGTGAAGAGGGACAAAAAGTGTGTTGGCTGGATGGGTCGTGTCCTCGATTATCCTGGCAGCACTGCTCCGACAGCGTGTGGTGTAAAGTGAGTCCAAGGATGGAAGATTGGTTTGTGTGATGTGCTGGGCTATGTTCACAATCTTCTGCAGCTTCTTCCAGTCTTGGACAGGACAACTTCCATACCAGGTTGTGATGCACCCTAGAAGAATGCTTTCTACAGTGCACCTATAAAAATTAGTGAGGGTTTTAGGGGACAGGCCAAATTTCTTCAGCTTTCTCAGGAAATAAAGGCGCTGGTGGGCCTTCAGTGAAATGCATTGTTTGCGCCAAACAACACACTAGTGTGTGTGGGGGTGGTCCCCAAGTGTTGCCAAACATTCCAGTGCCAGTATAGCATACCCAAAATGTTTGATAGAACAACACAAAGCACAACAAACGGCAAAACAAGACCCCTTCCTCCCTCCCAAACACACATACACAGTCTTCTAACCCCACGTCAGGCTGTCATCTTCGGCCTCCACCCTGCTTCGGACCGAAAAACGTTTCACTGCGTGTTTCAATGTACATGTGACCAGTAAGGTGAATCTTTCTTTAACTAGCGGGACAGCGAGGAGTGACAGGCAGTGCAGTCCGAGCAGCCGACAAACCTCTTCCTCTTTGTGTTTCAGGCAAAGGGAAGCTTCCAAAGCTGAAGTGTAGCTACTGTGATAAGATGTTTGCCAAGAACTTTGATCTCCAGCAACATATCAGAAGGTACGTTGGGAGGTTTCCAAACTGTCAAAGTCCAAGCAGAAACAGCCTTTGTACCTCACTGTGGTTGTTAAGTCTAGAATCTCAAAGTAATCTCAGAGAGAGTCAGACAGTACAGAAACAGGCCCCTTGGCCCAACTGGTCTTCACTGACCAAAACTCATCCAAGCTAATTCCATTTGCCCACCTCCTCCTCTAAATTGGTTTATTATCCTCAAGTGTACGGTGGTATGGTCACAAACTTGTGGGTCAGGGCAACTCTGAGAGCGTTTAAAGGCACAGCCTCACAATAAGGGGATGCCCCTTTAGAACAGAGGGGGGAGGAATTTCTTCAGCCGGGGATAAAACAAAGATTAGATTGAGATTAGCTTTATTTGTCACACGCACGTTGAAACACACAGTGAAACGCGTCATTTTGCGCCAAGGATGTGACTGAGGATGTGCTGGGGGCAGCCTACAAGTGTCGCCACACTTCCGGCACGCCCAGAACTCACTGACCTCAACCTGTACTTCTTTGGAATGTGGGAGGAAACCAGAGCATCCAGAGGAAACCTGCACGGTCACGGTGAGAACGTACAGATCTGTGGAATTCATTGCCACAGACAGCAAAGTCATTAGGTATATTTAAAGTGGAGGATGATAGGTTCTTGATTAGTGAGGGGGTCAAAGCTTATGGGGAGAAGGCAGGAGAGTGGGGTTGAGAGGGATAATAACTCACTTCCAAGGACTCATTTCCACACATATTCTCAGTATTTTTTTCTTTGCAGAGTCTGTCTCCATTTGCACATCGGTTATTATTCAGTCTTTGTTTATGTATAGTTCTTTGTGGATACTATTCTTTTTCTTTATTTTTCCTGTAAACAATGGCAAGAAAATGAATCTCAAGGTAGCAGATTGTGAGCTATGCATACTTTTATAATAAATTTTCTTTGAAATTTGACCTTTAAATGACAGAGCAGCCTCGATGAGCCCAATGGCCTAATTCTACTCCTATGTCTGAGAGTTTTATGGCCTGTTACGGACTGTGAAAAGAATCGCCCATCCCACAGGCTTCGTCCACAAGTTGCTGATTGAGACGAGATAGTTTGAACTCTTTTAGGTGGATTGATAGTGTGATTGATAATCTTCCCAATGCACCTCCAGCCACTGACCCTCCCCCCACTTGCCCCTCTCTGTTTCCAGCCACACTGGCGAGAAACCGTTCCAGTGTATCGTTTGTGGCCGCGCCTTCGCCCAGAAGTCCAACGTCAAGAAGCACATGCAGACCCACAAGGTGTGGCCGGCAGGAAACTCCCGCACCACCGTCTCCATGCAGGTGGTGGCCGTCAGCCCTGAGAACAAGAGGACGCAAGGAGAGAACGAGGCTGCAGGTTAGTCAGTCGATGGGTACGCATGTACACACGTCGGGGATTGGGCTCTGAGCCGGCCGTAGGCTAGGGCAGGTAGGGGTCACCATGAAACGCCACAAAACATTCTGAAGATGTTCTGACTCGAGGAAACCGGGAAGCTGCGGCATTTTCACCAACCGATGAAGCGGTATAATTTGGGAACTGCAGCTGCTAGCCCGAGCAGAGCAAGCTCCCACAGGATGAACTTACGGGGAAGATTGGGGTGAGTCTCAAGGTGGCATGGGAACGTATCTGTTAGTGTAATGCTTTGACAGCAACAGTGATTCACGTTCCGTTCCGCTGCTGCCTGTAAGGCGGTTTGTACTTTCACCCCGTGACCTTGTGAATTTCCCTCGGGTTCCTCCCACATTCTGAAAACACTCGGGCCAGGTTTAGTAAATTGTGGGTATGCTATGTTGACGTGGGAAGTGTGAAGATACTTCAAAGTTCAAAGTACATTTTTATCAAAATATGTAAGCTATACACAACCTTGAGGTCTGTCTCCTTACGGGGAGCCACAAAACAAAGAAACCCAGTAGAACCTATTTTTAAAAAAAAGGACAGACAACACCAAGAAAAAAAGCTAACTGTGCAAAGAACAAAAGCAACCAAGCCAAGTGAATCCATAGTCGTGAAGAGCTCATCTTCAAGCTGAGCTGGTCACTGATGCAAAGGACACCTTTCACTGAATATTTCGATGTGCATGCGACAAGTAAAGCTGATCTTTAGAGAAAAGGGATGGACAGCAGGCAGGAACTGGGGTCCTTCAAAACAAAAGTGGCGTTGGACCCAGAGCTGGTGGTGTCCGTAAGGTTTCCCGGAAGCCAGCAATTGTGCAGATGTTACGGTCAGACTGTGCCGGCAAGGCAAGGAAAGAAAACTGAGGAGAAACACACACAGAATGCTGGAGGAGCTCAGCAGGTCAGGCAGCGTCTGGGGAGGGGAGTTAACGATCAACATTTCCGGCTGAGACACTTCCTCTGGTCTGTTCTGTTTTGTGTTCTACACTTTACCCTGGATAGGATTCATCTCCTGAGCTGCTAGTCTGTACATCAGGAGGATCATTTCATTACAGCAGTGCATTGAGGTAGGACAAGGGAAGGCAATAAAGGAATGCAGGATAAAGTGTTACAGTTATAGAGAAAGTGCAATAACTGGTCGTTATTTCCTATCATATGTGAACTGTACACATAAGCAAGGTAAAAGTCCAAATACCACTGTTGCGGATACTCAGTGTCAATATGCTGCTAAGTGACATCTCAATGCAAGTCGTGCATGGTGATAAAGTTCACTTGCATGTACATCTCGAAAAATTAGCTTTACAAACAAGCTGGATGGACTCAGCAGGTCGGGCAGCATCCATTGAAAGGAGCAGTCAACGTTTTGGGTCGAGACCCTTCGTCAGGACTAAAGAAGGAGGGGGCAGGGGCCCTATGAAGGAGGCGGGGGGAGGGTGGAAAACCAATCAGAGGAAAGATCAAGGGGTGGGGGAGGGGATAGGCAGGAGAGGTGAAGAAGGAATGTAAGGGGAAAGCACTATGGGTAGTAGAAGAAGGCAGAGAGAGGTGATAGGCAGCTGGAGGAGGAGGCAGAGTGAAAGTGTGATAGGGGAAGCGAGAGGGAGGGAATTACCGGAAGTTGGAGAATTCGATGTTCATACCAAGGGGTTGGAGGCTACCTAGACAGTATATGAGGTGTTGCTCCTCCAACCTGAGTTTGGCCTCATCATGGCAGTAGAGGAGGCCATGTATGGACATATCCGAATGGGAATGTGAAGCAAAGTTGAAAAGAGTTGAAAGGGTTACTGGGCATGGGTGAGAGAGCACAGGTCAGGGTACTTTTAGCTTTCTTAAGGGAGACAGGGTTTTTTTTGATATATGATGAATGGTGTGTGTGGGGGGGGAGGGTGTGTGTGTGTGTGAGGGGGGGGGGGAATGGGTGAAGGGATTTAGAATGTAAGCCTGTCGTCTGATCCACACTCCGGAGCAGAAAGTGGTGGTGATGCACCATTAAGCTGAGTGCCAACCACTGTAAAACAAGAAGAGGAAGAACTGCCTGTAAGAAAATGAATGTCAAAGTTGTGAATGGTTACATACACTCAGTGGCCACTTTATTAGGCACACCTGGTTGTAATGCAAATATCTAATCAGCCAATCATGTGGCAGCAACTCAATGCATAAAAGCATGCGGACATGGTCAAGAGGTTCAGTTGTTGTTCTGACCAAACATCAGAATGAGGAAGAAATGTGATCTTAGTGACTTTGACCTTGGAATGATTGTTGGTGCCAGATGGGGTGGTTTGAGTATCTCAGAAACTGCTAATCTTCTGGGATTTTCACACACAACAGTCTCTGGAGTTTACAGAGAATGGTGTGAAAACAAGATACATCCAGTGAGCAGCAGTTCTGTGGATGAAAACAGCTTGTTAATGAGAGAGGTCAGAGGAGAACAGCCAGACTGGTTCAAGCTGACAGGAAGGTGACAGTAACTAAAATAACCATATGTTACAATAGTGGTGTGCAGAAGGGCATCTCTGAATGCCCAGCGTGCGAACCTTGAAGTGGACGGGCTACTGCAGCAGAAGACCAACAAGCACACTCTCAGTGGCCACTCAGCTACCTATTGAAGTACTTCAAAAGTAAATTTACTTTGAACCTTGAACTTTGGGCGGAAAGGCCTATAAACAGTAACTGGATACGGCCCAGTCCATCACGGATAAGGCTCTCCCCACCATTGAGCACATCTACTTGAAACATGGTCGCAGGAAAGTAGCATCGATCACCAGGGACTCCCACCACCCAGGCCACGCTGCCATCAGGAAGAGGGACAGGAGCCTCAAGACCCACACCACCAGGTTCAGAAACAGTTAATACCCCTCAACCTCAGGTTCTTGAACCAAAAGAGATAACTTCACTCCACTTGCCCCATCATTGAAATGTTCTCACAACCTGTGGATTCACTTTCAAAGACTCTTCATCTGATGTTCTCGGTATTCATTGCTTATTTATTTATTATTAGGTTTTTTTTTCTTTTTGTATTTGCAAATTTGTTGTCTTCTGTACCCTGATTGAACACTCTAGTTGGACCGTCTTTCATTGATTCTATTACGGTTATTATTCTATAAACTTAAGAAATTGAATCTCAGGGTTGTTTATGGTGACATAAATTTAGTTTGGTAATAAATTTACCTTGAACTTTGAGTTACAGCTGCTTTTAACAGGCTCTTGTTCCTCTCTGTCCCTCACCCTTTCCCTTGCGTTCCGAGCAGATGTATCGGAGAGTGCCGAACATGTTCCACGCCAGACGCCGGACGTCCCTCCGCCAGACGGGAGTCAGGAGGCAAGGCAGCTGCTGGTGATTGACAGCTCGTACCAGTGTCAGTTCTGCCCCAGTAAATTTGTCACTTACTTCCAGCTCAAGTCGCACATGATCCAACACAAGAACCAGCAGGTGGGTCCTGCCCCACCCTTACCCACCACCCGCTGTCCTGGGAGCACACCTTAAAACTGACTAGTAATTGCCACGTGTACCGAGCTGGAGCGAAAAGCTTGCTTTTCAAAGTTCAAAGTAAATTTGCAGATTGTTCAGATAGATTTGTTTATTTGTACAGATAGATGTACAGAGCATCGCGGTAGTACAAAGTAAAACATTAATAGAATTCAGAATAAAGTATTGCAGTTACAGGGAAAGTGCAGTGCAGGCCTACGATAAGATCACAGTGAGGTACATCGTCAGGTCGAGAGTTCATCTTGTGTTAAGACGCGGGCTCACAACCTTTTTTATGGACCCTTAGCATTAACCGAGGGGTCCATGGACTCCTGGTTGGGAAGCCCTGCGCTAGGAAAACATTCAATAGTATTATAACAGCGGGATAGAATTTGTGCTTGAGCCTGGTGGTATGTGCTTTCGGGCTTTTGTATCTTCTGCCCGGTGGGAGAGGGGAGAAGACAGACTGTCCGGGGCGGGTGGGGTCTGTGATTATGCTGGCCGCTTCACGGAGGCAGTGAGAAGTGTAGACACAGGCCACGGAGGGGAGGCTGGTTTCCCTGATGTACTGAATTTAATCAGACCTTGACTGAGGCAGTGATCAGTCCGTGGAGGGGAGGCTGGTTTCTGTTCACGTGCAGAGCAGTTACCATACCGAGCCACGATACATCAAGATAGAATGCTTTCTACGGTGCGTCAATAAAAATGGTTGATGTTTGGCAAGGACATGCCGAGTTTCTTTAGCCTCCTGAGGAAGCAGAGCCACTGTGGCCTTGGCAGCGATGTGGTTGGTCCAGAGTCAGCAGGAAGTGATGTAGCTCATCTGCATAGCATAAAAATCCAGAGGAAGTTGTTAATGTTGCGAGATGATGGTCTAATACTCCATGAGAAGACACAGCAATCCCTCGTATACCATTTCGATTTGTTCATCAAGTGTACATCAAACACACAGTGAAATACGTTGTTTGCATTAACAACCAACACACACAAAGATGAGCTGGGGGCAGCCTGCGTGTGACGCTGCACATTCCAGCGGCAACGTGGCGCGCTCACGTGCAAGCAGAGCAACAGAACAGCGAAAGAAACCCTTCTTACTCTCTCTCACCCACTCTCACGCCACAGACAGGCCCCGTGTAAGGGAAAAACTTGGCTTACTGCCTTATCTCTGATTCAGATTATTTATGTATCGCATGTACTTTGAAACATACAATGAAATGCACTGTTTGTGTTAACAGCCAACACACCTGAAGGATGCACTTGGCCCAGCTTGTATGACCCTCTGCCTTAGAAGATATTCAAGAAATGTTTGAAAATGTACCGAAGAAGGGTCTTGTTTATGCTTTTCCATAGACGCTGCCTGACCTGCTGAGTTCCTCCATCGTTTTGTGTGTATTGCTCTGGATTTCCGGCATCTGCAGAATCTCATGTTTTAAATGTTCAAGGACCACCTTTCACGGGCCTCTGGAGAAGAAAGTTCCGGTGATTCAGAACCCTCAGAGAAAAAAGATTTAAGAGTGACCCTTTGTTTCATAAACAAGAGAAGGTCTGCAGATGCCGGAAATCTAAAGCAACACACACAAGATGCAGGAGAGCTCAGCAGGTCAGGCAGCATCTGTGCAAATGAATAAACAGTCAACGTTTTGGGCCAACACCTTCATCAGGACTGGAGAGGAAGGGGGAAGATACCAGAATAAAAAGGAAGGAGAATAGCTGGAAGGTAAAGTCAGGTGGATGGGAAGGGTAAAGGGCTGGAAATGAAGGAATTTGATAGGAGAGTAGAGTGGACCACAGGAGAAAGGGAAGGAGGACAGACATCAGGGGGAGGTGACAGGCAGGTGGAAAGAGGTAGAAGGCCAGAGTGGGAGGAGGAAGAATATTTTTTACCAGAAGGAACAAACAATGTTCATGCCATCAGATTGGAGGCTACCCAGACGGAATATGAGGTGTTGCTCCTCCACCCTGAGGGTGGCCCCATCTTGGCACCAGAGGAGGCCGTGGAGCAAAATGTCAGAACAAGAATGGGAATCGGAATTAAAATGTCTGGCCACAGGAAGTTCCAAACGGCCCTTGTAAGACAACCCACGCAGTCAAACTGATGAGATAAATGTCTGAACTAGGGGTACAGTACTGGTCAGGCAATGCTGGTGCTGGAACGAGTGGCCACACTCGTGGGCTGCCCCTAGCACGTCCCTAGGCTGTGTTGGTTGTTAACGCAGCTGACACCTTTCATAGTAAGTTTTGATGTTCGTGTGATAAATATCTGAATCTGCGCGCACAGTTCCAACAATTTGCTTAGTACCTCTTCCCGAGTCCCTGGAATGTTCCTGATTTTTCCAGTCACTCGGTGCGTCAATGTTCAACTTCAAGTCCAAGTTTATTGTCATCTTACTATACAACCAAATGAAACAACGTTCCTCTGGACTACAATACACCCACAAAACATCACTCACAGCACATAAAAGAAAATACTACCACAAATAAGGGAATAGATATAATTCAAAGTGCATGCAGTTTCAGCGACAGGTTACTATCGATGCAATGCTCCTCAGACAGGATGAAGAGGTCAATACTCCCCAATGCCATTAGGCTTTACAATTCTACCGCCAGGACTTAAGAACTTTTTAAAAGCTATTATTAATGCTTTTTGAGATAGTGATTTAGATGCATATCATATTTTTTTACTGAGTTAAGTATTGTATGTAATTAGTTTTGCTACAACAAGTGTATGGGACATTGGAAAAAAAAGTTGAATTTCCCCATGGGGATGAATAAAGTATCTATCTATCTATCTATGTATTGCACTACAGGTAAACAGTAAACAGCTCGCTGTCTTAGTGACTAGACCTCGGTGGTGGCAGGGTATTCATTAGTCTGGCAGCTTGGGGGAAGAAGCTGTTACCCAGTCTGGCAGTACTAGTCCTGATGCTCCTGTACCTCCTTCCTGATGGTAGTGAGTCAGAGGGATTGTGGGATGGATGGTGGGTCCTCTCAATGATCCTCTGAGACCTTTGTCTATAACACTGCTGGTCACAAATAGAGGAGAGGGAGACTCTGGCGATCCTCTAGGCGGATTTTATTATGCTCTGTTGGGTCTTGCAGTCCGTTGCCTTGCAGCTTCTGTACCACACAATGCTGCAGACAGACAGGACACTCTTGATGCTGCCTCTGTAGAAAGGTTTTAGGATGGAGGTGGAGAGCCTTGCACCCTTTGGTCTGCTCAGAAGGTGTAGATGCTGCCGCTGCCTTCTTGGTTAATGAGAAGGTTTTGTGGGTCCAGGCTAGATCCCTATGCTCTTCACTCCCCGGCAGAGCTATCAATGTGCAATGGAGAGTAGTCGACCTGCACCTTCCTAAAGTCCACGGTCATCTCTCCTGTCATGTCCATGATGAGACTGGGGTAGCCTGTTCTCACACCACTTGACAATCCTCTCTACCTCCTCTCTGTATGTTGACACATCATTGTTGCTGATGAGGATGAAGAAACGTCAGATGGAATTTAATGCCGACAGGTGTGAGGTGTTGCACTTCGGTAGAACCAACCAGGGTAGGTCTTACACAGTGAACGGTGGGGCACTGAGGAGTCTGCTAGAACAACGGGACAGGTCCTTCGTTCATTGAAAGTGGTGTCACAGGTAGATAGGTCATAACGTTTTTTGCACGTTGGTCTTCACAAACCAAAGTATTGAGTACAGGAGTTGGAATGTTATGTTCAAATTGTTTAAGACATAGGTGAGGCCTAATTTGGAGTATTGTGTGCAGTTTTGGTCACCTACCTACAGGAAAAATAAAGATAAGGTCAAAAGAGTTCAGAGAAAATTTTCGAAGATGTTGCTGGGACTTGAGGACATGAGCTTTAGGGAAAGGTTGAACAGGTAAGGAATTTATTCCCTGGAACATAGAAGATCTGATGAAGATTTGATCGAGGTATAGACAATTATGAGGGGTATAGGTAGGGTAAATGCAAACAGGCTTTTTCCACTAAGATTGAGTGAGACTGCAACTAGAGGTCATGGGTTAAGTGTGAAAGGTGAAATGTTTAAGGGGAAACATGAGGGGGAACTTCTTCACTCAGAGGGTGGTGACAGTGTGGAATGAGCTGCCAGTACAAGTGATGGACGTGGGTTCGATTTCAACGTTTAAGAGAAACTTAGATAGGTACATGGATGGGAGGGCTATGAGCTGGTTGCAGGTCGATGGGACAAGGATGGGATGAATAGTTTTGTGCAGACTAGATGGGCCAAAGGGCCTGTTTTTGTACTGTAGTGTTGTATGAGTCTATGAAGAGGCCAGCCAGTGTTTTATCATCACTGAACTTGATGATGCAGTTTAAGCAGGATCTGGCAGTGCAGTCGTGAGTCGGCAGTGGTCCGAGTACGCGGCCCTGGGGCAGCGGTCCGAGTACGCGGCCCTGGGGCAGCGGTCCGAGTACGCGGCCCTGGGGCAGCGGTCCGAGTACGCGGCCCTGCGGGTCACCAGGGAACAACTCCCAGTCTAGAACCCTCAGTACTTCCTTCCCCGGGCTTCAGAGCAGTGACGAGCAGTCAGTGTCAACAGCCGGAGCTGATTTTTATGCCCTTATTCCTCAGGTATACAAGTGTGTGGTGAAGAATTGCACTCAGACTTTCGTCAAGCTGGAGGAGTTTGTTGAACACATCAAGAACCACGATGATGAAATCACGTATCGCTGTCATCTCTGCAACAAGATCTTCCCTTCACTCTACGAACTTGGTGTCCACCAGTATTCCCACAGTTTGTACCCACAGCAGGTGCCCAAGAAAGGCCCCACATTTTACAGGTGAGTTTCCTCTGTTTTCCACGATTCCCTACAAATGCTCCGAACCATCAGTTGTCCCAAACTTCCTTCAAAGAGTCTCATTCCAAAAGTCCACTGTCCATTTTCCTCTGCCTACAATTTCCGTATCCATCACATCACTTGTATATAACTTCCACCATCTACAATGCCATCCTACCACTAAGCACATCATTCCCCAGCCCCATTCACCACTTTCTGTAGGGATCGCTCCCACACGACTCCCCGGTCCACTCATCTTTCCCCACTGATCTCCCTCCTGGCACTTACCTTGCAAGTTGGAAAAGTGCTTCACCTCCCTCACCTCCATTCAGGGTCCCAAACTGTCCTTCCAGGCGAGGCAACGCTTCACCTGCGAATCTGTCAGGATCGTCTGCTGTGTCCAGTGTTGGCAGTTTAGTCTGCTCTGCATTGGTGAGACCTGACGTAGATCCAGGGACTGCTTCTTCGAGCACCTTCGCTCTGTTCTCCACGAAAGGCGAGATCTCCCAGTGGCCACCCATTTCAGTTTGATTTCCTCTTCCCATTCCGACATGTCGGTCCACGGCATCCTCTACACCCAGGTTGGAGGAGCAACACCTCATATGCCATCTGGATAGCCTCCAACCTCTTTGTTAATTTCCAGAGGCTGTCTGACTTGCTGTGTTCCTCCAGCATTCGGTGTGTGTAGTTCTAGAGTTCCTCCAGCACTTTAGTATGTTACTGTAGTTTCTGGGTAAGCAGGGAATATCCTGAGTGGCCTTGTCTCTTCCTGATCATGTTTGTTCCCTGCTGGAGTCAGAGTTTCTCCTGATCTTCCCAGGAAATTCCTCAGGTCACTAGGCCTTCCCAACTGCTGTGTCTCTCTGTTTCACACTCAACTCAGTTATTCATGACAGGAAGGATGTGTGGGGGCTTTAGAGAGGGTGCAGAGGAAATTTACCGGGATAGTAAACACAAAGTACACTGCAGATGCTGTGGTCAAATCAAGACGTACAAAAAGTGTCACTTCGTCAGGACCCGACGAAGGGTCTTAACCCGAAACATTGACTGCTCATTTCAACGGATGCTGCCCGACCTGCTGAGTTCATCCAGCCTTTTTGTACGTCTTGAATTTACCGGGATGCCTCCTGGATTAGAGAGCATGTCAGTAAGATAGGTCGAGTGAGCTCAGGCTTTTCGCTTTGGAGCGAAGGAGGATGAGTGGTGACTTGATAGAGGTGGACAAGATGATGTATCGAGTGGAGAGCCAGAGACTTTCCCAGAGCAGAAATGGCTAAAATCAGGTGATTGAAGGGCAGTATAGAGGTGGGTCTTTTCCTCAGAGAATGCTGAGTGTGTGAAATATCCTGCCAGGGCTGCTGGTAGAAGGAGATACATCAGGGACATTTAAGAGACTCTTAGGGTTAGGGTTAGGACTGTCTGAGAGGAAAGGGTTAGATTGATCTGGGAATAGGTTAAAGAGTCTAAATATTGAGGGCCAAAAGGTCCTGTATTGTGCTGTACTGTTCTATATTCTATATCCTGCCTTTTCCTGCCATTGATTCCAGAGGTGGTGAATCTGTGGAAATCATTGCCACAGACAGCTGTGGAAGCCAAGTCATCAGGTATACTTGAAGTGGAGGTTGATGGGTTCTTGATTAGTCAGGGTGTCAAAGGTATTGGGGAGAAGACAGGAGAAAGGGGTTGAGAGGGAAACTAAATCAGCTGTGATAGAATGGCAGAGCAGACTCAGTGGGCCGAATGGCCTAATTAATTCCTAAAATAAGTCAGAGGTTTCCCAACAGATATACTTCCAATCCCCTGACCCCTTTGCTGGGGGTCCACTCTCCCCCTCAGTGCCTCCAAATCTACCCCTTCTGCAGTCCTGTTGTCTCTCCCGCACACATCTACTGTTTTTTACCCCATCTTCTATCCTGCTCCCAACATTACCCCCTCCACAGCACCTCCCTTCTGCAGCCACTGGCCTCCTCCGCTGTCTTGCCCCGGTCCCCCCCCCCCCCCCGCCTCGCTGCCATCCCACTGCTCGCCCTCAGCCAGCCTCACCCCTCTTGTGGTTGTGCGCCCACAGGTGTTCGAGGTGTTTGAGTAAGTACTCCACGCCTGAGGCCCTGGAACATCACCTGCAGAGTGCCACTCACCACTACCCCTGTCCGCACTGCCAGAAGGTGAGACTTCTCCCCCGCCTCTCCGCGAAGCGCGGCCTGCAAACCCGGTCTGGTCAAAGCCCCCCTCACCGTCCATCGGTTACAACAGTGTTGTTGGGCACCCAGGCCTGGTGGCACGGCAGATAGAGTGAGGCTCTCCCAGTGCCCGAGACCTGCGTTTGAATCCAACCTCCGGTTCTGTGCAAGTTCTCCCTGTAACCTTGCAGGTTTCCTCTCACACCCGAAAGAACACGCGGGATTAGCTGGCCACTGTAAATTGTCCCTCCCCTGTGTGTGTGTGTGTGTGTGTGTGTGTGTGTGTGTGTGTGTGTGTGTGTGTGTGTGTGTGTGTGTGTGTGTGTGTGTGTGTGTGTGTGTGTGTGTGTGTGTGTGTGTTAAAATCTGGGGGTTAGTTGATGAAGAATGTGGGGAGGGGGTATTAAAACTGGGATTAATGTAAACAGTTAGCACAGATTTGATGGGCAGAAGGGCTTGTTTCCAAGCTGTATCTCCCTATGGCACTTCCTAATGGAAAAGACAAACTGACCAGATACCTCCAAATGATTTGATACAGAAAGGATATTAATAAGCAGAATTGAAGACCTGAGTTGTAGAGAAAGGTTAGATAAGTTAGGACTTTATGTCTTGGAGTGTAGGAAAATGAGGGGACATCTAATAGAGGTATACAAAATTATGAGAGTTACAGACGGTAAATGCAAACAGGTTTTTCCACTGAAGCTGAGTGAGACTAGAACTAGAGGTAATGGGTCAGGGGTGAAAGGGGAACATGAGGAGATCTTTACACAGAGGGTTGTGCGAGTGTGAGCTGCCAGCAGGAGTAGTGGGTGCAGGCTCAATTTCAACATTTAAAAGCAGTTTGGATAGGTACATGGATGGGAGGGGTATGGGGTCTATGGTCCGGGTGTGGGTCGATGGGACCAGGGAGAAGTTTGGATGTACATGGATGGGAGGGGTATGGGGTCTATGGTCTGGGTGTGGGTCGATGGGACCAGGGAGAAGTTTGTATAGGTACATGGATGGGAGGGGTATGGGGTCTATGGTCCAGGTGTGGGTCGATGGGACCAGGGAGAAGTTTGGATGTACATGGATGGGAGGGGTATGGGGTCTATGGTCTGGGTGTGGGTCGATGGGACCGGGGTGAAGTTTGGATAGGTACATGGATGGGAGTGGTGTGGGGTCTATGGTCCAGGTGTGGGTCGATGGGACCAGGGAGAAGTTTGGATAGGTACATGGATGGGAGGGGTATGGGGTCTATGGTCCGGGTGTGGGTCGATGGGACCAGGGTGAAGTTTGGATGTACATGGATGGGAGGGGTATGGGGTCTATGGTCCGGGTGTGGTCGATGGGACCAGGGAGAAGTTTGGATGTACATGGATGGGAGGGGTATGGGGTCTATGGTCCGGGTGTGGGTCGATGGGACCAGGGAGAAGTTTGGATAGGTACATGGATGGGAGGGGAATGGGGTCTATGGTCCGGGTGTGGGTCGATGGGACCAGGGAGAAGTTTGGATGTACATGGATGGGAGGGGTATGGGGTCTATGGTCTGGGTGTGGGTTGATGGGACCAGGGAGAAGTTTGGATAGGTATGAGGATGGGAGGGGTATGGGGTCTAAGGTCTGGGTGTGGGTCGATGGGACCAGGGAGAAGTTTGGATAGGTACGTGGATGGGAGGGGTATGGGGTCTGTGGTCCGGGTGTGGGTCGATGTGACCAGGGAGAAGTTTGGATAGGTACATGGATGGGAGGGGTATGGGGTCTATGGTCCGGGTGTGGGTCGATGGGACCAGGGAGAAGTTTGGATAGGTACGTGGATGGGAGGGGTATGGGGTCTAAGGTTTGGGTGTGGGTTGATGGGACCAGGGAGAAGTTTGGATGTACATGGATGGGAGGGGAATGGGGTCTATGGTCCGGGTGTGGGTCGATGGGACCAGGGAGAAGTTTGGATAGGTACATGGATGGGAGGGGAATGGGGTCTATGGTCCGGGTGTGGGTCGATGGGACCAGGGAGAAGTTTGGATGTACATGGATGGGAGGGGTACGGGGTCTATGGTCCGGGTGTGGGTCGATGGGACCAGGGAGAAGTTTGGAGAGGTACATGGATGGGAGGGGTATGTGGTCTATGGTCTGGGTGTGGGTCGATGGGACCAGGGAGAAGTTTGATGTACATGGATGGGAGGGGTATGGAGCTGTGGTCAGGGTGTGGGTCGATGGGACCAGGAGAAGTTTGGATAAGTACATGGATGGGAGGGGTATGGGGTCTATGGTCCGGGTGTGGGTCGATGGGACCAGGGAGAAGTTTGGATAGGTACGTGGATGGGAGGGGTATGGGGTCTATGGTCCGGGTGTGGGTCGATGGGACCAGGGAGAAGTTTGGATGTACATGGATGGGAGGGGTATGGGGTCTATGGTCCGGGTGTGGGTCGATGGGACCAGGGAGAAGTTTGGATGTACATGGATGGGAGGGGTATGGGGTCTGTGGTCTGGGTGTGGGTCAGATGGGACCAGGCTGAATCACAGTTCAGCACCGACTAGATTGGGTAATCGGCCTCTTTCTGTGCCCTAGTGCTGACTTGTCATATGACCTGCTCAGCAGGAGTGACAAGACAATCCCATTGGGTAAAATCCCCTGAGAGGGAAACCCTGTTGTTGTCAAGGGAGGACACGTTCCCAGAAATTTCTCGCTCACCCAGCCTGTTTGGATGTTGGTGGTGGGTGGGGTTCATGTGAGCAGCTGCCCTCTACACGGGAGATCTCTGTCTCAGTCCCGTGTCTCTGGCAGGAGGCCAGGGATGTTCTCACTGCTGGGGATTCCTTTTTCTGTCACAAATTCACGGCTCATTGTCCATGATCCCCATAGGGTTGGAGCTCATCTCCAGTGTTTGACTCTAGTGAAAATATGTGAGTGAACATTCTGTGATCTGGGGCCGTGTTGCTGGTACATCATTCTTGGCAAGAGTTTTGTGGGACATCTTAAGGAATGGAAGGGGGTGTGTGTGTGTGTGTGTGTGTGTGTAAAAGAGTTATAGAGCACTACAGCACAGAAACAGGCCTTTTGGCCCATCTAGTCTATCCCAAACCATTTTTCTGCCTATTCCCATCAACCTGCACCTGGATCAAAGGTCTCCATGTACCTATCCACTTCCTCTGGCAGCTCGTTCCACATTCTGAGTGAAGAAGTTCACCCTCAGGTTCCCTTTAAACATTTCACCTTTCACCCTTACCCCATGACCTCTAGTTCTAGTCTCACCCAACCTCAGTGGATAAAAGCCTGTGTGCATTTACCCTATCTATACCCTCTCATAATTTCGTAAACCTCACTCAAATCTCCCCTCATTCTCCTCCCTCCTAGTGTGTGAGTCTGAGTTAGTGCCAGAATCCCACTCAAGCTCAGGGTACTAAGAAGAGGCTGCTCAGCCCCTCTAGTCTCTTCTGTTCCATTGAGCCATAGAGCCATGCAGCATGGAAACAGGCCTTTCAGCCCAGCCAGTCTGTGGCAGCCCAAATTCCCATCTAACCTGCTCTGCTTCTGTAGCTGGTCTGCAGAAAGTTGTGAACTCAGCCAGCTCCATCATGGGTACTAGACTCTGCAACGTTGCGGACACCTTCAAAAAGGCAGAAGCCCTGTCACCCAGGACATGTGCTCCTCTCACTGCTACCATCAGGGAGGGTGTACAGGAGCCTGAGGACACACAGTTCAGAACAGCTCTTCCCCTCCATCGTCAGATTTCTGAATGGACATTGAACCCATGAACACGACCGCACTACTCTTTGTTCTCTTTTTGCACTACTTATTTAATTGTATTTATTTATTTATAAATCTATCAATCTACTTTTTATTAATTGATTATTGTCGTTTATAATTTTTTATGTATTCCAGTGCACTGGCGCTGCAAATCAATAAATTTCATGACACATCACTGTGATATTAAACATGATCGGATTCTACACATTCTTAACAAAAATCATTAATCCTTGAGATTTTACGATGCCATCTTCCCTAGCCCAATCTGGGAGCACTGCCAGATCCCAGATCGGATCGGTAGTTAGGGAGGGATGAAGGTAACGTGACTTCAGAGGTTCCTCTGAAACATGTCTTCCCACTTTCCTTGTCCTCAGGTCTTCCCAAGCGAGAGGTATTTGAGAAGACATCTCCCTGTTCACGGTGGAGGGGGAGTCTTCAAATGCCAGGTCTGTAAAAAGTCGTTCAAAACAGAGCACTATCTCAAACTTCACCTGCTCATCCATTCCGGTAAGACCTCACGTTCTACCTCTCCATCTCCAAATGCTCAGTCTTTGTGGTTTCCCTCTGCTCTATCCCTACGCTCACCTCCTTGTAGTGTACTGCTCTCTCCGCCCCGGTGTTTCCGAAGGTTTCCAATCATTGATATCGTGACACCATAAAGATGTTTATTTTTTGGGAATCTGGGGACCTAACTGCAGACATCAGTACTGACAGCTGCTCTGCCTGTGACCAGAAAAAACAGAGTTGTAGGCACAGATCAGCAGGTAACAAAATCCAGTCTCCCATACGTGAACCTTCTCTCTAGTTCTCACTGCTTCAGTGAAACAGACAGCATCATCAAAGACACCAGCCACCCCAGACATTATCATAGAAAAGTACCGCACAGAAATAGGCCCTTCGTCCCATCAAGTCCGTACCGACCAATTTCATCTGCCTACTCTGTACCATATCCCTCCATACCCCTACCATCCATGTCCCTACACTAACTTCTCTTAAAGTTGAAATCAAGCTCACATGCTTCACTTGTGCTGGCAGCTCATTCCACACTCTCATCACTCTCTGAGTGAAGAAGTTTCCCCTCGTGTTCCCTTTAAACATTTCACCCTTAACCTATGACCTCTACTTGTAGTCTCACTCAACCTCAGTGGAAAAACCCTGCCTGCAATTACCCTGTCTATCTATACCTTTCATAATTTTGTAAACTCCTATCAAACTTCTTCATTACAAAGAATAAAGTCCTAACCTATTTAATTTAATCTTATAACTCAGGTTCTCCAGACCCAACAACATCCTTGTAAATGTTATCTGTACTCTTTCAACCTTGTTTACAGCTTTCCTGTAGGTAGGTGACCAAAATTGCACACGATACTCCAAATTGGGCCTCACCAACGTTTTACACAACTCCAACATAACATCCCATCTCCTGTACTCGGTAATTTGATTTATGAAGGCCAATGTGCCAAAAACTTTCTTTCTGACCTTATCTACCTGTGACATCACTTTCAATGAATGATGCACCTGTATTCCCAGATCCCTTTGTTCTTCCACACTTCTCAGTTCCCCACGTCTCACTGTGTAAGACCTACCCTGGTTGGTTCTACCGAAGTTGTTACGTACCCCATAACTGGGTCACTTACCAGCAAAGATAGAGAGGTCCGTTGAAGTCTGATGGTACTATTTTTAACAGTATTTATTGATAAAAATACACAAGATAATATCAATGCAAACATACAGATAATATACTTCGTCAATACTAAATCTAAAAGCGCGGGTATAATAATAATCAATAAGAAATAGCTCTATCGTTGTCTAGGGGATAATGTATTGTCCGATGGAAATATAAAAGTCACTGTAGTTCATTCAAGCTGCAGCGTTTTGGGTTTAAGAGAGAGACGGTTTTAAACTTGCCGGGGTCTTTTATGATGTCAATCCTTCGAGAGTCGTTGGGAGTTGATTTCCCCGTTGTTAGCTAAAAACCGTTCTTCCGTGGTAAAGGGCCCACTGATTCCGGGGCAAATGGAAAAGGATGCACGTGGCCTTTCCATCAGTTTTTGCTATTACGGGATCGCTAGCGTTTCTTCTGGTGCGTCTGAAGGGGCTGTTCCTCAGACCCTCTTTTATCCTGACTCACAGGGCACAGGGTCTCAGATGTCAATCAGGGTGGGATGATGCAATCCCTCCACCAACCCCCCCCCCCCCCCTCGGTTCATTGCCTGGGGGCTTCGATGCATCGTACAGGATTCAATACACAAGTCCGTCTCCTAGAGACAATAGCCGTTATCAATGGTTCCGCCTTTCGGAGGCCAGGACACATTCCAAACTCTTTGTGGATTCTGCATGTCTTTCTCTCATTTCCTGGGTCTCCTGACTCGAATCAATAGCGATCCTGCCATTCTCAAAAAGGAGGGGGCCACGAGCGTAACAAAGTGCAAAGCCTCACACTTGTCTGTAGTAAGTTCCATCTGCCATTCTCTCTTCCTCTCCCCTCTGATCGGGCAGGAGGTGCAAAGCCTGAAGAGATGCACCACCAGTCTCAAGACAGGTTCTACCTCAAAGTTCAAAGTACACTTAATATCTAAGTACCTATACAATGTACAACCTTTGTCTCCTTGCAGGCAGCCACAAAACAAAGATGCGCAGTAGAACCCATTTTTAATAAAAAGACTGTCAAACACCCAATGTGCAGAGAGAAAAAGACAAATCGTGCAAACAATAAAAGTAAGCAAATAGCATTCAGAACTAAAGTGAAAGCGAGTCTACAGACATGAAGCCAGGCATGGCTGTAGCCAGAGCAGGCCACAGCCTCAGTTCAGCGCAGAGCCAGGTAAACATAAGACAAAGGAGCAGAAGTTGGCCATTCGGCCCATCGAGTCTGCTCCACCATTTCATCATGAGCTGATCCAATCTCCCCTTTAGTTCCGTTCCCCCGCCTTCTCACCATAACCTTTGATGCCCTGACTACTCAGATACCTATCAATCTCTGCCTTAAATACACCCAATGACTTGGCCTCCACTGCCACCCATGGCAACAAATTCCACAGATTCACCACCCTCTGGCTAAAATTTTTTTTTCGCATCTCTGTTCTGAATGGGCGCCCTTCAATCCTTAAGTCATGTCCTCTCGTACTAGACTCCCCCACCATGGGAAACAACTTTGCCACATCCACTCTGTCCATGCCTTTCACCATTCAACATCACAGACATTGAGCAGAACTGGGCTGTTCCTTGCCCAGTGCCATCTTAAACTGTTATCAGATTATTCACTCTGGACCTCACAATCCACCATTTCATGCCTTTGGACCATATTATCTACCTGCACTGCACTTTCCCTGTAACTGCAACACTTTATTCTGCATTATGTATTTATTTCCCTCGTACTAACCTCAATGAAATCAGTCCTGATGAAGGGTTTTGGCCCGAAATGTCGGCTGTTTATTCCCCTCCGTAAACGCTGCCTAACCTGCTGAGTTCCTCCAGCATTTCATGTGAGTTGCAATGAAATGATCTGCACAGATGGGATGTGGGACAAAGTTTCCCACTGTACCTCCGTGCGTGTGACCCTCCCCTCGGTAAGCACACTTATGGATTTATATTCCTTGTCCATGTCAGAGGTGTAGTTTCAGAGATCGTTCTTCATTCCAGGCTGAAATATTCCTCCTCTGTTTCTCATGGGTCATATTAATCCCAGTCTTCTTGTACTTCTGGACAGGTGAAAAACCGTTTAAATGCTCGCTGTGCTCGGCAGCCTTCAACCGCAAAGATAAAGTCAAGAGACACATGCTGACCCATGACCCCGTGAAGAAATTCAAGTGTCCTTTCAGGTTTGATTTTGCCTCAGTGTGAACCTTAGCTTCTTACTCCAATGTGGGGTGTGGGGGGAGTCCTTTTCCCCATCCTACTCGTGCTTGTAGTTGGAAGAGAAATATTAATCTCTTCTTCGATCATCAACTAGTCATTGTATTTTTCAGGGGCATAGTGGTTAGAGTTGGGTGGTGGGGTGGAGATACATCTCTACCAAAGGCAATGTAAGGCCTGCAGGTCACCCTTGGACAAGGTGTAGCACCTGCTTAGGCCCCCGGTCAGGGTCACGTGAAGCCAGGGGAGCAGGTGGTGGACGGTCGTATGAGCAGTCGGTGCAGATCACAAGTCCTGGTTATGTGACCACTGACACCAGGCAGACAATCTCTGAAGAGAATTGATAATGGCTGGGGTCACCCGTCTTGTAAAGACACTGCCCAGAAGAAAGGCAATAGCAAACCACTTCTGTAGAAAAATGTGCCCAGACAGTCATTGTCATAGAAAGACCATGATCACCCACGTCATATGACAGAGCAGATAATGATGATTAAGAGTGATTAGAGTAAAGCTATTACCATGCCAGCAACCCTGGTTCAATTCCGACCACTGTCTGTGAGGAGTTTGTACGTTCTCCCTGTGACCGTATGGATTTCCCTCGGATGCTCCAGTTTTCTCCCTGCAAAGACATACAGGTAAGTAGGTTAATTAGTCACATGGGTGTGATTGGGCGGCACGGGCTCGTTGGGCCAGAGGGCCCTGTAACTGTGCTGTATCTCTAAATAATAGAAACAAAAATAGGGCAGAAACAGGCCCTTCAGTCCTCCAAGTTCACTCATACCATCAACGACCCATTCATACTAACCCTGCGATAATCCCGTTTCTCTGCTGCTCCACACACTCCCATCAGTTCTCCCCTGGATTCTGCCCCTCACTGACACGTTGGGGGTGGGGTGATTCACAATTCACATTTAACCCACCAAACTGCACCGGCGGTGTGTCAACACTTCTGGGCTGCCCCCAGCACATCCTCTGACCGTGTTGGTCTTTGACACAAGCGATGCATTTCGCTGTATGTTTCGATGTACACATGACCAATAAAGCTACTCTTTCATCTTTGACTGATCTGGAACAATCTCTCTGTTATCCACAGGGTGCATTCGGGTTGTACAAAAGAATTCAACAGGCCGGATAAACTGAAAGCTCATATAATCGCACACTCTGGTAAGCTCAGTTCACAGTTTAACTCTCCTTATGAATAGGTTCACATTGAGTTTGTCAGGGAGCAAGTTCCTTCTCCAGCTCAGTCTGTCTGTGCTGTCTTACCCTATCACAATATTCCTGCTGTGACCCCCGCAGTACGACCTCGGCCCTAGACCGCATTTGGAGTGCTGTGCACAGTTTTGGGCACCTTATCTAAGAAAGGATGTGCTGGCATTGGAGAGGGTCCAGAGGAGGCTTATGAGAATGATCCTGGGAATGAAAGGGTTAACATATGAGGAATGCTTGATGGCTTTGGGCCTGTATTCACTGGAGTTTAGAGGAATGACAGGGTCATCACAACATTGTGGGCCGAAGGGCCTGTAATGTGCTGTACTATTCTATGTTCTATGATCTCATTGAAACCTATTGCCTACTGAAAGGCCCAGAAAAAGTTCAGGTGTAGAGATTGTACCCAATAGATGGACCAGAGGGCACAGCTTCTGAATAAAGGGTCGGCCATTTAGAACAGAGAGGAGGAGGAATTTACTTAGACAGGAATTCATTGCCACAGACGGCTATGGAGGCCAAGTCATTGTGTATATTTAAAGTGGAGGTTCATAGGTTCTTGATTAGTCAGGGTGTCAAAGGTAAATTTATTACCACCATATGATACCTTGAGATTATTTTTCTCACTGGAATTCACATTAGAACAGAGAAATACAACAGATTCAATGAAAAGTTCACACAAGTACTGCCAGACAGTCAAAATTGTAATAACAGATAATTCTGAGAACATGAGATGTCGAGTCCTTGAACGTGAGTCTGTAGGTTGTGGAATCAGTTCAGAGTTGAGGTGAGTGAAGTTAGCCTGGTTCAGGAGCCTGTTGGTTGAACTGTTCCTGAACCTGGTGTAGTGAGAGCTGCTCCTGTGCCTCCTTCCCATTGTAGTGGCAGGAAGAGAGCATGGCCCGGATGGTGGGGACCATTGATGATGGGTGTTGCTTTCTCGTGGCATTGCTCTGTGCCGATGTGCTCAGTGGTGAGGAGGGCTTATCCTGTGATGGACTGGGCTGTGCCCACCATTTTCTGTAGAGTTTTTCGTTCCTGGGCTTTGGTGTTCCATGCCGGGCTGATAGAAGTTACGGGCAGAAGAATGGGGTTAAGTGACTAAATAAATCAGCCACGAGCAGGGGCCGGAGTGGCCGAATTTTGCTCCTGTGTCATGGTGTTTGTGTTTGTGTCTTGGCCGCAGGTATCAAGCCCTACAAGTGCCAGTACTGCAGCAAGAGCTTCAGCCGTCGGGCACACATGACAGAACACCAGCACTCGCACACGGACACCTATACCATCCGGTGCGAGCCCTGCGGGAAGGGCTTCACCCGGGAGAAGTATCTGCGGCAGCACCGGTGCGGCGCGTTCCCCAACCCCGAGGAGCGGCCGGCAAGGAGGCGCCACTGCACCGCCCGCCGGCTCCCCAGCCGCCCCAGGAAAGCAGCGGCCGGCAGCCAGACAGCAGAGCGGAGGGCAGAGGGCGGGTGCCCGCCCCCCGAGGGAGCTGAGGCGCAGGGGGACCCCGCCGCTGTCCCCTCGGAGACCAAGGAGGCCAGGGCAAGCCTGGACACTGCCTCTCAGGACAGTAGCAGCCTGCCAGTTCCGCCCAGCGGCCAACCCGTCACCTTGCCGGAGGTCCCGGTTTACATCCAGAACCCAGAGTAACTTCTCTGCGACCACCGGACTTCATCATTTTTTAAAAAAATAAAATGAACTTCACATTAGGTGTCAGATATCTGTGGAGTTTTAGGGCACAGAGAACCAGGGTGATGCGCACCTTGGCGTGATCTTGGCACCTTTCACACAGAGCATGGGAGTCCAAGGACCAAACCGCAGAACAATCGAACCACAAAATAAAAGACGATTTTCTATATAAAACTAAAATTAAAGCCGTTTTCTCTCCAAACATTTGTCTCTCGTAGGCCAGAGCTAGAATTTCTGTTGCTGTGTACTGTGGGTGAATTTGGTCAGTGGTGTTGATGTGTTTGTTGGCAGAGGAAGACAGTGTACATGTTTCCTTTTACAACCTTCACACTCGTTTAAATACTATAGAGCAGGGTTTTCCAACCTTTTTTATGCCGTGACCAATACCATTAAGCAAAGGGTCTGTGGACCCCAGGTCGGGAACCCCTGCATGGAGGGTTTTTAAGAGGCCGATCATAAACACAAGAAATTCTGCTGCAAGTTCAGAGCAACACCCACAAAATGCTAGAATCTATGGAGAGGAATAAACAGTTCTTCAGGACTGTTTTAAGAGATTCTTAGATGGGCAGGTGACAACGCTGACAGTGGACCGATATGGACCATGTGCAGGCAGAAGGGGTTAGTTATGCGTTTAATTGCTAGCTAATTACTTTGGTGTAGTATCGAGGAATGTAGGGCCTGTTCCTGCACCGTTCTGTATTCTGTTTCATCAGCAGGAGGCGATGTAGCTAATCTGCCTGGCATAAAAATCCAGAGGAGGTTATTAATGCTGGGAGACTGTGATCTAATACTCCGTGTGAGGGAACAATCCCGCATCTATCACGCCAGGTCAGATTGAGATTTATTTATCAATGTAAGTCGAAACACAGAGTTACCCAAGGCATGTGCGTTAACAACCAACGCAGCTGAGGATGTGCTGGGGGCACCCCACAAGTGCCACCACACATTCTGCTGCCCACAGAGCATGCTCACCATGTTCAGCAGAACAACAGCAGCAACAACAACGGCAAATAAGAACTGTTTATTCCTCTTCATGGATGCTGCCCAGCCTGCTGAGTTCCTCCAACATTTTGTGTGTTGCCCAAACCTTCCACACCCTCCACCCACGCAAACACCTAGGGACAGGTCTCCAACTCCAGGACAGTCTGCCTCTGGTCAAAAACTTTTTGACCAAAATGGGTCTTCAACCTCATGTATTGCTTCTGTGTCTCTCTGAAAACCTGCTGATTGGTTCTGGCAACACACACAAAATGCTGGTGGAACACAGCAGGTCAGGCAGCATCTATAAGGAGAAGCACTGTCGACGTTTTGGGCCGACACCCTTCGTCACGAAGGGTCTCGGCCCGAAACATCGACAGCGCTTCTCCCTATAGACGCTGCCTGGCCTGCTGTGTTCCACCAGCATTTTGTGTGTGTTGTTTGAATTTCCAGCATCTGCAGATTTCCTCGTGATTGTTTCTAGTATTTTTCTGTTCTTATTTTCGTTTTCCAGAACGCAAAGCCTTTTAAGATTTTTGTTTTGGTTAATTCCCTCACAGCCCCCTTTTTTTGCTGTGGTCGGGACTCGGGAGTGGGATTTGAACCCACGTCCTGAGGGTGGGACGACTGAAATAATGGAGAAGGTTGAGCACACATGCATGTGACTGGCAAGAGTAAAGTGTAGGTGGACCTAGCGCCAGAGACAAGGGGAGAGGAAGATGACGAGAGAGTGGATGAAGTTTACTCAGCGTGAGGAGCTCTTCATTAGGCCCAGATCAGAATTTCAGATGCTGCAGAGTGGGGGGGGGGGGGGGGGGTGAGGTGAGGTTGGTGGAGGCTCAGAGGTGATGGAGAGGCCACGTGGGGTTGACGAGGTATCCAAGAACAGCTAAACTGACCTCTGTAAGAATTGTAACAGCTCGACAACAGGCCCGAAGACCCAACATATCCATATGAACGGATTGGCCTGCCTGAGCTAGTCCATTTACTGGCTTTTGGTCCACATCCTTCCAAACATTATACCTGTCTAAAAAACCTTTGAAACATTATTATTGTACCTGCCTCTGGCAGCTTGTTCCATTTGCCCACCACCCAAGTGAAAAATCTGCTCCTCGTGCCCCCCCATCTTCGACCTCTGACCTCTAATTTTAGACTCCCCTACCCTGAGGAAAAGAGAGCGCAGTCAAATAGAGTGGTGAATGGATAAAGAGAGAGGTTGGTGTCATGGCTCACTTCTGAACTGGAGGTGAGTGCTGGGTGTTGGACACGCAGGGTGGGACAGAGGCAACAGAGGTGCACAAGATGATAAGGGGTATAGATTGAGTGGACAGCCAGTGACTTTTTCTGAAGGTGTAACTGGCTGATACCAGAGGGCAGAGCTTTACAGTGATTGGAGGAAAGTATAGGGGAGAGGGATGTCAGAGGAAGCTAGCAGGTGATAGGTGTAAGCCTGGTGAGGGGGAAGGTAGGTGGGTGGAGGAGGGGTTGAAATGATAGGTGGAAAATGTAATGAGCTGAAGGAGGAGGATTCTGATAGGAAAAGAGAGTAGGGCATATGAGAAAGGGAAGGAGGAGGGGCACCAGAAGGAGTTGATAGACAGGTAAGGAGAAGGTAAGGAGACAGGTATGCAGTTAGCATATGTGTGGACTCTGCAGGGCTCTTGGCAGAATCTCAGATCAACTCACTCAAAGCTTGCTGGGTAGGTAAAAAATGGGAAAGAGTGAGGGAACGTTAGCCCTTTCATAAACAGTCCACTTCCCATTCTCTCCACTGACCTTTCTGTCCTTGCTGCCTTTGTGAAGAACCAGACCTGAAATTCCACATGAGTCGTCTTATAACTGAGTGGTGTGAACATTGAGTTGTGTAATTTCAAGTGACCAGTGCCCCCTGTGTTGGTTTTTCACTCTCCTGACCCACCCAGGGTCAGTCTTCCTGCTTTTCCCAATCCTCGTTACCCAGTTTATTTTCCCTCCCTCATTGGTTCCATCTTCCCATTAGCCCACTCCAGGTGCACATTCCTTACTTACTCCAAAGTCGGCAGCCCCTCGTGTGTCCACTCCAACCTCTGTCTCTACCTGCCCCTCCTACCCAATTACACCCATATGGGGGAAGTCCACAAGTGTGCCAAGCATGCCCACAACTCACCAACCCTAACCTGTACATTTTTGGAATGTTGGAGGACGCGGGAGCACCCAGAGGAGGCCCACGCAGTCATGAGGAAAAGGTATGAACTTCTCATAGACAGCATTGGGATTGAACCCAGGGTGCTGGACTGTACACTAACCACTGTGTTTACTGTGCCACCCTGTGTCTACATTTCCTTCTCTGACTCGACCAATCACCCACCAGCCATTATCCCCAAAACTCCACCCCTCCCTAGCTCCTGCTCACCTGGATTGACCTAAACCCAGCCAAAACCCTGCCTCACCCCCTCCCTCTAACGACTATATACTGTCTCTTTCCCCTCCACACTGTCAGCATTGATGCAAGGTCTCCACCTGAACATCGATCGTCCCTCTGCCTACACTGCAGGAGCCTAACCCACCGAGTTCCTCCAGAAATTCCAGATCACATCATCTTCACCCCCTTCCACCTATCACCTCCCAACTTCCTACTTCATCCTCTCACCTACCACCAGCCAGCTTGACCACTTCCTCCTCCGCCCACCTTTTCTGGATTCGTGCCCCTTTCTTTCCAGTCCTGACGCAAGGTCCCAGGCCCATGGTTTCCAAGATTATTCTTATTTCTCTCCTTTATCAAAGGAAAAACATTGGGTATCTTGTTCATCGGCCTCAGCTATTTCCCTTCTTTCTTCTTCCAAAAACCCAGGATATATCCCATAAGGACCTGGAGACTCATCCACCTTTTTCTTCAATAGACCCAGTGCCACCACCTTCCCGAGCTCACAGATAACTTGGCACATAAGCAACCCCTCACACTGCTCTGTCAACATTATCTGATGTGGGCTCCTCTCCATTCGCACAGCCCGATGTAGATTGAAGGACTGCTTTGTTCAGCACTTTCCCTCCATCCACAAAAAGCAAGATTTCGCTGAACCCAACCATTTTAATTCCAATCCCCATTCCCATGTCAACATTCCATAGCCTCCTCTATTGCCACAATGAGGCCAGTCTTGGGTTGGAAGAGCAACACCCATATTTTGCCTAGGTAGTCTCAAATGTTATGGCATAAACATCAATTTCTCTAACTTCCAGTAATTCCAACCCCCCCCCCCCCCAGCTTCTGTTCCTCATTCTGGCCTCATACCTCTCACCTTTCCTCTTCTCATCTACCTATCAACTCCCCCTGGTGCTCTTCCTCCTTCCCTTTCTCCCATGGCCCATTCTCCTATCAGATTCCTTTCTCTACATCTCTTAATCTTTTCCACCTATCACCTCCCTTTTTCTTACTTCCTCCCCCTTCGTCCATATATCTGGCTTTACCGATCACTTGTCATCCTTCTCCTCTCCCCAGCCTCTCATTCTGGTTTCTTTCCTCTTCCTTTCCAGTCCTGATAAAAGGTCTCGCCCTGAAACATCTGTTATTTATTCATTTCCATAGATGCTACCTGACCTGCTGAGTCCCTCCAGCATTTTGTGTGTTGCTGTGGATTTCCAGCATCTGCAGAATCTCTTGTGTTCATGACCCTACCATCTCTCGTTCTTGGTATAAGTATAAAATGTCTTGTAGTCTCTTCAATCCTAATTACCAAGGACATTTCCTGACTTCCTTTGATCTGTCTAACCCCCGCTTGCGTTCGCTCCTTCATTCTCTGTATTCCTCAAGGACCTTGTCTGAGATGAGCATCTTAAATCTTACATATACTTTCTTATTGTTTTTGATTATGTTCACAACTCTGTCATCATCCAGGTTTCATCAGCCTGCCATCCCTGCCCTTACTGAAATGTGCCCATGCTGAGCTCTGAATTGTGTCCTTGATTGTGCCCTCCGTTGATGAAGATTGGCCATGGATGTTCTCTCCCAGCTGTCTGTATGATAAGCAAGCCAGGGCAGTACGATATGGAGAGCAAGCTGTTCCCCATACAGCAGGCTCCCCCTCTCCACGCAGCTGATGAATCCAAAGGAATGGCAGAGACCGCTACAGCTTACTACAAGTTACAATTAAAATTATATACAGTATAAAAGTTAAATAAGTAGTGTAAAAAGAGACCAAGAACAAAAAACATAGGTAGTGTGCATGGATTTATTGTTCATTCAAAAATCTAATGGTGGAGGGAAGAATCTGTTCCTAAAACACTGAGTGTGTGCCTTCAGACTCCCGTACCTCCTCCCTGTTGGTAGCAATGAGAAGAGGGCATGTCCTGAGTGATGGGGGTCCTTAATGACAGAAGCTGCCTTTTTGAGGCATTGAAAATGTCTTGATGCTGGGGAAGGGCACCCATGATGGAGCTGACTGAGTTCACAACTTTCTGCAGCTTTTTCCAAACCTGTGGTGTGGCCCCTCCATACCAGACGGTGATGCAGCTGGTCAGAATGCTCTCCACAATAATTCTGTGGAAATTTGTAGGAGTCTTTGTTGACAAACCAATAATCCTCAAACTCCTAACGAGATATAACCGCTGTCGTGCTTTCTTTGTAATTGTGATCAATATGTTGTGCTCAGGGTAGATCCTCAGAGATGTTAACATCCAGGAATTTGAAACTGCTCACCCTTATCTCTGATAATTCCTCGATGAGGACTGGTGTGTGTGTGTTCCCTCAACTCCCCCTTCCTGAAGTCCACAGTCAATTCCTTGGTCTTAGTGATGTTGAGTGCAATGTTGTTATTGCAACACCAATCAACCAGCTGACCTATCTCACTCCTGTACACCTCCTTGTCACCGTATGAAATCCTGCCAACAATAATTGTGTCATCGGCAAGTTTATAAATGGCGTTTGAGCTGTGCTGAGCCGCATATTCATGGGTGTAGAGAGAGAGTCGATCTATCTTCGATTGGGCTAAGCACGCAACCCTGAGCTGCACCAGTGTTCACTGACAGCAAGAAGGAGATGTTACTTCTGATCCGTGTAGAGTGTGGTCTTCTGGTGGGGGAAGTCAAGGGTCCAGTTGCTGGTGGAGGTACAGAGGCTTGTTGATTAGAACTGAGCATGTGATTGTGTTGAACACTGAGCTGAAATCAATAAACAGCAGCCTGTCTTGGGTGTTACTGTTGTCCAGGTGATCAAGGCCAAGCGGAGAGCCAGTGAGATTGAAATTGTAGGCAAATTAAATGAAATTGGCAAATTGGTTCATCCTTGTCATACGTACAGTGAAAAACTTTTTATACATCCATAGAGATCGTTTCATTACAACAGTGCATCGAGGTAGTAGATGGGAAACCTGTAGCAGAATGCAGAATAAAGTATCTGTTACAGAGAGTGCAGTGCCAATGACAACAAGGTGCATGGGTCATAATGCGGTAGAATGTGAGGTCAGGAGTCCGTCTTAACTCCTCAGAGGTCCATTCAAGATCCTGATTGCAATGGAGTAGACGCTGTCCTTGAGCCTGCTGGTACACGTTTTCAAACCTGTATTGTCTGCCCGATTAGACAGATAATATTCAGCGTGGGAGCTGTCTTTGATTGTGCTGCCTGCTTTGTCAAAGCATTGAGAAGTGTAGACGTGGTTTACAGGGGAGAGGCTGGTTTCTGCGATGGACTGAGCTGTGTCCACAGTTCCTTGTGGCTGTGGCAGAGCAGTTGCTGCACTAAGCTGTAATACATCCGGATAGGATAAAACTTGAAGGTCCAGATTCGAGATTGTTTAATGTCATTTCCTGTACACCAGTGTGCAAATGACAAATTATGCAAATACAAAAAGGAAGTTATTATAACAAGTAAACATATATTGAGAGCATGAAGTGAAGAGTCCTTGAAGGTGAGTCCGTAAGTTGTGGCGAGATCTTGATGATGGAGCATGTGAAGTTGAGAGAAGTTTTTAAAAAAAATCCCCTCTGGTCCAAGAGGCTGGAGGTTGAGGAGTAATAACTGTTCCTAAATCTAGAGGTGTGAATCCTGAGGATCCTGTTCCTCCTTCCTTATGGCAGCAACGAGAAGTGGGCAGGAGCTGGATGATGGGGGGTCCCAAATGATAGATGCTGCTTTGCTGCGTATATGTATATTCTTGGGTAAAATTGTAGTTTTTAACCTTTATGGACCGTCTATATTAACTTCCTGTTATATTATGCAAAGTCTATGTTAACTTCCTGTTATATTATGCAAAGTTTACTCACTGTTAGCCAATGAGGTACAAGGAAAAACTTTCCATAACATCAACGAGGTCTGTCGTGTTTAAAGAATAAATGTCGGCGCATCGTTAACTGTCGGGGGCGTAGGTCCCTTAAGACGTAGCGTGCGTCTTGCGTCACGGGCGTGTGCTGGCGACGGATCGCAGGGCCTGAGGCGGGTGGTGGACGAAGCCAAGAGGCCAGAAGCCGTTTCAGCGAGTCTCGGCGGCGGATCAGCGGCGGAGCCGGCCCCACCATGAGCATGTTCGGCAAGCTGTTCGGCACGACAAACAAGGCGGGCAAGGGGCCGAGCCCGCAGGATGCCATCCACCGGCTGCGGGAGACTGAGGAGATGCTGACCAAGAAGCAGGAGTTCCTGGAGAAGAAGATCGACCAGGAACTGCTCCTCGCCAAGAAGCACGGCACCAAGAACAAGCGCGGTACGGGGAGGGTAGTGAGGTTCGGGGGATGAGAGGGGGGGGGAGAGTTCGGTGGGGTGGGGCCGAGGGGTCCCCGGCCTGGGTGCGGTTTGTGGGCTGAAGGGTGGGGGGTGGATTTGAGGGGATTGGGTGGTACAGAGTAAGGGATGGAAAGTTAGGCGGCAGGGAAGGGTTGGGAAAGTTAGGGACCTGGAGAGGGAAGGGGTGTGTGGGGGGGGGGGCGAGGTAGATTTGGAGGGTCGAGGGTTGGGGCAAATGGAAAACAGTGGGTGAGAGGGATTCAGAAGGGGGTGGGGTACTGCGTAGGGGCCCGGGGATATTCAGGGCTGTAGGGAAGGTGTATGAGCAGGGGAGAGGGGAGGGGTGGGGGGGCGAGGAGCTTCAGGAGAGGGTGGGAGCTGGGAAGACAGTTCATTGCCGAGGGGTGGGGAGGTGCATGGGGGAGCCAGGAGAGGTTCAAGGCCAAACGGGAGGGAGGTTAACGTATAGGGGAGGGTGTAGAGGGAAGGGACGAGGTGGATTAAGGGCTGGGGATGGGATGAGGTAGGAGGGTGAAGTGAAGTGGCCTGGGGAGGTTCAGGCCTGAAGGGGAGAGGAATGGGGGGGGGGGGCAAGACATGGAGAGGGAATACCAGGAGGGGTTGCTCAGGGAGGTTGTGATCAGGAGTGAGATAAACGGGGGGGGGGGGGGTCTTGTTTACAGGGATACACCTGGTGTGAGCACTAATCTGTGAGATTCGGTTCTGGGCCTAGGTGGGATGGGTGGTGGTGATGGCGGTTCAGGGCCGGGGGTGGAGGGGGGTTGGGATTGCGATCAGGAGTGAGGGAATTGGGGGGACTGTGGATGGGGGCCCATAGGTGGATCTGGACCCGAAATGAGGTGTATTGGTAGGTGAGGGGGTGTGGGTGTAATCCAGGAGGATGAGGTCTGTGATTGGAAAGGGTGTGTTGCAACATTAAGCAGATAAATACTGAAAGTCCAACAAAACAGGTTCAAATTGTAAATCTTGCTATGTTGGAAAAATAATTGATGAAATTAAATATTTTAATAGGGATCTAGAAACTAAACCATTTTAAATAAAGAAGTTTAAGACTATTCTGACAGAAAAGATGATTAATGATTTTATGCCACTTTCATTAATAATTCCTATACTCTATCTCAGAATTCTTATGCAAAATTGTAATAAAATTGCCTATCATTATAATTTTGCATAAGAATTCTGAGCTCTCGGAATTGTAAATAAGGGGATGAGCGCAAGCATGATCTGTCTTTCTTACACACTTTTCTAATTCTTAATCTTGTTGGTTCAAGTTTTACTCCAACGTCTTTGACAGTCTCAGGTGATACTGTAAAAGGAATTTCATTATTGTAAATGTTTCTGTTTTGATCTGTGTGCAGACATAAAAATTCCCTGACTCATACTCTCTCCAAGGCGGCTGATATTAGTCACCAAAATCAGATTATCAGGTCATTGTCACAAATTTAATGATGTCTTTCCTATATTACTAGTGTTCGAAAATTCTTGTTTAAAATGTGTTTTTGGATGTTCTGAAGTAGAGTGGAGGATTCAGATTTATTTATCAGTGTACATTGAAATACAGCGAAATGTGTCATTTATATTAACAACCAGCGCATCCTAAAGATGTGCTGGGGGCAGCCTGAAAGTGTTTTGGATGTTTGATGGTGAAGGTATTGCAGTTAAGGTGCCAGTCCATGGGAGTTCAGTAACTCTAGTATGAACCCAAGTCTCGAAGAGGAAAAGAACACTTAGCCTATTGTTATTACTTTTCCGACTTCTATTTGATGTTCTATCCACAGTTAATGGCATATCTCTTTGTAAAGTAAAACAGCTAAGATTCCATGAATTTTATTAAAATTGTAATTTTAGTTTATCTTCAACTTCTCTGGCATTTCCTAAAATGCCATATAGGAGTGGTCTTTCTCAACTTTCCAGGAAGTGATCACAGTCCAATCACATGACCATCAATATCCGTGGCTACTGAATGTCTAAACTCCATAGTAGATCATGAGACATAGGAGTTGAATTAGGCCATTTGGCCCATCGAGTCTGCTCTATCATTCATTCTGCATTGTTTGATTTATAGTCTTTGAAATCCTTATCCAACTAAAATGTATTGCTCTAAAAACAGCAAAATGCTGGAAGTGCTTAGTTTTTTTTTAGTGACTATGAATTTATCAAAAGAGTTACAACATGCATACCAGCTCCATTTATTTTCTTGAATCTCTAGCCAATGAGCGCAGCTTATTAAGTAGCATATAGAAATAGAAAATTCTAGAAATACCGGTTCTGGTAAGAGTTAAATGGATGAATATTTCATGTTTGTTACCATTCATCAGAACCCGCATCGAATGAAAAATCATTCAGTCTAGATAGAGGGTCAGTCTGAAACATTGCCTCTGTTTTTCTGCTCACAGAACTTACTGGAACATGGCTGTCTATGGCATTTCCTGAACTTTGAATTTGTAGAACTGCAGTATCTTGGTTTTGTATTTCAGAAAATAGCATGCCATGTGGTCTGTGGCCTGATGGTTTTACACTGCAGAATACCTGAACAACACTTTGTGATGCTGGCATGCTGCAGTCAGAGGTACAAAAACATAGAATATTTCTGATCTTTAACCAGAAAGGCTAACTCTTCTCATTATATATTTTAAAACTTCTTGTGGGGCATTCTGTAAACAAAACCACAGGCTAGATGGGTTGGCAGGGTAGTTTTATCATAGGGGCTCCCAACTTGAGATCTACAGATCCGTTGCTTAATGGTATTAGTCAATATCATAAAGGTTGGGAGTTTCTGGTCTATCATCGCAATTGATTTTATCACACTTCCTCTTGAATTAATGTTTGCTCAGATTTAAAAATAACAGTGATCTAATCTTCTTAAGCAGTCCTGTCAAATAATGAGTTTAATGAACTATGTAATTGTTGAAAATTTCATACCCAGCATCCTAGGTGGGAACTTGAAAGCAGAGCGGTTACTGGGTCAGGAGTCCAGCACAGGTAACTGGAGGGGTTGTGGGGAAGAACACAGACTGTGCTCTGAAGGAGCTCAAGCATACAGAGCGAGCATCAGCAGTAGGGGAAGCATTGAAGAAGATTCTAGGAATAAGATTTAGATACTTGTATTTAGAAAAGCATGGGCTTATTAGAGACAGTCAGCATGACTTTGTGCACGGCAGGTTCTATCTCATAGATTTGATTGACACAGAGAGAGCATCAGCAGTAGGGGAAGCATTGAAGAAGATTCTAGGAATAAGATTTAGATACTTGTATTTAGAAAAGCATGGGCTTATTAGAGACAGTCAGCATGACTTTGTGCACGGCAGGTTCTATCTCATAGATTTGATTGAGATTTTGCGGAAATGAAGATGGTTGATTAGGTAGAGTAGTGGATATTGCCAACATGGACCTTGGTGTAGCCTTTGACAAGATTTCCAAAAGTTCCCTCCTGGAAAGCACTAAAGGACTATTAAAACAATAACTTCACACCATTTTAAAAGTTTCTTCCCTCGGCAGTTAATCTGATCAATAATTCTAGGTACAATCCCCAACCCTAGCCCCTCGACCTGTTACCCCCCATCACTGCACTGTAAGCACTTTAAAGTACTTTTTATAATGCTGTTTACATTGTAAATACATTATTGCATTTGTGCACATTTTATTCAATATCTGTACTTTAATTTTATTTTTGTATTATTCTTTATTTTTATTTTTAATTCTTAATTTTTTCATTGCTAATACATGTAAATGTATACGGTAAATAAAGTTGATACTTGTTAAAATTAATCAAGCCTCGTTGTAGAAGATTTAGATGGGATCTGGGGTGAGTTAGTAAGTTGAATCTGTAAGTGGCCTGGCCACGGAAGATAGTAGTATAGGCGAGTCTGTGACCAGTGATGTTCCACAGGGAAGTGATAGTCCGGCACAGAACAAAAAGCAGCATTCAGCAATGATAAAGAATTATATAAGAATAAAGCTGGAGGTTAAAGTAGGGATATGGAATAAAATGTGCATAAATACCAGCATTTATTTACAATGTAAACAGCATTTTTAAAAGTGGTTTGAAATGTTTACCATCCTGTGTTTGTAATGTATCTTATTGATTAGAATGAGCAAGTAGGTGAACTGATTAGTACACCTGCAGATGAGACAAAAGCTGGTGGAGTTAGAGGTAGCAGGGAAGGTTGTCAGAGCATACATCAGGATGCACACCAGTTGGAAATTGGGGTGGAGAAATGGCAGCTGGAGCAAGTGTGAGATGATTTGTTGTGGGGGAAGTGGCAGGATCCTTGGGAGCATTCATGTTCAGAGGATGCTGGGTTAACAGAAGTAGATAGGGTGGTGAAGGTGGTGCACGGTATATGTGCTTCCATTGGTCAGGGCATTTAGTGTACAAATTAGGAAGTAGTTCCAGCTGTAGAAAACATTGGTTAGGCCACATTTGGAGTATTGTTTGCAGTTCTAGTCACCATGTTAGAGGAAGGATGTGGAGGCCTTGGAGAATGTGCAGAAAGGGTTAACCAAGATATTCCTTGTTTATTAACTCTAAGAAGTTGTGTGACTTGGAATAGTTTTCTGTGGAGTATTGGAGAATGTAGGGTGACCTGATAGAAGTTTATAAAATTGAAAGGAGAAAATGTCAAATATTCAAGACCAGTAGTTTGTGATGATGGGGAAAATTTAAAAGAGATTTGCAAAACAAGTTTTTTTTTACACGGAGTGGTAGCTTCCTGGAAAGCTTTGCTTGGGAGGTGATAGGAACAGTTTATTTTATTAGTAAGTAGCAGTGTTCAAGAGGTAATTAGACGGGACAGTCAGGGAATAGAAGGGTATACAGCAAAAGGGATTGGTTTAAATTGGTACTGACATTGAGCCAGTTCCTGTGTTGTACTGTTCTGTGTTCTATCAATATTTTGCATTATTGCCTCATTTTTGACTGATCTTTGAATACAGAAACAAGATGATTATTTCCCTGATGAATATAACATTTTCTCTTGGTTCCATGGCACTAATGAAAAAAGCAAGGAAGAGAGTTTCCCAACATTTAACCTTCATTGGCACCACAAACTACCACTGGTTTACTGGCTGTTTAGTTCTTGGTATATGTGTGGAAGCATTTTGTATAAAATTACCTTCCCATTTCCTTCGTGATGATGTTTAGATTGTATTAATAATCATTAAGTACAGATCCCCCCTACCCGCACCATGGGAAATGAGCATCACTGTCGTTTTCTCAGCCAAAGTTCTCCATTTGTTTTTGCTGCCCTGCTGCTTCCTGCTTGTTTTGAAATGATCATCATCTCTCATTTAAAAAAAATAAGCTGTTTAGATTTTCACCAAGTTCTTTATTATATATACAAATAGCTCATTTAATATTGGTTGTAATTAGTTTGCTATCAGTCCCATGGATTGACTTTGGATTTTTTTTTTTGCAACCTTGTTTGCCTGCTCTTTGACTGGTTAATCTGCAGGTTAAGTTATATTGGAAATGGGTGTGTATTTCCTGTACGTCATGAATCCATGTGAAATGTGATCTTTGCGCTGCAAGCTATTAAAACAAAGCCGACTGGTGCAAACTTTCAGCCAGACAACCTCATAAACTTCACCGGATGTAAGCTTTTCCTTTGTGGAAATTTGCATCAGTGTTTCTCCCCTCCATGTTGCCTGTGTGACAGAAAGGAAGTGGCTGCAGTTTGAGTAGAATGGTTCTCTGTAGATCTTTACCCAGCTGTGTGATCAGATAGTCTTTGAATTATGAAACTTAATTCCAGCATTGGCATCCTGAGTCTATACATAAATTACTTTTTAACCTAGATCCATAATATGCCATGCTGTTCTGCCTTTCAATTAGAGTCATAGAAAAGAAACAGGCCCTTTGGCCTGTTGATGATGTTTAAACGTGGATAGCTCATTGCTTCCACATGTACTGTAATGCTGAGTCTGTATTTAGAAAAGGAATGATTCTGGGGTGAGTGATTGACTATTGATTCCAACTATTTAAAGGGACAGAGTCACCAGGTTAATCATTCTAGTTTTATTTTAGAATCCATTGAAGTGCATCGTAAACACAAGAGATTCTGCAGATGCTGGAAATCCAGAGCAACACACAAAATGCTGGAGGAACTCAGCAAGTCAGGTAGCATCTATGGAAGGGAATAAATGGTCAACGTTTTGGTCTGAGATTCTTCATCAAAAATCACGATGGAAGTTCCTTGGCCTGAAATGTGGACTGCTTATTCCTCCCCATAAATGTCTCTGCCCTGCTGAGTTCCTCCAGCATTTTGCATGAGAAGTGTATGGAGGCTTCAGCCATTTTGATACTTCTGATTTGCCTTTTTCATTCCTCTCTGCTGGTACAGACATCCTATCACTCTGTTAACCATGCATACCACATTTGCTCATTACCTCAGCTATGGCACTTGGCTTTTCTTGCCATCAGCAGATGTACTTGCACCTGCTATACTAGTGTTCAGTAGCTGTTGTGTATGGGGACAGCACAGTAGCTAGCACTTGGTGCATTGCTTTATAGTACCCATTGTAAGATTGGGGTTTGATTCTCGCCGCTGTGTCTAAGAGTTGTACATTCTCCCCGTGTCTGGATGGGTTTCCTCCCACATTCAAAAGACATACGGTTCGTGTTAGTAAGTTGTGGGCATGCTGTGTTGGCAGCAGAAATGTGGTGACACCTGTGGGCTGTCCAGCACAATGTTCACTGATTTGAATTGTTGCAGACAACGCATTTCACTATGTTTTAATGTCAATGTGACAAAGCTCATCTTTATCTTTACCTATGCCCTTATTTCTTCAACTCGCTCTTCTGTTGAGATGGTTCATTTAAAGCATTGGTTTGTCTGAGCTGTAGATCATTCTGTTAAGTGATCTTGCTTTGATTTAGTATTGAAATTTTTATTTCCCCAAAGCACCTTAGGCATTTTTACCATTCATCCATGCGGTTTAGCTGCTGTTGTCGTCATATTTTATTCGCAAGATTATAATTTTTTAAATTTTTTGAGTTTCTACAATGCGACAAAACAAAAAAAAGTAAAAATTTATACAGTGCAAAATAAACATCAAAAGTACAGTTCATAACAATTAAGAAAAGCACCCATAATAGAATCATAATTAATTTTAAGTTATTTGCACAATGTCTTAATCAGATTATAAAATATAAGCCAGTTGAAGTAGTTTTGTCCTGTGGAATGTTGACCATGTGACCAAGCTCACTTTCACCAAGTTTTTCCAGGACTTGGCTGGAGCTATTTGTGCAGATAACTGGAAGGATTTGTTTAGTTCATGGGTCTGAATGGGGGCATTCCGGAGGAGTCACAGGCACTAGAGCTTATAAAATAGTCTGCTGGTTACATAAACCCAATATCAGGCCGCCCATAAAACTGGAAGTGAATTCCAAACAGATATTGCAATAATAAAGTAGAGATTTTTTTTGATTCGGAAAAAGAAGGCAGTGGGAGAGCACCTAAGGATTTCTAGCAGGAAGACTTTTTGAGTTCTCGGGGGAAGAGAGAGGCCAGACTGCACAGGCGCGTGACGTCCGCCAGTTGAGCGTGAACAGTTTAAGAAGAAGGCAGCCATATCCAGCGGGCAGCGGAGTGAGAGGCAGCAGAGTGAAAGGGCTTTGGCTCAATGGGCTTCGGCGGTAACGGGACGAGGCGAGGTAGTGGTTGATTGCAAAAGGAAGTAGTATGTGTGTGAGGCTTGTTTTCTGTGGGAGGTCCTGGAGTCACCCGGCGTCCCAGATGGCCACATCTGCACCCGGTGCATCGAGATGCAACTCCTACAGGACCATGTTAGGGAACTGGAGATGCAACTCGATGACCTTCGTCTGGTCAGGGAAACTGAGGAGGTGATACAGGCAGGTGGTCACTCTGGGGCCACGGGGGACAGAGAAATGGGTCACAGTCAGGAGAGGGAAGGGGAAGAGCCACGTACTAGAGAGTACCCCTATGGCTGTACCCCGTGACAATAATACTCCTGTTTGAGTACTGTTGGGGGGGACAGCAAACCTGGGGGGAATCACAGTGGCCATGCCTCTGGCACAGAGTCTGGCCCTGCGGCTCAGAAGGGTAGGGAAAGGAAGAGGAAGGCAGTAGTGATAGGGGATTCTGTAGTTAGGGGGTCAGACAGGCGATTCTGTGGACGCAGGAAAGAAACTTGGATGGTAATTTGCCTCCCAGGTGCCAGGGTCCAGGATGTTCCTGATCGCGTCCAAGATATACTGCGGTGGGAGGGAGAACAGCCAGAGGTCGTGGTACATATTGGTACCAATGACATAGGTAGGAAAAGGGAAGAGGTCCTGAAAGAAGACTACAGGGAGTTAGGAAGGAAGTTGAAAAGCAGGATCTCAAAGGTAGTAATCTCGGGATTACTGTCTATACCACGCAACAGTGAGTATAGGAATAGGATAAGGTGGAGGATAAATGTGTGGCTGAGGGAATGGAGCAGTGGGCAGGGATTCAGATTTCTGGATCATTGGGACCATTTTTGGGGCGGGTGTGACCTGTACATAAAGGGCGGGTTGCACTTGAACCTCAGGGGGACCAATATCCTGGCGGGCAGGTTTGATAGAGCTGTTGGGGAGGGTTTAAACTAGTTTGGCAGGGGGGTGGGAATCAGCATGTGAGTGCAGGGATTAAGGTAGAAGGATAAGGGCAAGATGCTAAGAGTTCTGAGTTGATGAGGAAGGACAGGCAGGGGACAAAAGATAATTGTAGCCAGTTAAAGGGGTTGAAATGTGTCTATTTCAACGCTAGGAGTATTAGGAACAAGGAGGATGAACTTAGAGCATGGATTAGTACGTGGAATTATGATGTTGTGGCCGTTACTGAAACTTGGTTGGAAGAAGGGCAGGATTAGATGATGCAAGTCCTGGGGTTCAGGTGTTTTAAAAGGAATAGGATGGGAGGTAGAAAAGGGGGGGGGGAGTGGCATTGCTGGTCAGAGATAGTATCACGTCTATAGAAAGGGAGGACGCTGCAGAGGGAGTGTCCATGGAGTCGGTCTGGGGGGAATTCAGAAATAGGAAGGGATCAATCACTGTGCTGGGAGTAGTCTAGAGGCCCCCAAATAGCCCTCGGGACACCGAGAAGCAGATAAGCAGGCAGATTTTAGAATGGTGCAGGAAATACAGGGTAGTAGTTATGGGTGATTTCAACTTCCCTCATATTGACTGGCACCTCCTGAGTGCAAGGAGGATAGATGGGGCTAAATTTGTCAGGTGTGTTCAAGAAGGATTCCTGACGCAGTATGTGGACCGGCCGACGAGAGGAGAGGCCATACTGGATCTAGTTCTGGGTAATGAACCTGGTCAGGTGACAGACCTCTTGGTGGGGGAGCATTTTGGTGAGAGTGACCACAACTCCCTTAGCTTCAGCATAGCTATGGAAAGGGATGAAATCAGACGAAATGGTAAAGTGCTTAACTGGGGAAGGGCTAACTTTGAAGGGATGAGGCAGGAACTAGCGAGAGTAAATTGGAAACAGATGTTCAAAGAAGAAAACACAGAAGTAATGTGGGAGAAGTTTAGGGACCCCTTGAGCTGGTTTCAGGATAGGTTTATCCCACTGAGGCAAGGAAAAAATAGTAGGAAAAGGGAACCGTGGCTGACGAAACATGTGAGGCAACTCATCAAAAGGAAGCATATGTTAAATATAAGAAGCAGGAAGTAGGAGGGGCTCATGAGAAATATAGGGTAGCCAGGAAGGAGCTAAAGGAAGGACTTGGGAGAGCTCGAAGGGGGCATGAGAAGGCCTTGACATGTAGGATTAAGGAGAACCCCAAGGCGTTCTATGCGTATGTGAAGAACAGGAGGATGATAAGAACAAAGGTGGGACAGTTAAAGGATAAAGAGGGCAACATGTGCCTGGAGGCAGAGGAGATTGTGGAGGTCCCAAATGAATACTTTGCTACAGTATTCACAAGTGAAAAGGATCTTGATCAGGGTGAGGTCGAAGTAGAGCGGGCCTGTGTGCTGGACAATGTGGAGAGTAAGGAAGAAGAAGTGTTGGATCTTCTTCAAAACATTAAGATTGATAAATCCCCAGGGCTGGATATGATATGATGGGAATTGAGAGAAGAGATTGCAGGAGCATTAGCTATGATCTTTGAATCCTTTTGGCTATAGGGGAAGTGCCGGAGGACTGGAGAATGGCAAATGTAGTTCCCTTGTTTAAAAAAGGTAATGGGGAGAAACCTGGGAACTATAGACCGGTGAGTCTTACGTCAGTGGTCTGCAAACTACTGGAAAGGATTCTTAAGGATAGGATCTACGAGCATTTGGAGAAGTACAGTCTACTCATGGATAGTCAATATGGCTTTGTGAAGAGAAGATTGTGCCTCACGAGCTTGATTGAGTTTTTTGAAGAGGTAACAAAAGAAATTGATGAGGATAGGGCAGTGGATGTGGTCTACATGGACCTTAGCAAGGCATTTGACAAGGTCCCTCATGAGAGACTCATCCAGAAAGTCATGAGGCATGGGATAAGTGGAACCTTGGCTGTTTGGATAAAAAATTGGCTTAAAGGAAGAAAGCAGAGGATAGTTGTGGAAGGAAAGTATACTGCCTGGAGGTCGGTGACTAGTGGAGTGCTGCAGGGATCTGTTCTGGGACACCTGCTATTTGTGATTTTTATAAATGACCTGGATGTAGAGGTGGAAGGATGGGTGAGTAAGTTTGCGGATGACACGAAGATTGGAGGAGTTGTGGATGGAGCTGTAGGTTGTCGAAGGTTACAAGAGGACATAGGCTGCAGAGTTGGGCAGAGAAATAGCAGATGGAGTACAATCCGGATAAGTGTGAGGTGATGCATTTTGGAAGGACAAACCAGAAGATGGAGTACAGGATTAATGGTCAGTTACTTAAGAGTGTGGATGAACAAAGGGACCTTGGGGTTCAAATCCATACATCCCTCAAGGTCACTGCGCAGGTTGATAGGGTAGTTAAGAAGGCCTATGGGTTGCTAGGCTTCATTAACAGGGGGATTGAGTTCAAGAGTAGAGAGGTCATGTTGCAACTCTACAAATCTCTGGTGAGACCGTACTTAGAGTATTGTGGTATTTTGGTCACCTCGTTATAGGAAGGATGTGGAAACTGTGGAGAGGGTGCAGAGGAGATTTACCAGGATGTTGCCTGGTTTGGAGAACAAGTCATATGAAGCAAGGTTAGCAGAGCTGGGACTTTTCTCTTTGGAGCGTAGAAGAATGAGAGGGGACTTGATAGAGGTCTACAAGATTATGAGAGGCACAGATAGGATGGATAGTCAGTACCTGTTTCCCAGGGCACAAATAGCAAACACCAGAGGGCATATGTACAAAATTAAGGGAGGAGAGTTTAGGAGAGATATCAGGGGTAAGTTTTTTTACACAGAGGGTTGTGAGTGCCTGGAATGACTTGCCAGGGATGGTGGTGGAGGCTAAAATATTAGGGGTATTTAAGAGCCTCTTGGATAGGCACATGGATGAAAGAAAAATAGAGGGTTATGGGGTAGTGTGGGTTTAGTACTTTTTTTTAAGGATTATATGGGTTGGCACAACATGGAGAGCTGAAGGGCCTATACTGTCCTGTAGTGTTCTATGGTTCTATTAGCCCTTAATTTGGTTGACAGTTTGAACAAGCAGTCTTCCATCCATGATCCTGGGAATGAAAAGTTTGATATGAAGAGTGTTTGGCTCTGCCTAGGGTACTCACTGCATTTCAGAAAAATGAGGGGATACTGATTGAAAATGACCAAAAATGGAAAGGCCTAGAGGGAGTGGACTTGGAGAGGATGTTTCCAATAATGGGAGAGTGTAGGACCAGAGGGCACAGCCTCAGAATAGAGAGACATCAGTTTAGAACAGAGATGAGGAGGAATTTCTTTAAGTGTGGTGAATATGTGGAAATCATTGTCACAGATGTGTGTGGAGGCCAAGTCAAGGATAGGTTCTTGATTAGTCAGGGTGTCATAGGCTACAGAGAGAAGACAGGAGAATGGGGTTAATAAGTCAGACCTGATGGAATGGCAGAGCATACTCATCGGCCAAGTGTTCTAATTCTGCTCCTATATCAATGGTCTAAAGAATGATGCAGACATTCTATATACAGTTGCAAGAAAAAGTTTGTGAACTGTTGCAATTACCTGGTTTTCTGCATTAACTACTTATAAAATGTAGTCTGTTCTTCATTGAAGTCACAATAATAGATAAACACAATCTGCCTCAACTAATAACACAAATAGTTGTATTCTAAATTTTTTTATTGAATTTTCAAATAGGTTACAGAAAGAAAAAAAATTATCAACCCTTACCCCTCCCCTTAACCCCTCCCCCCTAACATATCCCTATAGAAAAAAAAGAAGAAAAAAGAAAGAAAGAAAGAAAGAATGCCTGGATATCGGAAGATCCCCACATGCTCCACGGAGTTCATAATAGCTTTAATATGTATACTTATTTCTTTCCCCAGATAACCAATAATTTTATCTTCTGAGCACCTATATATTTAATCCTATTTTTTGTAAATAAGGGTGCCAAATTTTCAGAAATATTTCATATTTATCTCTTAAATTATAAGTAATTTTTTCAAGTGGAATGCAGCTAAAAATTTCATTCTTCCAACGATCTATACTTAAGTATGAATCCGATTTCCAAGTAATTGCAATAGCCTTTTTGGCTACTGCCAATGCAATTTTTATGAATTCTTTCTGATATTTATTCAATTTGGATTTCAATTTTATCCCTTCAATATCACCTAGTAAAAATAATGTTGGATTATGTGGAAGTTGTATTCCAATAATTTGTTCCAGTAAAACTCTTAAATTTGTCCAAAAAGGTTGAATTTTAAAACAAGACCAAGTAGAGTGTAAAAAAAGTACCAATTTCTTGATTACATCGAAAACATTGATCAGATAAATTTGAGTTTAATCTATTTATTTTTTGTGGTGTAATATATGATGTAATCATATAATAAACAAAAGTTATATTGTACTAAACTTAGTCGAACATTTATTGTATTTGTCATACTGTCAAGACATAATCTTGACCAATTTGTTTCATCAATTTTAATATTCAAATCAGTTTCCCATTTTTGTCTTGACTTATGAATTCCTTGTTTAATTGCCTGTTTTTGAATCAAATTATATATACCAGAAATAATTTTTTAAATTTTTTCTTTATGAATTAAAGTTTCTATTTCATTAGGTTTCGGCAATAACATTGTTTGACCCAGTTTATCTCTTAAATAAGCCCTTAATTGGAAAGAACAGAAAAGAGTGTTATTTGATATTTTATATATATTCTTTAATTGGTCAAATGACATTAATATACCTCCTTCAAAACAGTTTCCTATATATCTAATCCCTTTGTGAAACCAGTTATATAAAAGTTGATTATCCATTGTAAAAGGGGTAAGTTTATTTTGAATTAAAGGTCTCTTAGCTAATAAAGATTTCTTTATCTCATCATCAATATTTATCTTATTCTATAAATCAATCAAATGTTTTAGTATAGGAAATTCTTTCTTTTCCCGTATCCATTTAGATTCCCATTTATATATAAAATCTTCTGGTATATTTTCTCCTATTTTATCTAATTCTATTCTAATCCATGCCGGTTTATCTTCATCAAAAAAAGATGCAATAAATCTAAGTTGATTTGCTTTGTAATAATTCTTAAAATTTGGTAATTGTAACCCTCCTAGGTCAAATTTCCATGTCAATTTTTCCAACGATATTCTTAACATCTCACCTTTCCAAAGGAATTTCCTCACACATTTATTTAACTCTTGAAAAAACTTCTGCGGTAATTGTATTGGTAGTGTTTGGAATAAATATTGTAATCTAGGGAATATATTCATTTTTACAGCATTGACTCTACCTATTAATGTTATTGGTAACATCAACCATTTATCAAGATCCTCTTGAATTTTTTTCAGTAATGGCAAATAATTTAATTTATATAAATTCTTTATATCATTATCAACTCTTATACCTAAATACTTTATACCATTTATCGGCCATCTAAATTGAGTTATTAATCGATATTGACTATAATCTCCTTTAGTAAGGGATAGAATTTCACTTTTATCCCAATTTATTTTATACCCTGATATTTTCCCATATTCTTCCAATCTAGAAGATAATTTACGCAACGAATGCAATGGGTTAGTTAGATAAATCAGAACATCATCAGCAAATACCGTAGATTCCGGATTTTAAGCCGCTACTTTTTTCCCACATTTTGAACAGCTTTGAACTTTGCGGCCAATAATCCGAAGCGGCTAATGCATGATTTTTTTCATGCCGCCTCGTAAACATTTTGCCTCGTAACAGTAGACCAATAAAATTGATGAGTAGTTCACAGAGGTCCAATGAAATTGTACGATAAATCAAGCGCACTTTCACAATTAAATTATTGTAAATCAGTCATTTGTACTCACCCTCATCAACATGGAAAACACTCGAAGCATTGTGCTGCCTACTTAGTTTAAACTATATTTGTTTTCTGTACTACATCGCGGGATGCTATGACGTCACACCCGGTTTCGCGGTGTCTTGTGGGAAAATGCCGGTTTGCGATGAAACGGAAAGGAGGGGGGGAGCGCATTACGCGAGCGGCTTTGGATCCGAGCGAACGCTGCTTTTAAATGCCGTTTGCGATGAAACGGAAAGGAGGGGGGGAGCGCATTACGCGAGCGGCTTTGGATCTGAGCGAACTCTGCTTTTAAGTTAAAGGTATCAATAACTTTTCCTGGTAGGCTGCAATATATATATTTTTTTACCAGTCGTTAGGAGATATTGGAATGTTGTTCAGTAAAGAAGTATACGCAACGTATATTTAAAAGTAGCCGCGTACGGGCACGGTTCGAAAAAAAGCATTTGCAATATGTATTTGTTTTTGTTACCATATGGATTTAATTAAAAGTTAAAAAAATCCTCACGTGTAATATCTTTCTGTGTAAATATCTCATATTACAACGTGGGACACCTGCGGCCGAAAATCCGGTGCGGCCGAAAATCCGGTGCGGCCTAAAATCCGATGCGGCCTTTACAATTAAAAAAATGATTTTATTTCTAAAATTAGAGCCAGCGGCTTTTAATCAGGTGCGCTCTGTAGTCCGGAATCTACGGTAAGTTAATCTTATATTCCTCCTGATTAACTCTGAACCCATAATATCTGAGTCAGTTCTAATTAATTCAGCTAATGGTTCTATCGCCAACACAAATAAAACAGGTGATAATGGACAACCTTGTCTAGTTGACCTTGTTAATTGAAATGATGTTGAAATTTGGCCATTTGTCACCACTTTAGCTTTGGGGTTAGTATTTAAGGTCTTAATCCATTTTATAAAAGATACTCCTAATCCATATTTTTCCAATACCTTAAATAAAAAATCCCATTCCAATCTATCAAATGCTTTTTCTGCATCCAAAGCAACTGCCACACTCATTGCTTCCCTCTTTTGTGCCAAATGAATTATGCTAAGTAACCGAGTTACATTATCTGCCAATTGTCTATTTTTAATAAATCCTGTTTGGTCCATGTGTATTAATTTTGGTAAGTATTTAGATAATCTATTAGATAAAATCTTTGCTATTATTTTATAGTCCGTGTTCAACAAAGAAATACCGTAGATTCCGTACTACAGAGCGCACCTGATTAAAAGCCGCAGGCTCTAATTTTAGAAAGAAAATCAATTTTGTACTTGTACAAGCCGCACCGGATTTTAGGCTGCAGGTGTCCCACGTTGTAATATGAGATATTTACACAGAAAGATATTACACGTGAGGATTTTTTAACTTTTAATTAAATCCATATGGTAACATAAACAAATACATATTGCAAATGCTTTTTTTCGAACCGTGCCTGTAACACGGCTACTTTTAAATATACATATGTATCGGTAACACACAAATTACGTTGCGTATACTTTTTTACTGAACAGTGCACGAACAACATTCCAATATCTCCTAACGACTGGTAAAAAAATATATATACTGCAGCCTACCAGGAAAAGTTATTGATCGCCTTTAACTTAAAAGCAGCGTTCTCGCGCGGGTCTAATGCGCTCGTCTAATGCGCTCCCCCCACCTTTCCGTTTATCGCAAACCAGTATTTCCCACAAGACGCGGTGAAACCGGATGTGACGTCATAGCATCCCGGGATGTAGTACAGAAAACAAATATAGTTAAAACACTTCTAACTTTAACTAGAAAATACTAACAAATGAATTACTAAGCGAAAATATTATAAACTAAATAACTGCCATAAAGGCAGCACAATGCTTTTCTTCGAGTGTTTTCCATGTTGATGAGGGCGAGTACAAATGACTGATTTACAATAATTTAATTGTGAAAGTGCGCTTGATTTATCGTACAATTTCATTGGACCTCTGTGAACTACTCATCAATTTTATTGGTCTACTGTTACGAGGCAAAATGTTTTTGGCGGCATGAAAAAAAAACATGCATTAGCCGCACCGTAGTAAAAGCCGCAGTGTTCAAAGCTGTTCAAAGCGTGGGAAAAAAGTAGCGGCTTATAATCCGGCATCTACGGTAGGTCTATATGATGTTGGCTTTAAAAGATCTGTCTTTTTTTGGCGATACTATTAAAATAGCTGTCGAAAAAGATTCTGGAAGTTTGTGTTCTTTCTGCTTGGTGTATTAGCTCCATAAAAGGAGGAATTAATAAATCTTTAAACTTTTTGTAAAATTCAGGCAGAAAACCATCTTCTCCTGGAGATTTATTACTCTGAAGTGATCCTTGAGCTTCTTCGACCTCTTTTAATGTAAAAGGCACACCTAATCCCTTCTGTTCTTCCGAATTCAATTTTGGGAGAGTTATCTGTGATTAAAAACCTTTCTAACTCAACAATATCATTTTGTGATTCTGATTGATACAGTTTAGAATAAAAAAATTTAAAGGTTTCATTGATTTGTAAAGGTTTATAAGTAATTTTATTTACACTTGTTCTAATTGCATTTATCATTTTGGAGGCCTGGTCTGTTTTTAACTGCCAAGCAAAAATCTTGTGTGATCTTTCACCTAGTTCATAATATCTCTGTTTAATACTCATAATTGTTTTTTCTGTTCGGTATGTTTGAAGTGTATTATATTATAGCTTCTTATTAACAAGTTGTCTTTGTTTTTCTTCTGTCATATATCTTTGAGATTCTTTTTCTAATTTTGTAATCTCTTTTTCCAATTGATCTCTTTCTACCATATATTCCTTCGTAATTTTAGAAGTATAACTTATTATCTGGCCTCTCAAATATGCCTTCATCACTTTCCATAATATAAATTTATCATCAACTGAATGTGAGTTTGTATCTAAAAAAAAGTCTGTTTTTTCATAAAATCACAAAAATCTTGACGTTTTAATAATATTGAATTAAATCTCCATCTGTAAATCGATTCCTCCTTATTCATCATTATCATTGTCATTATCAAAGGGGAATGATCTGACAATATTCTTGCTTTATATTCCATATTTTTCACTCTGTCTTGAATATTCGCTGATAGTAGGAAAAAATCTATCCTTGAATAAGTTTTATGTCTATTTTTCTCTTGGGTTAATTCTTCTCCATGTATCAATCAAATTTAAATCTTTCATCAGTGATAAAGTTAATTTTGCTGCTTTTGGTTTTGTAACAACCTTTGTTGACCTATCTAAAATTGGGTCTAGACAAAGGTTAAAGTCTCTACCTATTAATATTTTAGCATGTGCATCAGCCAAATTCAAAAAAGCCTCTTGTATAAATTTTACATCATTTTCATTTGGTGCATAAAAATTCATAAGAGTCCATAGTTCTGAAAAGATTTGACAATGTATAATTACATATCTTCCCGCAGAATCAATTAATACATTTTGTATTTTAATTGGTAAAGTTCTGTTGACCAAAATTGCAACTCCCCTCGCTTTTGAATTAAATGAAGCTGCTATAACATTTCCGACCCAATCTCTTTAATTTCTGATGTTCTATCTCTGTTAAATCTGTTTCTTGTATAAAAGCTATATCTATTTTCATTTTCTTAATGTATGTTGAAATTCTTTTTCTTTTCACCGGTCCATTAAACCCATTAACATTAAAACTTTAAAAATTCAGTAAATTAGTCATCATTTTTAACGGGGTTACTCCAGTCTATAATAATATATAATATTTCAACTCTCATAGTATCTTGGGGAATTATTTTTAAATTATCCATGTTGCTATGTGTCTCCCCTCCGATCATCCAGGCAAAGAAAGAAAGATAAAAGAAGAATAGATTATAAAGAAAAAAAACCCAAAAAACGCCAGGATTACACACGTGAATCCCGTAGCGATCGATCTGAAGTTCCCCCAGCTCCCCGAAACATGAAAAAAGTATATATAAGAGAAGAAAAAATATCACTACTCGATTAATATTTCTCAAATTTTTACCTTTCTCCCCCGTATCATATAATTAAAAGTATATTTAAATATTCTTCTGTCCTTAATGTCCATCAACTCACTTCAGTGTCCCCATCTTCATCTTTAATCTGTTTCACTTTTAAATCTTTACTGTGTCTAGCGAATATTTGGGAGTTCTTGTGCAAACTCCTCTGCATCCCGATGATCAGTAAAAAATCTTCTTTTTCCGTCATCCAAAATATTATCAGTGTTGCCGGGTGGCGCAACATAAATTTATAACCCTTTTCCCATAAAACTTTTCTCGCTGGGTTAAATTGCTTCTTTCTCTTCAAAAGGTCGTAACTTATATCAGGATAGAAAAGAACTGCTTTCCCTTCTATCATCAATGGCTCATTTCTCTTTCTGGCATATTGGGCAGCTGCCTTCAGGATCTTTTCTTTATCTTGATATCTTAAGCATCTTATCAGGATTGGTCGTGGGTTTTTATCAGGTTGAGGTTTTGGTCTTAAGGCTCTGTGGACCCTTTCGATTTCAATCAACTGGGTTCCCTCTTCCATTTTCAAATTTTCTGGAATCTATTTTTGAAAAAATTTTATTGGATCCTCTCCCTTCATCCCTTCTTTAAGACCAACAATTTTAATATTATTTCATCTACTAAAATTTTCAAGCACGTCTATTTTTTCCAACAGTCGTTTTCTTTCTGATGTCCAGGCAAGAATATTATCTTCCATTTTATTTACTCTATCAATAGTGTCTCCTGTTATTTCTTCCAGCTTTTTAACTTTCTTGTCCGTTTTCTCCTTTTTTCCCACCATTTTATCAAACATAGTCTTCATATTTTTAATACCTTTTATTATTTTTAATGTTTTTAATTCTTTTAATTAATGCATTATTTGAGCCAAAGCTTCTCTTATGTCTCCAGAATATCTTCCACCTCCAACCTTTTCCTGTTGTTCTTCTTTTACCTCCTCATCTTCATCTGTATGTTCCAGAGAATCGGAATCCACCTCGGGTTCATTTTCACTTCCACTTCCAATCATAGCTGGGGTTTGTAGTTCAAATTGCTCATGTTTGCACATGCCCTTTCCTGCGCACATGCGCAGTTCCTGTTGTTCCTTCTTGGAAGCTGTTGATGTTGCGGCCAATTCCTGTTCTATATCGCCGGAGGTAAGATGCACTTGAGTCCGAGGCTTCTTCATGGTGGCCGGCCCAGCTTGTACTGTCTGCAAAGTAGAAGTTTTCTTCTTTGTCTGTTTAGGAGGCATATCTAAGGAAAATCCTGAGTAGTTTAGATGTAGTTTTTAGAAAATATTTACTAACTTTTCTTCACTTAAACATTAATTTATTATTTTTTTAACGGGAGAGCTGGATTTCCACGTCTCGATCCCACGTCATCAAGTGACGTCCCCCCTCAGTTGTACTTTTCATGTCTTTATTGAACACATTGTTTAATCATTCACAGTCCAGGCTGGAAAAAGTATGTGAACCCTTGTATTTAATAACCGGTAGAACTGCCTTTAGCAGCAATAACCTCCTTCAAACATTTCCTGTAGCTGCTGATCAGACTTGCACAGTGGTGAGGAGGAATTTTAGAGCATTCCTCCATACAAAACTGTTTCAATTCATCAGTATTTCTGGAATACAGCCATTTTCAGGTCATGAATAGCATCTCAATTGGGTTAAGGTCTGGCCTGTGACTTGGCCACCCCAAACCACAAATGTTCTTTTTAAATCATTCTATTGTTGATTTACTCTTCTGTTTCAGATTTTGTTGCATCATCCAACTTCTATTAAGCTTCCTTGCTGGACTGCTACTTTGCCATTCTCCTGTAAAATGTCTTGATGCAGTTTTGAAATCATTTTTCCCTTAACAATTGCAAATGTCCAGGCCCTGAGGCAGCAAAGCAGCCCCAAACTATGATGCTCCTTCTACCATGCTTCATTGTTAGGATGAAGATCTGGCATTGGTGTGCAGTGCCCTTTTCCCTCCAAACATAGAGGTGGTGCACTTCTGCCAAAAAGTTCAACTTTTGTCTCATCTGTCCACAGAACATTGTCCCAGAAGCATTGTGGAACACCCAGGTGGTCTTCACAAACTTGAGACATGCAGCAATGTTCTTTGGAGAGCAGTGGTTTCCTCTGTGGTGTCTTTCCAGGAAAACCGTTCTTGTTCAGTATTTTTCTTATAGTTGACACATCAACAGAGACTTTAGCAAGTTATATTTATTTCTGCAGGCCCTTTGTTATTCTTGGGTCGTTTTTCATCTCCTTCAGCGTTGCATGTCGTGCTTTTGGTGGGTGCCTCCTCTTAGGGAGAGTAACAACAATACTGTTTCCCCTCCATTTGTAGACATTTTCTCTTATTGATGAACACAGGTCTTTGGAAATGCCTTTGTAGCCTTTTCAGCTTCATTCTGCTGAAGTCCTCTAAAAGTTGATTCGATTGAGACATGGTGCACATAAACAGATCTTTCTTCAGAAGAGCAGGCTTTGTCAGTAACCTGACTTTGTGTGTCTTTTATAGGGCAGGGCACCTCTACACCCCACACCTCCAATCTTATCTCATTGATTGGAACACCTGACTCCAAATAGCTTTTGCAGAAAGCGTTACCCCAGAGGTTGATGTACTGTTTTGAACTTGGACTGTGATTGTTTAAATGGTGTGCTCAGTATTGACTGGAAGAAGTACAATTGTTTGTGTTATAAGTTTAAGCAGATTGTGTTGGCTTTAATTGTGACTTAGAAGAAGATCAAATCACATTTTATGAAAATTAATGCTGAAAACCAGGTAATTGCAAAGGTTTTCCAAATGTTTTCTTGCGACTGTATGACCTCTATCTTGGCTTACTCTGAAAAGTATCTGTATTACTGCAAGCTCCATTTATCAACTATGTATATACTCTTTAACTCCTTTTCTATTTCGTTCTTTAGGTGTTCACTCAACACTTGCTTGTTTGTAACACATGCACCTTTCCTTCAGAGCTCAAGATTAAAAGTACAAGAAGTAAAATCTATGCGGTAAAGAAACTGCAGATTTGCACATTTAGATGCACGCACACACGCATTTTAGCATGTACTTCATATCCTGAATAGGCGTAAACATAAAGATAGTCTGTATATTTGATTATGAAGAGAAACACTATTGTTTGGGAAAGTTGAGATTTCTTTTTAGAAAGAAAATGTGTTTTATTGTGTATATGGGTAAGATCAGACCAGGTAAGGGAAGTTCTTTGATAAACACGTGAAAGTCTGCATATGCTGGAAATCCAAAGCAACACACACAAAATGCTGGAGTAACTCAGCAGGTCAGGAGCATCTATGGAAAAGAATAAACAGTCAACGTTTTGGACTGAGACCTTTCTTCAGGACTATCGATGCGTTCTTTGGAAGGCATTTGATCACACCAGAGATTGTTATGGAAGGTGAAGACTCATTAAGACTCGAGAGCTCTTATAGATAGCGGGGTCAAGGGATATGGGGAGAGGGCAGGAACAGGGTACTGATTGTGTATGATCAGCCATGATCACAGTGAATGGTGGTGCTGGCTAGAAGGGCCAAATGGCCTACTGCACCTACTGTCTATTGTCTATTAAATTGGTAATAGTTCAGCAGCATCAGATTAGTGAGTGGAAGGCTGACTTTCATGATGGATGTCTGTATGTGTTGCAAGGAGCTGAGCTTTTGTCTTCTCTTTATGCTTATGGGCATTGCTGGCGTTTCAGCATTTATGACCATCCAGAAGTGATTCTTCTACCACCGAAGTTAACATGCTGAAGGTACTTGGATAAGAACTGCCAATGCTGCTTTTAGTCAGTGAACTGATGACAGTATTTCCATGTTGGCATGGTGCGTGACAAGGAGGGAATGCATGTCTGCTCATCGTTGTGGAAGTGGTTGCAGTGTGGGGCTTACTGTAGTACGCCAAAGCTTGCTGCTATTGTAAAGCTTAAAGGACAAATGAATATACGCACTAAATGATTGGGTGATAAGGTGGTGGGTGAAATAACTGGTTTAAGAGGTGTCTTCTGTTATTGAGTTTTAAAATGCTTGGGCTGTATAGTAACCATTTCCTCATTTCCTTTGTCTCTTTGCATCTGTTCCCAGGATGAGGCTTTTCTTTACAGAATATTAGAGATGTCCTTTCTTCAAAGATCAGGGATTCCATTCGTCCATCATTGACACTACCCTCACTTGCATCTCCTCCATTTCCCAGACACATCCACTCTATTTATCTTCCCGCCTCCTTAACAGGGGTAGAGTTCACCTTGTCCTCACACTATGAGCCTCCACATCCAACTTAACGTCTCCTGCAACTTCCACCATTGTCAACAGGATCCTGCTACAACTCTTCTGTATCTCTGTTTCTCTCTGCCTGTCTGTCTCTTCTGTCCTCCCCCCCCCCCCCACCCCCACTGCCCCAGCTCCATGTGCAAAAAGTGGAATTTCTTGTTGAACGATCATTTCACTTCCTCTCCTCATTACCACTCTCAACATGCCAGTCCATGTTCTACTCTCCTTCCCTGATGAGGCCACTCTCAGGTTGGAGGAGCAACCCTTCATAGTCTGTCTGGGTAGCCTCCAACTTGATGGCATGAACATTGAATTTCTCCAACTTCAGTAATTTTACCCCTCCTCCTTCCCTCTTCTTCATTTCCCCACTCTGGCCTCTCTGTTACCTCTTCTTACCTACCCATCAACTCCACCTGTTAACCCTCCTAACTCCTTTTGTCCCACAGCCTATTCTCCACTCTTATCAGATTCCTTCTCCAGCTCTTACCTTTTCCACTTATCACTTCCCGACTCTTACTTCATCCCCTCTTCTCCACCCACCTGACTTCACCTGTCACATGCCATCTTGTACTCCTTTCCCCCCCCCCCCCCCACCCCACCTTCTTATTCTGGCCTCTATTCCATAACTTTCCAAATCAGATGAAGAGACTTGAACAAAACGTTAACTGTTTATTCTGCTCTATAGATGATGCCTAACCTACCGAGTTCGCAAAGCATTTGTGTATGTTGCTCTGGATTTCCAGCATCTGCAGAATCTCCTGTGTTTATAAATGACATTATTAGTCAACATTGAATGAGAGTACAATTAGTGTGGGCTTGCCGGTAGCATGGTGACATTTGTAGGCTGCCCCTAGTATAATCCTCAGACTGTGGTCATTGACGCGGAACAACTGTATGTTTCGATATTGTGATGTGACAAATAAAGCTAATCTCTCCTTAAGGTTATTATTGTGGCAAAATTTTTATCGAGCACATGCAATGAGCCTTAAGTAATGAAGCAGATCTTAAATAATGCCACCAGTATAATACTGGAGTGATGGGCTGGAGATGTGCCTCTACTGAAGGAGGTGTACAGTGCTCCTTTCCTCCGCTAGCCTGCTGATCACCCTTGGCAAAGGTGTAGCACCTGCTTAGCACCCCCAAACAGGGTCACATGAAGCCAGGGGAGCAGGTGGTGGATGGTCGTATGAGCTTCTGGTGCAGATCACAAGTCCTGGTTATGTGACCACTAATGCCAGGTAGACAGTCTCTGAAGAGTATTGATAATGACTGGTGTCACCCATCTTGTAAAGACACAGCCCAGAAGAAGGCAATGGCAAGCCACTTCTGGCAAAAAAAAAATTGCCATGAACAATCCTGGTCATGGAAAGACCATGATCGCCCATGTCATACAACATGGCACATAACTGGCAAATGATCATTAAAAGAGCTTATCTTTATCTGGCTTAAGCTGATTGCTTTAGTTAGGAACCTTGACCCACAATCCTGGGACACCATAATGTCAAAAGCTCAGTTTTGATACTTTAATGTCCCAGTAACCACCCCTGCCACTCAAGGACAAACTGAAAGCTGGCTATCAGAACACCTGTGGTGAAAGATCAGGCTGCACAGTTTGTGGTTCTCATGCTTCACTGTTGCTAAGTTCCTTGTTGTGCATAGGTAATCTCCAAAACCCTAGAGGTAGGGTCTCGGGTGTGGTAGAATATCACTCAGGAGCCCATTGATCAGACAGCAGTTAGTATTTCAGACACAAATGCAATATGCTTCTTGGTGTCTGCAGCTTGCATATGAAACCACTCCAGATTATAGTTGGAGCACAGTCTCCTTTCTAGGCTAGATAGGAAAAAGAGTGATCTAATTGTAAATCAATGTAAGGGCATCAAAGGTTACAGGGAGAGGGCAAGAGATTGGGGTTGAGAGGGATAATAAATCAGCCATGATCTATGGTGGAACAGACTCAATGAGCTGAGTGACCCAATTCTGCTCCTGTCTTACGGTATTAATCTCCAAATCTACAAGTGGCAGTTGGCTGAAAGTGGAGTATTATACATTGTGGTTTTACTGCAGTGACTAAACCAGATAGCATCTGCAGAATATCTGTATACATGGATAGGGGCTATGTACACAGACTCGAAAATTGACAGTACTGGAGAATTTCTGTGCTCTATTTTACTAATAGAGTTCACTTCAGCAGTGGCCCTTTGTCAGACTTTCAGTTATATTGTCAGATTGGCTGACTTCAGCAATCATTGGCTGAGTACTGTGCTGATCAATTGGCTGGAGAGTTCACTGATATCTGGCAGTCTGAGGTTCCCTTCTGCTTCAAGCAGGCTTCAATTATACAAGTGCCTAAGAAGAATGTGATAACCTGCCTCAGTGACTATGGTCCAGTAGCACCTGCTGTACATTCCACTGACACAGTGCTTTGAGAGGTTAGTAATGAAGCATATCAACTCCTGCCAGGGAAAAGAGTTGGATCTGCTCCAATATGCCTACCAGCACAACAGGTGCACAGCAGATGCGGTTTCATTAGCTCCTCACTCTACCCGGGAACATCTGGACAGCAGGTTGTTCTTTGTCGACTGCAGCTCGCATTCAATACCATCATCCCCTCAAAGCTAATCAGTAAGCTTCAAGATCTTGGCCTTAATATCTCCCTGTGCAATTGGATCCTTGAATTCCTCGCTTGCAGACCCCAGTCAGTTCGGATTGGCAACAGCATCACCTCCAAAATCTCTATTAGAACAGGTGCAGCACAAGTCAGAGTCCTTAGCCCGCTGCTCTGCTTAGTTTACATTTTTGACTGTGAGACTAAGCAGAGCTCCAATTCCATATTTAAGTTTGCTGACGACACTATTGTCATTGGCCAAATTAAAGGTGATAATCTGGCTGAGTGGTGCCACACAATTACTCGATGTCAGCAATACCAGGGAGCTGATTATTGACTTCAGGAGGAGGAAACCGAAGATCCTTGAGCCAGTCTTCATCAGGGATCAGGGCTTGAGAGGGTCCTGGGCCCAGCACGTAAGTGTAATTATGAAGAAAGCACAGCAGTGGCTCTACATCCTTAGAAGTTTGCGAAGGTTCAGCATGATACAGCTCAGGCCATCATGGTTAAAGCCTTCCCCACCATTGAGCACATCTGCTTGGAAAAGTCTCAGAAAAGCAGCATCCATCATGAAGGATTCCCATCACCTATTCCATGCACTCTTCTTGCTGCTGCCATCAGGAAGAAGGTACAGGAGCCTCAGAACTCTCACCAGTAGGTTCCAGAACAGTTAATACCCTTCAACCATCAGGCTCTTGAACCAATGGGAATAACTTCACTTGCCACATCATGAACTGTTCTCGTAACCTGTGGACTCACTTTCAAGGAAACTTCATCTCATGTTCTCAGTATCTATTGCTTATTTATTTGTTATTATTTTTTCTTTTGTATTTGCTCAGTTTGTTGCATTTTGCACATTGATTGTCCTGTTGTGTGCTGTTATTAATTAAATTGTGTTTCTTTGATTTACTGAGTATACCCACGAGAAAAATAATCTCAAGTTGTATATAGAAACTTAGAAAATAGGTGCAGGAGTAGGCCATTCGCCCCCTTCGAGCCTGCACCACCATTCAGTATGATCATGGCTGATCATCCAACTCAGAACCCTGTACCTACTTTCTCTCCATACCCCCTGATCCCTTCAGCCACAAGGGCCATATCTAACTTCCTCTTAAATATAGCCAATGAACCGGCCTCAACTGTTTCCTGTGGCAGAGAATTCCACAGATTCACCACTCTCTGTGTGAAGAAGTTTTTCCTCATCTCGGTCCTAAAAGGCTTCCCCTTTATCCTTAAACTGTGACCCCTCGTTCTGGACTTCCCCAACATCGGAAACAATCTTCCTGCATCTAGCCTGTCCAATCCCTTTAGAATTTTATACGTTTCAATAAGATCCCCCCCTCAATCTTCTAAATTCCAGTGAGTATAAGCCTAGTCGATCCAGTGTTTCTTCATATGAAAGTCCTGCTATCCCAGGAATCAATCTGGTGAACCTTCTCTGTACTCCTTCTATGGCAAGAATGTCTTTCCTCAGATTAGGGGACCAAAACTGCACACAATATTCTAGGTGCGGTCTCACCAAGGCCTTGTACAACTGCAGTAGAACCTCCCTGCTCCTGTACTCAAATCCTTTTGCTATGAATGCCAACATACCATTTGCCTTTTTCACCGCCTGCTGTACCTGCATGCCCACCTTCAGTGACTGGTGTACAATGACACCCAGGTCTCGTTGCATCTCCCCTTTTCCTAATCGGCCACCATTCAGATAATAATCTGTTTTCCAGTTCTTGCAACCAAAGTGGATAACCTCACATTTATCCACATTAAATTGCATCTGCCATGAATTTGCCCACTCACCTAACCTATCCAAGTCACCCTGCATCCTCTTAGCATCCTCCTCACAGCTAACACCGCCGCCCAGCTTCATGTTATCCGCAAACTTGGAGATGCTGCATTTAATTCCCTCGTCTAAATCAACTGGGGTCCCAGCACTGAGCCTTGCGGTACCCCACTAGTCACTGCCTGCCATTCTGAAAAGGTCCCGTTTACTCCCACTCTTTGCTTCCTGTCTGCCAACCAATTCTCTATCCACATCAATACCATACCCCCAATACCGTGTGCTTTAAGTTTGCAAACTAATCTCCTGTGTGGGACCTTGTCAAAAGCCTTTTGAAAATCTAAATATACCACATCTACTGGCTTTCCCCATCCACTCTACTAGTTACATCTTCAAAAAATTCTATAAGATTTGTCAGACATGATTTTCCTTTCACAAATCCATGCTGATTTTGTCCGATGATTTCACCTCTTTTCAAATGTGCTGTTATCACATCTTTGATAACCGACTCTAGCATTTTCCCCACCACCGATGTCAGACTAACCGGTCTATAATTCCCCGGTTTCTCTCTCCCTCCTTTTTTAAAAAGTGGGGTTACATTAGCCACCCTTCAGTCCTCAGGAACTAATCCAGAATCTAAGGAGTTTTGAAAAATTATCACTAATGCATTCACTATTTCTTGGGCTACTTCCTTAAGCACTCTGGGATGCAAACCATCTGGCCCTGGGGATTTATCTGCCTTTAATCCCTTCAATTTACCTAACACCACTTCCCTACTAACATGTATTTCCCTCAGTTCCTCCATCTCACTAGACCCTCGGTCCCTTACTATTTCCGGAAGATTATTTATGTCCTCCTTAGTGAAGACAGAACCAAAGTAGTTATTCAATTGGTCTGCCATGTCTTTGTTCCCTATGATCAATTCAACTGTTTCTGACTGTAAGGGACCTACATTTGTCTTGACCAATCTTTTTCTTTTCACATATCTATAAAAGCTTTTACAGTCAGTTTTTATGTTCCCTGCCAGCTTTCTCTCATAATCTTTTTTCCCTTTCCTAATTAAGCCCTTTGTCCTCCTCAGCTGGTCTCTGAATTTCTCCCAGTCCTCAGGTGTGCTGCTTTTTTTTACTAATTTATATGTTTCTTCTTTGGACTTGATACTATCCCTAATTTCCCTTGTCAGCCACGGGTGCACTACCTTCTGTGGTTTATTCTTTTGCCAAACTGGGATGAACAATTGATGTAGTTCATCCATGCGATCTTTAAATGCTTGCCATTGCATATCCACCGTCAACCCTTTAAGTATCGTTTGCCAGTCTATCTTAGCTAACCTTTGTTTCTGAATTAACTATGTCACTCTCCATCTTAATGAAGAATTCCACCATATTATGGTCACTCTTACCCAAGGGGCCTCGCACGACAAGATTGCTAACTAACCCTTCCTCATTGCTCATATATGGTGACATATATACACTTTGATAATAATATGTACTATACTTTGAACTCATAATTAGTTAGGCAGGAAGCATTCAACCCCAGAAATGGAGTTCTGTTCATAAGCAGTAGAAGCTATTATTGAATATCTCCCTAAATGTTAAATTGGTATGCATCAGCATGGATCTTAAGGATTCCCAAATTTATGGTTTAAAGTGGGGCTATTATCTCTGTATCACAGTATCAAAAGTCCACTAGCCATTCTTACCAGTCGTGCAAATCTGAAAACTGGTTATGAGAAAACCCTGTGGTGGAAGATCAGCTGCATAGTTTGTGCTTCTCATGCTGCACTGTTGATAAGTTGCTATTTCATGTGTAACTGAGCTCCAGAAACATAAAGTTTGCAGTTCTGTCACACGTAGGCTGCTCGTCCTGTATGGTAGAATGCTGTGGGGCATCCCTCATCTGAACCAGAAATATTTGGTAGCATTGCTCATTTTTGTTTTGCCGGCAACACCTCGTATAGTGCCTTCCTGAATAGCACATTCCCTGAGAAATACGGGGAAGCCTTTGTTTTTCCTCTTGATTCTTAGAGTTTGATTTTAATCTTGATAACTGTGGGTAGACTGCATTTTAGGTTTGTATTTATCTGTGTGTCAGAGGCAAACTACACTCTGTTTGAATTCTTTGATAACCAAGTCTGTTTATAGAGTCATAGAATACTACAGAAACAGGCCCTTTGGTCCATCTAGTTCATGTCAAACATGCCGAGACCCATCGACATGCACCCGGAATAGAACCTTCCATACCCCTCCCATCCATGTACCTGTCCAAACTTCCCTTAAATGCTGACATGGAACCCGCATCCACCACATTATAAATGGAGCCCTTTACCAGTTTAGCAGATAGCTTCTAGAAACTGACAGAACATAGAAAGCCATTTGGACTACTGGGTCTAAAGGTGCTAATTCTTTGATATCTCCATTCTGTTACCTTGCTTAGTGCTACCCTATAGAACACAGGTTTATTTTAGAAGGTCTGGCGAGGATTCCCCTAAACATTTCTGGAAAAATGAAGTCGTCATCTCTGGTTCTGAGATGCAAAGCCAAGAACTTGGCATAGATCCCTGTCCTCCACTCACACAGCAATGTAATAGTGACCTCATCATTGTGTGACTAGGTGTGGAGTGAGCATACAAGGTAATGTGCAGAGAGTGTTCCCCAGGATTGACGTTACCATGGGTGCACAGCCACTTGGATGCCGGGCTCACTGGTTCACTCCCGCATGGGCAGTGAATGTAGCCATTTCTGGGGGCTGGTAGCAGCCACTCCCTATGTTGACAGACTGCCCAGACACATGGGGTTCTGCAGATGCTGGAGATCCAAAGCACACACACAAAATGCTGGAGGAACACAGCAGGTCAGGTAGCATTTATGAAAATGAATAAACAGTTGATGTTTCAGGCCAAGATCCTTCATCTGGACTGGAAAGGAAGGGGGCAGAAGCCAAAGGGGAAGGAGTATAAGCTGGCAGATGATAGTGGAACTGATTTCACTTCCGTAAGGAATTCCAAAATACTTGAAGGAATTATTTTTAGCAGTGATCACAGAGATTGGATCACTCTTTAAAAGGGTTGGCATGGATACAATTGGCTCAGTGACTTCTGGCTCTCGGATTCTATACCAGGTGTTCCTAACTTGGGGTCTACCTGTTCTATACTAGTGAAGGGTCTAGGCCCAGAATGTCGGCTCTTTATTCCTTTACATAGGTGCAGCCCGACTTGCTGAGTTCCTCCAGTATTTTGTGTGTGTTATGTTACTGCCCTGATCCTACAGCCTCCTCAGCACCATCTGTTGGACATAATGGAAGCTGCTGTTTTCCGTTCTGTTTCTGTGGAAACGGCTCATAGGCCAGAACCACAACAGTAATTGTTGTTGCTAGTTTCCAGCAGAGGTCAAGAGCCCAACCCCAGCCACTAAACATTTCCTCAGTGACTCACCCGATCATGTGGCAGTGAGATCACTTTTAACTGTTTCATTGCTTGGATCTTGGCCATGTTTCCATCTTGGCAGCAGGGGAAGAGGCAAGGATTGATGCCAGATCTCAAACACAGTGGTATAACCATTACCACATCTCTGTGTAAGGACAGCTTTAGTGCTGATTCCATTAGCACTCAATCTTGGGAATATATACCCTGTAAAGCTGAGTGAGAATGCAGTTCTGCTTGCCTGAGCTTTCCCCACATAAATGGATAGGTTTTTGGTATGATTTCACTTTTTGGATCGTTTGGATTGGTACATGAATGACAGGGGTATGGAGGGCAATGGTCCTGGTGTGGGCTGATAGAACAAAGCAGTTTAAATAGTTTGGCACAGACTGGATGGGCCAAAGGGCCTGTTTCTGGCATTGTATTTTTCTGTGATTCTGACTAATTAAATCACTCTGGGAATGTTTTGCAATAACTTCTTCATGTTGCTGCTTTTTAACTGGATAATAAAAACCTGAGAAGGGTCTCAGCCAAAAACATCGACTGGCCTGAGTTCCTACAGCATTGTGTGTGTGTGTGTGTTTTTGTTTGTGTTGGTCTGGATTTCCAGCATCTACAGAATCTTTTGTGTTAATAGTCTTACTCAATCTGGTTTTCATTTGTAGGTTTAATAAATTTGGGGTTTGGGAGTCACAAACAAGTATTATATTTGCTGCAGTTCTATATTTTTCTATATTTATTTATAACTTTTCTATATTAACGTGAACCCATCTCGTTCACTGGTCTGTAGATTTTTGGATTTGATCAATGTGGATATTAAGGAATCATGATACAATGCTACAAGTGATCTGCACCAGCCTTTATTGAAAGGAGGTTTGAATACCATAGCAACCAAATCCAACTAATGGTGTATAGAGTTTTGCAGAGATTTCAGCTCTTGTCTACTGTTCTCTCTCTACTCACCCCCCAAAAAGTTCATTTTGAAGTCAATGGGGGAGTCTAGGATCAGAGGGGCACAGCCTTGGAATAGAGGGACTTCTCTTTAGAACAGATAAGGAGGAATTTTTTTAGCCAGAGAGTGGTGAATTTGTGGAATTCACTGCCACAGTCAACTGTGCAGGCCAAGTCATTGGATATATTTAAAGCGGGGGTTGATAAATTCTTGATTAGTAGAAGTATCAAAGGTTACAGAGAGAAGGCAGGACCATTGGTTGAGAGGGATAATAAATCAGCCAAGATGAAATGGTGGAGCAGACTCAATGGGCCAAATTCTGCTCCCATGTCTTATGGTGTTATCAATTCACTGGATTGACAGATATGTTACGAACCCTGTAACTAGGTGTCTTACCAGCAAAGATAGGAGTAGCCGTTGAAGTCTGATGATACTATTTTTAACAGTGTTTATTAGTAAAAATACACAAAAATAATATCAATGCAAATATACAGATAATATACGTCATCAATACTAAACCTAAAAGTGCGGGTATAATAATCATCAATAAGAAATAAGCTCTATCGTTGTCTAGGGGATAATGAATTGTCCGATGGAAATATAAAGTTCAGTTCATACAGGCTGCAGTCGTTGCTGATCGCCGTGTGGCAATTGTTAGAGAGAGAGAGAGAGAGAGAAACTTGCCGACTTTCCTTGTTACGATCTTGATCCATATTCGTCCTTTAGCTAGACCGTTCCGTGGAGGACTCGTCACCCAGGAAGGATGGACACACACACAAGCCCCCCACCGGTCTCGTAGCGTTTCTCCTGGTGTGTCTGAGGGGTGTTCCCCAGACCCGACTTTTATCCTCACTCACGGGGTCTCAGGTGTCAGTCAGGTTGGGATGATGCAATCCCTCAACCAGACCACTCTGGCTGCCCCCGAGGGGTTTCAATGAATAGTACAGTTCTCAATACACAGTTCCTTCTCCAAGAGACAATAGCAGTAATCGGTGGTTCCATTCCGCTTTTGTTAGAAGGAGACATTCCACTTTTTGTGTATTCCTGCGTTGTCAATAACAACTGCCTTTCCTGTTATCCTGCGTCTCTCTCTCATTACTGACATGAGGTGTATCTCTCTCATTTCCTGGGTATCAGACCCGAAATAATAGTGATCTTGCGATTCTCAAAGGGGGGGGGGGGGGCGGGCATTGGCCATTCTGTACCCTTCTGCCCATCAGATTTGCTCCTCATTCGTAACAGATAGAAGCGGGTTATTCTATGTTTAGCAAAAGTAAGGTTGATCGCTTCATTCTTGTAAAATTCAGTGATTAAGAGTATACTTAATTTGACAAGAATGAGAGGCAACCTCATCGAACTTAAGATTCTGAGAGTGGTGGCCAGGGTAAATGCATGAGGTTGTTTTCCGAGCTGGAGAGGCTACAACTAGAGGGTATAGTTGTAGAATAGGGTATGGACCATTTAGAACTGCTTCGTGAATAAGGTTCAAAATCTATAGAGTTCTAACTTTAGATTATGGGTACCCAACTTTGTGATCAATTGATGTTTAAACTAACGAAATGAGAAAGTGTTAGATTCAGAGGTGAAGCTAAATTGAGGCATCAGGTCAGCCCCTGGTGATACGGACTGACGGACCTGTTCTTAGAATGGATGGGGTGGGGATGCAGTGGTGAGAGATGGTAGAATATACTCCTCTATTTCATTGTGTAAAGAAAATTCCTTATGATGCAGCAAATTTCCAGAAATAGAGGATGTAATTTAGACTTTGTGTTGATTTGAAAAGCTTGTACTGAACCATGAGAGATTCTGAAGATCCTGGTAATCTTCAACACAGACACTACTAGAAGAACTCAGCAGGTCAGGTAGCATCTATTGAGAGGAATAAACGGTTCCAGTGCTGATGAAGGGTCTCTGGCCACAATATCAACAATATTTCTCTCTGTAGAGGCTACCTGGCCTTGCTGAATTCCTCCAACATTGTCTGTGTGTTGCTATGCTGAACCAGCAAACAGCTTTTGTATTTTAATGTTTATTTCCATTGATGTCTCTTGTTAATAACAAAAATCAGGAGAGATGGAGATGAGCTGCTGAGGATCTACTTTATATGGTTGTACAAAGTCAGCATTAATCTCCAGGGCTTTAAAGTGTTGTGTGTGCGTGCGTGCCTGCGTGTTCGTGTGTATGTAGTAGAATAACATACAGTAAAATAGCATTACCAGTTGGGAAATGTGAGTAATTTATAAGTGAAACACAAAACTGAGTGCTGAGCTATATCATTGGGAGCCATGCAAGGTAAAGGAACCTTGATTGATGAGAGGAAAATGCCTGTTACTGCGCTGTACTGTTCTGTGTGTAATGCCCTGGTTCACATCTTTATTGTTATGCTGTAGGTATTTCATTTAGCAGCGCTGTAAGAGCTGCTATTCTGCTTTCAGCCTGTTTGGGTTATTGTTGAAGATAAGGGATGATGTGGAATGTGTGCCATCCAACTAGCGGGAGGTTTTCTTGCTGAGGGACAGTAAAGTTGGGCTTGAGGTTTTTTTTTTGTTTGAGAGGAGATGAAGAGAGAAGATGCCGTGGAAAACAGGTCATAGCATATGATCAGTGGGAGACCCGTTAGTTTGAGATGGATTGTGGGCGACTTTCGGAAGGTGGTGTGTGCTTTCACATTAACAGAAGGCCCAGCGCGTGACAGAGAAGTTCAAGATGAGCTCCAACTTGTGTACCTTTGACTGTTGAATTAGAATGGGCCCTTTTTGTTTTTACTAACCCTTCAGTTAAGATTCATAAATATAATTTCTTGAATCATATGCAGTGTACTGTCTGTTTTGTGGCATTAATTTGTAACAGGGTAGCAAATGACAGCATCCACACAAACGAGGATTTGGGGTGGGCTCGCATCTCAATCTCACAAGTTTGATGGGACCGGAGGTTATCTTCCCTAGAGTTACTGTTACGTACCCTGTAACTGGGTGTCTTACCAGCAAAGATAGAAGTATCGGTTGGAGTCTGGTACTATTATCAAAACAGTGTTTATTAGTAAAATATACAAATCAATATCAACAATGCAAATATACAGATAATACACGTTAGCAATACTAAACCTAAAAGTGTGGGTATAACAATAATCAATAATAAACAAGCTCTATCGATGTCTAGGGGATAATGAATTGTCATATGTGAATATAAAGTTCAGTTCAGTTCATACAGGCTGAGGTAGTTGTTGGTCGATGTGTTGTAATTTTTTTTGGGGGGGGAGGAGGGGAGAGAGAGAGAGACACTCACACACCTTCCTGTACGATCTTGATCGGTCGATGTGTTGTTGTGGCCATTCAAGTATGACCCCTCTGTCCTTTAGCTAGACCGTTCTTCTATGGTGGGACTCGTCACCCAGGCAGGGGTGGACACACACACAAGCCCCCACCAGCCTCGCTATAAACACTGTGAGTTAAAATTGACCGATCCTTCGTTCGGTCTTCAATGCCCCACACTTTCTCATGGGTTCCAACATTTAAGCAGTGCTCACTAGTGTGTCTCTTGGTGTGTCTGAGGGGTGTCTCCCCAGACCTCACTTTTATCCCTACTCACGGGGTCTCAGGTGTCAATCAGTTTTGAATGGCTTAGCCCATCAAACCAGCCCACTCCGGCTGTCCACTGAGGAATTGGACTTTAAAGCCTTTAATGTGCTTTAAAACTCTACGAGAGCATCAAGCAAAAATCATGGTCTTAGAGGTTTGTGCTGTGTTTAAAGGAGGATAAATGGGTTCATTCCAGTGCCAGTATAGGTAGAGGTGGGAGAGCATTATTCCTGCTTTCTTTTTTAACTCCTCTTCTCAACATTACTACTTTTATTTACAGTTTGTTAACTTCTGTGTGTTGGTTGTTGTCAGTCTTCGTGTGGCTTTTCATAGATTTTGTTGTATTTCTTTAATTTTTCTGCATATGTAAATGCCTGCAAGAAAATTAATCTCAAGGTACAACATAGTAATATATATGTACTTTGATAATAAATCTACTTTGAATTTATTTCCCGCACTCTTTGATTTCCGACTCCATTTGGCTCCGATGTAGTATAGGCAAAATCCATTTATATCTTGAATATATTCAATGACTCCTTTACAGCCTCCTGGGATAAAAAAAAATTCCAAGAACCATTGAAACTGGAAAGAAGTTCTTTTTACATCTATCTGAAATAGGTGATCCCAACTTCTGAATCTGTGCTCCCTAAGTTTAGAAACTGGCACTGAGGAAGCCTCCTCTCTGAATCTACCCTTTCATTCTCCATCAGAATTCCATATGCACCAGTAAAATCATTTAATTTTTCTAAATTCCAATGAGCATTGATCTAAAGTTCAGAGTACATACATGTCACCATATACAACCCTGAGATTCATTTTCTTGTGGACATATTCAATAAGTCTATAGAGTAATAACCATAACATAATCAATGAAAGAGCACCCAATTAAAGTGTTCAGAGTGCAGAAGACAAACTCTGCAAATACAAAAGCAGAAAAAGTAATAATAAATAAATAAGCAATATATATTGAGAACATGAGATGAAGAGTCCTTGAAATTGAGTCTGTTGGTTGTGGGAACATTTCAGTGATGGACCAAGTGAAGTTATCCCCATTGGTTCAAGAGCTTGATGGTCGAGGGGTAGTAACTGATACTGAAGCTTTTGGTGTGGGTCCTGAGGCTCTTGTATCTTCTTCCTGATGCCAACAGTGAGTAGAGAGCATGCCTTGGGTGGTGGGGTTCCCTGATGATGGGTGCTGCTTTACTGCGACAACGTTTTATATAGATGTGTTCAGTGGTGAAGGTTTTACCCGTGATGGACTAGGCCATTTCCATTACTTTTTGTAGGGTTTTCTCTTCAAGGGTGTTGATGTTTCCATACCAGGCTATGATGCAGCCAGTCAGTTTACTCCCCACTTCTCATCAATAGAAGTCTGACAGAGTTTTAGATGCCATACAGATCCAATCTCTCATCCTTTCCTCATAAGCCAGCTCCTTCATTCTAGAAATCATCCTAGTAAACCAGTTTGCCAAGTATATTCTTCCTTGAATGTGCACTTTCAACCTGGATAAATTCAGGTACAGTCTCTCCAGTGCTCTGCAGAGCTTTAAAAGTCAACAAGTTATCTTGCAAAATATTTTTAACTAAGAAGTTTAGAGATCTGACCACATATGTTTTTATGTGCGGAAGAAGGAGCTAATGCACACTGAAGTTTTGCATTATTTAGTCCCTGCGTGTAGTTGCCCAATATGTTTATCTGCCTCTAGTGAATCTGAAAATGGCTGAGTTCCTTCCACTGCCCAAGTGAGATTTTCCACTTAATGGTATTTAGACAACTGGATTAAAGATTAGCTTTATTTGTCCCATACATGGAAGCAGTGATAGGCTGAAATGCATCATTGCATTGATGACCAACACAGCTTGAGGATGTGTTGGGGCAGCTCAAGTGTTGCCATGCTTCCGACACCAATGTGATGTGCCAACAGTTTACTAACCTTTACTAACCCGCATGTCTGGAATGTGGGAGGAAACTGGAACACTCAGAGGAACCCATGTAGTCCCAGGAAGAAGGAACAAACTTCTTGCAGACAGCAGCAGGAATTGAACTGCACTGTGAAGTGTTCTGCTAAAAGTGCTGCCCCAGGAAAAGTATACAGGGAAATTAAATTTTATTTTGCACAACAAGCTTCCACAATTGGAAATCACTTCCTGAAAGCATGGCGGAAGTGGTTTTGCTAAATGATTTTTGAAAGGGAGGCGGGGAGGGGAGTTATAGGGAGACAATATGAAAGGGAAAATGGTATTTGCCTCAGCTGTAACTGTGTTTTGTGAAGTGGATTGCAATCTTAAAAAAGATTTTAAATTCTGCCTGATTGGGCAAACAGCCAGAGTGCATGGGATTTGGCAAGACCAGTGGTGGTGTAGAACTGTAAACGTTAGCGAGGGAACTGGATTGTTGGATCAATCTAGACTGAAGCTGGAACGTTGCGGAGTCGAGTGGAGTTGTTGATAGAATGTTTTGTCGCATGCACATGCAAAATTTCATCTCATTTTCAGGTCAAGATTGCTTACAGATACTGTGGTTTTATTGCCATTAATTGCTGAGCTTGCTTAGCAATCCAATACTTTACATTAATGCATTCTGGGTTAAGTTGCCATAGCAACTTTGACTTTAGTATTCATAGGCCATGCTGTTTACTGCAAACCACTGTGTTTTGGCAGTAGGTTAAGACTTCTGCAGCTTTGCTTGGGAGGGTTCACTTGTTTATGTATGCTTGGTAAGACTCCATATTGTGCTCTTGCACAGAGATTCAGTTAATTATGGCCAGGATTAAGTACAGCCATGAAAAGATTTTTTAGGAACTTAACTGGTGCTCACAGTTGTGCGGTGACTGATCCAATCCGGCTTTTCTCTATCCCTTTCCAGAATCCTTGTGTTCTCCCATCCTCCAACTTCCCCACAAATGTTGTGGGGAATACCACAATTGTAATACCAGGAAGATCCCAGAACATCAAGAGCTTGTGCCCATTGCTGGTTCTGGCAATCGGCCTGTCTTCCCAACCTTCAGAGTAGAAAAATAACTGGTTTCTTTCTTCACTTAAGAGCTTCTTCATAAAATGAAAGGTTATTATCAAATTGAGCCAACCTGAATGATTTCGGTATTCCAAAGATAGTGGATGGGTGTGTTCAGCAAGCTGTTAAATCTCCAGTTAAAGATTAGCTTTATTTGTCACGTGGACAACAAAACATGAAATTTTTTGTTTGTGTCAACAACCAAAGCAGTGTGAGGATGTGCTGAGGACAGCCCATAAGTTTCACCGTGTTTCCAGCACCATGCCCACTACTTACTAAACCTAAGCTTATGTTTTTGGGATGTGGGAGGAAACTGGAGCACCATGCGGTTACAGGGAGAACATGCAAACTCCTTGAAGACAATGACAGAATGATCGCTTGCACAGTGAAATGTTGCAGGGTCACTACACTACCGTAGCGCCTTTTTCTTTCAGGATTAAAGCCAGTGGTGCTGTTCTACATAGCACAAGATGGGTCAGGAGACCTGAAAGCAAAAATGTCATAACTAACTATATAACCGTAAAACAAACCCCCCCCCCCGAATATTCAGCATTTAGAGTGAACTAGTTTGTTCTGTGTTAATTTTCAAATTGGAGTCTACTAACAGGATTTCACACTTTGTTTTGGTTCCTGTTTTATTCCTGTTTTGTCATCTGCTTTGACACTGCTATGGGATTCCTGTATTTTTGCTCTTCCCTTGATTTTCTGTTGTGGAGTCCATGTATAACATTTTCAGTATTATTGTCTGCACAAATGCAGTTACATGGGGTTGCATTTTGATTCACTGCTTCAACATCTATCATCTGAGATCCTCACCGTCTAGGCCGTACCATCTCACAGCTGCTTCCCTTCAACCATTCGATTCTTGAACCAATCCTACTTACTACCTCAGTATATCAACACTTTGTACTCCAGTGGATCTTATTATTTTATTGTAATTGTGTTCCTGTGTGTAGTTTTTCTTGTGCAGGTTGTGTGCCTGTGATGCTGCTGTATCTTAAGTTTTTCCATTGGACCTGTGCATACATGACAATAAAATTCGACCTTGACTCTGACATTTTTATTGTTTCAAGCCTCATAGGTTCTGAAATAAACCGTGAATATTGATGGGAAGTAAAGGCACAGCTTGCAGTTGAGGTGGTGGAATAGATCCATAGGGTGTCTCGTTTAGATGGTTCAATGTGCCAAAGATACTGGTGACATTTTTCCAAGTTAAAGTTGCTCACTTGTTTTATTCCTCCATTACACAGCTGCTCTACAAGCTCTAAAACGCAAGAAGCGGTACGAAAAACAGCTTACACAGATCGATGGTACGCTGTCCACCATTGAGTTCCAGAGAGAAGCCTTGGAAAATGCAAACACTAACACAGAAGTACTCAAGAACATGGGTTTTGCTGCCAAGGCAATGAAAGCAGCTCATGAAAATATGTAAGCGGCAACACTATTCCTGTCTTCTTCTGACACTATAGACATCCTCCTTCCCGTTCCACAGTCCTGTTATAAAAGAGAAATATTTGCTTGTGCAGTACTCAACTGAACTTACTGATCTTCTATTTTTTTTTGTTAGTCAACATTTCTCCATATCTGAAGCCTTTTATATGTATTGGACTAATTTCTCCATTTTAAAGCTCATGACCATAGTTCCTGCTAATTGTTCCTGCTACTGGTTTTAAAGTTCTTGTGCTGGAACATCTCTGCCCAGTTACTCAGTGTTTAAATGTAATCGCTCCTAACCTACACTTGCTAAAGGTGTCACCTTCAATCAGTATGGTCACCTTGAGCTGTGGCACAAGGAAAGATAGGATCAACTGGCGATAGCCAGCCCCCATTATTTTGACAGTGCTTTACCTTGGGTTTAGGATACAAGACATATTTTTATTTATTTAAAGATACAGCACTGTACGGGTCCTTCTGTCCCATCAAGCCTGCACTTCCCAGTTACCCCTGTGTGACCAATTAATGTGTATCTTTGGAATGTGGGAGGAAACCTAGAGAAAACTCACATGGTTATGGGGAGACTACAAAGTCCTTACAGACAGTGGCAGGAATTGAACCTGGGCTGCTGGTGCTCTCATAGGGTTACTCTAATCACTATGCTACCTTGCTGGCCTCACGTGGCTCAATGTGATACTAACTCCATTGACTGGTGAAATGACCAGTTGATGAGGAGTGGGGCATCTCTGAAACCAATCCTCTTGCTATCCTCCTTAGTCCTATAGAAACTCCTGTACATTCAGTGACCACTTTATTAGGTTCTGGGAGTGAAACCTGGTGTGGTTTTCTGGTGCAGTAGCCCATCCACTTCAAGGTTCGACTTGTGCATTCAGAGATGCTCTTCTGCACACCACTGTTGTAACACATAGTATTTGAGTTACTGTCACCTTCCTGTCAGCTTGAACAAGTCTGGCCGTTCCCCTCTGACCTCTCTCATTAACAATGCGTTTTTGCCCACAGAAGTGTTGCTCACTTTTTTTTGTTTTTCACATCATTCTCTGCAAACTCTAGATAATGTTCTGCATGAAAATCCCAGGGAATCAGCAATTTATCAGATACTCAAATCATCCCATCTGGCTACAACAATCATTCCATGGTTAAAGTCACTGAAATCATAGTTCTTCCACATTCTCATGTATGATCTGAACGACAACTTGAATCTCTTGACCGCTTTTATGCATTGAGTTGCTGCCACATGATTGGCTGATTAGATATTTGCATTAAAGAGCAAGTGTACAGGTGTACCTAATAGAGTGGTCACTAGTTTATAGTGGACAAAAGAACTAAAGTTTGTCATGGATAGATGGAGGAAAAGTTTCCCAGCTATATCATCCAAGCATCAAGGAATGATCATTAGATGATTGTTGTGCTAGCAGTAACCTCATCCAGTGTATGAATAATAAAGTCACCTAAAAGTTCTGGTTTGTGTATTTGAATGAAGCTGCATAACTGGTTCATTACATTGCTTTCCCCTTTCAGGGACATTGACAAAGTAGACGATCTAATGCAAGACATCACAGAACAGCAGGAACTGGCACAGGAAATTTCTGATGCAATTTCAAAACCAGTGGGCTTCGGTGAAGATTTTGATGAGGTAAATATTGAAGTGCAGTTGAACTTAAAACAGAATCAAGCAGCTTACAGTTTCCGTGTACACAGAGTCACTGACATGACATAGAACATTACAGAACAGTACAGACCCTTCAGCCCATGATGTGTTAACCTTTTCACCTACTCTAAGATCAATCTAACCATTCTCTCACACATAGCCCTCCATCTTTCTTTCATCCATGTCCCTGTCTCTTAAATGTCCCTAACGTACCTGTCTCTACAATGATGCCATGAAATTTGTGGTTTTGTGGCAGCAGTACAGTGCAATACAAACAGTTATTATAGTTTACAATAAGAAATGTAAAAATAAAAACTTAGGGGAAAATGATCAAAATAGCGAGGTGGAATTCATAGGTTCATGGTCCATTTAGAAATCCGATAATGGAAGAAGCTGTCCCTGAAATATTGAGTGTGTGCTTTCAGGCTCCTGTACCACCACCTTGATGGCAACAATGAGAAGAGGGCATGCCATGAATCATGAAGGTCCTTAATGACATATTCTGCCTTCTGAAGATGTCCTTAGTGGTGGGGAGGGCCCTTAATGATGACATCACCTTTTGGAGATGTCCTTGATGGTGGGGAGGCTAGTGAAACTGGCTGATTTGGGCTTTTTCTGATCTTGTGTATTGGAGTCTACTAAGTTTGCAAGTGGTTGCATTGCACATAAAATGTTGGTGCTTTACTCTTTTCCATCGATGCTTCTTGACCTAATGAGTTCCTCCAGCATTTTGTGGTGTTGCTTGGATTTCCAGCATCTGCAGATCTTCTTGTCTTTTTACAAGTGGTTGTTTGGGCCTTTGTGCTTAGTTTGTAAGTGCTTGTGAAGTTTGAGTGAGGAATAGTGACTTCTGGAGTGACTACCATTGATTTAAAACACTGGATGAGCTGATCAGAGAAGTGTCAAGGTTGCTGATCATCAGTGTGCTATTTTAATCTGCTCCATTGTTCAGCCCAGTATTTTGGCATTAAAACTGTACCGGTAAGGAAGAAAGCATTAAAAATCCAGGTCCTAAGTTAAATGCAGTACGCAAGAGGTAGCTCTGCCATAAATGAGACATAAAGGTTAGGAGCTGGGTAAATTTCACTCAGATAAGAAAGATCGGATTTAACATAAAAGGAAAATTAAATGCCGAAAAAAATGGCAGCAGTTAGCGCAGTGCTTTACGGTGCCAGTGATCAGGAATCTGGGTTCAATTCCTGATGCTGCCTGGAAGCAGTTTACACATTCTCCCCATGACCACATAGGTTTCCTCCCACATTTCAAAGACCTACACAACACCTAATCTAAGATAGCCTTTCCCCGAGTAGGCTTGGGCACAAGCTGCTCTAAGAAGCCATCAAGTAGGTAGTCATCAAATTCCCTCCCTTGCGATCTGACACCAACCTGATTTTCCCAATCCCCTTGTATATTGGAGTCTCCCATTACAATTGTGTCATTACTCTTATTACATGCCTTTTCCAACCCCTTTGCAATCTCAACCTGACATCTTGCTTACTATTTCGACACTTAAGTATGATTCCAATAATGTTTTTGTTCAACCCTTGCAGTTTCTTAACTCCACCCACGAAGATTCAACATTCTTGAACCCTAGGTCACCTCTTTCTAAAGATGTAATTCCATCTCTGACCAACAGAGCCACACCACCTATGCCTTCCTGCCTGTTCTTTTGATGCAAAGTATATTCTTTGATGTTAAGCTCCCCACAATGGTCTTCTTTCAGCCACAACTCAGTGATGCCTGCAGTGTCATACTGACCAATCCCTAATTGCACATGAGTTCATCTTATTCCGAATTCTATGTGCATTTAAATACAGCAGCTTCAGTCCTGCATACTTCACCCTTTTGAATTTTGCCTCTGTGATGCAATTTAACCTGCATTTATACCCAGTAATTGGCTTATCCTTCCTTACATTCACGTTACGCCTGTAATCTACTTGTAAACCTGCTGGCTCATCCTCAACTCTTATCACACTGGTTCCCAATATACCCAATGACTTGGTCTCCACAGTCATCTGTAGCAGTGGTTGGTGTGTGGAATGCATTGCCTGAGTGTGTGGTGGAGGCAGATACACTAGTGAAATTTAAGAGACTACTAGACAGGTATATGGAGGAATTTAAGGTGGGGGGACATATGGGAGGCAGGGTTTAAGAGTCGGCACAACATTGTGGGCCGAAGGGCCTGTACTGTGCTGTACTATTCTGTGTTCTATAAACTCAGCAGATTCACCACCTCTGCTTAAGGACCATAAGATATAAGGACAGAATTAGACCATTTGGTCCATTGAGTCTGCTCTGCCATTTCATCATGGTTGATCCAATTTTCCTCGGCCCCAATCTCCTGCCTTCTCCCGGTATCTCTTCATGCCCTGACCAGTCAAGGCTCTGTCGATCTCTGCCTTAAATATACATTAAGACTTGGCCTCCACAGCCATCTGTGGCAAAAAATTCCACAGATTCAGCAATCTGTGGCTAAAGAAATCCCTCTTCATCTCCATTCTAAAAAGATGCCTCTCTGTTCTGAGGCTGTGTCCTCCAGTCTTAGACTCTCCACCATAGGAAACACCCTCTCCACATCCACTCTTATCAAGGCCCTTCACCATTTGATAGGTTTCAATGAGGTCAACCCTCATTCTCCTGAAATCTAGCGAATACAGGCCCAGAGCCATCAAATGCCCTTCACATGACAAGCCATTCAATCCTGGAATAATTTTTGTGAATCTCCTTTGAACCCTTTCCAGTTTCAGCATATCCTTTCTGAGATAAGGAGCCCAAAACTGCTCACAATACTGCAAGTGAGGCCACACTAGTGCTTTATAAAGTCTCAACATTACATCCTTGCTTTTATATTCTAGTCCTCTTGAAGTGAATGCTAACATTGCATTTCTCTTCCTCACCACAAACTCAACCTTCCAATTAACCTTTAGAGATCCTGCACAAGGACTCCCAAGTTCTTTTACACCTCAGATTTTTGTATTTTTCTCTCCATTTAAAAAATAGTCAATCCTTTAATTTCTTCTGCCAAAGTGCATTCCCCACTGTATACCATCTGCCACTTTTTTCCCTTTCTCCTAATCTATCCAAGTCCTTCTGTAACCTTATTACTTCCTCAAAACTTCATGCCCCTCCATCTATCTTTGTGTTGTCTGCAAACTTTGCAACAGATACATCAATTCCATCATCCAAATCATTGACATACAACATAAGAATCTATCCCAACTCCTATCCCAGTGGAACACCACTAGTCACTGGCAGCCAATCAGAAAAGGATACTTTTATTCCCACTCTTTGCTTCCTGTCAATCAGCGACTGCTTTATCTATGCTAGAATCTTTTGTGTAATACCATGGGTTCATAGCTTGTTAAGCAACCTCAAGTGTGGCACCTTGTCAAAGGCCTTCTGAAATTCTAACTACACAACATCAACCAGTTCTCTTTTGTCTATTCTGCTTGTTATTTCTTCAAAGAATTCCGACTGATCTGACAGGTAAGCTTTTCCCTTGAGGAAACCATGCTGACTATGGACTATTTTATCATGTGTCCCCAAGTACCCTGAAGCCACATCCTTAAAAATGGACTCCAACATCTTCCCAACTACTGAGGGTCAGACTAACTGGCCTATAATTTCCTTTCTTCTGCCTGCCTCCCTTCTTGAAGAGTGAAGAGTGACATTTGCAATGTTCCAGTGTTCCAGAACCATTCCAGAATCTAGTGACTCTTGAAAGTTCATTAATTCTTCCACAGCCTCTTCAGCCACCTCTTTCAGAACCCTGGGTTGTACACCATCTGGTCCAGGTGACTTATCTCCCTTCAGACCTTTTCAGTTTCCCAAGATCCTTCTCCCTAGTGACAGTAACACACTTCATGACCCCTGACACCTGGATCTTCCACCATACTGTTTGTGTCCTCTACAGAAAAGACTGATGCATATTACTTATTTAGTTCATCCATCTTTTCCTTGTCCCTCATTTCTACCTCTCAAGTATAGTTTACCAGCTGTCTGATAACCATTCTTGCCTCTCTTTAACACTTTATTTATCTGAGAAACTGTTGGTATCCTCTTTAATATTGTTGGCTAGCGTACTTTCGTATTCTACCTTTACCTTAATGACTTGTTTAGTTGCCTTCTGTTGACATTTAAAAGCTTCCCAATTCTCTTAACTTCACACCAATTTTTGCTGTATTATATGCCCTCTCTTTGGCTTTTATGTTGGCTTTGACTTCTCATGTTAGCCATGGTTGTGTTATCTTGCCTTTAGAATACTTCCTCTTTGGGATGTGTATATCCTGTGCCTTCCGAATTGCTTCCAGAAATTCCAACCATTACTGCTCTGCTGTCCTCCCTGCCAGTGTTCTTTTCCAATCAATTCTGGCCAACTCCTTGCTCATGCCTCTGTAATTCCCTTTACTCCACTGTAATACTAATGCATCAGACTTCAGCTTCTCCTTCTCAAATTTCAGGGTGAAGATTATGATTACTTGCCCCTAATTAGGCCACTTAGCCCATTGAGTCTGCTCTGCTATTCCATCATAGCTGATTTGTTATCCCTGTACTCCAGTCTCTTGCCTTCTCCGTGTCTTTCATGCTGTTACTAATCAAGAACCTATTAGCCTCCAGTTTAAATATTGAAATATTTTGCAATGCTGGTGAAATCATTTTAGCTTTCTCTTGGGGTTTGTGACAAGAGACTATACTTCTGTCCCCTCTGTAGGAGGATTTGATGGCTGAGTTGGAAGAACTGGAACAAGAAGAGCTTGACAAAAACCTGCTGGAGATCGGAGAAGCAGACAACGTGCCTCTTCCCAATGTCCCCTCCACCTCTCTCCCAGAAAGGCCAGGTAAGTGTTTGTTCATTATCTGCGTCAGTAAAACCACAGTTACTTCCACCTTTGTACACTGGGTTGTGTTCTATTAATATAACTTCCCAGCTGCTGCGAAGTACCGAGTTGTATGAAAGTACAGCAAAATTCTCTGCAATAATAACTGGGTGGTACGGGTTTCTATGAAAGCAAGTTAACCTTTCTCATTATAGCTGGTTGAAGTGACTGCAGTCATCTGTTCAAACACTTCAATCTGAACAAAGCACTTCCAATCAGCAAGGACCCCACCATCCAGGCCATGCTCTCTTCTCACTGTTGCCATCAGGAAGGAGGTACAGGACCTTAAAAAACTCCAAGTCAAGAACAGTTATTACCCTTGAACCATCAGGATCCTGAACCAATGTGGATAACTTCACTCACCTCAACTCTGAGCTGATTCCCCAATCTCCACTCATTTTTAAGGATCCTGCAACTCAGTATTATTTATTATTATTACTTTTTTGTTTTTTTGCACATTTTTGTGTGTATTTTTCATTGAGTCTATTGTATTTCTTTGTTCTGCTGTAAATGCCCACAAGAGGGTGAATCTCAGGATTTTATATGGTGACATATGCATACTTTGATAATAAATTTACTTTGAATTGGGTTACAGATTACTTGAGGTGAGGAAACTAAAACCTTGGTAGAAAATAACCCATACATTAAGACAAAGGTAACTGAGAGTGGGGTTGGTCATGGTACATGAACAGATTAGGCCATTCAACCCATTGAGTCTGTTCCACCATTCCATCATGGCTGATTTGTTATCCGTCTTGTCCAAACCTGTAAGATAATCAGAATCAGGTTTAATATCACTGGCACATGTTTTGCAAAAGAGGACAAATTGTTCAAATAATAAAAACAATAAATAACTAATGCAGAGAACATGAGTTATAGAGTCCTTGACAATGATTCTGTAGATTGTGGAATCATTTCAGTGCTGAGGTGAGTGAAGTTATCCATGCTGATTCAGGAGCCTGATGGTTGAAGGCTACTATCTGCTTCTGAACCGTGTGGGACCTAAGGCTTCTGTTCCTCCTGCAGGTACAGTGTGAAGAGAGCATGACCTGGTTGGTGGAGATCCTTGATATTAGATGCCACTTTCTAGTGGCAGCGCTCCGTGTAGATGTGCTCAATGATGGTTCCTTTCAGTGTGTTTCATTTATATATCCCCTATTTCTTGTTACTTCCAGCTGCCAAGAAGGAAGAGGAGGACGACATGCAAGAGCTCGAAGCATGGGCTAGTAATATGTGAGGGCGGCGGGCATCTTGTAAAGCACGGACATTATTGTACGCCATGGTTGTGGGTCTTTTGTTCTACATTGAAGGTTGTGAGCAGAGTAAATTTCTAAATGACTCCTGGGATCCATTCTGGGGAGGGTGGCGTGGGTGTGTGCAGTGTGGCAATATGGTTTGCTGTATGTGAGGAGGTGCAGGGAAACATTTTGGTACTACTTGATCTGTCTTTCATTGGATTTTTTGTTAATGGCCAAAATCTTTAAGCCCATAATGATCCGGTACAGTGTTCTCCCTCCTCCCCCTCCTGGAACTGATGCCCCACCCCGTCTCTCGTGCCAGTCGCCACATCACATCCTTCTGTTCATTTGTAACTGCTGCAGTGGCGATTTAGTTCCCAGAATAAAACTCCTTTCGCACGTCCATAATTGTTCGCTTGAGATGAAGACAGAGTTGATGATTACTTCTGTGCTATTTTTGATTAATTTAAAAATAATTTCATTCAAAAAAAGAAATCTCAATTGAAGACCCCCCACTCCTCCCGCCAAACAAAATACTTATTTCAGCAAGGAGTTCTTTATTTATAAAGCTTGTAAATTATTTTCTTCCCTACAAGACTTAAGCTGCTTTAAAAGTGTATTTTAATTGGGTATAAGCACGTGATTTACCGCTATCCAGGTGCCTCCGGGAATGTTTTGGTGTATGTTGGGTTTTGTTTGTCTTTGGATGGGAGGGGTGGGAGGGATGGTTACAGTTAACCTTATTTCTACACTCCTGTGTGTCAATCAAAGCTGGCGGTGTGATTCCTTCTATCTTTCTGTACATCTGGTATAATTTCACCTATCTGTTTTATTATGGATTTACACAAGACACCTTCTGAATGCTGCTTCAGCTGAAAAGTTATATTTTTCTCCTTAACGTGGGCTGTATACAGCACAACAGAGGCACTGTGAGGCTATCAATCCATTACAAGATCTCTCTAATCCTACTTAAACATGCTGTAAATATGTTAAGAGAAAAAAATAAAATTTCTTTTAATGTAACTATGTCATGAACCAGATGTTTGAAAACCACGCCAAGATTCAAGAGTGTTTAATGTCGTTTCCAGTACACAAGAGAAAGGGAGAGCAAAATAATTGTTACTCCGGATCTGGTGCAGCACAGAAAAAGCACAATAAGATAAAGAACATAATAATTTAGTTTATTTTTTTTAAGATATCTTAACATTTATTATATCTCTATAAAGTGATATTAGGCACAGGAGTATCTGTACATAAGGTGATTGACAGGAAATGATAAAGTGGTGGTGATTGGGAGTGTGGAGGGGTGAGTCAGTGGGTGGAGGTGTTGATCAGCCTTGCTGCTTGGGAAAGGTATCTGTTTTTGAGTCTGGTGGTCTTGACGTGGATGCTATGTAGCCTCCTTCCTGATGGAAGTGGGACAAACAGTCCACATGCACAAAATGCCTGTTGATGGATACTCTTTCTCCCCCTTGGCATCTAACCTTGACAAAGTCTGCACTGAGAAAGTCTTTCCTTTCAGTAACCCTAGGACATTGATATGAAGATGGAAGGGCAGGATATGTTGAGGAAGCAGGAAGTCTGCAGAAAGACTTGGGCAGATTAGGAGAATGGACAAAAAATGAGGGATGGAATACAATGTAAAGAAGTGTATCAGCACTCAAAAGTTCAAAGTCAATTTGTTATCAAAGTACATACAGTCGAAGTCAGAAGTTTACATACACCATTCGATAGAAAATTTGTGGGCAGAACTGAAAAAGCGTGTGTGAGCAAGGAGGCCTACAAACCTGACTCAGTTACACCAGTTCTGTCTGGAGGAATGGAACAAAATTCCAGCAACTTACTCTGAGAAGCTTGTGGAAGGCTACCCAAAACATTTGACACAAGTTAAACAATTTAAAGGCAATGCTACCAACTTCTGACCCACTGGGAAAGTGATAAAAGAAACAAAAGCTGAAATAAATCATTCTCTCTACTATTATTCTGACATTTCACATTCTTAAAATAGTGATCCTAACTGACCTAAAACAAGGAATGTTTTCTAGGTTTAAATGTCAGGAATTGTGAAAAACTGAGTTTAAATGTATTTGGCTAAGGTATATGTAAACTTCTGACTTCAACTGTACGTCACCATATACAACACTGGGCATTGTTCTGGACATTCAGAGCAAATACAGAGAATAAAAGAACAATAGATATAGAGAACATGAGATGAAAAGTCCTTATAATTGAGTCCATAGGTTATTGGAACAGTTCAGTATTGGGTGAGTGAAATTTATCCCCTCTGGTTCAGAGCTTGTTGCTTGAAGGATAATAACTTTGACTGAAATTGTTCATGTATGGTCATGCACTCCTGTAGAAGTAATAAAGGTGTCGACTATTTTCTAAACAGGTGCAAAAGGACTTGGGAGTTTTTTTTTTGTGTGCAGAATTCCCTAGCTTAACTTGCAGGTTAAGTTGGTGGTAAGGAAGATAAATGCAATGTTAGCATTCAAGAGGACTAGAATATAAAGGCAAGGATGTAATGCTGAAGCTTTATAAGGCACTCACTTGGATTACTGTGAGCAGTATTGTGCTCCTTATCTATGAAAAGATGTGCTGGAATTGCAGTGTCCAGAGGAGGTTTGTGAGAATGATCCCTGGAATAAAGCAATTATTGTATAAGGATCATTTGTGTCTGGTGTGTTCTCGCTGGAATATAGAAGAATGGGGGGGGGGGTCTCAGTGAAACCTATTAGACCATTTAGAACAGATGAGGAATTTCTTTAGCCAGAAGTTAGTGAATTTTTGGAATTCATTGCTTCAGATGGCTGTGGATGCCAGGTCATTGGGTACATTTAAAGTGGAAGTTGATAGGTTCTTGATTAGTCAGTGTCAGAGGTTACAGGCAAATGTGATTGAGAGGGTTAATAATCAGCCATAATGGAATGGTGCAGCAGACTTGAAGGGCCAAATGGTCCAATTCTGCTCCTGTGTCTTATGACACTACTTCTGTTGGATGTCATTGTCAGGGGTCTGCGGACCACTTCTTCCTGGGAAACACAAGAGGGTGCAGATGGTGCAGTCTGGAGCACCAGAAAATCGACAGGAGGAACTCAGCAGATCGAGCAGAATCAATTCATTCCACCCTCTCCACAGGTACTTCTCAGCCTGCTGAGTCAAAATCAGGTTTGATATCACTGACGTGTTATGAAATTTTTTTTGCAGCAGCAATACAAAGATTACTATGTCATCATCATCATTATATTCCAAGTCATAAGATGTTGGTGTTCATGACTATGATGTTCTTGGCAGATTTTTGTCAGTAATTTACTATTGCTGCCTTCTGGGCAGCGTCTTTACAAGACAGATGACCCCAATCATTATCAATACTCTTCAGAGATTGTCTGCCTGGCAGCAGTGGTCACATAACCAGGACTTGTGACAATAAATTGTGCAAAAGAGGAATAGTGAGGCTGTGTTCATGGACCATTCAAATATCTGACGGCAGGGTGAAGAAGCTGTTCCTGAGTTGTTGAGTGCGGGTCTTCAGGCTCCTGTACCCCCTCCCTGATGGTAAGATTAGCTTTACTTGTCACCTGTGCATCAAAAGGTACAGTAAAATCTTATCACTTGCATCAAATCAAATTGGTGAAGACCGCACAGCAGCCTGCAGTACCACGCTTCTGGCACCAACGTACCGCGCCCACAACTCACTAGCCCTCCTGTATACCTTTGGAATGTATGAGGAAACTGGAGCACCTGGAGGAGAGAAGCAAGAATCGAAGGCCCTTTCGGTGATCACTGGCACTGTTACCACTATGCGACCATGCTACTGCCCTATATAATGATGTGCAGTAATGAGAAGAGGGCACCCTCCATGATGGTGAGGGTCCATAATGATGGATGTCCCAAGTCCAATATTTATTCCTCTGAAGATAATTGAACATAATTACCTGTAACTCTCGTAGCTGATGTGTTGGAGTTGGATGTGCTTCAGTTGGGTTCTGTATTAACAAGGTGACAATACTTGCACTGACCCACCTGCAATACTTGCATTGCCTGGACCCACTGCAGTTTGTCTATCTCCACAATATGTCTACAGCAGACACGATGTCAATGACTCTACACAGCCTTGGATCCCGTGGACAATGCAAATACCTATGTCAGGATGCTGTTTATAGCTCCGTGTTTAACACCACCATTCCTGCAATCCTGATGGATAAGCTACAGAACCTGGGTCTCTGTACCTCCCACTGCAACTGGATCCTTGACTTCCTAACCGGAAGACTACCATCTGTATGGATTGTAAATACATCAGCCCTGAGCTATAAACACTATCCTGACAACCAACACTGGTGCACCACAGGGATGTGTGCTTAAACTACTGCTTTACTCTCTCTGCACCCATGACTGTGGGGTTAGAGACAGCTCAAATGCCATCTGTAAGTTTGCTGACAATGCAACCATTGTTGGCAGAATTTCAGATGATAACAAAAGGGCATACAGGAGCGAGACATACCAGCTGGTGGAGTGGTGTCGTAGCAACAACCTTGCACTCAATGTTTAGATTTTCAAAAGGCTTTTGACAAGGTCCCACACAGGAGATTAGTTTGCAAACTTAAAGCACACGGTATTGGGGGTATGGTATTGATGTGGATAGAGAATTGGTTGGCAGACAGGAAGCAAAGAGTGGGAGTAAACGGGACCTTTTCAGAATGGCAGGCAGTGACTAGTGGGGCAAGGCTCAGTGCTGGGACCCCAGTTGATTTAGACGAGGGAATTAAATGCAGCATCTCCAAGTTTACGGATGACACAAAGCTGGGCGGCGGTGTTAGCTGTGAGGAGGATGCTAAGAGGATGTAGGGTGACTTGGATAGGTTAGGTGAGTGGGCAAATTCATGGCAGATGCAATTTAATGTGGATAAATGTGAGGTTATCCACTTTGGTTGCAAGAACAGGAAAACAGATTATTATCTGAATGGTGGCCGATTAGGAAAAGGGGAGATGCAACGAGACCTGGGTGTCATTGTACACCAGTCATTGAAGGTGGGCATGCAGGTACAGCAGGCGGTGAAAAAGGCAAATGGTATGTTGGCATTCATAGCAAAAGGATTTGAGTACAGGAGCAGGGAGGTTCTACTGCAGTTATACAAGGCCTTGGTGAGACCGCACCTAGAGTATTGTGTACAGTTTTGGTCCCCTAATCTGAGGAAAGACATTCTTGCCATAGAGGGAGTACAAAGAAGGTTCAACAGATTGATTCCTGGGATGGCAGGACTTTCATTTGAAGAAAGACTGGATCGACTAGGCTTATACTCACTGGAATTTAGAAGATTGAGGGGGGATCTTATTGAAACGTATAAAATTCTAAAAGGATTGGACAGGCTAGATGCAGGAAGATTGTTTCCGATGTTGGGGAAGTCCAGAACGAGGGGTCACAGTTTAAGGATAAAGGGGAAGCCTTTTAGGACCGAGATGAGGAAAAACTTCTTCACACAGAGAGTGGTGAATCTGTGGAATTCTCTGCCATGGGAAACAGTTGAGGCCGGTTCATTGGCTATTTTTAAGAGGAAGTTAGATATGGCCCTTGTGGCTAAAGGGATCGGGGGTATGGAGAGAAAGCAGGTACAGGGTTCTGAGTTGGATGATCAGCCATGATCATACTGAATGGCAGTGCAGGCTCAAAGGGCCAAATGGCCTTCTCCTGCACCTATTTTCTATGTTTCTATGTCAGTAAGACCAGAGAGCTGATTGTGGACTTCAGGAAGGGTAAGACAGGGAAACAAACCAATCCTCATAGTGGGATCAGAAGTGGAGAGAGTGAGCAATTTCAAGTTCCAGGGTGTCTAATTTGCTGAGGATCTAACCTGGTCCCAACTTACCAATGCAGTGATAAAGAAGGCAAGACAGAGGCTATATTTCATTAGGAGTTTGAGGAGATTTGGTTTGTCAACTAAAACATTCAAACTCCTACAAATGCATTGTGGAGAGCATTCTGACTGACAGCATCACTGTCTGGTATGGGGGTGGGGGGGGGGGGGGGAGAGCAAGATTGAAATAAGTCGCAGAAACGTGCAAAATGAGTCGGCTCTATCATGGGTACCAGTCTCCGTAGTGTCTGAGGCATCTTCAAGGAGTGGTGCCTTAGGAAGGTGGCATCCATCATTAAGGATCTCCATCACCCAGGACATGCCCTCTTCTCACTGTTACCATCGAAAAGGAGGTACAGAGGCTTGAAGGCGTACATTCAGCGATTCAGGGTCAGTTTCTTCCCCTCTGTCATCTGATTCCTAAATGGTCACTGAACCTATGAACACTACCTCACAACTTTTTTGGGGGCTTTTTGCACTACTTATTTTAACTTGACTGTTTAATAGACATGTATATATTTAATTAATTCAGTTTTTTCTCTATATTTAATAATATCTTGCATTGTACCACTGCCGTATAGTTAACAAATTTCATGACAAATGCTGCTGATATTAAACCTGATTCTGATTCTAATGCAGAGTGCTTGGAGACATTTAAAGACACAACATGTAACTCTGGGTGCAGGTTCATAACTGTGATCTTGGACTGAATTGTACCTATTCAACAAGACCCTGGTAACGTCAGGCAAGTTTTCCTCTTCTGCTCTCAGGAGTGAGCCTGCTTTGTCTTGGCCATCTAACCTGGACTTTGGGTAGCAATCCTGCTTGATGAACAGACCCAGCTACTTTGCAGTATAGGTAGCAGCAAGGAGGGAGGCAATTTGTAGATCACTGATGCACCACTTAAGATTCAGATTCACTTATTTTTCACATTTACATTGAACCAGAATCAAGTTTAATATCACAGGCATATATCAGGAAATTTGTTATGCAGCAGCAGTACATTGCAAAACAGAATAGAAACTGAATTACTTTGTGTGTGTGTGTGTGTGTGTGTGTGTGTGTGTGTGGAAAAAAGGTACTGTTCATGGGTTCAATGTCCAATCGATAATTTATTTTAAATCACCTTAAAATGATGTTACTGTGTCTAGTCCATAGATGTAGTTGTAGATTTCAGCTGTAATACATTTGATTTCCAACAGAGCTGCTTGCACAAGTGGCCTTCTTAATGGCGCCCCGAAGCACTCAGTGAACTGCTTCATTTGCATTAACAACCAATACACCGAAGCATTTGCTGGGAGCAGCCAGCATGGCTTGCTACACATTCTGGTGCCAACTTAGTATGCCCACAGTCCTCAGCAGAACAACACAAGCAACAACTACACAATACGCGCACACTGTCCTCAGATTTGCAGACATTGGGCCTCCGGTCATTTGGGGGAGTTGGGGGGGGGGGGGAGCTGATTAAGAACATGTTTATATTATTCAGTGCCTTTCTTGCATTCATGGATTGAATTCAAGTCTGATGCTATGCGATGAGCTGTTCTCTTGCCCAATGTAATATAAAGATTATCGCAGCCACTGCTCCACTAAATATCCAGGAAGACAACCATAGTAGCTGAGTCCTAGTACCCTTGCAAATCGCTCTTGGAAATTGGGTGGGAACTACTTGCATCACTGCAGTGCTGGTGAAGGTGCTCCCGCAATGGTGTTGGGCAAATGGTTTAGGGTTCAGACCCAGCCACGATGAAGGACCAATGATATATTTCCAGGTGTGATGAGGAAGAGACCCTACAAATGGTGGTATTTCCATGCACTGGCTGTCCATGCCCTCTTTAGATCATAAGACATAGGAGTAGATTTAGGCCATTCAGCCCATCAAATCACCATTCCATGATGACTGATTCTGGATCCCATTCAACCCCATACACTGCCTTCTCACCATATCCTTTGATGCCCTGACTGATCATGAAACTATCAACTTTCACCTTTAATATACCCACAGTCTGTGGCAAAGTATTCTACAGATTTGCCATTCTGGCTTAAAAAAATGTCTCCTTACCTCTGTTATAAAAAGCCACCCCTCAATTTTGAGGCTGTTCCTACTAGTTCTGAATACCCCTACTATAGGAAACATCCCCTCCACAGCCACCCTATCTAGTCCTTTCAACATTCAGTAGGTTTCAATGAGATCGTCCTGCATTCTTCTAAATTCCAGTGAGTACAGACCCAAAGCTGCCAAACACTCCTCGTATGTTAACCCATTCATCCTAGAATCATCCTCATAAACCTCCTCTGGACTCTCTCCAATGACAACACATCCTTTCTGAGATATGAGGCCTAAAACTGTTGACAATACACTAAGTGTGGCCTGACTAGTGTCTTATAAAGGCTCAGCATTATCTACTTGCCTTTATATTCTCCTTGAAATAGATGTCAACATTGCATTTGTCTTCTTTACCACAGACTCAACCTGCAGATGAATCTTTTGGGAGTCTTGGATGAGGACTCCTGTAAGTCTCAGCACCTCTGATGATTGAACCTTCTCCCCATTTAGGTAATAGTCTGCGCTATTGTTCATTTTACCAAAATGCATTATCGTACATTTCCCAACACTATATTCCATCTGTGACTTTTTTGCCCATTCCAATTTGTCTAAGTCCTGCTGATATTGCATTGCTTCCTCAGCACTACCTTCCCCTCCACCTATCTTCATATCATCCACAAACTTTGCCACAAAGCCATCAATTCCATTATCTAAATCATTGACAAGCAATGTGAAAAATAGTTGTCCTGATACTGACCCCTGAGGAACACCACTAGTCACTGTAAACACAAAGTACACTGCAGATGCTGTGATCAAATCGAGACATACAAAAGAGCTGGATGAACTTAGCAGGTGGGGCAGCATCCGTTGAAAGAAGCAGTCAACGTTTCGGGTCGAGACCTACCTCTCCTTTTGTCCACTCTGCTCGTTACTTCCTTGAACTCTAGCAGATTTGTCAGGTAAGATTTCCCTTTACAGAAATCATGCTGACTTCAACTTATTTTATCATTAGTCTTCAAGTACTCTGAAACCTCAAACTTAGTAATAGACTCCCAACACGTTCCCAACCACTGATGTTAGGCTAACTGGTCTATAATTTCCTTTCTGCTGCCTTCCTCCTTTCTTAAAGAGTGGAGTGACATTTGCAATCTTCCAGTCCTCTGGGAACATGCCAGAATGAAGTGATTATTGAAAGATCATCACCAATGCATCTGCAATCCCTTCAGCAACCTCTCTCAGGACTCTGGAATGTAGTTCATCTGGTCCAGGTGACTAATCCACCTTATGACCTTTGAATTTGCCTAGCACTTTTTCCTTTGTAATAGCAATGACGCTCACTCCTGCTCCCTGACACTGCTAGTGTCTTCCACAGTGAAGACTGATGCAAAGTACCCATTAAGTTCATTTGCCTATTCTCTGTCCCCCATTACTACCTCACCAGCATAATTTAACAGTGGTCCAATATCAACTTTCACCTCCCTTTTACTCTTCATATAATGAAAAATACATTTAGTATCCTGCTTTATACTATTGGCTAATTTGCCTCTTATTTCATCTGTTCCCTTATAGCTTTTTAGTTGCCTTTTTTTGGATTTTAAAAGCTTTCCAATCATCCAACTTCACACTCACTTTTGCTCCTTACAGTGGCATACAAAAGTTTGGGCACCCCTGGTCAAAATTTCTGTTACTGTGAATAGTTAAGTGAGTAGAAGATGAACTGATCTCCAAAAGTCATGAAGTTAAAGATGAAACATTCTTTTCAACATTTTAAGCAAGATTAGTGTATTATTTTTGTTTTTTACAATTTTAGAGTGAAACAACAGAAAGGAGCACCATGCAAAAGTTTGGGCACCCCAAGAGATTTGAGCTCTCAGATAACTTCTACTAAGGTCTCGGACCTTAATTAGCTTGTTAGGGCTATGGCTTGTTCACAGTCAGTGTTAGGAAAGGCCAGGTGATGCAAATTTCAAAGCTTTATAAATACCCTGACTCCTCAAACCTTGTCCCACCAATCAGCAGCCATGGGCTCCTCTAAGCAGCTGCCCAGCACTCTGAAAATTAAAATAAATGATGCCCACAAAGCAGGAGAAGGCTACGAGAAGATAGCAAAGCATTTTCAGGTAGCCGTTTCCTCAGTTCGTAATGTAATTAAGAAATGGCAGTTAACAGGAATGGTGGAGGTCAATTTAAGGTCTGGAAGACCAAGAAAACTTTCTGAGAGAACTGCTCGAAGGATTGCTAGAAAGGCAAATCAAAACCCCCATTTAACTGCAAAAGACCTTCAGGAAGATTGTTAGCAGACTCTGGAGTGGTGGTGCACTGTTCTACTGTGCAGTGACACCTGCACAAATATGACCTTCATGGAAGAGTTATCAGAAGAAAACCTTTCCTGTGTCCTCACACAAAATTCAGAGTCAGAAGTTTGCAAAGGAACATCTAAACAAGCCTGATGCATTTTGGAAACAAGTCCTGTGGGCTGATAAAGTTAACATAGAACTATTTGGCCGCAATGAGCAAAGGTATATTTGGAGAAAAAAGGGTGCAGAATTTCATGAAAAGAACACCTCCCCAACTGTTACGCATGGGGGTGGATCGATCATGCTTTGGGCTTGCGTTGCAGCCAGTGGCATGGGGAACACTTAACTGGTAGAGGGAAGAATGAATTCAAATTGAATACCAGCAAATTCTGGAAACAAACATCACATCGTCTGTGAAAAAAAAAAGCTGAAGATGAACACACCTCAAAATCCACAATGGATACCTCAAGAGGCACAAGCTGAAGGTTTTGCCATGGCCCTCACAGTCCCCCGACCTTAACATCATTGTAAATCTGTGGATAGACCTCAAAAGAGCAAACGGCCCAAGAATCTCACAGAAGCCTTTTGCAAGGAAGAATGAGTGAAAATCCCCCAAACAAGAACTGAAAGACTTAGCTGGCTACAGAAAGTGTTTATAAGCTGTGATACTTGCCAAAGGGGGTGTTACTAAGTACTGACCATGCAGGGTGCCCAAACTTTTACTTAGGGCCCTTTTCCTATTTGTTATTTTGAAACTGTAAAAGATGGAAATAAAAAAAGTAATCGTGCTTAAAATATTAAAGAAATGTGTCATCTTTAACTTTATGCTTTTTGGAAATCAGGTCATCTTTTACTCGCTTAGCTATTCACAGTAACAGAAATTTTGACCGGGGTGCCCAAACTTTTGTATGCCACTGTATATGCCCTTGGCTTTTATGCAGTCCTTAACTTCCCTTATCATCCACAGTTGCCTACCCCTGCCATTTGCAAACTACTTCTTCTGTTTGACATACAGTATCTGTCCTGCGCCTTGGACACTGTTCCCAGAAACTTCAGCCATCTCTGCTCTGTCATCATCCCCACCAGTATCCTCCTCCAATCCATCTTTGCAATCTCCTCTCTCATGCCTCTAATTCCCTTTATTCTGTTGTGGTACTGATACATGTGACCTGTGCTTCTCCCTCTCACATTATGATCACTGCCTCCTAAGGGTTCATTTATATTCTTCCCTAATAGGATCTGGGTTATTACACAACACTCAATCTAAGATAGCCTTTCCCCGAGTAGGCTCAAGCACAAGCTGCTCTAAAAAGCCATCTCATAGGCATTCAACAAATTACCTCTCTTGTGATCCGATACCAACTTGATTTTTCCCAATCCCCTTGTATATTGTCCCCCATTATAACTATGACATAACCCTTATTACATAACTTTTCCAGCTCCCTTTGCAATCCCAACCCCACATCTTGGCTACTATTTGGAGGCCTATATATGATTCCTGCAATGGTTTTTTTTACCCTTGCAGTTTCTTAACTCCACCCACAAAGATTCAACATTCTCTGACCCTATGTCACCTCTTTCTAAAGATGTAATTCCATCTCTTACCAACAGAGCCACACCACCACCTATGCCTTCCTGTCTGTCCTTTCCATACAAAGTATATCCTTTGATGTTAAGCTCTCAACTATGGTCTTCTTTCAGCCACGACTCAGTGATGCTCACAATTTCATACTGACCAACCTCTAATTGCACCACAAGTTCATCCACCTTGTTCCAAATGCTATGCAAGTTTAAATACAGCATCTTCAGTCCTGCTTTCTTCACTCTTTTGAAATTTGCCTCTGTGGTGCAATTTAACTCTTTGCTTTATCTGTATTTGTACCCAGTCATTGGTTTGTCCTCCTCTACATTCTTGTTACATCCATCATCTGCTTGTAAACCTGCTGGCTCATCCTCAGCTCTATCGTACTGGTTCCTATCCTCCTCCCTTGGTAGAAGACTCCAGTGTTTTGGCGATGCTGTTGGAATGGGCTGGGCAGGTAATTGTTAATGGCCTATACTGTAGACCCTCTCATTGAATGGTCCAGTCAAGTGAGCTGCTTTGTCTTGGGTGGTGTTGAACTGGAGTTGTTGATGCCACAGGCATCCAGGCAAGAAGAGAATATCCCTTCACACAATGCACAAAATGCTGGAGGAACTCAGCAGGTCAGGCAGCATCTATGGAGGGGAATTAAGTCAATGTTTCAGGCTGAGACCCTTCATCAGGACTGGAAAGGAAGGGGGGAAGGAACCAGAATGAGGTGGTACAGGGAGAGTGGATGGAGTGCCGACTGGCAAGTGACAGGTGAGGGGATGGGGGAATGAAGTAAGAAGTGGATGAGGTAAAAGGCTGAGGAAGGAGGAATCTGACAGGAGAGGCGAATGGACCATGGGTGAAAGGGAAGAAGGGGCTCTTTTCCAGTTCCAATGAAGGAACTCAGCTTGAAACACTTAATGTTTATTCCTCTCCATAGATGTTGCTTGACCTGCTGAGTTCCTCCAGAATTTAGTGTGTATTGCTCTGGATTTCCAGTATCTGCAGATTGTGTTTATATTTTATCACACACTGATCTCATGTTTCCCTACAATGTATTCCAATTGTCCATGGACTTAGTCTGTCTATATCCCACTAAAGGCTCCACTGCATATTCCTTGCAAAACAGCAATCTGCGTATTGCCAGAGTGTACACCGTACAGTTAGAAGAAAGTCGAATTTGTTGCCATATGCATAAGTGCATGTGGACACCGACACAAAGAAAAACATAACTGCAGCAGCATCACAGGCACAGAGCCACATCTGAGCTACATTAAATACACTCCGTGGCCAGTTAATTAGATTCACCTGTGCACCTCATTAATGCAAATATCTAGTAGCCAATCATGTGGCAATATCTCAATATTATAAAAAAAAACTTGCAGACATGGTCAAGGGGTTCAGTTGTTCTTCAGACCAAACATCAGAGTGGGGAAGAAATGCGATCTAAGTGATTGCTGGTGCCATACAGGGTGGTTTCTGATCTCAGAAACTGCTGATCTCCTGGGATTTTCATGCACACCAGTCTCTAGAGTTTACAGAGAATGGTGCGATAAACAAAAAACATCCAGCGAGTGGCAGTTCTGTGGGTGAAAACATCTTGTTAATGAGAGAGGTTGGAGGAAGATGGCCAGCCTGGTTCAAGCGGATAGGAAGGCGACAGTAACTCAAATAACCAGAGCACCTCTGAATGCACAACATGTGAATCTTGAAGTAGATGGACTACAGCTCCAGAAGACCATGAACATGCACTAATTTTCCACTTAATTAAGTGTAGGAGATACATAATAAAGTGCCCTTTGGGTGTATACAAAATATGGTTTAATGGGAGTTCAGTCTCTGCGGGGCAGAGGACCTGTTTGATGGTATAACCATATAACAATTACAGCACGGAAACAGGCCATCTCGGCCCTTCTAGTCCATGCTGAACGCTTACTCTCACCTAGTCCCACCGACCTGCACTCAGCCCATAACCCTCCATTCCTTTCCTGTCCATATACCTATCCAAATTTACTTTAAATGACAATATTGAACCTGCCTCTACCAGTATGATGTAGGTAAGTTGAGATATGGGCCCCCCATCACAATGGACATGCCCTCTTCTCATTGCTACCATCAAGAAGGTACAGGAGCCTGAGGACACACACTCAATGTTTCAGGAACAGCTTCTTCCTCTCTGCCATCTGATTTCTGAATAGACAATGAATCCATAAACACTGCTTTGACTTTTCCTCAGTGTTTGCACTAATTTAATCCAATCTTTTCTGTATAATTACTGTAATTTATAGTTTTTTAAATTTAGTGTTGCAATGTTCTGCTGCCACAAAGCAACAAATATCCCATCATATAGTACTGTGTAAAAGTCTTAGGCACATATACAGTATAATAGCTGTGGTGCCCAAGACTTTGGCACAGTACTGACTTCGTCATGCTGGAGCGGAGAACAAAATTGTATATCTGAAAGGAGCAAAGGATGTTGGGAATGGCAAAGGTGGAGCGCCATGGGTGGGGTGCGGGGCAAATGGCAGGGGAGGAGGTCCGGGGTGAGGGATGGAGTGGATGCAGACACACCCAGCCCTGAGACACCAGGCAAGATCATTTGATTCCAAATAATAGGTTTATTGATCATTACAGAATGTTTCTCTGGTGCTTCCTGCTCCCTTCCCCTTTTCCCAACCATGATTCCCCTCTCCCTGCATCCTTCTCACTCCACAATGGAGACCCATATCAGTTATCAGGTTTATCATCAACATATGTCACAAAATTTGTTTTTTTTTGTAACAGCAGTACAGTTCAATGCATAAAATTACCTCAGTACTGTGCTTATATTTTTTTACACCTAAGACTTTTGCACAATAGTGTATGCCAGTAATATTAAGCCTAATTTTGATTCTGACCAGAGCGCAAAAATGCAAGATTTTAATACAAATAATTGATCAGCAAATGAGCTATTTTACTTTAACCTTCTCCTGCGGCCTCCCTGACTTTGCAGTTTGTGACTTTCTACCACAGGGAAAGGTGATTGCGGCCTTCTCCGTGTGCAGTGACCGCAGGGAGGGAGGTCGGTCCTGGGCTGGAGTGGTGTTGGAAATCTCACCCTAAGTAGGAGCGAGAATCTGCTGCCGTGTATTACTGGGAGCCACCACCAGATGGAGGTGTTGGCCCACCTTTAAAATGAGTTCCAGCTAGGAACCAGACTTAGCAGCCCACACGGAAGTCGGAATCCCAAAGGATGGTCAAGGCCCAAAACGTCGACTCTTTATTCATTTCCATAGATGCCACCTGACCTGCTGAGCTCCTCCAGCACTTTGTGTTTGATGCTTTGGATTAACAGCATTGGCAGAATTTCTCGTGTTTATGACACACAGAAAATGCTGGAGGAACTCAGCAAGTCAGGCAGCTTCCATGGAAATTAAAAAACTGTCGATATTTCTGTCAAAGACCCTTTATTAGGACTGGAATGGAAAGGGGATGATGGCAGAATAAAAAGGTTGGGGTAGGGAGTAGGAGGGTGAATTAGAATGTGATAGGTGAAGCCAGGTGGGTGGGAAAGGTAAAAGGCTGGAGAAGAAGGAATTTGAGAGGAGAGTGGCCCATAGGAGAAAGGGAAGGAAGAGGACCACCAGAGGGAGGTGACAGGTGGAATAGAAGAAGAAGCAAGAGACCAGGTTGGGGAATAGAAGATGAGGGAAGGGGAGAGAAGAAAATAGCAGAAGGAGACATTTATATTCATGCCATCAGGTTGGAGGTTACCTAGATACTGTGGAAAGGTATTGCTCATTTCTGCAATGCCATAAGTCATGGAACCATACAGCACTGAAACAGGCATTCAGCCCATCTAGTCTGTGTCAAACTATTAATCAATCTAGTGCCATCCTTTATACCACACCTATCCATTACTTATCCAAACTCCTCTCTTCAAAAGGCCTTTGACGAGGTGCCACATACGTGGCTGCTTCACAAGATAAGAGCTCATGGAATTACAGGAAAGATACTAGCACCATCAAACTTATCTGATTGGCAAGAGGCAAAGAGTGGGAATAAAGGGGACCATTTTTAATTGGCAGCCGGTGACTATTGGTGTTCCACACGTGTTGGTGTTGGGACCTCTTCTTTTAACGTTGTACGTCAATGATTTGGATGACGGAATTGATGGCTTTGTGGCTGAGTTTGCGGATGATAAGAAGATAGCTGGAGAGGCAGGTAGTGTTGAGGAAATGGTGATTGCAGAAGGACTTAGATTAGGAGAATGGGCAAAGAAGTGGCTGATGGAATACAGTGTTGGGAAATGTAGGTCATGCACTTTGGTAGAACAATTAAAAGCATAGACTATTTTCTAAACGGAGAAAATTTAAAAATTTTAAGTGCAAAGGGAGTTGGGGGTCCTTGTGCAGGACTCTGTAAAGGTTAACTTGCAGGTTGAATTGGTGGTGAGGAAGGCAAATACATTTTTTGAGTGGGCTCCCTCACCTCTGACCCTCACCACAGGTGCCCCTCAGGGCTGTGTCCTAAGCCCCCTCCTTACTCTCTCTATACTCATGACTGTGTCGCCACCCACAGCTCCAATCTGCTAATTAAACTTGCTAGTGACAATACACTGACTGGCCTAATCTCAAAAAATAACGAGGCAGACTACAGAGAAGAAGTCATCACCCTGACACAGTGGTGTCAAGAAAACAACTTCTCCCTCAATGTCACAAAAACAAAGAAGCTGGTTGTGGACTACAGGAGGAATGGAGAAAGGCTCATCCCTATTGACATCAATGGATCTGGGGTTGAGAGGGTGAACAGCTTTAAGTTCTTTGGCATAAACATCACCGAGGATCTCACATGATCAGTACATACTGGTTGTGTGGTGAAAAAAGCACAACAGCGCCTCTTTCACCTCAGATGGTTGAAGAAGTTTGGTGTGGGTCCCCAAATCCTAAGGACTTTCTACAGGGGCACAATTGAGAGCATCCTGACTGGCTGCATCACTGCCTGGTATGGGAACTGTACCTCCCTCAATCACAGGACTCTGCAGAGAGTGGTGCAGACAGCCCAGTGCATCTGCAGTTGTGAACTTCCCACTGTTAAGGAAATTTACAGAGACAGCTGTGTAAAAAGGGCCCAAAGGATCATTGGGGACCTGAGTCACCCCAACCATAAACTGTGCCAACTGCTACCATCTGGGAAACGGTACCGCAGCATAAAAGCCAGGACCAACAGGCTCCAGGACAGCTTCTTCCACCAGGCCATCAGACTGATTAATTCATGCAGATACAACTGTATTTCTATGTTATATTGACTGTCCTCTTGTACATACTATTTATTATAAATGACTGTAAATTGCACATTTAGATGGAGATGTAATGTAAATGTTTTTACTCAGGTATGTGAAGGATGTAAGAAATAGTCAATTCAATTCCTCATTTTGAGAAGATGAGAATATAAAAACAAGGATGTAATGTTGAGGTTTTATAAGCACTGGTGAGGCCTCACTTGGAGTATTGGGAGCAGTTTTGGAATCCTTGTTTCAGAAAGGATGTGCTGGTATTGGAGAGGGTTCCAAGAAGGTTCACGAGAACAATTCCAGGATTGAAATGCTTGTCATATGAGGAGTGTTTGATAGCTCTGGAATTCAGAAATGAGGGCTGATCTCATTGAAACCCATTTAATGTTGAAAGGCCTAGATAGAGTGTATGTGGAGAGGATGTTTCCTATAGTAGAAAAGTCTAGGACCAGAGGGCACAACCTCAGAATAGAGGGATGTCCATTTAGAATGGAGGTGAGGAATTTCTTTAGCCAGAGGTGGTGAATCTGTGGAATTCATTGCCACAGACGGCTGTGGGGGGCCAAGTCATTGGGTATACTTGAGGAGGCAGTTGATAGATTCTTGATTAGTCAGAGCATGAAAGGTTATGGGGAGAAGGGAGGAGGACAGTGTCAGAAGATAATGGATAGCAGAGCAGACTCAATGGGCCCAATGGCCAAATTCTCCTCCGATGTCTTATGGTTTAAACGTTGCAATCAAACCAGCATCCACCGCTTCCGCTGGCAGCTCATGAATGAAGGCGATCCTCCTCATGAGCATTTCACCTTTCACACTCAACACATGACCTCTGGTTGTAGTCCCATCCAACCCTGTTGTACTTACCGGATCTATACCCCTGATAATTTTGTATACTTCTATCAAATCTCCCCTCATTCTCCCACACTCCAGGAAATAACGTCATAACCTATCCAACCTTTCTCTATAACTCAGACCCTCAAAACCCGGCAATATCCCTGTAAGTTTTCTCTATGGTCTTACCAGGTAGGTGACCAGAACGCCACACTAAACCTCAACAATGTCTTACACAACTTGATGATAGTTTCCCCCTCTGCTTCCGTGGCCGCCGGCAGCCAAAAAAGACAGGTCAGGAAATGCAGTGGCCTGCATTATTTAATACTAAATGCCCCATTGCTAAACTGCTACATTCCAGCCTCGTGACAGCTAGTCCATTATCGGCTTTCTGAGGCAAATAACGGCCAGTAGTCAGGTTAATTAATCACTATCAGATTTGCAAAACGAAAGTTACTTTCTTGCGAGTCGGTTTACCAGTCTGCGGGTTCTAATCCATGTGATGTTGGATCCAGATTTTAGATTCGGGTTTTTTTTGTCTATCGTATGTGCATCGAAACATACAGTGAAATGTTTTGTCTGTATCAACAAGCACAGCCAAGGATGTGCTGGGGGTAGCCCGCAAGTGTCGCCACACTTGCCGGCGTCAGCGTAGCGTGTCCACAATGCGCTGCACAACCTACCAAACGGTAAAGCAGCAGAAGTAACACACGCTGCTTCTGCCCCCCAACCCCCAGCTCAGACCGCGTTTGACCTCCAGCGCACTCGTTGTGCCGTCGCCTTCCCCGGCGGACTGGCAGTCGCGGAGTCCCAGCCATCGAACCTCCACCTCCCGGCTTCCGATCGGCCTTCGTGCTTCGGCCTGGCCTGTTCGAGTTTAAACGTTTTGGTCATCGTTTCATGGAACAATCTAAAACCAGAGGGGATGCATTTTAGGTGAGAGGGCGAAAGGTCAAAGGTGATGGGATAGGCAGGTATTTTACACAGAGTCCCGGGTGCCTGGACTGCGCTGCCAGGTCTGGTGAATACGATAGAGGCGTTCAAGAAGCTCTTAAGTAGGCAGATGATGTGCAGGAAATAGAGAGATGGGGAGTTACCTGAGCACCCACCAATAGATAACCCCTTAAGAGGACATCATAGTTGACTCGAGCGATCGCACTACTATTGTACGGGTCTGAGTGTGTACACCCGTTATCCCCTACTGTCTGTTTTCAGTAAAGCTAAGACACAGCAGTGATGCCTCTTGCAGCCGAACAGTTTGTTCTCACGCTCTGTGTCATGGCAACGCGTTATTTCACCGGATACCAACAATAACCGCCAGGAAAAACTTACAACTCGCTCTTGGGACCCGACTATGCAGGGGTGGAGATGTGGAGGAGGTGGGTCCCGTCGCTGGAGAGCTCCTGTGAGCCCACCGCCTTCCTCTCTTCTGCCTCGACGTCACAAGCTTTTTGTGGGCAGTACTTGGAATCTTAACAGAAGTAATTTGGGTAGTAGTTCGAACTTCCGCACAATACTAAGCAGCATTAAGGTCCAGCAATTTACCGCTGTAAGAATGACCCGGGTGGAGGGGAAGTGGGGGTCGGGGCGGGCGCTGTTCTTTCAGCACCACGCTGCTTAACGTTCGTACAGGTTCCAGGATGTCCTCTTTATCTCTGGGGTTATAAATAAGTTTCACGTTTAAAAATATGAATCTTCCTTTAATGCTCCGAATTTCATTGTCGGTTTAACCCTTTGTTACTTCCTAAGATAGTCACCGACTTCCTGCCAGCGCCAGAGGAATCACTGGACCGACCGCCGTTCAATGACGGATCTTGACCCTCCCTCCACGTCCCGATGCTTTCACTCTAACCAGGTTCTGCTCAAGAGCAGGGATAACATCTTTCTTTTGGCTGTATCTTCAAGCAAAAGAAAAAAAAGGGCTATGTGGGAGGGAAAGGTGAGATTGATCTCGGAGAAGGTTAAAGGTCGCCGCAACATCATGGGCTGACTGGTCTGTACTGTTCTTCAAAAAATCACGAGGATGTTAGGACCATAAGATATAGAAGCAGAATTGGGCCATTCAGCCCATCGACTGTGCTCCACCATTCAATCACGACTGATTTGTTTTCTCCCACCCCATTCTCACTCTGTCTCCCAGTAACCTTTAACCCCCTTACCAATCTAGAACCCACCACTCTCTGCCTTAAGTACACCCAATATCTTGGCCTCCACAGCCGCCCTTGGCAATAAATTCCACAAATTCACCAGCCAGTGGCTGAAGAAATTACTCCACATCTCTGTGCTAAGGTATGTCCCTTTATTCTGAGGATGTGTCCTCGGATCCTCGTCTCTCCCACTGACAGAAGCATCTGATTCTGGAGCGAGTTATAAGAAGAAAGCAGATGAGTTGGATATTAGATGTCATGTGACGTCATTACATCCGATCAGTGATTGGCCAAGTATGACTTCCTCCATCATTTCACAGGTTCATCAGTGACAACAGTCCCAGTTTCAGAGCTGTAACCAAGTTCTTGCTCCTTAAAGACCAAATAATCTGCAGGAGGAAATCATTGGGTTGAGCAGCATCTGTGGGCTGAAAGGTATTAGTTTTTGGGGTCAAAGCCCTGCATCAGGACTGTGAGTGGAGATGGGAGATGACCAATGAAGATGGTGATGTGGTGAAACAGAGACAAGAGGTGATTGGTAGATAGCAGAGGGGTGTTGGATGATGGGAAGCTCAGGACAGGTAGGGGAGGGGCAGGAGTGGAGTTGGGAGACAGAGACAAGTGAATGATAGGTGGAAGTTCCAGTTCTGTGTGTGAAAATGCCTTGTTAATGAGAGAGGTCAGAGAATGGCCAGACTGGCTCAAGCTGACAGTAACTCAAATAACCATGACATAAGACCATAAAATACAGAAGCGGAATTAGGCCATTTGGCTCATCGAGTCTGGTCCTCCATTTCACATGGCTGATCCATTTCCCTCTCAGCCTCAATCTCCTGCCTTCTCTTTTAACCCTTTATGCCCTGATCAAGAACTTATCAGCCTCTGTTTCAAATACACCCAATGACTTGGCCTCCACAGTTACCTGTGGCAATGAATTCCACAGATGCCCCACCATCTGGCTAAAGAAATTCCACCTCATACAACTGCAGTGTGCAGAAGAGCATCACTGAATGCACAGCATGTCAAAGCTTGAGGTGGATGGGCTACAACACTTGGTGACAATTTCATTAGTTGCAGGAAGTACCTAATACAATGGCCACTGGGTGTAATTTCTACAAATATGAAACTGTTACTTGAAAGCATTAATGTAATAAAGAGAGAGGGGGAAGCTGTGAAAATGAGAAGGTAAAGGATAATTGTATCCCGTGGGAAACACCTTTATGAAATGCTGTAACAATTTTTAGTCATTTTCTTTAGTACGTGGATGATTTTGATTTTGTACATATCTTGTGATGTGAAACTGCAAATACTGAAACAATGCATGTTGATGGTGAATTTCTAATTAGGAGCCCCAGGCAGAGTGGAAGGTGAAGTTTACAAAACACGCTAGGCACAATCTTTCTTCGCATTCTTGTTTGATACTGTATTAGATTTTTAACTAATTTATTTTAATTATATATCTAATTCTTTAATCCTTACAATTATTGGATATTTTTATTTTTTGTTTGATGTCATGTCTTGACCAACACACCACAATAAATTCCTATTCGATGTAAAGGTGTAAAGTTAATCCTTGACCCTTGATTTATTATAAATTATTATAAATTACTATGATTGCACATGGCACATTTAGATGGAGACGTAACGTAAAGATTTTTACTCCTCATGTATGTGAAGGATGTAAGAAATAAAGTCAATTTAATTCAATATTTACTGTACTTTCAGTTGTGGGGGGGGGGGGAGAATTTATTCCCCTTCCCTGTCCGTCTCTTTCTTTGGGTGCTGTAAGCTCACACTCAGATCCATTCGAGGGCAGAACCCTCAGAATCAAAATCAGTTTTAATATCACTGACGTGTTGTAAAATATGTTGTTTTACGGACTTACTTAACCCTATCACCCCTTCTGGGGCATAGGCTGCCAACAGGGTCCTCTGTCCTGGGTCAATCTTTCAAGTTGTCCCCATGTGGACCCATCTCTTCTTCCTCTCTCAGGGATGCTGTCTTTGGAGCTTCTGTTGGTGATTCTGCAGCTCTGGGATTTTATGGGATGGGTTTGCTATCCCCATGCCCAACCCTTCTCCTTCCATAGCCAGGCTTGGGAATATTCATTGTGGAGTTCAGCAGTACAGAGCAATATTTAAGAAGCACTATAAATTACAATAAGAAACATACTCAAATTCCTAATGAAGTATAGCCACTGGTGTGCCTTCATCAAAACCGCACAAATATGTTGCGCCCAGAATAGATCTTCAGAGATGTTGACACCCAGGAACTTGAAACTGCTCATCTTTTCTTCTGCTGATCCCTCAGTGAGGACTGGTGTGTGTTCCCTCCACTTCCCCCTCCTGAAGTCAATTCCTTGATCTTACTGACGTTGAGTGTGAGATTGTTGTTGATGCTGGCTGATACTGTAATGCCACCATGCCACCACGCTGCCCACCCACTTGGAAGTCTTCACGTGCATCGAGCAGTGACTAACAGGGCTGCAGGTCTAAGATGGGAGGTGGGCTTAACCTAAGATCCATTCTCGGCTGGTGTGGCCTGTTTCTCTGCTGTTCATCACAACACTTGTAATACAGACTTACAAGGCAGGAGTTATTATGTCTGGAGCACCAGGCCATTTTACCGAGGGGACACAAGAGAAGCCAGGTGCTGATATCTGGATCAATACGCTAGGCATGCTGACATGGTGGTTAGCACAATGCTTTATGACATCCAACTCTAAGATTGCTGTTCCGTTTCTGCCATGGTCTGTATGTTGAATGCATGCGTTTCCTCCGGCTGCTCCATTCCCCCCCCATATTCCAAAGATGTGTGATTCAGGGTTAGTAAATTGTGGGCATGCTATTCTGGCACTGGAATTGTGGTAACATTTGTGGGTTGCCCTGGCACAATCTTCGCTGATTTGATTTGATGCAAATGCTGCATCTTACTATATGTTTTGATGTACGTGTGACAAATAATGTTAGCCTATAATCAACACACAAGATGGGCTGAATTCTTCTCCTGTGTGTTATGGTCTTATGTTGGGGGAACTCAGCAGGTCAGTCGGCATTTGTGGAGGGAAATGGCCAGTTGACGTTTCGGGCTGGGACCCTTCACCTGGGCTGTACAAGAGATTGCAGATTTGCCCCCTCCCCTACCTGCTTTGCCCATAATCAGTCCCAGCTAAGATTTGTTTTCTTGTGGACAAACTCGGAAAATCCAAAAACCATAATCGAATCAATAAACTACTTCATCCCGCAGGATAGATAAGCAACCAACATGCAAAAAGCAGCAAACTGTGCAAATACAAAATTTAAAAAGAAATAATTAATAAATAAATAAGCAATAAATATTGAGAACCTGACATGAAGAGTCCTTGAAGGTGAGTCCATAGGCTACAGGAACAGTTCAGTGATGGGGTGAGTGAAATCAACGCCACTGGTTCAGGAGCCTGATGGTTGAGGGGTGATAACTGTTCCTGAACCTGGTGGTGCGGGTCCTGAGGCTCCTGTACCTGCTTCCTGATGGCAGCAGCAAGAAGACAGCATGGCTGGGTTGGAGGCCCCTGATACTGGACGCTGCTGCTTTACATATAGATGTGCTCAGTGGTGGGGAGGACTTTACCCCTGATGGACAAACAAGAGAGAATCTGTAGATGCCGGAAATCCAAGCAACACACACAAAATGCTGGAGGAACTCAGCAGGCCAGGCCCATTGGCAGGACTGGGGGAGAAAAACTGAGGCGCAGATTTACAAGCTGGGGGGGTGGGGGGAGGAGAGAGAGAAGGTGAAAGCGGGAGGGGGAGGAGTGAAGTAAAGAGCTGGGAAGTTGATTGGTTGAAGAGACACAGGGCTGGAGAATCCGAAGGCATCCCTCCACCAAGCACATCTTTCCCTCCTTCCCATCCATTCCCATTCCGATATGTCTATCCATGGCCCCTTCCACTGCCATGACGAGGCAACACTTGGGCTGGAGGAACAACAACCTCTGTTCCGTCTGGGTAGCCTCCAACCTGATGCCATGAACGTCGATTTCTTGAACTTCTGGTAATGACCCCTCACTGCCCCCCCCACCGCTCCTTCACCAGTCCCCATCCCCTTTTACCTCTCTCACCCCATCTCCTGGCCTGCCCATCACCTCCCTCTGGTGCTCCTCCCCCCTTTTCTTTCTTCCTTGGCCTCCTGTCCTCTTCCATCAGACTCCTCTTTTCCAGTCCCGCGTCTCTTCCAACAATCAACATCTCAGCTCAGCTCTTTCCTTCATCCCTCCCCCTCCAGGTTTCACCTATCACCTTGTGTTCCTCTTTCGCCTCCCCCCACCTTTTAAATCTAATCCTCAGCTTTTTTTCTCCAGTCCTACCGAAGGGTCTTGCCCGAGACATCGACTGTACTCTTTTCCATAGGTGCTGCCTGGCCTGCAGAGTTCCTCCAGCATTGTGTGTGTTGCTTGTACCATCTCCACAACTTTTTGCAGGATTCTCCATTCAAGGGCATTGGTGTTTCCAGACCAGGCCGTGATGCAGCCAGTGAATGTACTCTCCGTCATTTCCCCCTATAGACCGCAACAATAGCAGGACTTGATGTGTGGATCTATTCTCTCAGCTCATCTGATTCATGCATGAGCTCCTAGCACTAAGTGAAAGCAGTCGAACCTGGCAGCCCTCCGAAGCGCCCCCAGGCTGCCTCTATCAGCCCTGCTCTTTGACCCACATCTCCATCTGGAGAAAACAAACCTCGTTTGTCCAATCTCTCCTTACAAAGCTCAGAGAAGACAGTGAGCAGGTGTTGGGGTTGTGGGGTGGGGGGTGAGGAGACGGTGAGCCGACAGTGGCGGTGGGGCGGGGGGAACGAGCACACAGTCGATGTTGATCAGGGAGGGGTGGGGTAGGGGGGTGGTTTACTGGTTTTTTCCTGACCTAGATACATAAACATAAGCAAACAGCATCCTGTGTTTTTTCATGAATAATGTAATCAGCAGGGAGCCAGAGGAGATTCCGATAGAACTATGGGCACAGTCAGTCTATTTATCATCACCTGTTCTATACCAGGAATTATTTTTATTTATTTAATGTGGAACAGGGCCTTCTGGCCAAACAAGCTACACCATATAGCAACCCACTTATTTCACCTTAGTCTAACCTTTAAAGCAGAGGTTCCCAACCTGGGATTCACAGACCCCTCGTTAATTGTAGGGGCCCTTGGCATAAAACAGGTTGGTGAACTCTGCTTGGAAGGTTAAAGATGAGTTTTATTTGCATGCGCATTGAATGGTCCTTTACATCGACTCAGTGTGATAAGACCGTAAGACATAGGAGGAGAATTAGGCCATTCAGCCCATCGAGTCTGCTCCACCATTTCATCATGTCTGATCCCGGATTCCACTCAACCCCGTACAACTGCTGTCTCACCATATCCTTTGATGCCCTGACCGATCAGGGAACTATCAATTTTTCTCCTTAACTATACCCACGGACTTGGCCTCCACCGCATCCTGCGATGGTTGTGCTGGTCTAGCCCACTAACACAGTAGGCTGACAGCTCACTAACTCTAACTGTAACTGTGTGTGTGTGTGTTTTTGGAATGTGGGAGGAAACCAGAGCACCCAGAGGAAACCTGTGCAGTCATGGGGAGAACGTACAACCTCCTTACAGACAGTGACGAGAATTGAACCCCAATCTTACTGCGGGCGTTGTAAAGCGATGGCACTAACGTCTGGTCTATGCTATCCACCAAGCACCAATATACACTTAACCCATTTTATTCTCCCCCACATTCCCATCACTGCCACCCCCCATGGATTATACTCCAGCAGCTAGTTAACCTCCCATCCCACACGTCAGGATGAAGCAGAAAATCAGAGCACCCAGAGGACCATAAGATATAGGAGCAAGATTAAGCCATTTGGCCCATCGAGTCTGTTCCGCCATTTCCCTCTCAACCTCCTGCCTTCTCCCCGTATCCCTTTGTGCCCCAACTAATCAAAAATCTATCAACGTCTGCCTTAAACATACCCAATAACTCGGCCTCCACAGCCGTCTGTGTCAACGAATTTCACAGATTCACCACCCTCTGGCTAAATAAATAACTCCTCGTCTCCATTCTAAACGGTTGCCCCTATGCTCTGAGGCTGTGTCCTCTGATCTTGGACTCCTCCACATCCTCTCCAGATCCAATGTATCAAGGCCCTTTAAACATTCAATAGGTTTCAATGAGATCCCCCTTCCCTATGCAATCACAGGAAGATGTTATGGATTCGCTTCTTTACTTACTTTTCCCCATTTTCTCCTTTTCCTTGACAGCCTCAGAGGGAAGCTCGTTCCCATGGGAGGGTGATAGTCTGCATAATGATAGTGTACACTGCAACCTCACAAGCCTCCTTTACACTCAGGACGATCAGTAAATGGGGCAGTCGGAACTGCACACAGCAACCTCCCACACCACCGCTGACCAAGAGATAACATCTGAGGGGTAAGTGACAGTCAGAGATACCCCCTGGTCTTCGAGCAGCATGATAGCATACTGGTTAGCGGAATCACTTTACGGCGCTAACAATCACCAATCAGGATTCAATTCTGTCTGCTGTCTGGAAGGAGCTTGTCCGTTCTCCCCGTGAATGCGCGGGTTTCTCCCGGGGTCTCCGGTCCCCACTCAGAGACGTAGGGGTTAGGGTCTGTGAGTTGTGGACACGCTATGTTAGCATCAGAAGCGTGGTGACACCTGCGGGCTGCCCCCAGCACAATCCTCGCTGATTTAATTTGATGCAAATGACACATTTTCGATGTAGACCTGGGACGGCCTAACATCGATACATGTCCTTCGCTTCCCGTCCACATCACTGGCCTGTAGGCAGAGAATGGAGGACTAGACTCCATTCCACAGTGACTATATTTCATTACAAGTTTGGCGATGGTTTATGTCACCAAAAAGACTCACACATTTCTACCGATGCACCGTGGAGAGCGTTTTATAGTCGCGTTACCGTCTGGTACGCACGGGCAACCGTGCAGGACTGGAGAAAGCTGCAGAAGGTTGTAAACTCGGCCAGCTCCACCGTGGGCAACAGTCTCCCCAGCATCGGGGGCAATTTCAGAAGACAATGCCTCAAAAAGACTGGCATCCGTCATTAGGACCCCCATCACTCAGGACCCACTTCTCATTGCTACCATCAGGAAGGGGGATACACACTCAACATCTGTGGAACAGCTTCTTCCTCTCTGAATGGACGTTCAACCCATGAAAACTTCTTCACTATTTTCCCTTCTCTTTTTGCACTTCTTTAATTTAATTTCTTATATGCACTTATTGTAATTTATAGTTTTTATTACTATGTATCACACTGTACTGCTGTTGCAAAACATCAAATTCCACACATACGCCAGTGAAAATAAACCTGATTCTAATTATAATTCAAGATGTCCTTTGTCACTGGTCATGTCACTGGAGAAGTTAAGGTCAGACTTGAACGCCAATCTGACCTCTAAATCCCCCATATCACTGTCCCTAGACCATACATCCCCAAAATCCCTGTCCCTAAACCCTTAATCGCCAACATCCCCATCCCTAAACCCTAAATCCCCCAACATCCCTGTCCTTAAACCATTAATCCCCAACATCCCTGTCCCTAAACTCTAAATCCCCCACTTCCCTATCCCTAAACCCTAAATCCCCAACATCCCTGTCCCTAAACTCTAAATCCCCCACTTCCCTATCCCTAAACCCTAAATCCCCAAAATCCCTGTCCCTAAACCCTTAATCGCCAACATCCCCGTCCCTAAACCCTAAATCCCCAACATCCCTGTCCTTAAACCGTTTATCTCCAACATCCCTGTCCCTAAACTCTAAATCCCCTACTTCCTTATCCCTAAACCCTAAATCACCAACATCCCTGTCCTTAAACCGTTAATCCCCAACATCCCTGTCCCTAAACTCTAAATCCCCCACTTCCCTATCCCTAAACCCTAAATCCCCAACATCCCTGTCCTTAAACCGTTAATCCCCAACATCCCTGTCCCTAAACTCTAAATCCCCAACATCCCTGTCCCTAAACCCTAAATCCCCAACATCCCTGTCCTTAAACCATTAATCCCCAACATCCCTATCCCTAAACCCTAAATCCCCCACATTCCTGTCCGTAAACCCTAAATCCTAAATCCGTAAATCCCAAATGTTGAAACATCCCTGCCCCTAAAACCTAACCTGACCCTTAACACCCCTCTCTGACCCAAAACCATCCCTACTATATTTGGAGTGTTTTGTGCAGCTATAGGAAGGATGGGATTGAGATGGAGAGGCTGCTGAAGAGATTCACAAGAATGGTGCTGGAACTGGAAGAAGATGCTGAGTAGCCTGTGTTGTTTTCTTGGAGCGTAGAGGGCTGAGGGGTGACATTATATAGGTATTTAAAAGCATTGGGCACAGATTAGGTAGATAGTCTTTTTCCCAGGTAGGGGAGTTTAACCATAGAGGGCAGAGGTTTAAGGTTAGAGAAAAATATCAAAATTCAAGATTGTTTAATGTCATTTCTTATACACAAGTGTTAAGGAGAATGAAAGTATTGTTACTCCAGATTTGATACAGCACAAAAAAGTCAGATAAAGAGCACAATAATAAAAAAACATAATATATATAAACACATAAGATAGCTTATGATTGTATGTCCATGAAGTGATGCCAGGCACAGGAGGGTCTGTACTTAAGGTGACTCTGACAGGAAATGATCAAGTGGTGGTTGTGAAGGGTGTGTTGGAGAGGGTTAGTGGGTGGAGGTGTTGATCAGCCTTACTTCCTGGGGAAAAGTAACTGCTTTTGAGTCTGGTGGTCCTGGCGTGGATGTTCATTGCCTCCTCCCTGATGGGAGTGGGACAGACAGTCTATGAACAAGGTGTGTGGGATCTTTCATGATGTTCTGCCCCTTTTCTGGCATCTTCTCTATGTATATCCTTGGTGGCAGGCTGTCCCATTGCCAGTGAGGTGGGCTGTTGGGCAGTTTAAGCCACCCTTTGTGGAGCCTTGCTGTCTGCTGCACTGCAGTTTCCACACCACGCACTGATGCAGCTTGTCAGGATGCTCTCTACTGCACGTCTGTAGAATGATGTGAGCATGGTTGTGCATTGTCCGGCTCTCTTCAGCCTCCTCGGAGAGTAGAGGCGCCGGTGAGCTTTCCTAATTGTGTAGGGTGTGTTCTAGGACCACGAGAAGCTGTATGAGAAGTGTACCGTACTCCCAGGTGTTTGAAACTGCTTTCAATGTCCACCGCTGTGTCACTGATGTAAAGAGGGCTGTGAGCTTTTATATATTTTTTGATGTACAGTGCAGAACAAGCTCTTCCGGCCTTTCAAGGGATGCCGCCCAACAATCTCCCATTTTTGTGCTAGCCTAATCGTGGGACAATTTACAATGACCAATTAATCTACCAACCAGTACGTCTTTGGACTGTGGGAGAAAACTGGAGCAGTCGGAGGAAACCCACGCGGTCACGGGGAGAATGTACAAACTCCTCACAGGCAGCGGCAGGAACTGAACCGGGTCGCTGCTCCTGTGAAGTGTTGTGCTGCCCGAGTTCTCCTGAAGTCGCTGACCATCACATTTGTCTTGATGACATTGTTATTTACCTGGTGCCAGGCCTCAAGCTCACCCACCTCCTCCCTGTAGACCATCTCATCGTTGTTGTTGATGAGCCACGTCTTCAGTGAACTCGACAACGTGATTACTCGGGTGTTTGGCCGTGCAGTCGGGTGCGAACAGAGTGTACAGCAACGGGCTCAGCACACAGACCTGAGGGTGATGATGAGGAGGGAGGAGCGGTTGTACATCCTGAGGCCTGTTGGTTAGGACGTCCAACACTCATTTGCACAGCAGACTGCGGAGGAGGGACAGCAGAACAAGGAATGGGATTTAAGTGGAACCTGAGGATCTAGGTTTTTGACACAGAAGGTGGTGGATGTGTAGAACGAGCTGCCAGAGGGGTTCTGAGGGGAAATGTTTAACCAGAGAGTGGTGAGTATCTGGAACATATGATGTGAGAGGCTGATACTCTTACAACGTTTAACAAGCATCGGGGCGAGCACTTGGATTGCAAGGGATTAGAACCTCCTCTGGACCCTCTCCAACGCCAGCACATCTTTTCTAAGATGAGGGGCCCAAAACTGTTCACAGTACTCAATGTGAGGCCTGACCAGTGCCTTATAAAGCCTCAGCATCACATCCCTGCTCTTGTATTCTAGACCTCCTGAAATGAATGCTAACATGGCATTTGCCTTCCTCACCACCGACTCAACCTGCCAGTTAACCTTCAGGATGTTCTGCACAAGGATTCCCAAAGTCCCTTTGCATCTCAGATTCCTGGATTTCCTCCCCATTTAGAAAATAGTCCACACATTTATTTCTACTTCCAAAGTGCACGACCATGCATTTTCCAACATTATATTTCATTTGCCACTTTCTTGCCCATTCTCCTAATCTGTTTAAATCCTTCTGCATCCTACCTGTTTCCTCAACACTGCCTGCCCCTCCACCAATCTTTGAATCATCTGCAAACTTGGCAACAAAGCCATCTATTTCATCAACTAGATCATTTATATCATTTAACTCTAGTATAATCAGGAGACAATTTACAATGATTAATTAACCCACTAACCGCTACATCACTGTGAGACTGTGAGAGGAAGTCCATGCTGTTCACGGGGATAATGTGCAGAATCCTTACAGTCAACGCTGGATTTGAACTTCAAACTCTGGAACAGCAGTGTCACGCTAACTGCTGGGCTATCATGGCGTCCCCTTCTCTATGGTTAGCAGGGACATGATGGGCCAAGTGGCACGTGTACCTGCTGTATGACCCAAAGACTCGATGAAATGTTAACTCCATTTCTCTCTCCACTGTTGCTGCCTGACCTGCTGAGAGTTTCCGGCATTTTCTAATTTTATTCTGATCCATTTCCACACTTTATTTATCAGTTAAAACTGAAGAATTCAAGTCCTGAGCATTAATGACGTGGTTTTCTGTGGTGAGTTTAATCTCAAGGAGAAGGAACATCTGTCAGAGGAGGGGACAGCTTCCTCTACCTCACTCACAGCGGCCCCCTCAAGTTCAAAGTTCAAAGTAAATCTGGGTGCAGAATCAGGTTTATAATCACTGATACATGTCACGAAATTTGTTGTTCTGTGGCAGTGGTACATTGCAATACATAAAAACACTGTAAATTACAATAAGGATATATAAAAATAAAGAAATAGTGCAAAAAGAGAGCAAAATGGTGAGGCAGTGTTCATGGGTTCATTGTCCATTCAGAAATCTGATGGCAGAGGGGAAGAAGCTGTTACTGAAACATTGAACATGGTCTCCTGTGCCTCCTCCCTGATGGTAATAATGAGAGGAAGATACGTCCCTGATGGTAATAATGAGAGGAAGATACGTCCCTGATGGTGATAATGAGAGGAAGATACGTCCCTGATGGTGATGATGAGAGGAAGATATGTCCCTGATGGTGATAATGAGAGGAAGATACGTCCCTGACGGTGATGATGAGAGGAAGATACGTCCCTGATGGTGATAATGAGAGGAAGATACGTCCCTGATGGTGATAATGAGAGGAAGATACGTCCCTGACGGTGATAATGAGAGGAAGATATGTCCCTGATGGTAATAATGAGAGGAAGATACGTCCCTGATGGTGATAATGAGAGGAAGATACGTCCCTGATGGTAATAATGAGAGGAAGATACGTCCCTGATGGTGATAATGAGAGGAAGATACGTCCCTGACGGTGATAATGAGAGGAAGATATGTCCCTGATGGTAATAATGAGAGGAAGATACGTCCCTGATGGTGATAATGAGAGGAAGATACGTCCCTGATGGTAATAATGAGAGGAAGATACGTCCCTGACGGTGATGATGAGAGGAAGATACGTCCCTGACGGTGATAATGAGAGGAAGATACGTCCCTGATGGTAATAATGAGAGGAAGATACGTCCCTGATGGTAATAATGAGAGGAAGATACGTCCCTGACGGTGATGATGAGAGGAAGATACGTCCCTGATGGTGATAATGAGAGGAAGATACGTCCCTGATGGTAATAATGAGAGGAAGATACATCCCTGATGGTGATAATGAGAGGAAGATACGTCCCTGATGGTAATGATGAGAGGAAGATACGTCCCTGACGGTGATAATGAGAGGAAGATACGTCCCTGACGGTGAGGTCCCTTAATGTTGGATACCAGCTTCTTGACGAATCAGCTTTTGAAGATGGCCTCGAAGGTGGGGTGGCCAGTGGCCCATAATGGAGGTGGATGAGCTCTGCAGCTTTTCCTCGTCCTGAGCAGTGGCCCCTCCACACCAGACGGTGATGCAACCAGTCAGAACGCTCTCCATGGTACATTTGCCAGTGTCTTTGTTGACATTCATTATCAAAGTTCAAAGTAAATTTATTATCAAAGTACATGCATGTTCCCATATACAACCCTGAGATTCATTTTCTTGTGGGCATTCATAGTCAGTGCAAGAAACACAATAGAATCAATGAAATACTGCACCCAACAGGATGGACAAACAACCAAGGTGCGATAGATAGATAGATAGATAGATAGATAGATAGATAGATAGATAGATAGATAGATAGATAGATAGATGGATAGATGGACGGATAGATAGATAGATAGATAGATAGATAGATAGATGGATAGGTAAATATGGAGAACATGAGACAGAGAGCCCTTGATAGTACGTATACTGTATGTTACCACATATCACCCCGAGATTCATTTTCCTGCAGACATTTACAGGAAAATATATAATTACAATAAAATTCATAAAAACCAGCCAACATGCAAAAGAAGATTAACTATACAAATAATATTAAGTGCATGGCATGTTCTTGAAAGTGAGTCTGTAGGTCTCAGGATCATTTCAGAGTAGTGGTGATTGAAGTGATGTGGCTGTAGAAGTTGGGTTAAGTCCTGACACCCGACACAAACCTCGTTGACATCTTGTACTCCGCCAGAGAACAGCTGGTTTCAAATCCGAGACCCCGCTTAACAGAAGATCAGTTCTTGAGAATAACGCCTACCCTTTGTCTCTCACAGGTCCACACATCATGTGGACTTGGAGGTCTATCATCATTCCTGTATTTTCACTGGATCTAAGTCCTGGGACTCCTACCCCAACAGCACTTTCTCCAGCGGTTCAAGAAGATGACTCACCCCTAACTTCTCAAGGGCAGTTAGGGATGGACAATAAATTTTGACCTTACCAGTGATGTCCAGATCTCGCAAGCTAAGTACTGGCATTGGTATAGTATTATCACAGATCTTTGTTCTCCTGAGGAAGTAGAGGCAAGGGTGAACTCTTTGCCCATGACACCAATATGGTTGACCCAGTGATGTTCACACCTACGCAGTTTGGTGCTTGTGTCTCTGGACTCTGAGAGGTGGCCTGTTTGTGGTCCCTAATCTCATCCACAATGACAAAGCTCTCTCCATGTCTAACAATTAAAACCAGGGTTAATATCTCTGTCATATGTTGTGAAATTTGTTGTTTTGTGGCAACAGTGCAGAGCAATACATAATATACTATAAATTACAAACTGAGGAAGTCTGCCGATGCTGGAAATTCAAAGCAACACACGCAAAATGCTGGAAGAACTCAGCAGGTCAGGCAGCATCTGTGGAAGTGAATAGATAATTGATGTTTTGGGCTGAGACCCTTCATTAAGACTGAGGAGGAAGGGGGGAAGTTGCCAAAAAATAAAGGTGGGGGAAGGGGAAAGAGGCTAGCTGGAAGGTGATAGGTGAAGCCAAGTGGATGGGAAAGGTCAAGGGCCGGAGAGGAAGGAATCTGATTGGAGAGGAGAGTGGTCAATAGGAGAAAGGGAAGGAGGAGAGGGCCCAGGGAGTGGGGAGTGGGAGGTGAAAGACAGGTGGGAAGAAGTAAAAGGTCAGAGTGGAGAATTAAAGGGAAAGAGGGGAGAACTTTGTTTACTGGAAGGAAAAATCAATATTCATGCCATCAGGTTTGGAGGGGGGGGGTACCCACGTGGAATATAAGGTGTTACTCCTCCACCCCGATGTGTCAGAACAAGAATGGGAATCGGAATTAGAATGTTTAGCCACTTGGAAGTTCCATTTGTGCCAATAAGAAAAGACCCTCAATGGCCTCTTTGTTAGTACATTGTTACACCTGTACACCTGCTCATTAATGCAACTATCTAATCAGCCAATCATATGGCAGCAACTCAACCATGCAGACATGGACAGGAAGTTCAGCTTGTTGTTCAGACCAAACGTCAGAATGGGGAAGAAAGTGATTGTTGGTGTCAGATGGGGTGGCTTGAGTATCTCAGAAACTGCTGATATTCAGGGATTTTCATGCACAGAGTTTACAGAGAGTGGTGCAAAAAACAAAAACAAAAGAAACACACAGTGAGTGGCAGTTCAGTGGGTGAAATTGCCTTGTTAATGAGAGAGGTCAGAGGAGAATGGTTCAGACTGACGGGAAGGTGACAGTAACTCACGTAACCGTGTGTTACAACAGTGGTGTGCAGAAGAGTTCCTCTCATTGCACAACATGTCGAATCTTGAAATAAATGCTTTCAGCAGCAGCAGACCATGACCATACACTCAGTGGCCACTTTACTAGGTATAGGGGGTAAGTATAGGTGCAGAGCAGGTTGTGAATTTTGTTGTTTTGCAGCAGCAGTACAGTGCAATACATAAAAGAAAACCTATAAATTATAAGAAATACATATCGCAAAATTAACTGAAATAAGTAGTGGGAAAAGAGAGCGAAAATAGTGAGGTAGTGTTCGTGGGTAAATAATGAGTTCACTTTTGTTATTCTTTCTGCATCCTGTGCCCCATCTCCTGCTCCAGTTCTCACGTCAGAGTTACTGACTGCTTTTTAACACCATGTTCAACTAGTACTTGTGCCCTGGGAATGTTTAATTCTGTGTATTAAATGCAATAAATCTGGATTGACAGTTCTCCTGCGAGCACCAGGACTAAGTAATGTGAAGCCATTAACGAGCTTACCAAATCAGGGCTGGTTTTTATCCCATCTATCTCTGCTAAATGCAGCAAGTTGTAGAATTTAACCCAACTCTTAAAGTATTAAACTCTCTTTCAAGATTTAAAGCTGTGATTAACTTTAGGTGCATTTTTTCCCCAGATTAATGGTATCAATCTCTCTGATGGGAAAGTCACCTTCTCGATGCTAAGAGCTGCTGACCCATGCCTCGGAGATTCAGGCTGATGAATGTCTGTGGCCGCATGCACTGAGTGTTATGCCTTTCAGGCCAGTCTCCTTGTATGGGCTCACTGTAATCAGCCAGAAACTGGCAGGGGAGCAGAGCACACCAGCAGGCTGCAATAGCGAGGCCATCTGCTGCAAGGGCACTCTGCTGCGTTGGAAAGCCAGCACTCCAACTACCGGTAATTTTTCCTCCTTCCCCTTCCCTCCCCTTCCATTCCCCACTTTAGCTCCCTTCTTCTCGCCTGTCCGCCAGCGCTCTCTGGTGCCCCTCCTCCTTCCCTTTTCCCCATGGCCCACTTTCCTCTCCTATCAGGTTCCTACTTCTTCAGCCCTTTACATTTTTCACCTATCGCCTCCCAGCTTCTTACTTCATTCCCCGCCCATCCAGATTCCCCTTCACCTGGTCTCCCTGTCACTTGCCAGCTTGTACTCCTCCCCCCCCCACCTTCGTATTCTGGCTTAATTCCTTTATTCCCCCCCCCCCCATCCTTTCCAGTCTTGCTGAAGGGTCTCAGGTCAAAACGTCGACTGTTTATTCCTCTCCATAGATGCTGCCCGACCTACTGAGTTCCCCCAGCATTTTGTGTGTGTGGCTCTGGATTTCCAGCATCTGCAGAATCTCCTGTGTTTATGATTTACCACATATTCTTCCCGCAATGTATCATCTGCTGTTCACACTCCGCGACAGCCACAGAATTAGGACGTGAAACATCCAGTCCGTCACCCAGCGAAGGATTCCTTCTGCTTACGTGTGATTTAATGCAAGCTCACAGAACACAGAGCACAAGATTTGAGATTCAGATCATCGAAATATACAGTGAAATGCTTCTTCTGCATTAACCACCAACATGCCCAAGGGTGTGCTGGGGGCAGCCCACAAGCGTCACCACACAGTCTGGCACCAACACACCATGTCACCAGTGCTCAGCCGAACAACTCAGAACTCAACAAGCAGCAAAAACAATCCCCTTTCCTCCCACTCACCCACATACACCTGCACTCGTTCGTTCATTATGTGTCGTGTTGTATGACGTGGGTGATCATGGTTTTTCCATCACCATGATTGTCCTTGGCAAATTTTTCTACAGAAGTGGTTTGCCATTGCCTACTTCTGGGCAGTGTCTTTACAAGATGGGTGACCCCAGCCATTATCAATACTCTTCAGGGATCATCTGTCTGGCATCAGTGGTCACTGCCAGGATTTGTGATCTGCACCAGCTGCTCACATGACCATCTACCACCTGCTCCCAAGGCTTCTTGTGACCCTGATCGGGGGCAAAGCAGGTGCTACAGTTTGCAAGGGTGACCGGCAGACTAGCAGAGGGGAGGAGCACCTCACACTCACTTTGGTGGAGTCGTATCTCCAGTCTGCCACCCGACTCGTACACTACAGCAGGGGAGTAGGCCCTTCAGCCCACAACGTCTGTGCCAACCACGGTGTCAAACTAAACCAATCCCATCTGCCTGAACATGATCCCAACCCCTCTGTTCTCTGACATGCTGGTGTCAGTTTAAACAGAACATAGGTCAGTACAGCACAGGAACAGCCCTTCAACCCACAATGTTGTGCCAAAACAGCTAAAAAGTAAATCAAACCCCCCCCAAAAAAAAACTAATCCCTCCATCTTCCTCATATTCATGTGGCTAACTAAATGCCTCTTAAAAACCAGGACCTGTCCTGGACCCATCATATAAATGTAATTGCAAAGAAATTGCAAAGAAACAGCAGCGCCTCTACTTCCTCAGGAGTCTGCAGAGATTCAGCATGTCATCAAAAACCTCGGCAAACTCCTGTAGATGTGCGGTGGAAAGTGTGCTGACTGGCTGCGTTACAGCCCGGTACAGGAACACCAAAGCCTTTGAGTGGAAAATCCCACAAAAGGCAGCGGATTCGGCCCCATACTTCACAAGTAAAACCCTCCCAACCATTGAGCACATCGACATGAGATGTTGCCGTAGAAAAGCAGCGTCCATCATCAAAGATCCTCACCAGCCCGGCCATGTTCTTTTCTGCTGCCGTCAGGTAGAAGGTACGGGAGCCTCAGGACCTGAACCACCAGGTTCAGGAACAGTTACTACCCCTCAACCATCAGGCTCTTGAACAAAAGGGGATAACGACACTCATTCTATTTCTGGTGTTCCCACGAGCGATGGTCTCACTTTAAGGATTCTTTTTCCTGTTAATTCATACTTGTTATTTATTGCTATTTATATATATCTGCATCTGCACAGTTTGTTGTTCATTGATCCTGTTTCGTTACTATTCTATAGATTTGCTGAGACTGCCTGCAGGAGAAAGAGTCTCAGAGTCGTACGTAGTGACGTGTATGTACTCTGATCATGAATTTTACTTTGAACTTTAATGTGTTTGCTTCCACCTCCATACCAGGCAGTGCATTCCAGGCATCCACTACTCTCTGTGTAAAAAACTTACCCCTCCCATCCCCCCTTGAACCTCCCCCCCACCTCCACCTTCAACGCATGTCGTCTAGCGTTAGACATTGACACGCTGGGAAAAATATAAGATTATGCCTCTCATAATCTTATAAACTCCCCGCAGCCTCTACCACTCCAAAGAAAACGACCCTAGTTGTATCTGCTTCACCATCGCCCCTGGCAGCCTGTTCCCGGCACCCACTGCTCTCTACGTAAGAAAATGTTCCCCTTCTCACCTTAAAACTATGCCCTGTAGTGTCGAACATTGGTACTCCGAGAAAAAGGATGCGATGACCTACCCTAGGTACGCTTCTTATAAAATTCTTTCTTATCATTGTGGAGAGGGACCTAACACCTCACCTCCCTCTCTGAACAGCATCCAACCTGAAAGGCAAATGGTTCCGCTGTTACTATTGGCAGTTATCCACTGTGCCCGACGATAACAGCGTACCTGTGCGGGAGAGTTTTTAAAGTGGAAAAGCCTTTGCCCCGGGGCAGTTCCACTCTCTCAACCCCAGAAGCCCTGGTCCAGTGGCACGAACAAGCGTCACAAACTGGCACCTTCTTTGGTTGTAGTGGCTGTCGTCTGTGCCTCGTAATGCCCTGTGCTCTCTATCTCATCAGGGTATGAGATCCCCCCCCCGGCTACCCTCATCTGATTGAGCCTGCCTGTTGAAGAGGTATACTGGGGTGTGGCTGTTGTCACGGTTACTGGGAACCACAAGTAGGAGCTGAATGTCTGGTGGGGCCCACAGGTGAGTGAGCTGCCCCTGAACGAACGTGACAAGCCCCCTCACCAGAGGTGCTGCCCCTCCCTGGACACCACATTCACCCCACTGTTTCCACTAAAGAATAGTAATGTTACAACTTTTAAGTTCAAGTTGAAGTTTTTTTTGTCATCCAACTGTATGAGGGGTGATTGATAAGTTCGTGGCCCGAGGTGGACGGAGTCAATGTCAGAAAATCTAGCACACTTACACACTTAGTCCAGCAGTCGTGGAGCATACGGATCCCTTCTTTGTAGAAGTCGGCGTCTTGGACCTCCAGAAAGTTTGCACGTTTGGACCGGAATGTTCACTCCTAGGAACTTGAAGCTCTGACCCTTCGACTTCTGAGAACCATGGGATCATTCGCAATATCACTTCCCTGTTTCCATTACTGGATTAGTGAGGAAAGAAGCAAATCCGGGCTGGGGACTGGAGGTTGGTGGCCCAGTGTCTGCCAGACTGACAATGTGGCTGGTTGGAAGGGTGGGGAAGGAGCTTATTTTGCTGTTGTTGTTGTTTGTGTTGCCCTACTGAACATTGTGGGTATGCTATGTTGGCACCAGAATGTGTGGTAACACTTGTGGGGTGCCCCTAGCATTTTCTTTAGTGTGTTGGTTGTTAACACAAAGAGAGTGGGTGGGTGGGTGGCTGGGAGTCCAGAGCCAAGGACTGGAGGTTGGAATCCTGGAGACGGCCTGTCTGTGTGGGCAAGTGGGTGGGGAAGGGGTTTGTTTTGGTGTTTTGTTTTATTGTTGCTGTTGTGGCTTATGTTGACACTGGAATGTGTGGTGACGCTTGCGGGCTGCCCCCAGCACATACTCAGGTTGTGTTGGTTGTCAGTGCAAACAGCACATTTCACTCTATGTTTCGACGTATATATGAGAAATAAATCTGAAACTGAACTTGAACCTGTGAATCTAAATCGGTGTCTGTATCTGTATCTGAATGTGAATCTTTCTGTAATCTTGTTTCAGATCCTCCTCTGTTGTATGTTGGAGTGAAGATTCGGGCCCAGCGACTCATGGTCTAGTGACATGAGAGAGGCTGGCTCAAAGGAATACGTGAAGAAGAGCCACGAAAATTTTCAGTAAACAAGTTACCTGAACGAGACGTTTGATAGGTTCACCATTTCCATTCGCCAGTGTTGGATCTGGAGATACTGTCCAGAAGTCAAGAATGAGGCACAGGTCGTATGGTTACAGCCGCAATATTAGATGTTCATCGCAAATACAGTAAATAACTATAAGCTACTCTTTACTGTTATTCTCCTCCATCACATTTCAGAACAGACAATGAACCCTTGAGCTCCACCTCACTATTATTTCATTGAGTACCTTCGCTCCGCCTACAACGGGAAAGATCTCCCAGTGGCCGGCCATTTTAATTCCACTCCCCATTCCCATCCTGACGTGTCAGTCCAGGGGAGAAAGGGGAGAGGAGGGGCACCAGGGAGAGCTGATAGAAGAGGTAAGATGCCAGAGTAGGGAATAGAAGAAGGGCAGGGGAGGGATTTTTTTTAACTGGAAGGAGAAATCGATATTTGTGCCATCAGGTCGAAGGCTACTTAGACAGAATATAAGGAGTTGCTCCTCCACTCTGAGGATGGGCTCATCTTGCCACAAGAGGAGCCCATGGACCAACATGTCTTGAACAGCATGCGAACACGAATTAAAAAGTTTGGCCATCGGGAAGTTCTGCTTTTGGCGGAGGTGCACGATGAAGTGGTCCCCTGACGGATCTCACCGGTGTAGAGGGGGCTGCACCAGGAACTCCAGACACAATGGACGGCCCCAGCAGATTTGCAGGTGAAGTCTTGCCTCACCTGGAAGGTATGTTTGGGGATCTGAATGGAGGTGAGGGAGGAGGTGTATGGGCAGGTGAAGCACTTTACCTGCTTGCAGGGATGATAGAAAGCAGTTAGGTTTGTTCAGAATGACAAGGAGAATGGCAGAAACATGGAGGTGGGGGGAGGCAGGGTAGAGACAGAAAGAAGATCTGAAATTCATTCCTCAGCCTTTGGTTCTGGCAATGGACGGCTTGTTTGATAGATAGATAGATAGATAGATAGATAGATACTTTATTCATCCCCATGGGGAAATTCAACTTTTTTCCAATGTCTCATACACTTGTTGTAGCAAAACTAATTACATACAATACTTAACTCAGTAAAAAATATGATATGCATCTAAATCACTATCTCAAAAAGCATTAATAATAGCTTTTAAAAAGTTCTTAAGTCCTGGCGGTAGAATTGTAAAGCCTAATGGCATTGGGGAGTATTGACCTCTTCATCCTGTCTGAGGAGCATTGTATCGATAGTAACCTGTCGCTGAAACTGCTTCTCTGTCTCTGGATGGTGCTATGTAGAGGATGTTCAGAGTTATCCATAATTGACCGTGGCCTACTCAGCGCCCTTCGCTCAGCTACCAATGTTAAACTCTCCAGTACTTTGCCCACGACAGAGCCCGCCTTCCTTACCAGCTTATTAAGACGTGAGGCGTCCCTCTTCTTAATGCAGTTTGTTGGTATGTGGTTTTAGGTTGTGAGCTCTGTTCTCCCTAAGCTGTGTGAGTGCACGGCGGCGCAGTAACTGAAATGCTCCCACGCACATAACCTTTGAATTGAATTGACTTTATTACTTACATCCTTCACATACATGAGGAGTAAAAATCTTCACGTTACATCTCCGTCTAAATATGCAATGTGCAATATATAGTAATTTATAATAAGTAGTATGTACAACAGGATAGTCAATATAACATAGAAATACAGTTGTGTCAGCATGAATTAATCAGTCTGATGGCCTGGTGGAAGAAGCTGTCCCAGAGCCTGTTGGTCCTGGCTTTTATGCTGCGGTACCGTTTCCCAGATGGTAGCAGCTGGAACAGTTTGTGGTTGGGGTGACTCAGGTCCCCAATGATCCTTCGGGCCCTTTTTACACAACTGTCTTTGTAAATGTCCTGAATAGTGGGAAGTTCATACCTACAGATGCATTGGGCTGTCCGCATCACTCTCTGCAGAGTCCTGCAATTGAGGGAGGTACAGTTCCCATACCAGGCAGTGATGCAGCCAGTCAGGATGCTCTCAATTGTGCCCCTGTAGAAAGTTCTTAAGATTTGGGGGCCCATACCAAACTTCTTCAACCGTCTGAGGTGAAAGAGGCGAGGAAGATGGAGAATGGTAGGGTGAAGGAACCATGGGTGACAAGTGAGGTGGAAGAAGGCAGCATACATGAGGTTTAGGAAGCAAGGATCAGATGGGTCTATTGAGGAATATAGGGTAGCTAGAAAGGAGCTTAAGAAGGGGCTGAGAGGAGCAAGAAGGGGGCATGAGAAGGCCTTGGCGAGTAGGGTAAAGGAAAACCCCAAGGCATTCTTCAGTTATGTGAAGAACAAAAGGATGACAGGAGTGAAGGTAGGACCGATTAGAGATAAAAGTGGGAAGATGTGCCTGGAGGCTGTGGAAGTGAGCGAGGTCCTCAATGAATACTTCTCTTCGGTATTCACCAATGAGGGGGAACTTGAGGACAATATGAGTGAGGTTGATGTTCTGGAGCATGTTGATATTAAGGGAGAGGAGTTGTTGGAGTTGTTAAAATACATTAGGACGGATAAGTCCCCGGGGCCTGACGGAATATTCCCCAGGCTGCTCCACGAGGCGAGGGAAGGGATTGCTGAGCCTCTGGCTAGGATCTTTATGTCCTCGTTGTCCACGGGATTGGTCCCGGAGGATTGGAGGGAAGCAAATGTTGTCCCCTTGTTCAAAAAAGGTAGTAGGGATAGTCCGGGTAATTATAGACCAGTGAGCCTTACATCTGTGGTGGGAAAGCTGTTGGAAAAGATTCTTAGAGATAGAATCAATGGGCATTTAGAGAATCATCATCTGATCAGGGACAGTTAGCATGGCTTTGTGAAGGGCAGATCGTGTCTAACAAGCCTGATACAGTTCTTTGAGGAGGTGACCAGGCATATAGATGAGGGTAGTGTAGTGGATGTGATCTACATGGATTTTAGTAAGGCATTTGACAGGGTTCCACATGGTAGGCTTATTCAGAAAGTCAGAAGGCATGGGATCCAGGGAAGTTTGGCCAGGTGGATTCAGAATTGGCTTGCCTGCAGAAGGCAGAGGGTCGTGGTGGAGGGAGTACATTCAGATTGGAGGGTTGTGACTAGTGGTGTCCCACAAGGATCGATTCTGGGACCTCTACTTTTCGTGATTTTTATTAACGACCTGGATGTGGGGGTAGAAGGGTGGGTTGGCAAGTTTGCAGACGACACAAAGGTTGGTGGTGTTGTAGATAGTGTAGAGGATTGTCGAAGATTGCAGAGAGACATTGATAGGATGCAGAAGTGGGCTGAGAAGTGGCAGATAGAGTTCAACCCAGATAAGTGTGAGGTGGTACACTTTGGCAGGACAAACTCCAAGGCAGAGTACAAAGTAAATGGCAGGATACTTGGTAGTGTGGAGGAGCAGAGGGATCTGGGGGTACATGTCCACAGATCCCTGAAAGTTGCCTCACAGGTAGATAGGGTAGTTAAGAAAGCTAATGGGGTGTTAGCTTTCATAAGTCGAGGGATAGAGTTTAAGAGTCGCGATGTATTGATGCAATTCTATAAAACTCTAGTTAGGCCACACTTGGAGTACTGTGTCCAGTTCTGGTCGCTTCACTATAGGAAGGATGTGGAAGCATTGGAAAGGGTACAGAGGAGATTTACCAGGATGCTGCCTGGTTTAGAGGGTATGGATTATGATCAGAGATTAAGGGAGCTAGGGCTTTACTCTTTGGAGGGAAGGAGGATGAGAGGAGACATGATAGAGGTGTACAAGATATTAAGAGGAATAGACAGAGTGGACAGCCAGCGCCTCTTCCCCAGGTCACCACTGCTCAGTACAAGAGGACATGGCTTTAAGATAAGGGGTGGGAAGTTCAAGGGGGATATTAGAGGAAGGTTATTCACTCAGAGAGTGGTTGGTGTGTGGAATGCACTACCTGAGTCAGTGGTGGAGGCAGATACACTAGTGAAATTTAAGAGACTACTAGACAGGTATATGGAGGAATTTAAGGTGGGGGGGGGTTATATGGGAGGCAGGGTTTGAGAGTCAGCACAACATTGTGGGCCAAAGGGCCTGTAATGTGCTGTATTGTTCTATGTTCTATGTTCTATGTTCTATCAGCTGTGTGGAGAGGGGGAGCTTTCTGCAGGGACAACAGCTTACTCTCCATATCGAACTGCCCTGGCTTGTGTATCAGACACAGCCAGGATGCCATTTCCATAGTTAACCCTGATCAACAGGGGTGGGGGGGGTGGGGGTGTGTGTACGTGATTAAACTTCCATCGTGTATGATGTATTTCACACATTAGATATCTCAGTCCATTGAAACGTTCTGTGTTTGAATCATTACCATAGAGAACCAGCCATTAAATCTGCCACTCACCGCGTTGCCAACTAGAGACAAGATAATAAACTGCAGTGTTAAATATTACCAACATACCTGCTGTATCTGATCAGTTAATTCTACACACTTCCTACAGCAGAGACTACTGTAGTGTGATTTCTCCCCGACCTCACTTGTCCCTCAGCACCGTCCGGAATGTGAAATCCAGGAAGGTTTTCAGAAAATTCATCTTTTGATATTGCTGTGTGGACACTCTTTGGAGACTGTCCTCTCAGGGCATGCTATCTGAGTGAGTAGGTTCGTGACCTGAGGTGCAAATTCATCCTCAACTGATCGACGGCTGGACCACGATCTTTTTTCAAGTGACATGAGGACCTTCTCCGGTGAAAAGGAAACCAAACCACTCGAGAACAGGGATCAGAATAATCCAGGGGAGGACTGAGGCAAAGTTTTTTTTTACAGTGAATTAGAATTATCACTCAGATGATGTAAAATCTTGTTTTACAGCAACAGTACATGGCAAGGACATAAAAATCTCTTTTCAAAAATTGGTGAAGCAGATAAAGGAACAACAAGGTATTGTTCATGGACCGTTCAGAAATTGGATGGCAGAGGGGAATAAACAGTTTGTGAATCATTGAATGCTCCTCTGCCTCCTTCCTGGGAGGAGCAAATCTCAGCTCCATAACAGCAAGTTTGATAACAGCTGTCCGTGAGCCTGGGGGGTCATGCTTTTTCATCTTCTGCCCGGCGGCAGAGGGGAGAAGGGAGAATGTCCGGGCTGGGTGTGTGTTTTAATTATGCTGGCAGCGAGACGTGTAGACAGAGGCCAGGCTGGTTCCTATGATGTGCTGAGCTGTGTCCATAACTATCTGCGGTTTCCTGTGGTCACAGGCAGGGCAGTTGCCAGAGCAAGCTGTTCTGTATCAGATAGCAAGGTCTCAGTGGTGCCTCAGTAACAACTGGTAAGGGTCAAAGGGGGTATGGCAATTGTGTTTAGGCTGCTGAGGCATCGGTGAGCTTTAGACCCTTCCTGCTGGAGGCTGCAGACCGAAGGAGGTTGCTTGTTCTGGGCTGTGCGTGTGGTGGGTTAGCGAGGAGGAAGTGAGGAATGGGGCTCGATTTGCTGCGGTTGCTTTTCGATTGGTGCGTCTTTTGTTTTGTTGTGCTCTGTGTCGTTCTGGGAATGTTCTGTTGGTGCCGGGATGTATAGCTCCACTTGCGGCCTGTCCCCAGCACGTTCGTTATGGCACGTTTCACTGTATGTTTCCATGTAATGTGATAAATCTGAATCTGATCCAACTCCACCGTGAGACGACTGATCTCCCTGTCACCACCCAGGTCTCATCACGTACGAGGCGCCAGTCGCGTTATACTCTTTACTGTTTAACTTGTGCTGCAAATGCACCTCAAAGGTTCACCTTATGCTAAATGTCAGTCTTCTGGAAGATATTTTATTATTTGTTAATTTATTTGTGATAATATTACTTTATGTGTTGTGTGTGAGCGATATGTATTGTGTTGCGCAACTTGGTCTGGAGAAATGTTGTTTTGCTTGGTGTAGATGTGTACAGTTGAACTTGAGCAACGTCCAGCTGAAAATTCCTGTTGGATCTGGTTTCAGGCATGGTGTGGCCCAGACCACAATGACTCAACATGTAGAAAGGGGGTATTCCCCTCTCTCCCCACTCATCCTCCTCCTTGCTTCCCTTGCTACTGATTCCCAGTGTCTGTCTCTGTACAAATGCACTCTGGTCAACTCTGATGAGGCGCAAGTAGATGCAGTACTAAGACGATGACACACTTTGGCTCAGAGAGTAGAACCCAGCGTGACAAAGACAATTTTACCTCAGGAGCGGACAGATGATTAAATGTTCGACTGGCAATTGGTAAATTGGTTTATTCCCGAAGAAGGGTCTCAGCCTGAAACATCGATTGTTTATTCATTTCCATAGGTGCTGCCAGGCCTGCTTAGTTTCTCCAGCATTCTGTTTGTGTTAAATTCGTATATCATTGTCACCCGTACCAAGGTGCAGAGAAAAACTTCGTGGTTACCGGCCATCCGTACAGATCATTACAACAGTGAATTGAGGTAAGAAAAGGGGAAACAGTTATTATCATCATCATTATGTGCCATGTCATATGACGTGGGTGATCGTGGTCTTTGACCATGATAGTTCTTGGCAAATTTTTCTACAGAAGTGGTTTGTCATTGCCTTCTTCTGGGCAGTGTCTTTACAAGACGGGTGACCCCAGCCATTATCAATATCCTTCAGAGATTGTCTGCCTGGTGTCAGTGATCACATAACCAGGACTTGTGATCTGCACTGGCTGCTCATACAACCATCCACCACCTGCTCCAATGGCTTCACGTGACCCTGATCGGGGGCTAAGCAGGTGCTACACCTTGCCCAAAGGTGACCTGCAGGCTAATGGAGGGAAGGAGCACCTTATATGTCCTTTGGTAGAGACGTATCGCTACCCTGACACCCAAAAACCATAACAGAATGAAGAATAAAGTGTAATAAAGTGAGGATGTGACTAAACACATGATGAAGGTAGAGCAGTAGATGTAGTGTATATGGATTTCAGCAAGGTATTTGATAAGGTACCCCATGCAAGGCTTATTGAGAAAGTAAGGAGACATGGGATCCAAGGGGACATTGCTTTGTGCATCCAGAATTGGCTTGCCCACAGAAGGCAAAGAGTGGTTGTAGGTGGGTCATATTCTGCATGGAGGTCGGTCACCAGTGGTGTGTCTGTTCTGGGACCCTTACTCTTTGTGATTTTTATAAATGACCTGAATGAGGAAGTGGAGGGATGGGTTAGTAAATTCGCTGATGACACGAAGGTTGGACGTGTTATGGATAGTGTGGAGGGCTGTCAGAGGTTACAGCAGGACATCGATAGGATGCAAAACTGGGCTGAGAAGTGGCAGATGGAGTTCAACACAGATAAGTGTGAAGTGGTTCATTTTGGTAGGTCAAATATGATGGCAGAGTATAGTATTAATGGTAAGACTCTTGGCAGTGTGGAGGATCAGAGGGATCTTGGGGTCCGAGTCCATAGGACGCTCAAAGCAGCTGCACAGGTTGACTCTGTGGTTAAGAAGGCATACGGTGCATTGGCCTTCATCAATCATGTAATTGAAGTTAGGAGCCGAGAGGTAATATTGCAGTTATATAGGACCCTGGTCAGACCCCACTTGGAGTATTGTGCTCAGCTCTGGTCGCCTCACTACACGAAGGATTTGGAAGCCATAGAAAGGGTGCAGAGGAAATTTACAAGGATGGTGCCTGGATTTGGGAGCATGCCTTATGAGAATAGGTTGAGTGAACTTGGCCTTTTCTCCTTGGAGTGTCGGAGGATGAGAGGTGACCTGATAGAGGTGTATAAGATGATGAGAGGCATTGATCGTATGGATAGTCAAAGTCTTTTTCCCAGGGCTGAAATGGTTGCCACAAGAGGACACAGGTTTAAGGTGCTGGGGAGTAGGTACGGAGGAGATGTCAGGGGTAAGTTTTTTACTCAGAGAGTGGTGAGTGCGTGGAATGGGCTGCTAGCAACAGTGGTGGAGGCGGATACGATAGGGTCTTTTAAGAGACTTTTGAATAGGTACATGGAGCTTAGTAAAATAGAGGGCTATAGGTAAGCCTAGTAATTTCTAAAGTAGGGACATGTTCGACACAACCTTGTGGGCTGAAGGGCCTGTATTGTGCTGTAGATTTTCTATGTTTCTATGTGTGAGGGTCATGATGAGGGTCAAGAGTTCATTGTGTCGTACATTAGGTCCATTCACAAGTCTGATAACTGAGAGAGGAGCTGTCTTTGAGTCAGGTGATATGTACTTTCAGGCTTTCGTACATTCTGTTTGATGGTTTGGGGAGAAGGGAGACTGTTCAAGGTGGAAGGGGATCTTTAATTACACTGGATGCTTTCCCAAGGAAGTGAGAAGTGTAGGCAGAGTCTACAGAGGGGAGACTGGTTTTCATGAGGAACTGAGCTGTGATCACAACACTCTGCAGTTTCTTACAGTCTTGGGCAGAGCAGTTGCCGTACCAGGCTATGATGCATTCTACTGTGGATCGATAAAAATTGGTGAAGGTCAACAAGGACATGTCACATTTCCTTAGCCTTTGGAGGAAGTAGAGGTACTGGTGTGCTTTCTGGGCCGTAGTTTTCTACATGCTTGGACCAGAACAAGCTATTGGTGATGCTTACACCTGGGAACTTGAAGCTCTCAACCAGTGTATTGATTCCACTTCATTGTAAAGATCGGAAGAAAGGGCTTCTTTCTTGCTGATAACGCTGGAAGATTTTCATCAGTGTTAGTTTAAAAACCTGCGTGGATCTTCAAATGCTCTGTATTCACAGTGAGCCACGGAGCTGGGAACCTTGGTAACATGAAAGTGAAGGAAGAACTGAGAGTGAGGAGACCGATTAACACACGGGGTAATTCACTACCACAAGCCCCTTGATCTTAACCCTGATAGTGACTTATACTTCAAAGTCAACAAAGAGCTGCCCTCGATAAACACAAACTTGATAAGTGTCAGCAAATAATAAGTTGAATCTTGAAGATAGGATGACATCTTTTGCAGTGTTTGCTTTTGAAGTATGTTGTACAGACTGAGGAGAATATTAAATAAAAGCACCGGCCTGCTTCAACGCTGTGAAAGTTTAAGAATGACTAAAGAGTCTTACTGTCTCCGTCACCAATTCATCTAGGCTGAATGATGGCATTTTTTGACACACTTGACAATCCTCATCAAAGTAAACTTTCAAACTACCACCTCAGCCGGGGTGACCCCATTCTCTCTCGTTGCCTACCCCCTCCCTTCATCACTCTTCCCCCACCTTCCTCCCTTTCTCTTCAGATGCAGATTCCAACGAAACATACGTGAAATGTGTCGTTTGTGTTAACAACCAACACAACCTAAGGGTGTGCTGAGGGCAGCCCGCAAGTGTCACAACACATTCCAGTGCCAACATAACGTGTCCACAAGCAACAACAGCAACAGCAAAACTAGCCCCTTTGCTCCCTCCCACCCACCTTCATATACTCAGACGGGCCACCAACACTAGAGTGGGCCGCCTCTGAGCCTCCAGCCTCCAATGGTTTGGCGGGCTCATAGACATGGGGCACCTGACTTTCCCAATGAACTTGTGAACTTGAAGACCCAAGGCTTTAGCCATTGTGCCTCAACTTCCAGACATTCAGCTTCTGCCTTTGAGGTTTGGCATTGACACCAAGACTCACCAACGATGAGACCTTGGATTTCAGGCCTCAAACTCCAATTTGCCAACCTAGAGGGTCGCTAGCCCTTGTTATTGGAAGAACGTTGAAGCTTTAGAGACGGTACAGCGGAGATTTACCAGGATGCCGCCTGGTTTAGAGAATATGTCTTATGAGGAAAGGTTGAGTGAGCTAAGGCTTTTCTCTTTGAAGTGGCTTGTATCTTTAGCTAGAGGTGGTGAATTGCCACAGGCAGCTGTGGAGGCCTAGTCATTGGATATATTTAAGGCAGAGATTGATAGATTCTTGATAGGTCGGGGCATGAAGGGTTATGGGGAGAAGGCAGGAGATTGGGGCCGAGAGGGAAAATGGATCAGCCATGATGAAATGGCGGAGCAGATTCGAATGGTCAAATGGCCTAATCCAGCTCCTATAAATAATGGTCTTATGTATAAGATGATAAAAGGCATAGATAGAGGCTTTCTCTCAGGGCTGAAATGGGGAGGGGGCATAATTTTAAGCTGATTGGAGGAAAGTACAGGGGAAATGTCAGAGGTAAGTTCTCTACACAGAGAGTGGTGGGTGCATGGAATATGATGTCGGTAAAAGCAGATCCTTTAGGGGCATTTAAGAAACCCTTAGGCACATGGATGATAGAAAAATGGGAGCCATACAAGAAGGAAGGGTTAGATTGATCTTAGAGTAGATTAAAAGGTTGGCACAATATTGTGGGCTGAATGGCCTGGACTGTGCTGTGATGTTCTATATTGTATATTCTATTTTGAACCAACTGCAGGTTGATGGGAGTAGGCAGTTTAAATGGTTTGGTACAGACTAGATGGGCAGAAGGGCCTGTTTATGCGCTGTACTAACTCTAAAGCCCTAGCAGATGGATCTTTTCCATATGTGAGATTTCTTTGTTTCCACCACCACGCAGCACCCCCTGAGGATGAACGAATGGACAAGCATCAGAATATCAAAACAGTGGTGAGCATTAATTTCGGATGTAATGGGTTCACCTTTTGAAGGATTGAGTCTGACCTCGATGTTGATGGAGTTCCACTGACGACTGTTGTGCAGGTTTGCTGCATGTCTAATGGCTCGGGGCTTCAAATGTGAGCTACGCTTCAAAGATTAGTAGCATTAATCAAAAGCAAGTATTATTTGGAAGCCTGAAATGAACCAGCTGTAAATACTGCTACTGCTGACTGGCCAGCAATTATCTCCTTTTAAATCCTGATTTTTGAAATCCATTTGAGCGTACACTTTAATGAGGGTTGTAATGTGTCCACGAATCACAGATAGACAACAACCCCATCACTTTCCATCTTCCTCAGCAATCAGCGTCACAGTCGGTACACCGGCGTCCCGCTGTGCTGAGAGGCAGCCCTCCGATCCAGCTTACCCCTCCAGTGTGGCTCAGTTCAGGGGCAATTAGCGATGGTGAGTGTGGTCAGAGTTGAGGTAAGTAAGGTTATCCCCTCTGATTTAAGAGTCTGATGGTTGAGTGAACCTGGTGGTGTGGGACCTAAAGCTCCTGATGGCAGCAGTGAGAAGAGAACATGCCTTGGACGGCGGGGTCCTTGACGATGGATACTGCTTGCTTGTGGTGGCGCTCCTCGCGGATCTGCTCATGGGGAGACAAGTGCAGCAAGTGTGTGTGAATAAACAGCGGCTTTACCAGGGATCCTTCTATCCACAAAATAAATGTTAAAAATTGAAATGGCTGACAGTTCAAAGTCATTCTATTATCAACGTACATATTCTGTTTGGTGGGGAGAGTGAGCATGGAGATGTGTCTCTATCAAAGGAGGGGTAAGGTGCTCCTTCCCTCCGTTAGCCTGCAGGTCGCCCTCGGGCAAGGTGTAGCACCTGCTTAGCCCCCGATCAGGGTCGCATGAAGCCATGGGAGCAGGTGGTGGATGGTTGTATGAGCAGCCGGTGCAGATCACAAGCCCTGGTTATGTGACCACTGACAACAGGCAGACAATCTCTGAAGAGTATTGATAATGGCAGACAGACATACTTTATTGATCCTGAGGGAAATTGGGTTTCGTTACAGCCGCACCAACCAAGAATAGTGCCAAAATATAGCAATATAAAACCATAAATAATTAAATAATAATAGGTAAATTATGCCAAGTGGAAATAAATCCAGGACCAGCCTATTGGCTCAGGGTGTCTGACACTCCGAGGGAAGAGTTGTAAAGTTTGATGGCCACAGGCAGGAATGACTTCCTATGATGCTCACTGTTACATCTCGGTGGAATGAATCTCTGGCTGAATGTACTCCTGTGCCTAACCAGTACATTATGGAGTGGATGGGAGTCATTGTCCAAGATGGCATGCAACTTGGACAGCATCCTCTTTTCAGACACCACTGTCAGAGAGTCCAGTTCCACTCCCACAACATCACTGGCCTTACGAATGAGTTTGTTGATTCTGTTGGTGTCTGCTACCCTCAGCCTGCTGCCCCAGCACAAAACAGCAAACATGATAGCACTGGCCACCACAGACTCGTAGAACATCCTCAGCATCGTCCGGCAGCTGGGGTCACCCGTCTTGTAAAGACGCTGTCCAGAAGAAGGCAGTGGCAAACCGCTTCTGTCTAAAAGAATTGCCATGAACAATCATGGTCATGAGACCGCGATCATCTACGTCATATGACGTGGCACATGACAACGATGACGATAGCTTATACTGTGGGTTACTGTATACCACTCTGACATTCATTTGCTTGTGGGCATTCACAGTTGATCAAAGAAATGCAATTGAATCAATGAAAAACTACAGACAAAATAAAAATTGACACAGCCAATGTGCAAAGAAGACAAACTGCAAACACAAAAAAATACTGAGTTCATGAGTTGTCAAATCTTTGAAAGTGTTTGTGGAATCAGTTCAGTGTCCAGGTGAGTGAAGTTATCCAGAGTATTGGATGGCAAAATTTGTTTGAAATTCAAGAAGTCAATTGACCTTTCCAAGTTTTGCTATTGTGGTTTAAGTCGATAAAGATACTCAGCATAAACAAATAAAATCAGTTTAATGAGAAGCAGAATTCTGTAGGGAAAACCGAAGGTAGATGAAGTGATTGACCTGTTTTGATTTTATCCCTGATTCACTCAGTCAGGCTCCTGTTAGTCTTGTCAGACAAGGCGGACTGTGTTCCCCTCTTTGGCTTTGAATTCATCTCCATTAATTATTCTTCACATAGAACCCCAGAAACAGTCTTTAGGAATCTGCTCTCTTGCTTTCTGAAGGATGATATGATGCTGGCTGGAGACAGCAGCAGAAAAAACAATCCAGTCCCAAGAAATTGCTCCACGGTGCTATTTTCTGGCATCGAGACGAGGTTCCTGGTCATGATCATATTGTGGGGAAGTTGCCAAAAGGTAGAGGTTATGATGAAGGGTTGGATATTTGAAATAAAATGAGGCAATGTGTCTTCAGTTGAAGTATGACGTATCTTTGAAAATCTCCTTTGCAGAGTTATAGAGCACTGCAGCATTGTGCTAATCACTGTGCCATTTCCACTTTCTCCTTGAACCCCAAATTTCTAAGAGTCCATGGATATCAGCATTGAACACTGTCAAAGCTTGATGCTCGAGTTGTCTGGGAGGCGGTGTACTGAGGATTCAGGTATCACTGAACGGAGAAGTGTGTCTTTATCTCTACCCTTCAGACTAACCTTTCAGTTAGCTCACCAGCCAAGAGAAACAGCCTATTTCCAACCCTGGTGAAGCAGTGTACACACCCCAATGAGATCACTTCTGCTTCTTCTGAGGATTAGCACCCACTCTACTCCATCACTTCCAACACAACAATGTCCATATCCCAGCAACTGAACTTTGTGTATTTCAACAAAGGCAAGTGTACCCTTCCTGGTCAATGAAACCAAAAATGTGCAATTTCTACTATTCTTTTTTCTGCATTCATCAGTTCAGCTTTTGGATGCAAATTTCCTTCCAAGGCTCAATGATTCACAAGATCAATGATTCAAAAAGACCACAAGAATAAAAACAGAATTAGGCCGTTTGTCCCACCAAGACTATTCTCCATTTGATTATGTCAGGCAGTGTCCATGGAGAGGAATAAAGAGTCGATGTTTTGGACTCAGACCCTTCATCAGGAGTAGGAAGGAAAGGGCAGAAGCCAGAAAACCTCCCCCTTTCTCTCCAAAGATGCTGCCTGATCTGCTGAGTCCCTCCAGCATTTTGTGTGTGTTGCTCTGGATTTCCGTAAGACCATAAGAAGATATAGGAGCAGAATTAGGCCATTTGGCCCATTGAGTCTGCTCTGCCATTTCATCATGGCTGGGCTGATCTAATTTTCCTCTCAGCCCCAATCTCCTGCCTTCTCCTTGTATCTCTTCATGCCCTGACCAGTCAAGAATCTATCAACCTCTGCCTTAAACATACATAAGGTCTTGACCTCCAGGGCTGCCTGTGGCAAAGAATTCCACAGATTCACCACTCTCTGGCTAAAAAAAATCCTCCTCATATCCATTCTAAAAGGACGCCACTTTATTTTGAGGCTGTGTCCTCTGGTCTTAGATTGTCCCACCACAGGAAACATCCTCTCCACATCCACTCTATCAAGGCCTTTCACCATTCAATAGGTTTCAATGAGGTCACCCCTCATTCTTCTGAATTCCAGTGAATACAGGCCCAGGACTATCAGATGCTCTTCATATGACAAGCCATTCAATCCTGGAATCGGCATTTCCAGCATCTGCAGAATCTCTTGTGTTTCTGTTCGATCATGGCCAATTTAAAACATCGAACGTTACAGCATTCTAAGGCCATTCAGCCCATGATGGTTTGCCAACCTTTTAACCTACTTCAAGATCAAACTAACCTTCTCTCACACATAGCCCTCTATTTTTCTATCGTCCATGTGCCTATCTAAGAGTTTACTAAGTGTCTCTAATGCATTTGCCTCTACCACCAGGGAATTCCACTTACCCACGACTCTGTGTAGTAAAAAACAACCTACCTCTGACAACCCCTCTACACATTCCTCCAATCACCTCAAAAGTATTCCCTCTCTTATTAGCCATTGTGAAACGGATGCTGACTCTCTATCCTACTATATTTCTTATTATCTTGTACACGTTCATCAAGTCACCTCTCATCCTCCTTCACTCCAAGTAGAAAAGCATTGGGTCGCTCAACTCATCCACATGAGACATGCTCTCCAACTCAGGTAAATCTCCTCTGCAGCCTCTCTAAAGCTTCCCATAATGAGGCCACCAGATTTCAACAAAATACTACAAGTGTGGTCAAGCAGAATTTTATACAACATTACCTCAAAGTTGTTAAATTCAGTCCTCTAACTAATGATAAGTCAGAAAGATCTTCTGGCTGGGTGGCAGTGTGTTTTGACACAATGGCTCTTGGGGATGAACCAGGGCTATTTTCATCCTTTTTAAATGTCTTTTTCATGATCACAAGACAATGCTGGACATTAGGAACTTCAAATACTGCTGTTCTACCCCATCAGTGAGTTTCTAGCTGGTGGAAGCACTGGACTTGGTGCAGATTGTGTTACTGCCTGTTTCAGAAGGGCTTTGGAGTCAGTGTGAGTGCACAGCCTAATAGTGAGGGAATGTCTTTGACATTTCTCTTGTGATTGCAAGATCCTGTTGGATATTGATAATGTAAAATACTGCATGTCCATTTCCCTATATATTAGTGTGACTGTATGTTTATCTGCTATCTTATATGTGCCATATGTGCCTTGTGTTGTGAATGATTGTGGGTACTGTGTTTTGCACCTTGGCCCCAGAGAAACAGTTTCATTTGACTGTGTTCATGGGATTTCATGTATGGTTGAATGACAATTAAACTTGAACTTGAACTTAAACTAAAGAAGGCCAACACACCATACAACTTCTTAACCACTCTATCAACTTGCATGGCAGCTTTGAGGGATCTGTGGATGTGAACCCCAAGATCTGCTGTATCTCCACACTGCTAAGAATCCTGCCATTAACTCTGTACTCTGCCTTTGGGTTCGACTTTCCAAAGTGAATTACTTCAAACTTTTTGGACTGATCTCCATCTGCCACTTCTCAAACCAGCTCTGCACCCTATCCATGCCCTGATGTAACCTCCAACAATCTTCTACATGATCTACAACACCATCACCTTCCCCCTCAACCCAGTTCTCCTCCCTTCTCCCTATATACTTTGACTCCCATTCTAATAAAGAACCTGTCAACCTCTGCTTTATGAATGCCCAATGATTTGCCCCACAACCATAAATTGCTCATGTTTGACCCAATCTTGTGAGACAAAAGAAAGCATGGGGTGGCACGGTAACATAGTTATTAGCATAGCACTATTACGACACCAGAGACCCAGGTTCAATTCCACCACTGTCTGTAAGGAGTTTGTATAATTACGACACCAGAGACCCAGGTTCAATTCCATCACTGTCTGTAAGGAGTTTGTATTATTACGACACCAGAGATCTGGGTTCAATTCCACCACTGTCTGTAAGGAGTTTGTATTATTACGACACCAGAGATCTGGGTTCAATTCCACCACTGTCTGTAAGGAGTTTGTAATCCTCCCCACAGGGTGCTCTAATTTCTTCTCAAATCCCAAAGATGCATGATTTGGTGGCATCGAGTCATAGAAAACTACAGCACAGAAACAGGCCCTTCAGCCCATCTAGTCCATGCCAAATCATTTAAATTGGCTAGACCCATTGACCCGGAACTGGACCATAGCCTTCCATACACTCACATCAATGTACATCCAAACTTCTCCCTGGTCCCATCGACCCACACCCGGACATAGATCCCATACCCCTCTCCCATCCATGTACCTATCCAAACTTCTCCCTGGTCCCATTGACCCACACCCGGACCATAGACCCCATACCCCTCTCCCATCCATGTACCTATCCAAACTTCTCCCTGATCCCATCGACCCACACCCGGACATAGATCCCATACCCCTCTCCCATCCATGTACCTATCCAAACTTCTCCCTGGTCCCATTGACCCACACCCGGACCATAGACCCCATACCCCTCCCATCCACATACCTATCCAAACTTCTCCCTGGTCCCATCGACCCACACCCGGACCATAGACCCCATATCCCTCCCATCCATGTACATCCAAACTTCTCCCTGGTCCCATCGACCCACACCCGGACCATAGACCCCATAACCCTCCCATCCACATACCTATCCAAACTTCTCCCTGGTCCCATCGACCCACACACGGACCATAGACCCCATACCCCTCCCAAACGTGTACCTCTCCAAACTTCTCCCTGATCCCATCGACCCACACCCAGACCATAGACCCCATACCCCTCCCATCCATGTACCTATCCAAACTTCTCCCTGGTCCCATCGACCCACACCCGGACCATAGACCCCATACCCCTCCCATCCATGTACCTATCCAAACTTCTCCCTGGTCCCATCGACCCACACCCAGACCATAGACCCCATACCCCTCCCATCCATGTACCTATCCAAACTTCTCCCTGGTCCCATCGACCCACACCTGGACCATAGACCCCATACCCCCCCCATCGATGTACATCCAAACTTCTCCCTGGTCCCATCGACCCACACCCAGACCATAGACCCCATACCCCTCCCATCCATGTACCTCTCCAAACTTCTCCCTGGTCCCACCGACCCACACCTGGACCATAGACCCCATACCTCTCCCATCCATGTACCTATCCAAACTTCTCCCTGGTCCCATCGACCCACACCCGGACCATAGACCCCTTACCCCTCCCATCCACGTACCTCCAAACTTCTCCCTGGTCCCATCGACCCACACCCAGACCATAGACCCCATACCCCTCCCATCCATGTACATCCAAACTTCTCTCTGGTCCCATCGACCCACACCCGGACCATAGACCCCTTACCCCTCCCATCCACATACCTATCCAAACTTCTCCCTGGTCCCATTGACCTACACCCAGACCATAGACCCCATACCCCTCCCATCCATGTACATCCAAACTTCTCCCTGGTCCCATCGACCCACACCCAGACCATAGACCCCATACCCCTCCCATCCATGTACCTATCCAAACTTCTCCCTGGTCCCATTGACCCACACCCGGACCATAGACCCCATACCCCTCCCATCCATGTACCTATCCAAACTTCTCCCTGGTCCCATTGACCCACACCCGGACCATAGACCCCATACCCCTCCCATCCATGTACATCCAAACTTCTCCCTGGTCCCATCGACCCACACCTGGACCATAGACCCCATACCCCTCCCATCCATGTACCTATACAAACTTCTCCCTGGTCCCATCAACCCACACCCGGACCATAGACCCCATACACCTCCCATCCATGTACCTCTCCAAACTTCTCCCTGGTCCCATCGACCCACACCCGGACCATAGACCCCATACCCCTCCCATCCATGTACCTATCCAAACTTCTCCCTACACCCTACTCGTAAGTGTGAAGTGATTCATTTTGGTAGGTCAAATATGATGGCAGAATATAGTATTAATGGTAAGACTCTTGGCAGTGTGGAGGATCAGAGGGATCTTGGGGTCCGAGTCCATAGGACGCTCAAAGCAGCTGTGCAGGTTGACTCTGTGGTGAAGAAGGCATACGGTGTATTGGCTTTCATCAATCGTGGAATTAAATTTAGGAGCCAAGAGGTAATGTTACAGCTATATAGGACCCTGGTCAGACCCCACTTGGAGTACTGTGCTCAGTTCTGATCGCCTCACTACAGGAAGGATGTGGAAACTATAGAAAGGGTGCAGAGGAGATTTACAAGGATGTTGCCTGGATTGGGGAGCATGCCTTATGAGAATAGGTTGAGTGAACTCGGCGTTTTCTCCTTGGAGCAAAGGAGGATGAGAGGTGACCTGATCGAGGTGTACAAGATGATGAGAGGCATTGATTGTGTGGATAGTCAGAGGCTTTTTCCCAGGGCTGAAATGGCTAGCACAAGAGGGCACAGGTTTAAGGTGCTTGGAAGTAGGTACAGAGGAGATGTCAGGGGTAAGTTTTTTACGCAGAGAGTGGTGAGTGTGTGGAATGGGCTGCCGGTGACAGTGATGGAGGCGGATACGATAGGGTCTTTCAAGAGGTGACTGGATAGGTAATTGGAGCTCAGAAAAATAGAGGGCTATGGGTAACTCTAGATAATTTCTAAAGTAAGGACATGTTCAGCACAGCATTGCAGGCCGAAGGGCCTGTATTGTGCTGTAGGTTTTCTATGTTTCTGAATGAATATCACTCCTTTCCAGGGTCTGCGAAACAGTAGTCCTCCTTCCCAGGTATGGAGAAGGGTAAGCAGGGAGATTAAATGTTCCTGTGCTTTTGGTTGAGTCTCAACAAGACTGAATAAAAAAGGGAGTTTTATACCATCATAATGCGACAGCAATTAGCTGGAACATGCGTACCCACAAGCGCAATTGTCGAAGCTGCTGTGCAGCTTGTCAGCAGGGGCACGTAGACCCTGCAGCAGAGCCCATGATTGTGACCAACACCAGGGGAGAGCCGTATCATCAGTGGAGATGTATTTAGGATAAGTCAGGCAAAGGCTCCACCTTGAGTTGTTCAGTCATACAGTGTAGAAGCTGCCCTTCGGCCCCACTCATCCATGCTAGACAAGATTCCCATCTACGCTAGTTTTAATGGCCTCTGTTTGGCCCATATCCCTCTACAGCTTTCCCATCCATGAGTCTGTCCAAATTGTTCTAAGGGTTGCTGGAGAATCCACCTCTACACTTCCTCTGGCAGTTCATTCCATATACCCACCATCTTGAGGCCCAACAGTTGAGGCCTTGAGTTTGAGAGTCTGCAAGTCCAGTCGGAGGCTCGATCCCTGAGAGTTCGCAAGTCTATTAGAAGCTGGAGGCCCGGAGACGGCCTGTCTTGGGGTTGGAGGACTGTCTGTGTGAATGGGTGGGTGGGTGGGTAGATGGGAGTGGGGAAATTGGCTTGTTTTGCTGAACATTGTGGGCATGACACAGGAATGTGTGGCAGCATTTGCAGGCAGCCCCACCCCTCCCCAGCAGGTCCTGGATTGTATTGGTTGTTAACACAAACAACCTATTTCGCTGTATGTTTCGATGTACATGTCATAGATAAATTAATCTGAAGAAGGAATCTGATTGGAGGGGTGATGAAGTAAGAAGCTGGAAGGTGATAGGTGGAAGAGGTAAAGGACTGAAGAAGAAGGAATCTGATAGGTGAGGAAAGTGGACAATCAGAGAAAAGAAAGGGGGTGTAGATGAGAGGGAGCTGATGGGCAGGTGAGGCGAAGGGAAGGGGTAAGAGGGGTAGAATGTGGAATGGAAAGAGAAAGAAGGGGAATGAGGGAAGAAATTGCCAGAAGTTACAGGAATCAATGTTCGTGCCATCAGTTTGGAGTCTACCCATTTGGTACATGAGTTGACCTTAAACACAAGAGATTCTGCAGATGCTGGAAATTCAGAGCAACACACACAAAGTGCTGGAGGAACTCAGCAGGAGAGGACTAAAGATTCAACATTTTGGCCAGGATCCCTGTATCAGGAAGGGAAAGGAAGGGGGATGGAAGCCAGAATAAGAAGGTGTGGGGGGCGGGGGAGGAAGGAGTACAACCTGATGGATGAAGCCAGGTGAAGGGGAAGGTAGGTGGGGGGGATAAAATGAGAAGCTGGGAAATGAGAGGTGGAAAAGGTAAAGGGCTGATGAAGAGGGAATCGGATAGGAGAGAGTGGACAATGGGAGAAAGGGAGGGAGAAGGAGGCACCAGAGAGGGAGATGATGGACAGATGAAGAGGAGTAGAGGTGAGAGAGGAGCTAAAATGGGGAATGTATGAAGAGAGAAGGGGAGGGAGAGAATTTGCCAGAAGTTGGAGAAGTCGATGTCCATACCGTCCAGTTGGATGGCTATCTAGGCAGAATATGAGGTGTTGCTCCCCCACCCTGAGAGGGGCCTCATCGTGTTCATGCCGTCGAGTAGGATGTTACCCAGACGGAATGTAACGTGTTTGCATTTACATTTTCTTTAATGAAGGATTGAACAGCAGCTCTGAGAATGTGAACCAGCCACCCCCTCCACCCCCTGCCTAACCTGGGCTGCTGGCGACGGCGGTGGAGGTGAATATGATAGGGTCTTTTAAGAGATTCCTGTATAGGTGCAGTGAGCTTGGGGAAATAGAGGGCTATGGGTAATCCTAGGTAATTTCTAAAGTAAGGACATGTTCAGCATAGCTTTGTGGGCTGAAGGGCCTGTATCATGCTGTAGATTTTCTAGGTTTCTAGATAATGTAAACTCAATTAAATAAATAACACAAAAACATTATACTTGTTCATTTATTTACTGAGAAAAATTATCCAATCTTCCATGTATTAGTTAGAAAAAGATTGTGAACTTTTTGGTAACTGGTGTGACCCTCTTGTACAGCAGTAACTTCAATCAAACGTTTCCGATAACTGTTGATCATTCTTGCACATTGGCTTGGAGGAATTTCAGGCCATTCCGCCTTACAAAACTGCTTCGGCTCGGGGATGTTGGTGGGCTTCCTTGTATGAACTTCTTGCTTCAGGTCCCTCCACAACATTTCTATAGGATTAAGGTCAGGACTTTGACTCAGTCATTCCAAAACATGAATTTTCTTCTTTTTAAACCATTCTGTTGTTGATTTACTCTTGTCTTTCAGATCACTGTCTTGTTGCATTATCCAACTTCTATTAAGTTTCAGCTGACCGACTGCTACCCTGACATTCTCCTGTAAAATGTTCTGATACAATTTTGAATTCATTGTTCCCTCAATGATTGCAAGCTGTCCAGGCCCTGAGGCAGCAAAGCAGCCTCAAACCATGATGCTCCTTCCACCATGCTTCACAGTTGGGATGAGGTTTTGGTGTTAGTGGGCAGTGCCCTTTTTCCTCCAAACATAGCGATGTGCATTTCTCCCAGAAAGTTCAACTTTTGTCTCAGCTGTCCACAGAACAGTGTCCCAGAAGCATTGTGGAACATCCAGGTGGTCTTTTGCAAACTTGAGACGTGCAGCAATGTTTTTTTTTGGAGAGCATTCATCCTCTGTGGTTTCCTTCCATGTTCAGTGTCTTTTTATAAACAGAGACTTTAGCGAGTTCCAGAGATTTCTGCAGGCCTTTTGCTGTTGCTCTCCTTCAGCATTGCACATTGTGCTCCTGGTGTGATCCCTGCAGGATGCCTCGCAACAGGACTGAGCTTCCTCCATTTGTAGACAATTTAAAGTGCCCGTAACCCACCTTTGTCTCTTCTCCTGTCAGTAGAAATGGTTCCACTGGGCTCAGTAGCTAAGCCAGTCATGAAGACCAGGAACTAGACTTGGTTGTCAGAGGCTGTCTGAGGTACAGACCATTGGGAGCATTTAATAGGTAGTGGGAATTTATCTGCTCCATCACCCCCAGCTATAACAACCTTAAAGAAGCGCATACGTAATATGTACAGTAAGTATCATGTATGTAATGTGTGCAATATACATTATGCATCATATACAGATGTATGTATCATGTATATATGTATGTATCATGTATATATGTATGTACCATATAAATGATACATACATATGTATGCATTTTGCCATGCATAGTTATATTGCGATATTAAAACACATAATGCAGAATATAGTGTTGCAATTACGGAGTAAGTGCATGTCTAGACCAGTAAAGTGTAAGGCCACAACGAGGTAGATTGGGAGATCAAGACTTCTCCTTTTAGCATATGAGAGGTCCCGAACCAGAATCAGATTCACGGTTACTATCACCAACATATGACGTGAAATTTGTTAACTTAGCAACAGCAGTTCAATGTAATACATAATCTAGCAGAGAGAAAAAATAAAATAAAAATAATAATAAGTAAACAAGTAAATCAATTATGTAGATTTTTAAAAATGTGCTAAAACAGAAATTCTGTACGTTAAAAAAAAGTGAGGTAGTGTCCAAAGATTCAAAGTCCATTTAGGAAGTGAGTGGCAGAGGGAAAGAAGCTGTCCCTGAATTGCTGAGTGTCTGCCTTCAGGCTTCTGTACCTCCTACCTGATGGTAACAGTGAGAAAAGGGCATGCCCTGGGTGCTGGAGGTCCTTAATAATGGACGCTGCCTTTCTGAGACACCGCTCCTTGAAGATGTCCTGGGTGCTTTGTAGGCTAGTGCCCAAGATGGAACTGACTAGATTTACAACCTTCTGCAGCTTCTTTCAGTCCTGTGCAGTAGCCCCCCCCCCCCCCCATTCCAGACAGTGATGCAGTCTGTCAGAATGCTCTCCACTGTACAATTATAGAAGTTTTTGAGTGTATTTGTTGACATGCCAAGTCTCTTCAAACTCCTCATAAAGTATAGCCGCTGTCTTGCCTTCTTTATAACTACATCAATATGTTGGGACCAGGTTAGATCCTCAGAAATCTTGACACCCAGGAACTTGAAGCTGCTCACTCTCTCCACTTCTGATCCCTCTATGAGGATTGGTATGTGTTCCTTTGTCTTACCCTTACGCACAATCAGCTCTTTCATCTTACTGACATTAAGTGCCAGGTTGTTGCTGTGACACCACTCCACTAGCTGGCATATCTCACTCCCGTACACCCTCTCGTCACCATCTGAGATTCTACCAACAATAGTTGTATCATCAGCAAATTTATAGATGGTATTTAGGCTGTGCCTAGCCACACAGTCATGTGTATAGAGAGAGTAGAGCAGTGGGCTAAGCACACATCCTTGAGATGCACCAGTGTTGATTGTCAACGAGGAGGAGATGTTATCACCAATCCACGCAGATTGTGGTCTTCCGGTTAGGAAGCCGAGCATCCAATGGCAGAGAGAGGTACAGAGGCCCAGGTTCTGCAACTTCCATTCAAGGTCAGATAGAAGCGGTCCCAGAGTCTGGTGGGACACGCTCTCAAACACTTCTTTATTCTGGTTGATGGAGGAGGGTGGACAGAGAATGTCTGGGGTGATAATGTTGGCTGCTTTCCCAAGGCAGCAGGAAGTGCAGTCAGAGTCCATGGAAGGGAGGCTCGTTTCCATGAAGTAATGAGCTGTGTCCACAACCCTCTGCAGTTTCTTGTAGTCACAGGCAGATCAGTTGCAATACCAAGCTGTGATGCATCCATTGTTAAAGACCCTCACCATCCAGGACATGCCCTCCTTTTGTTACCGCCATCAGGGAGGAGCTATAGGAACCTGAAGACTCACACTCCCAACAGTTCAGGGAACAGCTACTTCCCCTCTGCCATCAGATATCTGAATAGTTCACGAACCCATGAATCATAGTTATATAATCATATAACCATATAACAATCACAGCACGAAAACAGGCCATTCCGGCCCTCCTAGTCCGTGCTGAACTCTTAATCTCACCTAGTCCCACCTACCCGCACTCAGCCCATAACCCTCCACTCCTTTCCTGTCCATATACCTATCCAATTTTACCTTAAATGACACAACTGAACTGGCCTCTACTACTTCTACAGGAAGCTCATTCCACACAGCTATCACTCTCTGAGTAAAGAAATACCCCCTCGTGTTTCCCTTAAACTTTTGCCCCCTAACTCTCAAATCATGTCCTCTCGTTTGAAACTCCCCTACTCTCAATGAAAACAGCCTATTCACGTCAACTCTATCTATCCCTCTCAAAATTTTAAATACCTCGATCAAATCCCCCCTCAACCTTCTACGCTCCAATGAATAGAGACCTAACTTGTTCAACCTTTCTCTGTAACTTAAGTGCTGAAACCCAGGTAACATCCTAGTAAATTGTCTCTGCACTCTCTCTAATTTATTGATATCTTTCCTATAATTCGGTGACCAGAACTGTACACAATATTCCAAATTTGGCCTTACCAATGCCTTGTACAATTCTAACATTACATCCCAACTTCTGTACTCAATGCTCTGATTTATAAAGGCCAGCGTTCCAAAAGCCTTCTTCACCACCCTATCTACATGAGACTCCACCTTCAGGGAACTATGCACTGTTATTCCTAGATCTCTCTGTTCCACTGCATTCCTCAATGCCCTACCATTTACCCTGTATGTTCTATTTGGATTATTCCTGCCAAAATGTAGAACCTCACACTTCTCAGCATTAAACTCCATCTGCCAACGTTCAGCCCATTCTTCTAACCGGCATAAATCTCCCTGCAAGCTTTGAAAACCCACCTCATTATCCACAACACCTCCTACCTTAGTATCATCGGCATACTTACTAATCCAATTTACCACCCCATCATCCAGATCATTTATGTATATTACAAACAACATTGGGCCCAAAACAGATCCCTGAGGCACCCCGCTAGTCACCGGCCTCCATCCCGATAAACAATTATCCACCACTACTCTCTGGCATCTCCCATCTAGCCACTGTTGAATCCATTTTATTACTCCAGCATTAATACCTAACGACTGAACCTTCTTAACTAACCTTCCATGTGGAACTTTGTCAAAGGCCTTGCTGAAGTCCATATAGACAACATCCACTGCCTTACCCTCGTCAACATTCCTCGTAACTACTTCAAAAAATTCAATAAGGTTTGTCAAACATGACCTTCCACGCAAAAATCCATGCTGGCTACTCCTAATCAGATCCTGTCCAGCCAGATAATTATAAATACTATCTCTAAGAATACTTTCCATTAATTTACCAACCACTGATGTCAAACTGACAGGTCTATAATTGCCAGGCTTACTTCTAGAACCCTTTTTAAACAATGGAACCACATGAGCAATACGCCAATCCTCCGGCACAATCCTCGTTTCTAATGACACTACTGTTCAGAAAGGCCGCCCAGCTTACCTTATCCATCTCAAACTGTTACTCTGCCAGCACCTGAACATTACCCTCTATACAGCTCCCATCAATGCACTTATCCAAACTTTCTTAAATGTTGAAATCAAACCTTCATCCAGCTTCCACTGGCAGCTCATTCCACACTCTCGCCACCCTCTGAATGATGAAGCTCCCCCTCAGGTTCTCCTTAAATGTTTTATCTTTCACTGTTAGCCTAATTCTAGTCTCACCCAACCTCAGGGGAAAAAGTCTGCTTTTATTTCATGGGTTAGTGGACAGATGGGATTAATGGACAGATGGGGGTAATGGACAGATGTTAATGGACAGATGGGGTAATGGACAGATGGGGGTAATGGACAGATGGGGTAATGGACAGATGGGGGTAATGGACAGATGTTAATGGACAGATGGGGTAATGGACAGATGGGGGTAATAGCCAGATGTTAATGGACAGATGAGGTAATGGACAGATGGGGGTAATGGACAAATGGGATTAATGGACAGATGGGGGTAATGGACAGATGTTAATGGACAGATGGGGTAATGGACAGATGGGGTAATGGACAGATGGGGGTAATAGCCAGATGGGGGTAATGGACAGATGGGGTAATGGACAGATGGGGGTAATAGCCAGATGTTAATGGACAGATGGGGGTAATGGACAGATGGGGTAATGGCCAGATGGGGGTAATGGACAGATGGGGTAATGGACAGATGGGGGTAATGGACAGATGTTAATGGACAGATGGGGGTAATAGCCAGATGTTAATGGACAGATGGGATTAATGGACAGATGGGGTAATGGCCAGATGTTAATGGACAGATGGGGTAATGGACAGATGTTAATGGACAGATGGGGGTAATGGACAGATGGGGTTAATGGACAGATGGGGTTAATGGATAGGTGGGCAGATAGGTTTGTCTGTTTGGGGAGATGGATAGATAGGGTCAATTGAAGATGGGCTATGATCCTGCAGGTCTCCTCCTGCCCTGCTCTGTGCTTCAGTCACAGTGAATGATGAGCTGGTAATATCTGTGGTCAGTACGGTTTTGGTGGACAATCACTGCCCCCACTTGATGGATGAGAACCAAGTCTGACAGATACACCCTCACCAAGGACACTCTGACAAATAGCATTTGACTCCCTGGATATAAAACATGGTGTCAGGGCCCTCACAGAGTTAAGCAGTTTAAGAAAATATAAACTCTGTGCTGCATATATATAGAAAGTGAATTCAAAATGCTACAAGGTTTTTCACGTAAAGATTTTAATCTAGTTTGAGCCAACCATGGCAGAGACCCTGACACTGATGTATTGATCCACAATCCAAGAATCATAAACACCACTTTATAAATGAATAACTCTGAACCTTTTCCATAATGGATTCTGAAATGACTCTTGAAAATTATGGCCCAATTTCAAATCCTTCTAATATCTAGCACAATAAGGAATCAAATCTCTCTGCAATGGGAATTTGACAGACATAGGTTATCAGTGGGTTCAATTCCAGCTAACCTGAGCTCCCAGGAATAATGTGTTCTATCGTATGCCTTTGCTCCAACAGCCACGAGAGGAAGGTTTTCCCTGTGGCCACTCATTTTAACTCTACCTCCATTCCCGTTCCACCATGTCGGTCCAGAGCCTCCTCCAATGCCACAATGAGGCCACATCCCATGTTCCATCAAACCCATGGCATGAACATTAATTTCTTTAACCTCCAGTAATTTCGCCCCACACCCTTTCTCTCCTTTTCCATTCCCCACTCTGGTTTCCATCTCACCCCTTTGCTTTGCCTGCCTGGTGCCCTTCCTCCATCCCTTTCTTTCATGGTCCACTGTCCTCTCCTGTCAGATTCCTTCTTCTTCAGTCCTTTATCTCTTCCACCCATTCTTCTGGAAGTTTAGGACCAGAGGGCACAGCTCTGGAATTGAGGGATATCCATTTAGGACAGAGATGAGGAGGAATCTCCTTAGACAGAGGGTGGTGAATCTACGGAATTCATTGCCACAGGTGGCTGCAGAGCCAAATCGTTGGGTATATTTAAGGCAGAGGTTGATAGATTCTTGACGGACAAAAGAGCTGGATGAACTCAGCAGGTCGGGCAGCATCCGTTGAAAGAAGCAGTCAACGTTTCCAGCTGAGACCCTTCGTCAGGGTCTCACTAGACCATGTCCTGCCGAAGGGTCTCGGCCCGAAACGTTGACTGCTTCTCTCAATGGATGCTGCCCGACCTGCTGAGTTCATCCAGCTTTTTTGTACGTCTTGATTTGTGTTTATTATTGGTAGATTCTTGATTAGTCAGGGCATGAAGGCTCACGGGGAAAAGGGTAGAGGTTGGGGCTGAGAGGGAAATGGATCAGCCATGATGAAATGGCAAAGCAGACTTGATGGGCTGAATGGCCTAATTCTGCTCCTATGTCTTATGACTTATCACCTCCCAGTTTCTTAAATCATTCCCTCTCCCCCACGCACCCATCTTTCTCCTGACCTGATCTCACCTATCAACACATCCCACCAGGATGGTCTAAACCTGGCAAGTAACTTGCAGACATTAAAGTCAAAGTGGAGACTATTGTCATCTACACAAGTACCGATGTGCACAGGTGCAATGAAAGATTACTTCCAGTTGCACCACAGGCACACAGAATGAGAAAAGCAGCATTCATAAAGTAAATATTAAATATACACCAAGAAAATATATACAGTTAGTACAAAATGGTAAATTTTAGCAGGAAGTGGTCATCATGTTGCTAAACTGCAGTGATTAAGATTTTGCCGGCTAGTTCAAGAACTGAACGTTTGTAAGTAAATAGTTGTCCTTGAAGCTGGTGGTTTAGGACTTTAGGCTTCTGCACCTCCTGGCCGATGGAAGCTGCAAGAAGATGGCATGTCCCGGATGGAGGGGATCTTTGATGACAGCAGAGCCTCCAGTCGATCGGGGGTGGAGGTACATGCGATGTATTGAGCAGCAAGTTGTCTCTGACATGCAGAGACTGCAGTGCTTTAGTGACCTCAGATGGAGACAAGAGGGCCTACTGGAGCAAGGTATAGCAGCTGGCTGAGTGTTGTTTCAGCAACTACCTTTCCCTCAACAACAGTAAAACCAAAGAACTGATTGTGGACTTGCGAAAATGGGAAATGAGAGAATAGAATCCAATCCTCATAGAGGGGTCAGAAGTGGAGAGAGCGAGCAATTTCAAACTCCTGGGTGTCAATATCTGCGAGGATCTAACCTGGTCTTGATATATCAATGTAGCTATATGGAAGGCAAGACAGTGACTATATTTCATTAGGAGTTTGAGGGGATTTGGTTTATCAACTAAAACACTCAAAAACATTTACAGATGTACAATGGAGAACATTCTGATAGGCTGCATCATTGTCTGGTATGGAGGGGGCTACTGCACAGGACCGAAAGAAGCGACAGAAAATTGTAAAATTTGTCATCTCCTTAATAGCACTATCCTTTGTAGCATCCAAGACATCTTCAAGGGGCAGTGCCTCAGAAAGGTGACGTCCATTATTAAGGACCACCATCAGCCAGGACATGCCCACATGCCCTCTTCTCATTGTTACCATCAGGAAGGGGGTACAGAAGCCTGAAGACACACACTCAGCGATTCAGTAACAGCTTCTTCCCCTCTGCCATCTGATTCCTAAATGGACATTGAACCCATGAACACTACCTCACTTTTTTTTATTACTCTGTGTATGCACTAATATTTGTAAATTTAACTATTTAATATGCATATATCTACTTACTGTAATTTTTTATTTGTTTTTCTATATTTATCAAGTACTTCATTGTACTGCTGCCACAGAGTTAAGAAATTCCACGGCATATGCTGATGCCATTAAACCTGATTCTGATTCCGATGTTGTGCATAGAATTCTTTTTTTTAACCTGTTTGCTATCTGGCCTGTTAGCAGGAACAATGCTTTTTTATTTGCTTGGCTGTGGAAACCATTAAGAAAATCAATACAGCCTTTAAACTGCTACTTCTTATTAGAGAACGAGTAAAAATAAGCAAGCAAGTCGATTCCGGTCAGCCCTCTCACATCTTGCCATCTCCAGCATCAGATGAAACACTGGTACAGGGAGTGGAGGTGGCCTCGAGGGAAGGGTTCTGCTTGGAAACAGGAGACCTGTTCAGCCACTGCATCAGAATCCGTCTCGGGTTTATCATCACTAACACAGGACGTGAAATTTGTTGTTCTGTGGCAGCAGGACAATGCAATACAGAAAAATCACTGTTAAGTCACATTAAGTTACTAAATAGTGGGGAAAAGGGGGAGAATTGAGGAAGAGTTCATGGGTTCAGAAACCTGATGGTGAAGGGGAAGAAGCTGTTCCTAAAGCATTGCGTGTGGGTCTTCAGCCTCCTGTACCTCAACCCTGACGGTAGTAATGAGAAGAAGTCATGTCCTAGATGGTGAGGGTCCTTAATGATGGATACCATCTTCTTGAAGCACTGCCTTTTCAAGACGTTCTCAATGGTGGGGGTCTAGTGCCCATGATGAAGCTGGCTGAGTCTACAACCCTCTGGAACCTCTTTCGAATCTATGCACTGGAGCCTCCAAACCAGATGGTGACGGAGCCATTCCGAATACTCTCCACGGTACATCTGTCGAAATCTGTTAGAGTCTTTGGTGTCATAAATCTTCTCAAACTCCCAACTTCAGGGTAGAAGCTGTCCCTGAGCCCGGTGGAACTCAGGAGTCTGATAACAGTGGGGTAGAAGCTGTCCCTGAGCCCGGTGGTGTTTAGGAGTCTGATAACAGTGGGGTAGAAGCTGTCCCTCAGCCCGGTGGAACTCCAGGTCTGATAACAGTGGGGTAGAAGCTGTCCCTGAGCCCGGTGGTGTTTAGGAGTCTGATAACAGTGGGGTAGAAGCTGTCCCTCAGCCCGGTGGAACTCCAGGTCTGATAACAGTGGGGTAGAAGCTGTCCCTGAGCCCGGTGGTGTTTAGGAGTCTGATAACAGTGGGGTAGAAGCTGTCCCTCAGCCCGGTGGAACTCCAGGTCTGATAACAGTGGGGTAGAAGCTGTCCCTGAGCCCGGTGGTGTTTAGGAGTCTGGTAACAGTGGGGTAGAAGCTGTCCCTCAGCCCGGTGGAACTCAGGAGTCTGATAACAGTAGGGTAGAAGCTGTCCCTGAGCCCGGTGGTGCTCAGGAGTCTGAGAACAGTGGGTTTGAAGCTGTCATTGAGTTTGGTGCAGTCAAGTCTTTGTTCTGCACAGTGGATGGGGGAGAAGAGAAAATGCCTGGGGTGGGAGGAGCCTTCGGTTATGTTGACGGCTCTTTTGAGGCAGTGGGAAGTGTGGTCAGTGTCAATGATCGAGGCTGTCTTACGTGGTGGCTGGGGCTGTGTTCACAACTCTCTGTAATTTAAGACCATAGAGCACAAGAGAATATGACAGAGGAGAAAAGTTAGGCCATTCAGCTCATCAAGTCTGCTCCACCAACAAAGCTGATTTATTATCCCTCTCAACCCCATTCTTCTGCCTTCTCCCTGTAACCTTTGATGCCCTGGCTCATCAAGAACCTGGGCAGTGTCTTTACAAGACGGTGATCCCAGTCATTATCAATACTCTTCAGGGATTGTCTGCCTGGTGTCAGTGGTCACATAACCAGGAGGTGTGATCTGCACCGGCTGCTCATACGACCACCCACCACCTGTCATGTGACCCTGTTCAGGGGGCTAAGCAGGTGCTGCACCTTGCCCATGGGTGACCTGCAGACTAACGGAGGGCAGGAGGTTCTATTTCTATATTAGTAATGTGAGCCATCTTGGCCCAGTGATCTCTCCACCCCAGTGTGTGATGGGAGGAGGGGGGGGAGGTTGAAGAAGGACAAGGGATGTAGGGATGTGGAGGGAGGGAGGGAAGAGGGTCCAAATGAAGTTCATGGAGAATTATCCTGGAAATGAATGGGTTAATGTTTGATGGTTCTGGGCCTGTATTCACTGGAGTTTAGAAGAATGAAGGTGGATCTCATTGAAACCTATCAAATATTGAGAGGCCTAGACAGAGTGGATATAGAGAGGATGTTTCCTATAGAGGGGGAGTCAAAAATCAGAGGGCACAGTCTCAGAATTGAAGGACATCCATTTAGAACAGAGCTGAAGAGGAATTTCTTCAGCCAGAGGGTGGTGAATCTGTGGAATTCGTTGCCACAGGCATCTGTGGAGGCCAAGTCATTGGGTGTACTTAAAGCAAAGGTTTATAGCTCCTTGATTAGCCAGGGTGTCAAAGGTTACAGGAGAATAGGGTTGAGAGGGATAATGAATCAGCCATGATGGAATGGCCGAGCAGAACTGGTAGGCTGAATAGCCTAACTTCCCTCTGTGTCTTATGGTCTGATGGGAAATTGGGATCAGCCATTCCTGTGCCCCCAGTAGGAAGGATATGCAGAGGAGAAGGTGATTAAAGAGCGAGCTAGCTGTGTGGGCAGTTCAATTAGAGCCAGGCTTGCCCAGAACCACCCGCTTAATGAATCAGCTGATGAATTGCCAATAAACCCAGAGCCGAACAGAAATTATTCTCTTCCAACAGTCACAACACACTCTCCCCAAAACAGGAAATCAATTCCTCAGACCCAAGGCTGAGCTGAGGTATTATAAAATGTGAGTTTATAAATTGAGGTGAGATACTGTATACATGCTGCAACTCATCCAATCACCAATGTAATAAATTGTTCAATTAGTAATTCAGTGAACGTCACAATTAAACCATCTGCTATAGAAACCCATGTGCACTTTCCTACACCGAAACACACTCAGACACACATACACACTCAAACACATTCATAAGCACACACTCAGACACACACATATACTCACTCACATGCACATACACACTCACACACTCACAGATACATACACGCTCACACTAACATAAATACCCATGTTCATATTACACATGGACATGCACACATACACTTACACACAGTCACACAAGACACACCCACAAGAGTGGATGCACACACTGTCATTCACACACACACAGAAACCAATATGCACAGTTGCTCACATATACACACCATATACACAGACAGCCACACATACATCAGTCAGACACCAGACACTCAGATGTACACACACAGGGAATGGAGGGATAAGGATCATGTGCGAGCAGATGGGATTAGTTTAGATTGGCATTGTGGGCCAAAGAGCTTGTTCCTGTGCTGGCTTTATATCCTGGGTTCTATATACCCCTCCTGTTGATATTACTACCCCGCGATTGCAGGACGTCCGCTCTCAATTTTGCCAATGAATGCTGCCTCATTTGTGGACCTTGGATCCATAATTGAAGCAAACTTCAGGAGGCTCATTCCATCCTTCCAACCTTCGTTACAAACTTGATCGCTTCTCTTTTACCCAGTTTAGAGAAGTATTACCCCATGGACTTGGGTGGTGGGGTGGAGATACATCTCCACCAAAGGAGGTGTAACATGTTCCTTCCCTCCGCTAGCCTGCAGATCATCCTTGGGCAAGATGTAGCACCTGCTTAGACACCCCAATCAGGGTCACGTGAAGCCATGGGAGCAGGTGGTGGATGGTCGTTCGAGCAGCCGGTGCACATCACAAATCCTGGTTATGCGACCACTGACGCCAGGCAGACAATCTCTGAAGAGTGTTGATAATGGCTGGGGTCACCCGTCTTGTAAAGACACTGTCTAGAAGAAGGAAATGGCAAACCACTTCTGTAGAAAAGTTTCCCAAGAGCAATTATGGTCATGGAAAGGAGCAGACAGGATCTGCTGGATCTCCGGCCTAAAGTTAACAAATGACACAGCACTAGATTGAACTGATCTGAATATGCCTGGACTCCTTCAATGTCTTTGTGATTTGGGGTCTCATGTTCTGTGTTTTGCACTCATTTTTATTTTGCTGTTTGTTTCTTTATTTTTGCATGTTGGAGGGAGTCTGATGTTTCTCTTTGAATGGGTTCCATGGTTTTCATTGTTTCTTGGCTGCCCTGGGGGAAGATGAATATCAGGGTTGTGTATTGCATAAACACTTTGATAATAAATGTACTTTGAATCTTTGAATTGCCCACATCATATGACATGGCACTGAACAAAAAAACAAGCGGACGGGTAGGACAGGTGCCTCCTCGCAAAGAACATAGACCAGTACAGCACAGTACAGGCCCTTCAGCCCACAATGTTGTGCCAAGCTTTTAAACTACATAAGATCAATCTAACCCTCCTACTTATCTCTCCATTTTTGTATCATACATGTACCTATCTAAGAGTTTCTTAAATGCCTCTGATGTAACTGCCTCCATCACCAGTGATAGGGCATTCCATGCACCCCACCACTCTGTCATCTGCCACTGTCATCCTCCCAAGAGCTTTGACCAATGGCCAATATGGACATCAGAAGCTTTGAGAGGAGGGAACTGCAATCTGGTCCACTGCCCGAGTACAAAAAGGCAGCAGTGGGTCGCTACGGCGAAAAAGAGCTCTGACCAGTGACCGTTCCGCTTTTGGGATTGATTAGCAAGAGTAAATTAAAGGAAGGCAGGAGCAAGAATAGTGGCTGTCATCTGAGTGGACAGAGTCAGAGTGGAGATCTTGAGGCTTCAGCGAAGAGAGGCTTCACTCAGAGACAGCAAAAGAAAAGAAAAGCTCAAGTTAAGTTTCTTTTTCCTTCCCTTCTTCATATCTGCTCAGCTAGGACAGTGGAGATGTTAGACAGGACAGTGAAATGCTTCTCCTGCGGGATGTGGGAAGGCAGGAAGACCTCCAGTGTTCCTGACGACTACAACTGTGAGAAGTGCATCTAGCTGCAGCTTTTAACGATCCATGTTAAGGAGTTGGAGGTGGAAATGGATGAACTCCAAATAATTCAGAAGGCTGAGAGGGTGATAGATAGGACATACAGAGAGGTAGTTACACCCAAGGTGCAGGACACAGGAAACTGGGTGACAGTTAGGAAGAGGAAAGAGGGTAAGGAGCCAGTGCAGAGTACCCCTGTGGCCATTCCCTTAAAGAACAGGTGTATCACTTTGGAAACTGTTGGGGGGATGACCTAACAAAGTAAAGTCAAAGTGACACACACAAAATGCTGGTGGAACACAGCAGGCCAGGCAGCATCTATAGGGCGAAGCACTGTCGACGTTTCGGGCCGAGACCCTTCGTCATCTACCCTATAGATGCTGCCTGGCCTGCTGCATTCCAACAGCATTTTGTGTGTGTTGCTTGAATTTCCAGCATCTGCAGATTTCCTCATGTTTGTTAAAGTCAGAGTGGTTGGGTCTCCAACAATGAGTCTATCCCTGTGACTCAGAAGGGAAGGGAGAGAAAAGAAGCACACTGTGGAGATGGAGATTCATTAGTTAGGGATTGGACAAGAGGTTCTGTGGGTGAGAACAAGGTTCCCAGATGGTATGTTGCCTCCTGGATCCCAGGGTGCGGGATCTGTTGGATTGAGTCCTTAGCATTCTTAAGTGGGAGGGTGAACAGCCGAAAGTCGTGGGCCATGTAGTTCCCAATGACATGGGTAGGGGGAGTGACAGGGTTCTGCATTGTGAGTTCAGGGAGTTAAGTGCTAAGTTAAATGGCAGGATCTCCACGGTTGTGATCTCAGCATTGCTACCCTTGCCATGTGCTAGTAAGGCCAGAACTAGGAAGATTATACAGGTTAGTATGTGGTAAGGAGTTGGTGTAGGAGGGAGGACATAAGATTTTGGATCATTGGGCTCTCTTCCAGGGAAGGTGGGATCTGTACAGAAGGGACAGTTTATACCTGAACTGGAGGGGGACTAATATCCTAGTGGAAGGTTTGTTAATGCTGGCCAGTGGGGTTTAACCAGAGTTGCAGGGGGATGGGAACCAGAGTGCCAGAACAGTTATTGAAAATGTTCTGGAGGCAGATGTTGGTAAGACTTCAATCAAAGTCAGGAATCAGAAGGTTGAGCAGAGTGCAATTAGTCTCCTGAGCTGCATATATTTCAATGCAAGAAGGATCGTAGGAAAGGCAGATAATAGTGCTGAAGATGAGGTATCTGGTTTACAAACACAGGCAATGTGTAGTGAGGAGAGGCTGTTGATGGGGCAAAATTGCAGTCAACAGGATGAGATGCAATGTAAAAGGCGGTCAAAATCAAAAAGGGTGAATATGGGACTGAAGGTGTTACATTGGAATGTGCGCAGTTACATGAACTTGTAGCACAGTTGCAGGTTGGCAGGTATGATGTTGTAGACATCACTGAATCGTGGCTGAAAGATTATAGCTGGAGGCTTTATGTCCAAGGATACACATTGTATCAAAAAGACAGGCAGGAAGGCAGAGGGGACGGTGTTGCTCTATTAGTAAAAAATAAGCTCAAATCATTAGAAAGAGGCGGCATGAGGTCAGAAGATGTTGAATCATTGCGGATTGACCTAAGGAACTGCATGGGTGAAAAGACCCTGGAACAGTAGTAAGGATGTGATCTACAATGGGAGATAGAAAATGCATGCTAAAAAGGCAATGTTACAATAGTCATGGGGGATTTCAATATGCAGGTAGATTGGAATAATCAGGCTGGTGTTGAATTTCTAGAGTGTCCACGAGATGGCTTTTTAGAGCAGCTCATAGTTGAGCCCACGAGGGGATCAGGTATTCTGGATTGGGTGTTGTGCAATGACCTGAAATTGATTAGAGACCTTCAGGTAAAAGAACACTTAGGGGGCAAGTGATTATAATATGACTGAATTCACCCTTAAATTTGAGAAGGAGAAGATAAGGTCAGATGTATCAGTTTTACAGCAGAGTAAAGGGAATTACAGAGGCGTGAGAGAGAGGAGTTGGCCAGAATTACTTGGAAAAGATCACTGGCAGGGAGGACAGCAGAGCAACAATGGCTGGAATTTCTGGAAGCAATTCAGAAGGCACAGGATATATACATCCCAAAGAGGAAGAAGTATTCTAAAGGCAAGATAACACAACCATGGCTAACATGAGAAGTCAAAGCCAACATAAAAGCCAAGAGAGGGCATATAATAGAGCAAAAATTGGTGGGAATGTTAGAGGATTGAGAAGCTTTAAAAAAACACAGGGAACTAAAACAAATCATTAAAAAGGTAAAGATGGAATACAAAAATAAGCTAGCCAATAATATTAAAGCAGATACCAAAAGTTTCTTCAGATACATAAAGTATAAAAGAGAGGTGAGAGTGAATACCAGACTGCTGGAAAACGATGTAGTAATGGAAGACCACGAAATGGCGGACAGACTGAACAATTATTTTTGTGTCAGTCTTCACTGTGGAAGACAACAGCAATATGGTGGAAGTTCCAGGTGTCAGGGGGCATGCAGTGTGTGAAGTTACCATAACTAGAGAGAAGGATCTTGGGAAACTGAAAGATCTAAAGGTAAATAAGTCACCTGGACCAGAAGGTGTACACCCCAGAATTCTGAAAGAGGTGGCTGAAGAGATCATGGAGGGGTTAGTAAAGATCTTTGAAGAATCACTGGATTCTGGAAGACTGGAACTTTGCAAATGTCACTCCACTCTTCAAGAAGGGAGAGAGGCAGAATAAAGGAAACTATAGGCCACAGTGGTTGGGAAGATATTGGAGTCAATTAGTAAGGCTCAGGAGGCACACGATAAAATTGCCATTGCCAGCACGGTTTCCTCAAGGGATAATCTTGCCTGACAAATCTGTTGGAATTTTTTGAAGAAATAACAAGCAGGATAGACAAAGGAGAATCAGTTGATATTGTGTACTTGGATTTTCAGAAGGCCTTTGACAAGGTGCTGCACCTGAAGCTGCTTAACAAGCTATAAGCCCATGGTATTATAGGAAGGATTTTAGCATGGATAAAGCAGTGGCTGATTGGCAGGAGTCAAAGAGTGGGAATAAAGGGTTCTGGTTGGCTGCTGGTGACTAGTAATAGATAGATAGATAGATAGATAGATAGATAGATACTTTATTCATCCCCATGGGGAAATTCAACTTTTTTCCAATGTCCCATACACTTGTTGTAGCAAAAACTAATTACATACAATACTTAACTCAGTAAAAAATATGATATGCATCTAAATCACTATCTCAAAAAGCATTAATAATAGCTTTTAAAAAGTTCTTAAGTCTTGGCGGTAGAATTGTAAAGCCTAATGGCATTGGGGAGTATTGACCTCTTCATCCTGTCTGAGGAGCATTGCATCGATAGTAACCTGTCGCTGAGACTGCTTCTCTGTCTCTGGATGGTGCTATGTAGAGGATGTTCAGAGTTATCCATAATTGACCGTAGCCTACTCAGCGCTCTTCGCTCAGCTACCGATGTTAAACTCTCCAGTACTTTGCCCACGACAGAGCCCGCCTTCCTTACCAGCTTATTAAGACATGAGGCGTCCCTCTTCTTAATGCTTCCTCCCCAACACGCCACCACAAAGAAGAGGGCGCTCTCCACAACTGACCTATAGAACATCTTCAGCATCTCACTACAGACATTGAATGACGCCAACCTTCTAAGGAAGTACAGTCGACTCTGTGCCTTCCTGCACAAGGCATCTGTGTTGGCAGTCCAGTCTAGCTTCTCGTCTAACTGTACTCCCAGATACTTGTAGGTCTTAACCTGCTCCACACATTCTCCATTAATGATCACTGGCTCCATATGAGGCCTAGATCTCCTAAAGTCCACCACCATCTCCTTGGTCTTGGTGATATTGAGACGTAGGTAGTTTGAGTTGCACCATATCACAAAGTCCTGTATCAGTTTCCTATACTCCTCCTCCTGTCCATTCCTGACACACCCCACTATGGCCGTGTCATCAGCGAACTTCTGCACATGGCAGGACTCCGAGTTATATTGGAAGTCTGATGTGTACAGGGTGAACAGGACCAGAGAGAGTACGGTTCCCTGCGGCGCTCCTGTGCTGCTGACCACCATGTCAGATCTACAGTCTCCCAACCGCACATACTGAGGTCTATCTGTCAAGTAGTCCACTATCCAATCCACCATGTGAGAGTCTACTCCCATCTCCGTTAGTTTGTGCCTTAAGATCTTGGGCTGGATGGTGTTAAAGGCACTAGAGAAGTCAAGGAATGTAATCCTCACAGCACAACTGACCCCATCTAGGTGAGAGAGTGATTTGTGCAGCAAATACGTGATAGCATCCTCCACTCCCACCTTCTCCTTATACGCAAACTGAAGAGGATCCTGGGCGTGCCTGGTTTGTGGCCTCAGATTCTGTATTATCAGCCGCTCCATGGTCTTCATCACGTGCGACGTCAAGGCAACAGGTCTGAAGTCATTCAACTCCTTTGGTTGTGGTTTCTTCGGTACCGGGACAATACAGGATGTTTTCCACTGTCTGGGTACTCTTCTCTGCCCCAGGCTCATGTTGAAGATGCGCTGTAGTGTATTCTGCGTCTGGACTGATTCTTTTTACATTATATGTCAGTGATTTGGATGATGGAATTGATGTCTTTGTTGCAAAATTTACAGGCAATACAAAGATAGGTGGAGGGGCAGGTAGATCAGAAGAAGTAGAGAGGCTATAGAAGGACTTAAACAGATTAGGAGGATGGACAAAGAAGTGGCAGATGGAATATAGTGTTGGGAAGTGTATGGTCATACACTTTGGTAGAAGAAATGAAAGGGTTGACTTTTTTCGAAATGGAGAGAAAATACAAAAAAATTGAGGTGCAAAGGGACTTAGGAGTCCTTGTGCAGGATTCCCTAACAGTTAATTTGCTGGTTGAGTCAGTGGTGAGGAAGGTAAATGCAATTTGAGAATTCATTTCAAGAGGACTAGAATATAAAAGCAAGATATAATGTTGAAACTTTATGAAGCGCTGGTGAGGACTCAGTTGGACTATTGTGAGCACTTTTGGGCCCCATATCATGGAAAGGATGTGTTGAAACTGGACAGGGTTCGAAGGAGGTTCAAGAAAATGCTTCCAAAATTGAATGGCTTGTCATATGAAAAGTGTCTGGTGGCTCTGAGCCTATAGTCACTAGAATTCAGAAAATTTGATTTGAATGGTGAAAGTTCTTGATAGAGTGGATGTGGAGAGGATGTTTCCTATGATGGGAGAGTCTAAGACCAGAGGACACAGCCTCAGAATAGAGGAGTGTCCTTTTAGAATGGAGATGAGGAGGAATTTCTTTAGCCAGAGAGTGGTGAATCTGGAATTTTTTTGCTGTAGAGGCTGAGTCTATATGTATATTTAAGGAAGAGGTTGATAAATTCTTGATTAGTCAGGACATGAAGGGATATGGGGAGAAGGAAAGAGATTGAGGCTGAGAGGAAAATTGGATCAGCCATGATGGAATGGAGGAGCAGTCTCAATGGGCCCAAGATGAGTGGGGTAGGTAAACTGCCTCTGATGTACTAAGTTGCTGGTAGAATCCGGCGAGGGGGTGGGTAGCTGAAAAGTGTGTGCAAAATACAAAATGGGAAGTGCAAAGGGAATAAGATTTTGTTTCTAGCTCAAATGAAGGATCCCTAATCAAAACACCAACTATCCATTTCCCTGCACAGATCATAAACACAAGAGATTCTGCAGATGCTGGAATCTTGAGCAACACACACAAAATACTGGAGGAACTCAGCAGGTCAGGCAGTATTTGTGTGTGTGGCCTCCGTTGGTCATGGTTGACCATGGGTACTGCGCCTCTGGTAGTCACTGGTTTGTCAATCAGCGTCAACTGTGACTATTGAGGCCGATCCTGGAACATGTCAACAGTTGCTGCATGTGTAGGGCATCGTGGAATTGTTGTCCGCTGTCCGTTTAGCTCTCCGCTCCTCAAACTGACTCAGGATCATTCTTCCGCCTTGCTCTAGGTGTTGCTGAAGAGTACCTCGCCATTTGTTGAGGTCATCTGCTGTATCCTCCCAGCACTCTGTGATGATTTTTAAGGCTTAAATATCATGCTTGCAGAGGTCCTTGAAGTGAAGCTGGGGTCTACCAACATTCCTCTTGCCTGTTGCTAGTTCTCCATTTCAATATTGACATGACATATAAATCTATCTTTTTTTTTGTTTCTGACTGATCAGAGTGCTTGGCACAGTGTCAGAGGGAGAGGGATGAGTAGGAAACACAGCTGAGATGGTTGACAAACTGAATTCGATTCAGCGTCAGGAGTGGCACGTGAAGTTGGAACAGAAGAGCAGGGACATAAACGAAATGAAAGAGTCCCGGGGAGTAATTCACCCTGACTCAGGCCAGCCCAAAGGGTGTGCAGCAGGATCCCAGAGCACTGGCCCTGCAGGACTAGATCTATCTCCTTTGACAGCTAGGAATGCCAGATCCATGACCCCATCCTCAGCTGAAGAGGATTGCGTTAACTGGCTGGTTGTTCTGAAGCACTGGATAAGCTGTAGACATCGCTACTGAAACACTGCCAAGGCCAGACTAAATCCCAAAGGAGTGAACATGCAATTGGAAGGAATTTTTATGAAGCTTGCTGAGCATTCTGACTATGTTGGGCTCTATTTTAAGGATGCGCGCAGGGAACTGCAGACAGGACATTTGAGACTTTCATCTTCGCTTTAGAAGCTGTTCCGTTGGCTCGTTAATCCAGTCAGCACAATCTTGGATTAAGTTACTTGTTAGTAATTTCATCCACCAGCTTTCTTCACACATCCCCTTCCCAAAATACCTATCCCCCTGAAAGTCGAGCGACAATCTGTTCCTGAAATTTCAAGCTTGCTTTGTCAATGGCACAGACAGGCCTTTCAGCCCATCAAGTCAATGCCGACCATCAAGTACTCGTTATGTGCTCAGTCATATGACGTGGGCGATCATGGTCTTTTCATGACCATAATTGTTCTTGGCAAATTTTTCTACAGAAGTGGTTTCTGCTGGGCAGTGTCTTTACAAAATGGGTGACCCAGTCATTATTAATACTCTTTAGAGATTGTCTGGTGTCAGTGGTAGTATAACCAGGACTTGTGATATACACCAGCTGCTCATACAACCATCCACCACCTGCTCCCATGGTTTCATGGATCCTGATCGTGGCTAAGCAGTTGCTACACCTTACTCAAGGGTGACCTGCGGGCTAGCGGAGGGAAGGAGAACTTACACCTCCTTTGGTAGAGACCTATCTCCACCCCTACACCTGAGCACTCGTTATACTAATTCCAATTCCGACCACTTGGTCCAAATTCTTCTCTCAGTTGCAAGCCCGTCTAGCAGTTGGAACCCACCATGCACATTGGGCAGTACGGTAGTGTGACGGTTAGCATAACTCTTTATAGTGCCATCGGTAAGATCAGGGCTCAATCTGTCTGTAAGGAGTTTGCATGCTTTCCCCATGACCGTAAGGGTTTCCTACGGTTGCTCCAGGTTCCCCTCACATTCCAAAGACATACGTACATGTAAAGGTTAGTCAGTTGAGGGCATGCTGTGTTGGTGCCAGAATGTGTAGCTCCCTGCATATCCTTAGGCTGTGTTGGTTGCTAACACAAGCAATCATGTCACTCCCTCCCCACTAATCTCCCTCCTGGCACATGTCCTGCAAGCAGCCGGTACTGCACCTGCCCCTACACCTCCTCCCTCACCTCCATTCGGGGTCCCAAACCAGATGAAGAAACCTTTCACTTACGAATCTGCTAGGGTCATCTATTGTGTCCAGCGCTCCCGATGTCTCCTCTGCTGCATTGAGGGAACCATTTCATCGAACACCTCCACCACAAGCGGGACTTCTTGGTGGCAAAGTGGGATTCCCATTCTCACATGTCAATCCGTGGCCTCCTCTGGTGCCAAGATGGGGCCACCCTCAGGGTGGAGGAGCAACACCTTATATTCCGTTTGGGTAGCCTCCAACCTAACGGCACGAATATTGGTTTCTTCTGCCGGTAAAAAAAATTCCCTCCCCCCCCTCTTCCTCTATACCCCCCTCTGATTTTACCTCTTCTCACCTATTGGATCCCCGCCTCCTGCCTTTTCTCTCATGGTCGCCCTTCCTCTCCTATCAGATTCCTTCTTCTTCAGCCCTAGACCTTTACCACCCACCTGGCTTCACCTATCATCTTCCAGCTATCCTTCCACCCCACCCCCCCTTTTTATCCTGGAGTCTTCCTTCTCAGTCCTGATGAAGGGTCTTGGCCCGAAATGTCGATGTTTATTCCCCTCCATAGATGCTGCCTGACCTGCCGAGTTCCTCCAGCATTTTGTGAGTGTTGCTCTGGATTTCCAGCCTCTGCAGAATCTCTTGTGTTACTCATTTCACTGTATCTTTCAATGTATATGTGATAGTGCAGGGGTTCTGAACCTGCGGTCCATGGACCTCTCGGTTAATGGTAGGGGTCCGTGGCATAAAAAAAGATATAGATAAATAAATAAACAAATTAGAATCAAGGCACTTAAGAGACTATCAGATAGGCACCTCTTCCTCAATCTTAACTGTATTTTACAGGAGCACCATTGAGAGTGTCATAACAAGCTACATCTCCATTTGCTATGGAAGCAGCCAAGTGTCGGACTGGAAGTCCCTACAAAGAACTGTGAGAACGGCCGAGAGGAACATAAGAGTTTCCTTACCATCCATCAGGGACATTTATCAGGAGCACTGCGTACGCAGGGCCCTTAGTGTTATCAAGGATCCCACCCATCAATCCAGCATCCTCTTTGACTTTCTACCATCAGGCAGGAGACCCCGATGCATTAAAACAAGAACGGTCAGGATGGGAACCAACCTAATGGCCCTCAGGCCGTTAGGCTTCTGAATTTCCGGCTGCATCGCATTCAAAGTGTCACCGGATAATTTGTGCTGTAGCCTATAATATTTAATTTATGCACTTTACTTTGTTTATCTGTGCGTATTTCATTTGTAGATTTAATTTTTACTTTCCTAAGTTAATATGAGTTAGCAGTAGTACTGCACTTTGCAAACTGGCCTGGAGAAAGGTTGTCTCATTTGATGGTATACGTGTATATAGTTCAATGACAAGACTTGACTTGACATCAGTATGCAGAGAATGGAGGGTGTGGACTAAGCCCAAGCAGAAGAGATTTAGTTTAATTAGTTGTCATTAGCTTAATGAGCTTGGCAGAACATCACGGGCTGCTGGGGCTGTCCCTGCGCTGCTCTCTGTTCTATATGTTTCATGCTAGATCCAGATAAAGTTAGAAATGGGAGAAGGCCAATCAGCCCATCCAGTAGGTCTGTCATTCCATGAGTTCTCAGTGATCTTCGAGCGAAGAGTGGTGGGGGAACCCCGGACATCTTTCAGCCCCACCCACATAACTGCTGTCACTACTTCAACACCTCCGACCCACCAGGAACAGAGATTGTCTGCACAAGGTACGGAGAAAGTCCAGGTCCATTAGAGAAAGTTGTTGAGAATTCCCGTTATGGTCTATGAGCTCCCCCAGGAGATCCCACCGACCCTGTACATTTCCCCGGAGGGCCCTCTCCATCCCAGTCACAATGCAGTGAAGGAATTGCAAGAATGTGATGACAGTTCCATCCCAGTTTACACATGTTGCAACAATAAACTGGCACTCAATGTCAGCAAGACCCCGAGGAACTGATTGTGGAAATTGGGAGATCACACACCAGACCTCATTGAGGGATCCAAACACCTACACGTTCCTGATGTCAAGATCTCTGAAGACTTAGCCTGATGAAATTATGAGTGAGGCACGCCAGGGGCTGTATTTCATTAGCTGTCTGAGGAGATTTGGTTTGTCACCAAAGACTCTAGCAAGTTCCTGCAGACATACCATGGAGAGCATTCTAACTGATTGCATCACCATCTGGTGTGGAGGGGCCACTACATGGGACGAGAAAAAGCTGTAGAGGGTTGTAAACTCTTCCAGCTCTGTCATGTAGTATATTGTATGCATTACTCTATAGCAGAACAACCAATATGATACAGCAGGACCATGGCTGTATAGAAATTAGCACAACACTATTATAGCTCGAGCCATTCCAGAGTTCATTTCTGATGCTGTCAGTAAGGGGTCTCTGTACACTTTCCTTATGGGTTTGCCTCGGGTGCTCCACAGTCAAATGATGTAGCAGGTAGGCTAATTGGTTGTTGTAAATTGTTCCGTAATTAGGTTAGGGTTAATCAGGGTTGTGGGGTTGCTGGGGCCAATGCAGCTCGAAGGGTCAACTCCACACTGTATCACGGAAATAAATTTCATGACCTCTGTCAGTGATAGTAAATCTGAATCTGAGCTTGCTCTGCAAATCTGGGGTTATCCGGGAAAGGATCAGCTCCAGCTATCCAGGCTAGAGCAGGCTGCAGGCAAAGCAAAGCCGATGTCTCTCCTAGGTTACCGCTCTCAACGCAAGGCCTCACCTTTCCTGGTGCCACCAGTCCAGTATCCAACCTTCCTTGGATTACAGAAATAATCCCTATTTCCATTCCCAAGCTCTCCAGTTTGTACCTCTATCCTCCATTTCTCTGGCTTTAGCACACTACAGCACAGGAACAGGCCCTTCAGCCCATCATATTTCTGCTGATTATTGATGCGAGTCCAAACTAATCCAATCCGCCTGCATGTGGTCCATATGCCTCCATTTCTCGCCTGTTCATTTGTCTGTCTAAGTGCCTCTTAGACACAACTATCGTATCTGCTTCCATCACCAATTCTGACAGCACGCTCCAGGCACCAACCATTCTGTGTGTAAAAATCTTACCCCGCACATATCCTTTAAACATTCCCCTTATGCCCTCTGCGAATGTCTCATACCCACTGAGAGAATGATTCCGACTCTTTACCCTTTCAATACCTCTCATAATTTTATAAAGGGAAGTGGGATGGAGATACCTCTCTGCCAAAGAGGTGTAATGCACTCCTTCCCTCCGCTAGCCTGAAGGGCAAGGTGCTTAGCCCCCGATCAGGGTCATGTGAAGCCATGGGAGCAGGTCACATGAGCAGCTGGTCACCACATCACACAGCATGTCATGACAATGATGGTGAATTTTAAAAACATGGAAGCACAGAGAGCCTACAGCACAATACAGGCCCTTCGCCCACAATGCTGTGCCGAACATGTACCTACTTGAGACATTACCTAGGGTTACCCATAGCTCTCTATCTTTCTAAGCTCCATGTACCTATCCAGCAGTCTCTTAAAAAACCCTATTGTTTCCACCTCCACCACTGTCACTGGCAGCTCTTTCACTTGGACTAGGTTACCCCAAGGTTTCATGCACTCTCCTACCATTTTCTCGCAGATATTGCATAGGCAGTTTAGAGATTTACAATTCCATGCACTCCCCACTCTCTGCGTAAAAAACTTTCCCCTGACATCTCCTCTGTACCTACTTCCAAGCACCTTAAAACTGTGTTCTCTCATGCTAGCCATTTCAGCCCTGGGAAAAAGCCTCTGACTATCCACATGATCAATGCCTCTCATCATCTTGTACACCTCTATCAGGTCACCTCTCATCCTCCGTCGCTCCAAGGGAAAAAGGCCGAATTCACTCAACCTATTCTCAAAAGGCACGTTCCCCAATACAGGCAGCATTCTTGTAAATCTCCTCTGCACCCTTTCTATGGTTTCCACATCCTTCCTGTAGTGAGGCGATCAGAACTGAGCACAGTACTCCAAGTGGGGTCTGACCAGGGTCCTATATAGCTGCAACATTACCTCTCGGCTCTTAAACTCAATCCCATGATTGATGAAGGCCAATACACCGTATGCTTTCTTAACTGCAGAGTCAACCTCTGCAGCAGCTTTGAGTGTCTTATGGACTCGGACCTCAAGATCCCTCTGATCCTCCACACTGCCAAAAGTCTTATCATTAATACTATATTCTGCCATCATCTTTGACCTACCAAAATGAACCACTTCACACTTATCTCAGCTGAATTCCATCTGCCACTTCTCAGCCCAGTTTTGCATCCTATCAATGTCCCGCTGTAACCTCTGACAGCCCTCCACACTATCCACAACATCTCCAACCTTTGTGTCATCAGCAAACTTACTAACCTATCCCTCTACTTCCTCATCCAGGTCATTTATAAAACTCACGAAAAGGGTCCCAGAACAGATCCCTGAGGCACTCCACTGGTGACCGACCTCCATGCAGAATATGACCCATCTGCAACCACTCTTTGCCTTCTGTGGGCAAGCCAGTTCTGGATCCACAAAGCATTGTTCCCTTGGATCCCTTGCCTCCTTACTTTCTCAATAAGCCTTGCATGGGGTACCTTATCAAATGCCTTGCTGTAATCCATATACACTACATCTACTGCTCTTCCTTCATCAATGTGTTTAGTCACGTCCTCAAAAAATTCAATCAGGCTCGTAAGGCATGACCTGCCTTTGACAAAGCCATGCCGACTACTCCTAATCATATTATGCCTCTCCAAATGTTCATAAATCCTGCCTCTCAGGATCTTTTCCATCAACTTACCAACCAATTTTATCAAGTTCTAGCAGGTTTCCTGAAAGCCTCCAGGGAAATCAGTCCAGCTTTTAAAGCCAGTGTGTGTGAGGCATGTGAGGATGGGAAAGGGGCTTGTTTACCTGTTGTTTCTGTTGTTCTGTTGTGTTGTTGTTTTGCTGAGCATCGTGGACATGCTGCGTTGGCACCGGAATGTGTGGTGACACTTACGACCTGCCCCTGCACATTGTTAGGTTGTGCTGGTGGTTAACACAAGCAACACATTTCACTGTATGTTGCAGGGTACAAGAGGTAAGTAAATCTGAAAGTGAATGTGAGCCTGTTATAGCTAATTCCCTCCAATCCAGGCAGCATCAAAATGCTGGAGGAACTCAACAGGTCAGGCAGCATCCACGGAGGAGAATAAGCAGTTGGCATTTTGGGCCAATGTCCTTCATTTGGGTCCTGCTTTGGATCTGCAGAATCACCCTGATGAGCCACTTCGACACCCTCTACAAAAGCCCCACCTTGGGGCAACTGAGTGCAGACATGGGGTACATCTGGTACAGACACACAGATGCTCACACTCACACACACGTGTGCACACACCCACATTCACATAGACCCGCACTCACACACATCCACACTCACACACACATGTGCACACACCCACATTCACATAGACCCGCACTCACACACACCCACACTCACACACACGTGTGCACACACCCACATTCACATAGACCCGCACTCACACACACCCACACTCACACACACATATGTGCACACACCCACATTCACATAGACCCGCACTCACACACACCCACACTCACACACACGTGTGCACACACCCACATTCACATAGACCCGCACTCACACACACCCACACTCACACACACGCGTGCGCACACCCACATTCACATAGCCCCGCACTCACACACACCCACACTCACACACACGCGTGCGCACACCCACATTCACATAGACCCGCACTCACACACACCCACACTCACACACACGTATGTACACACCCACACACACATAGACCCGCACTCACACACATCCGCACTCACAGACACCTGAACTCACACACACCCACACTCACACACACATGTGCACACACTCACACTCACATAGCCCCACACTCACACACACCCGCACTCACACACACACTCACACACACGTGTGCACACACCCACACACACATAGACCCGCACTCACAAACATCCGCACTCACACATACCCACACTCACACACACCCACACTCACACACACGTGTGCACACACCCACATTCACATAGCCCCGTGCTCACACACACCCGCACTCACACACACGTGTGCACGCACCCACATTCACATAGCCCCGCACTCACACATATCCGCACTCACACATACCCACACTCACACACACCTACACTCACACACACGTGTGCACACACCCACATTCACATAGCCCCGCACTCACACACACCCACACTCACACACACCCATACTCACACACACCCACATTCACATAGCCCCGCATTCACACACATCCGCACTCACACATACCCACACTCACACACACCCACACTCACACACACCCACATTCACATAGCCCCGCACTCACACACACCCACACTCACACACACGTGTGCACACACCCACATTCACATAGCCCCGCACTCACACACACCCGCGCTCACACACACCCACACTCACACACACGCGTGCACACACCCACATTCACACGCGTGCACACACATACCCACACACTCACACATTCACACACACATGCAGGTGTGCACACACACCCACACTCACACACACACTCATTCACATACACATACATGCACAGACACACACACAGAGCCACACACACACTCACACACACACATGCACATGCACATGTGCACACACACACTCATTCACATACACATACATGCACAGACACACACACACACATACAGCCACATACATCCACACACACAGACATGCACACTCAGACACACACACACACATACACACACACCCACACTCACACACACACTCATTCACATACACATCAACACACAGCCATACAGACACGTACACTCAGACACACACACATACAGATGCACACCAACACACACTCACACAGACACACACATTCACATACACATACATGCACAGACACACTCACACTCTCTCACACACACACACACTCACACTCACACACGCTCACACTCTCACACACACACACACTCACACTCTCACTCTCACACACACACTCACACACACACTAACACACACACACTCACACACACACACACTCACACACACACACTCACACACACACTCACACTCACACACACTCACACTCTCACACACACACTCTCACTCTCACACACACACACTCACACACACACACTCACACACACACTCACACTCACACACACATACACTCACACACACACACTCACACTCACACACACACTCACACACACACACACACTCACACACACACACACACACTCACACACACACACACACACACACATTTTTTTTTCTTGCTTCATTTTATAAATTTTTAGAGAGAGTAAAATGCATTCTAACCTAATCTCCTTGTCCCCAAAAAGAATTATTGAGGAAGGAAACAATTATTGTTCATGGAATCATTCCAGGAAATTATTGTTCATTATAGGAATTCATAAAAGGAGTTATCGACATCAGATGAAGCTAACCTCCACCCTGTCAGTAACACGGAGCAGTCAGCATGAAGATTTATCTATTTTTTCATCAGGTTTATTACAATTCGTGTGGCTGTGGAATTTGTTTAGTGGCACCACAGGACCCACCGTTGGTCAGGGTTGACCATGGACGTTGCGTCCGAGATGTCTACGCGATACGTAAGCCAGGGCAGTGTGATGTGGAGAGCAAGCTGCTGCCTATGCGGTGGGCTCCCCCTCTCCACGCAGCTGATGAATAATGTCCAAAGCTGCCACCACACTGAGTAAGAACAAGCCTGGAGACTGGAGTTGGAGGACTGTCCGTGTACTCGGGTGGGTGGGAGGGAGGGAAGGGGCTTGTTTTGCTAGGGTAGCACAAACAAATTGCTGAAGGAACTCAGCGGGACAGGAAGCATCTATTGAAATGAATAAATAGTACAAAAAGTAGTGGCTATGAGCCAGTTCATCATAGGTAAAACCCTCCCCACCATCTACATGAAACGCTGTCACAGGAAAGCAGCGTCCATCATCAGGGACCCCCACCACCCAGGACATGCTCTCTTCCCACTGCGGCCATCAGGTGAAAGGAACAGGAGCCTCAGGACTCCCACCACCAGGCTCAGAAACAGTCATTTCCCCTCAACCAACAAGGCTCATGGACCAAAAGGGATAACTTCACACAACCTCACTCATTGAAATGTTCCCACAACCTATGGACTCACTTCACTGATGCTTCATCTCATGTTCTTGATGTTAACCATTTATTTATGTAATATTATTATTAATTCTTCGCTTTGTATTTGCATTGTTTGTTGTCTGGTTGAACACCCAAGTTGGTGTAATATTTCATAGATTCTTTTATGGTTATTATTCTATAGATTCATTGAGTATTCCCACGATAAATGAATCTCGGGGTGTATATGGTGACATACGTGTACTTTGATAATGAATTTACTTTGAACTTTGAAAGTTTCAGGCTGAAACTTTACATCAGGTGCCAAAACATCGACCTTTTATTCATTTCCATAGATGCTGTCTGACCAGCTGAGATCCCCCAGCATTTTGTGTATGTTACTCTGGATTTCCAGCATCTGCAGAATCTCTTGTGTTTATGGCTTGTTTTTCTGTTGTTGTATTTTTGCCTGTTGTGTTCTATGTTGTTTTGCTGAGCATTGTGGGCATGGTATGTTGGCACAGGAATGTGTAGCGACACTTGCAGGCTCCCCACAGCACACCCTGAGGTTGTTAACGCAACTATAATTTTCACAGTATGTTTCAATGTACATGTGTGTTACATACATGGGCTTTGACCAAAGAAAAGATGGATGGAGTCACTCAGCATTTTTGTGCAAGGGTGTTTATTCAGCGTACCAAAAATCGAACTTACAAAAATTAGTGAAAATAACAAAAAGGAAACAGTCAATATTTACAAAAAGATACCTACCAGAAAACACAATTATAGTTACAAACTGGATCCAGTGTGACTTCCGGGCAGCTCGATCTGTGAGAGCAATCCGCATCAATGTTTAGGCACCAGGACATACCATCTTTAATTACCCACAAAGTTAACTTAAGATGTTACAGGAATCAGAATCAGTGTAGTTTCAATCATATTACAAAACAAACAGAAGTAACTACCTTAAATATAGAATACCAACAGCATTTACACATCCCCTTTACTAAAGAAATGGATTATTCCACCATGTACGGAGGGAAAGGCATCTGAGCACATCGGCTCAGTTTAGGACCTACTATGAGAATATACTTGGGAAGACATTGCAATTCGTATACTCAGAACAGTGACAGCAGAGTGACAAGGCAATGTGTGTGTGTCTCCAAAGTGTGCATGCATTAACGAGCGCTCTCCATCACAATCTGAACAATAAACCTAAAGCTGAACCGGACATTAGCGCTACCTGAGTATTTCTTGGGCGGAGCGCCACCGTTGATGGGTCACGTTTATTCCCTGCTCAACACTAACTTGAATTAACTTAACTTGTGGTGCTATTCCATTCCTCAGGTACAAGCTCTTGAGCCTTAATGAAAATTAAATTCACTGAGAGATTAGGGTGGTCCAGAAAATTCATTTTGTGCAAAACCCGTCCTTACAATTTTGATGTTTGGCAGGGAAGCTTTCAATTATTAGTGGGTGTCTGTCGATAGGTAGTTGGCTGGATTTCAGATGCTGATAAGGAGGTGTACAGGAGCAAGATAGATCAGCTGGTTGAGTGGTGTTGCAGCAACAACCTGGCGCTCAATGTCAGTAAGACCAAGGAATTGATTGTGGACATCAGGAAGGGGAAGTCAAGGGAACACACTCTAGTCCTTATTGAGGGATCAGAAGTGGAAAGGGTGAGCGGTTTCAAGTTCCTGGATGTCAACATCTCTGAGGATCTATCCTGGGCCCAACATATTGATGCAATTACAAAAAAGGCACGTCAGAGGCAATACTTTTGGAGTTTGAAGAGAATTTTTATTACTAAAGATACTCACAAATTTCTACAGATGTACCAAGGAGAGCATTCCAACTGGTTTCATCACCATCTGGTATGGAGGGGCACTGCACAGAATCAGAATAAGCTGCAGAAAGCTGTAAACTCAGCCAGCTCCATCGTGGGCACAAGCCTCCCCAGCATCCAAGACACCTTCAAAAGGCGATGCATCAAAAAGGTAACATCCATCATAAAGATCCCCGTCACTCAGGGCACGGCCTTTTCTCATTGCTAATTGCTATCATCAAGGAGGAGGTACAGGAGCCTGAAGGCACGCGTGCACACACACACACACACACACACACACACTCACACACACACACACACACACACACACACACGCACACACACACACACACACACACACACACGCATGCACACACGCACGCACACACACACACACACACACACACACACACACACACTCATACACACACACACACACACACACACACACACACACACACACGCACGCACGCACACACACACACACACACACACAAAATTTCATGAACTATTTCTTCTGCCATCAGATTTCTGAATGGATAATGAATCAATGTACAAGAGGTGATTGATAAGTTCATGGCCTAAGGTAGAAGGAGATGAGTTATACAGCTCTCGTTACATGCACATGCAGTTCAACTCTTTGAGTGATTATGCAGAAAGTTTGAAGTTAATAACTCATCTCCTTCTACCTTAGACCACAAACTTATCAATCACCCCTGCTGTGGACCACTTCTGGAGGTCCAAGATCCGTATGCTCCACGACCGCTGGACTAAGTGTGTAAATGTAGGAGGGGACTATGTTGAAAAATAAATGCGCTAGGTTTTCTAAAATTGACTCCTTTTACCTTAGGCCACGAACTTATCAATCACCCCTCGTAAAATACCTCGCTATTTTTCCTCTCCTTTTTCACTATTTATTTATTTTTCATTTTTATATGCATATAGTCCGGTGTAACAGGCATTCTAGCACATATATACAGTTAGGGTGCCCAAGAGTTTTGCACAGTATTATAGTAATTTTATGTATTGCACTGTACTGCTGCTGCAAAAAGAAACACACACATTTTATGACATACGTGAGTGATGATAAATCTGATTCTGATATGGGTCTCTATTGTGAACTGAGAGTAGAAAGGGGGCAAGGAGAGGGAAATCATGGTTGGCAAAAGGGGAAGGGAGAGGGGAGGGAGTAGGAAGCATCAGACATTTTGAAATGATCATTAAACCAATTGTTTGGAATCAAATTATCTTGCCTGCTGTCTGAGGGCTGGGTGTTTCTGCACCCACATCACCCCGCCCCTGACTCTCCTACTCTGGCACCCGTCCCACACTCCTCCCATGGTGCTCCACTCTCACCATTCCCGACTTCCTTCGCTCCCGCCAGATTTACAAACTCGCTCTCCATTCCACATTGACAAATACAACACTGTGCAAAAGTCTTAGGCATCCGAGCGATATCTATGTGTCTCATACATTTTATTGTAAGTTATCGTTTTTATTATTTTATATTGCATTGTACTCCTGTTGCAAAGTTAACAAATTTCAAGACATATGCTGGTGACCTGATAAGTATGTGTTTAATTTTTATTGAGTGCCCATTAATGGTCTAGTCTTCGGCTGGAATGAGCCAACTGCACACAAACTCACAATCACTGCTCTGGTTCTACTCCATCGACAAAGTTATGGGGAAAGAAAGCATAAGACCTGATGTTAAATCCATAACTCCTAACCTCGCGCAACACAACCCCATCAGTTGTATCAACAAGGAATAACAGACAGACAGCCATACTTTATTGATCCCGAGGGAAACTGGGTTTCGTTACAGCCGCACCAACCAAGAATAGTGTAGAAATATAGCAATATAAAACCATAAATAATTAGGTAATAATAAGTTAATTATGCCAAGTGGAAATAAGTCCAGGACCAGCCTATTGGCTCAGGGTGTCTGACACTCCAAGGGAGGAGTTGTAAAGTTTGATGGCCACAGGCAGGAATGACTTCTTATGACGCTCAGTGTTACATCTCAGTGGAATGAGTCTCTGGCTGAATGTACTCCTGTGCCTAACCTGTACATTATGGAGTGGATGGGAGACATTGTCCAAGATGGCATGCAATTTGGACAGCATCCTCTTTTCAGACACCACCGTCAGAGAGTTCAGAACCACCCCCACAACATCACTGGCCTTACAAATGAGTTTGTTGATTCTGCTGGTGTCTGCTACCCTCAGCCTGCTGCCCCAGCACACAACAGCAAACATGATAGCACTGGCCACCACAGACTCATAGAACATCCTCAGCATCGTCCGGCAGATGTTCAAGGACCTCAGTCTCCTCAGGAAGTAGAGACGCCTCTGACCCTTCTTGTAGACAGCCTCAGTGTTCTTTGACCAGTCCAGTTTATTGTCAATTTGTATCCCCAGGTATTTGTAATCAGTAAGATATACCTAAAAACTGTAAAATATTGGAGTTATTCAGCCCCTCAAGTCTGCTCTGCTATTTAATCGTGGCTGATTTTTTTTCTACCTCATGCCTCAGCCTTCTACCTTTCTTACTAATCAAGAACGTATTAATCTCTGCCTTAATAAACCCAATGACGTGCCTTGCACAGCCCTCTGTGGCAACAAATTTCACAAATTCACCCCTCTCTGGCTAAAGAAATTCTTCCTCATTTCAGTTTTAAAGGGATATCTATGTTTTCTGAGGCTGTGTTTGCAAATCCTAGACTCTGCCACTAATGGAAACATCCTCTCCACGTCCACTCTATCCAGGCTGGTAGGCTTCAACAGGATTTCCCTCATCCTACTGAACTCCATTGAGTACAGGCCCAGAGACAACATACATTCAAGATTCAAGATTGTTTAATGTAATTTCCTGTACACAAGTGGAAAGGAGAATGAGGACGTTCCTCATGCATTAACCCTTTCATTCCTGGGATCATTATGTGAACCTTGTCTGGACTCTCTGCAGCGTATGCTTCCTTAGCTAAAATTGCTCACAATGTCCAAATATGGTCCGACCAACACCTAATACAACCTCAGCACCACACCCTTGCTTTCATGTTCTAGACCTCTGGAAATGAACATTAACAGTGCATTTGCCTTCCTTACTACTGACTTGGGTGGTGGGTTGGAGATATATTTCTATCAAAGGAGGTGTAAGGCACCCCTTCCCTCTGCTAACCTGCAGGTCACCCTTGGACAAGGTGTAGCCCCTGATTAGCCCTCACCGATCAGGGTCAGGTAAAGCCGTGGGACCAGGTGGTGGATGTTCGTATGAGTGGCTGGTGCATATCACTAATCCTGGTTATGTGACGACTGACAATCTCTGAAGAGTATTGATAATGGCTGGGGTCACCCAGCTTGTAAAGACACTGCCCAGAAGGAGGCAGTGGCAAACCCTTGTGTAGAAAAATTGCCCAGAACTATCATGGTTATGAAAAGACCGTGGTCGCCCATGTCATATGTCACAGCACATTACAAATGAACTACTGACTCAACGATGATATCCCGCACGAGGATTCCCAAGACCCTCTGCACCTCTGATTTCTGAATTCTCACCCTATTTAGAAATTAGACAACACTTTTATATTTCCTAACAAAGTGCAAAAACCCCACATTTCCCTCTACCATTTCATTGCCCACTAACTGACTGTGACTGTGGACTCACTTTTGTCAACTCTGCAGTTCATGTTCTATGCTGTATTTGTTTACTTTTTTATTATTTGCTCAGTTTGTCCTCTTTTGCACTTTCAATGTTTTTTCAGTCTTTGTTTTGTGTGTGTGTTTTTTTTGTGGATTCTATTGCGATTCTTTGTTGTGTGGATTCCTGTAAGAACCTGAATCTCAAAGTTGTATATGCTATTCATTGATAATAAATTTACTTTGAACTTTGAACTTCTGCAGATTCTCTGCCTCTGAGACACTGATCTTGGTATCATCCACATCGCCGTCCCGATCATCCTCTGAGAGTGGTAGGGCCCTGGGAAATCCTGAGCAAGAGACCTTGCTGCACATGACCACAGATTCCTGAAGGTGGCAGCACAGTTAGATAAAATGACGTGGAGGGTACACAGAATCAACACACACAATGCTGGAGGAACTCAGCAGGCCAGGCAGCATCGATGGAAAAGAGTACAGTCGCCGTTCCATGCTGAGATCCTTCTCGCCTTCGAAGCTCAAAGAAAATTGATTATCAAAGTGCATGTATCTCACCATATACAACCCTGTGGGCGTTCACAATAAACACAAAAAAACTCAGTGTTGGGTGTTCGATGTTTTCTCTGAACGGGTTCCACGGTGTTTCTTTGTTTCACGGCTGCCTGGCGGTGGACGAATCTCAGTGGTGTATTCTGCATACATACTTTGAACTTTGGACAAGATGGACAAACAACCAATACACATCTGAAGAAGCACTGGAGCACGAGGTTCAACAATGGTTGCCGGACTATGGGAAGGACGTGATTGCAGGGAATGCAGAGAAGATACAACTGTGGAACACATTTACATGAACCTCTGTAGCAGGAAGGTAGCATCCATCATCAAGGATCCCATCGTCCAGATCTACTCACTTCTCGCTACTACCATCAGGCAGGAGGTACAGGTGTAGGGTAATGTAATGGGTGACAGATGACACATACTGTTCCAGATAGAAACTGTTCTACATAATTCACAAACACTATCATCGAGCTGCTTTTGGTTTTTTGGTGATGGAAGCAGCTTGGTGATGCGGCTTTTGTTAAGTACATAACATGACTTGCTTGTTTTATTCACAAAACCTTACGCAGGAGCCTCAGGTCCCAGGACACCAGGTTACGGCCATCAGGATGCTGAACGGATTTGCGTAACTTCACTCACCTCAACATTGAACTGATTCCACAACCTGCAAAAATGAGAGAAGACCTGCAGTGCTGGAAATCAAAGTAATACACTCAAATGCTGGAGGAACAAACAGACCAAGGTGTCGGCCTGAACCTTCAACTGTTTACATTTCTCCGTAGATGCTGCCTGGCCTGCTGAGTTCCTCCAGCATGCTGTGTGTGTTACCACAACCTACAGACTCACTTTCAAGGACCCTTTACAATTCAGAATCACAGTGTTATTGTTGTTTGTAATTTGTTGATTTTTGCACAATGTTGTTTATCAGTCATTGTCTGTACATGTGTAGTTTTTCACGTTTCTTTTGTGTTTCCTTTTTCCATAAGAATATGAGATATGGGAATAGAATGAGGCCATTTGGCCCATTGAATCTGCTCTGCCATGGCTGATCCAATTTTCCTCTCAGCACCAATCTCCTGCCTTCTCCCTGTATCCCTTCATGCCTGACTAATCAAGAATCCATCAACTTCTGCCTTAAATATACATAAAGACATAACCTCCATAGCTGCCTGCAGCAACGAATTCCACAGATCCACCACTCTGCGGCTAAAGAAATTCCTCCTCATCTTCATTCTAAAAGGATGCCCTTCCATTCATAGGCTGTGTCCTCTAGCCTTAGACTCTCCCACCATAGGAAACGTCCTCTCCACGGCCACCCTCTCAAGGCCTTTAACCATTCATTAGGTTTCAATGAGATCACCCTCATTCTTAAGAATTCTAGTGAATACAGGCCCAGAGCCATCAACACTCTTCATATGACAAGCCATTCAATCCTGGAATATTTTTTATGAATCTCCTTTGAACCTTCTCCAATTTCAGCATATCCTTTCGAAGATAGGGGCCCAAAACGGCTCAAAAATCTCCAAGTCAGGCCTCATCAGTGCTTTATGAAGTTTCAATATTACATCCTTGTTTTTATATTCTAGTTCTCTTGAAATGAATGCTAACATTGCATTTGCGTTCCTCATCACTGACTCAACCTGCAAATTAACCTTTAGGGTTACAAGGACTCCCAAATCCCAAAGCACCTCAGTTTTTTGTATTTTTGCTCCATTTAGAAAATAGTCAAACCTTTCATTTCTTCTACCAAATGCATGACTATACATTTCGCAACAGTATATTCCATCTGCCCATCCTCCTAATCTATCTAAGTCCTTCTGTAGCCTCTTTACTTCCTCAAAACTACCTGCCCCTCCACCTACTTTCATATCATCTGCAAACTTTGAAACAAAGCCAGGAGGTACGTTGTCTGCTGAAGGCTAGATCTGTGGCATTCAAGTCTGGCAACCCAGGCCTGTACCAGAAAACCAGGTATGATATGTGGAGGACTATTTCAAGGGTGAAAGGACAATTTCGAACGAGGTTGGAGGCAATATCAGATGCACGGCAACTCTGGCAGGGTCTGCAAGACATTACTTCCCACAAAGTGAAACCCCATAGTATGAATGGCAGCGATGCTTCACTACCAGATGAACTCAACGCCTTCTCTGCCCGCTTTGAAAGGGAGAATACAACTACAGCTGTGAAGATCCCTGCTGCACCTGGTGACCCTGTGATCTCTGTCTCAGAGGCTGTTGTTAGGCTGTCTTTAAAGAGAGTGAACTCTTGCAAGGCAGAAGGTCCCGATGGAGTATCTGGTAAGGCTCTGAAAACCTGTGCCAACCAACTAGCCGGAGTATTCAAGGACATTTTCAACCTCTCACTGCTACGGGCAGAAATTACCACTTGCTTTAAAAAGGCAACAATCATACCAGTGCCTAAGAAGAATAATGTGGGCTGCCTTAACGACTAATGCCCGGTAGCACTCACATCGACAGTGATGAAATGCTTTGAGAGGTTGGTCATGACTAGACTGAACTCCTGCCTCAGCAAGGACCTGGACCCATAGAGATTTGCCTATCGTCACAATAGGTCAACGGCAGATGCAATCTCACTGGCTCTCAACACGGCCTTAGATCACCTGGACAACACAAACACCTACATCAGGATGCTGTTCATCGACTATAGCTCCGCATTTAACACCATCATTCCCACAATCCTGAGTGAGAAGTTACAGAACCTGGACCTCTGTACCTCCCTCTACAATTGGATCCTCGACTTCCTAAACAGAAGACCACAGTCTGTACGGATTGGTGATAACATATCCTCCTTGCTGACAATCAACTATGGCACACCTCAGGGGTTTGTGCTTAGCCCACTGCTCTACTCTCTGTATACAGATGACTGTATGGCTAGGCATAGCTCAAATGCCATCTATAAATTTGATGATGATACAACCATTGTTGGTAGAATCTCAGGTGGTGACGAGAGGGTGTACAGGAGTGAGATATGCCAACCAGTGGAGTGGTGTCACAGCAACAACCTGGCACTCAACGTCAGTAAGACGAAAGAGCTGATTGTGGACTTCAGGAAGGGTAAGACGAAGGAACACATACCAATCCTCATAGAGGGATCAGAAGTGGAGAGAGTGAGCAGTTTCAAGTTCCTGGGTGTCAAGATCTCTGAGGATCTAACCTGGTTCCAGCATATCGATGTAGTTATAAAGAAGGCAAGACAGCAGCTATACTTTATTAGGAGTTTGAAGAGATTTGGCATGTCAACAAATACACTCAAAAACTTCTATAGCTGTACTGTGGAGAGCATTCTGACAGGCTGCATCACTGTCTGGTACGGAGGGGCTACTGCACAGGACTGAAAGAAGCTGCAGAAGGTTGTAAATCTAGTCAGCTCCATCTTGGGCACTTGCTTACAAAGTACCCAGGACATCTTCAGGAAGCGGTGTCTCAGAAAGGCAGTACCCAGGGCATGTCCTTTTCTCACTGTTACCATCAGGTAGAAGGTACAGAAGCCTGAAGGCACACACTCAGCAATTCAGGGACAGCTTCTTCCCCTCTGCTACCGATTCCTAAATGGGCTTTGAAGCTTTGAACACGACCTCACTTTTTTAAATATACAGTATTTCTGTTTTTGCACATTTTAAAATAATCTATTCAATATAAATAATTAATTTACTTGTTTATTTATTATTAAGTTTTATTTTATTTATAATTAATATTTTTCTCTCTCTGCTAGATTATGTATTGCTTTGAACTGCTGCTGCTAAGTTAACAAATTTCACATCACATGCCAGTGATAATAAACCTGATTCTGATTCTGAATTTCATCATCCAAGTCATTGACATATAATGTAAAAAGAATCGGTCCCAACATAGACCCTATGGAACACCACTAGTCACCAGTAGCCAATAAGAAAAGGTTCCCTTTATTCCCAGTCTTTGCCTCCTGCCAATCAGCCACTGCTTTATCCATGCTGGAATCTTTCCTGTAATACCAGAGGCTCACAGCTTGTTAAGTAGCCTCAGGTGTGGCAACTTGTTAAAGGCCTTCTGAAAATCTGAGTACACAACATCAGCCAATTCTGCTTCGTCTATCCTGCTTATCATTTCATCAAAGAATTCCAAGAGCTTTGTCAGGCAAGATTTTCTCTTGAGGAAACCATGCACTATGGCCTATTTTATCATGTGCATCCAAGTACCCTGAGACCTCATCCTTAATAATCAGCTCCAACTTCTTCCCAACCACTGAGGTCAGACTAACTGGCTTTTAGTTTCCTTTTTTCTGCCTCTGTCTGTTTTTGAAGAGTTGTGTGACATTGGCAACTTTCAGTCTTCCAGAACCGTTCTCTAATCTAGTGATTCTTGAAAGATTTTTATTAATGCCTCCATGATTTCTTCAGCCTCCTCTTTCAGAACCCTGTTGTAACTTTGCCCTTTTGGCATGCATTTGCTATCATCCTTTGTAATTTGTAGGCCACATCCTTACTACTGTTTAGGAGGTCTGTATACAACTTCCATCAGGGTCTTTTTACCCCTGCAGTTCCTTAGGTCTACCCACAATGATTCAACACCTTCCAACCCTATGTCATCTCTTTCTAATGATTTGATTTCATTTTTTACCAACAGAGCAAAACTGCCCCCTCTGCCTTCCCGTCCTTTCAATACAAAGTGTATCCTTGGACATTAAGCTCCCAGCTATGATCATTGTGCCAGGATTCAGTGATGTCTACAACATCATACCTGCCAACCTGCAACTGTGCTGCAAGTTCATGTAACTGCGCACATTCCAATGTAACACCTTCAGTCCCATATTCACCCTTTTTGATTTTGACCGCCTTTTACATTGCATCTCATCCTGTTGACTGCAATTTTGCCCCATCAACAGCCTCTCCTCACTACACATTGTCTCTGTCTGTAAACCAGATACCTCATCTTCAGCACTATGATCCACCTTTCCTACGATACTTCTTGCTTTGAAATATAGGCAGCTCAGGATACTAGTCGCACCATGTTCATCCTTTAGTCTTACCAACATCTACCTCCACTAATTGTTCTGACACTCTGGTTCCATTCCCCCGGCAACTCTAGTTTAAACCCCACCATGCAGCATTAACAAATCTTCCCACTAGGATATTAGTCCTCCTTCCAGTTCAGGTGCAAACCAGGTCCCACCTTCCCTGGAAGAGAGCCCACAAAATCCAAAATTCTTCTGCCCTCCCTCCTACACCAACTCCTTAGCCACGAATTAAACTGTTTAATCTTCCAAGTTCTGGCCTCACTAGCACGTGGCACAGGTAGCAATCCTGAGATCACAACCCTGAAGGTCCTGCCCTTTAACTTAGCATCTAACTCCCTGAACTCCCTATGCAGAACCTCAGCACTCATCCTATCCATGTCATTGGTATCTACATAGACCATGACTTCTGGCTGTTCACCCTCCCACTTACGAATGCTGAGGATTTGATCCAAGATAGCCTGGACCCTAGCACCCAGGAGGCAACATACCATCTGGGAATCTCATTCTCACCTAAACAACCACTTGTCCACTCCCCTAACTAATGAATTTTCTTTCACCACAGCATGTGTCTTCTCCCCACCTCCCTCTGAATCACAAAGGCCAGAGACCCTCCACTGTGACCCTCCTCTGTTTGGTCACCCACCAACAGAATTCAAAGTGTTGTTGAGGGGGATGGCCACAGGGGTACTCTGCACTGGCTCCTTAACCCCTTTCCCCTTCCTGTCACCCAGTTTCCTGTGTCCTGTACCTTGGGTGTGAATACCTCTCTGTATGTCCTCTTTACTTCTTCCACTCCTCCCTTAATCTCCCTGGAACCCCCTCCTGCTTCCATCTTTCCTACCTGCACCTCCTCTGTGCCAGCTTCTACACGTTTGCACCCTCACATCTACACGAGTATAAGGAATGTGGAGGTGTATACTTACACAGTTTGATTTAATATGCTTATCTCAATCTGATTAACCACACAAGTCCCCAGTCTTTTTCCTTTACAACTCTAACTAGGCCATAACAATCCATCACTGGATCTCCAGGGATACGACATCTTGTTCTACTCACCTCCTGCTAAGAACAGCAGGTAAGACTGTGGTGACACGGCCTAACCTGGTCCCTTCCAAGACGCTCAATGGGAGCTAACAGTTGGGGGCACAGATTACCCAATTATTTTGCATTTGACCTGATGTAAATAGCTTGCAAAACCACAATCAGTTTGACACAAAATCAGAGCACAGGTGTGGAGAATGGTGTTAAGTCAACAGGAAGAGAAAAGCTTCATCCATATATCACTGGCACGTAGACAATCCAAATCAGGTTTATTATCACTGGCATTTGGAGTGAGATGTGTTGTTTTGTGGCAGCAGTACAGTGCAATATGTAATAGTAAAGAACTATCAATTATAGTAAGTAAATAAATAAATTATATACAACGGGTGATTGATAAGTTCGTGGCCCAAGGTAGAAGGAGTCCATTTTAGAAAACCTAGCACATTTATTTTTCAGGAGAAGCACTGTCGACGTTTCGGGCCGAGACCCTTCGTCAGGAGTAACTGAAAGGAAAGATAGTAAGAGATTTGAAATCTTCCCTTTCAGTTAGTCCTGACGAAGGGTCTCGGCCCAAAACGTCGACAGTGCTTCTCCTTATAGATGCTGCCTGGCCTGCTGTGTTCCACCAGCATTTTGTGTGTGTTTGTTTGAATTTCCAGCATCTGCAAATTTCCTCGTGTTTGACATTTATTTTTCCTGCATTTACACACTTAGTCCAGCGGTCGTGGAGCATACGGATCCCTTCTTTGTAGAAGTCGGTGTCTTGGACCTCCAGAAGTGGTCCCCAGCGGGGGTGATTGATAAGTTTGTGGCCTAAGGTAGAAGGAGCTGAGTTATTAACTTCAAACTTTCTGCATTTTCACTCAAAGAGTTGAACTGCACGTGCAGGTAACGAGAGCTGTATAACTCATCTCCTTCTACCTTAGGCCACGAGCTTATCAATCACCCCTACAGTGGGCCACCTGGAGGTTCAAGACGCTCTCGTTACATGCACGTGTGGTTCAACTCTTTGAGTGATAATGCAGAAAGTTTGAAGTTAATAACTCATCTCCTTCTACCTCAGGCCACAAACTTATCAATCACCCCTTGTATATAGTAGTGCAAAAAAGAGAGCAGAAAAAGAAAAAAATAGTGAGGTGGTGTTCATGGGTTCGTGTTTCATTCAGAAATCTGATGACAGAGGGGAAACAGTTGTTCATAAAACATTGAGAGTGTGTCTTCAGGCTCCTGTACCTCCTCCCTGATGGCAGCAATGAGAAGAGAGCATGTCCTGGGTGATGGGGGTTCTTAATGATGGGCTTTGCCTTTTTGAGGCATCGCCTTTTGAAGATGCCCTCAGTGCTGGGGAAGGTAGTGCCCATGATGGAGCTGGCTGAGCATAGAACTTCCTGCAGCTTTTTCAGGTCCTGTGCAGTGGCCACTCCAAACCAGACAGTGACGCAACCAGAAAGCTGTCCAACTTACATCTGCAGAAATCTGCTGAAGTCTTTGGTGACATACCAAATCTCTTCAGACTAACCCCCTCATCAACCTGGCACCTCTCAAAGGATCATCAACTTGTCGTGGTGGGGAGGCTTGTGAGTTCCTGAGATCCCGAGAGCTTAGCTCCTGGTAGGGTCACCCATGACAGTAAAGTCAAGGGGGAGGTTCCAGACAAAGAGCAGTCCAACCTAGACCTCAACGGTGGAGCTGGCAGAAGATGACAACTCATCACTATGGCAGTGAAGGTGGAGGAAGGTTGCAGCAGAGAAGGGTCTCCAGTCGTCTTACCACTGGATCCTGACCCTGGTCTGTCAAGGACCGTGTGGTGGCTGCCCATTAATCAGCCTTCCCACATTAAACAATGCACACATAGGCATTCTCCATTGACAGTCTGACTAATCAAGAACCTATCAACCTCAGCTTTAAATATATCCAATTATTTGGTCTTCACGGCCATCCGTGGCAATGAATTCCACGGATTCACCACCCTCCGGATAAAGAAATTCCTCCTCATCTCTGTTCTAAAAGGACATCCTTCTATTCTAAGGCTTCTGATCCTAGACTCTCCTATTATAGGAAACATGGTCTCCATGTCCACTCTGTCTAGGTCTTCCAACATTCAATAGGTTTCAATGAGATTTACTCTGCATTATTCTAAACACTGTCGAGGACAGGCCCAGCGTCATCAAATGCTCCTCAATTGCTAACCCCTTCATACCGAGGTTCAATCTTGTGAAGCTCCTCTGAACTGTCTCCAATGTCAACACATCCTTTCTTAGATAACCCAGGTAAGTGTGAGGAGGTTCATTTTGGTAGGTCAAATATGATGGCAGAATATAGTATTAATGGTAAGACTCTTAGCAGTGTGGAGGATCAGAGGGATCTTGGGGTCTGAGTCCATAGGGCACTCAAAGCTTCTACACAGGTTGTCTCAGTGGTGAAGAAGGTGCACGGTGTATTGGCCTTCATCAATCGTGGAATTGAATTTAGGAGCCAAGAGGTAATGTTACAGCTATATAGGACCCTGGTCAGACCCCACTTGGAGTACTGTGCTCAGTTCTGATCCCCTCACTACAGGAAGGAGTAATGGTGCATAGTTCCCTGAAGGTGGAATCTCATGCGGATAGAGTGGTGAAGAAAGCTTTTGGTATGCTGGCCTTTATAAATCAGAGCATTGAGTATAGGAGTTGGGATGTAATGTTAAAATTGTACAAGGCATTCGTAAGGCCGAATTTGGAGTATTGTGTACAGTTCTGGTCACCGAATTATAGGAAAGATGTCAACAAAATAGAGAGAGTACAGAGAAGATTTACTAGAATGTTACCTGGGTTTCAGCACCTAAGTTACAGGGAAAGGTTGAACAAGTTTGGTCTTTATTCTTTGGAGCATAGAAGTTTGAGTGGGGACTTGATAGAGGTATTTAAAATTATGAGGGGGATAGATAGAGTTGACGTGGATAGGCTTTTTCCATTGAGAGCAGGGGAGATTCAAACAAGAGGACATGAGTTGAGAGTTGGGGGCAAAAGTTTAAGGGTAACACGAGGGGGAACTTCTTTACTCAGAGAGTGGTAGCTGTGTGGAACGAGCTTCCAGTAGAAGTGGTAGAGGCAGGTTCGGTATTGTCATTTAAAGTAAAATTGGATAGGTATATGGACGGGAAAGGAATGGAGGGTTATGGGCTGAGTGTAGGTCGGTGGGACTAGGTGAGAGTAAGTGTTCGGCACGGACTAGAAGGGCCGAGATGGCCTGTTTCCGTGCTATAATTGTTATATTATCTGGTTATAAGGATGTGGAAACCATAGAAAGCCTGCAGAGGAGATTTACAAATGTTTGTACAAGGATGTTGCCTGGATTGGGGAGGATATGAGAATAGGCTGAGTGAACTCGGCCTTTTCTCCTTGGAGTGACAGAGGATGAGAGGTGACCTGATAGAGGTGTATAAGATGATGAGAGGCATTGATCATGTGGATAGTCAGAGGCTTTTTCCCAGGGCTGAAATGGCTAACACAAGAGGGCACAGTTTTAAGGTGCTTTGAAGTAGGTACAGAGGAGATGTCAGGGGTGAGATTTTTACGCAGAGAGTGGTGAGTGCGTGGAATGGGCTGCCGGCGACTGTGGTGGAGGCGGATACGATAGGGTCTTTTAAGAGACTCCTGGATAGGTACATGGAGATTAGAAAAATAGAGGGCTATGGGTAACCCTGGATAATTTCTATAGTAAGGACATGTTCGGCACAGCATTGTGGGCCAAAGGGCCTGTATTGTGCTGTAGGTTTTCTGTGTTTCTGTGTTTCTGTGTTTCTATAAGGGATCAAAACTACTCACAATACTCCAAGTGCAGTCTGACCATTTCTTTATAAAGCCTCAGCATTACATCTTTGCTTATATACTCTATCCTCTCAAATGAATCTAACATTGCACTAGCCTTCCCTACCATCGATTCAACCTGCGTTAATCTTTAGGGAATCCTCCACAAGGACTCCCAAGTCCCTTTGCATCTCTGGGTTGATTTCAGGATTATCAATATCTCCTTTGTTAATATCAAATCCCAGGCTACCAAACTCTGCTGCCTAATTGGGGTACTGTCTTCTCCTGTTTCGGAGATTCCTGCCTCGAAGTCCCTTCCCCTAGGGCCTCTCCAGAAATGCCAAATCAATAATGATTCATCCTGTCATCAGGGATGTCTCCAGATGCTGTCTGAGGTCCAGAAAGGAATGCCAGTCTGAGAAGAAAGAATTAGAGGACAAAGATAAGGTTTCTGGTCTGACCTTGAAGGTAGGGCAGGCATGGGGCTCTGCTCGAAGGGAAATGGATGAGCTCCTGAAAGCAAAGTCCACGATGGGCTCAGATGTTACCATGTAAAGGCTCCCTCCCCACACATTATCCAAGTAGCCACGCAGATACTGAGAGGGTATAGCTGTGGCCTTGTTAAGGAGTGGTGTGTTATGAGAATTCAGCTGTCATTGTTTCTTGAAATAGCCTCCGTGTTATGCTGTAACTCAATAGCGTATCCAAGTGACGTCTGGAGCAGAGAGTTCAAGTTCTCTTTATTTTAATTTGCAGCTGGCACAGGATCCTGTGCTAAAGCTGGTGTGTTTGCTGTGCTTTAAGAGAGAGGGGTTAGTATGGGTTAGGCAGGGGGTGGAGGGGGTGGCCAGTTGACATTCTCAGAGCTGCTGTTCAATCCTTCATTAAAGAAAATGTAAATGCAAACACCTTACATTCCATCTGGGTAACATCCTACTCGACGGCATGAACACGATGAGGCCCCTCTCAGGGTGGGGGGAGCAACACCTCATATTCTGCCTAGATAGCCATCCAACCGGACGGTATGGACATCGACTTCTCCAACTTCTGGCAAATTCTCTCCCTCCCCTTCTCTCTTCATACATTCCCCATTTTAGCTCCTCTCTCACCTCTACTCCTCCTCAACTGTCTATCATCTCCCTCTCTGGTGCCTCCTTCTCCCTCCCTTTCTCCCATTGTCCACTCTCTCCTATCCGATTCCCTCTTCGTCAGCCCTTTACCTTTTCCACCTCTCATCTCCCAGCTTCTCATTTTATCCCCCCCACCTACCTTCCCCTTCACCTGGCTTCATCCATCAGGTTGTACTCCTTCCTCCCCCGCCCCCCACACCTTCTTATTCTGGCTTCCATCCCCCTTCCTTTCCCTTCCTGATACAGGGATCCTGGCCAAAATGTTGAATCTTTAGTCCTCTCCTGCTGAGTTCCTCCAGCACTTTGTGTGTGTTGCTCTGAATTTCCAGCATCTGCAGAATCTCTTGTGTTTAAGGTCAACTCGTGTACCAAATGGGTATACTCCAAACTGATGGCACGAACATTGATTCCTGTAACTTCTGGCAATTTCTTCCCACATTCCCCTTCTCTCTCTTTCCATTCCACATTCTACCCCCTTACCCCTTCCCTTCTCCTCACCTGCCCATCAGCTCCCTCACACCCCCCTTTTTTCCCATTCTCCACTTTCCTCACTTATCAGATTTCTTCTTCTTCAGCCCTTTACCTCTTCTACCTATCACCTTCCAGCTTCTTACTTCATCATCCCTCCAATCAGATTCCTTCTTCAGATTCATTTATCTATCACACGTACATCGAAACATACAGCGAAATAGGTTGTTTGTGTTAACAACCAATACAATCCAGGACCTGCTGGGGAGGGGTGGGGCTGCCTGCAAATGCTGCCACACATTCCTGTGTCATGCCCACAATGTTCAGCAAAACAAGCCAATTTCCCCACTCCCATCTACCCACCCACCCATTCACACAGACAGTCCTCCAACCCCAAGACAGGCTGTCTCCGGGCTCCAGCTTCTAATGGACTTGCGAACTCTCAGGGATCGAGCCTCTGACTGGACTTGCAGACTCTCAAACTCAAGGCCTCAACCGTTGGGCCTCAAGATGGTGGGTATATGGAATGAACTGCCAGAGGAAGTGTAGAGGTGGATTCTCCAGCAACTCTTAGAACAATTTGGACAGACTCATGGATGGGAAAGCTGTAGAGGGATATGGGCCAAACAGAGGCCATTAAAACTAGCGTAGATGGGAATCTTGTCTAGCATGGATGAGTGGGGCCGAAGGGCAGCTTCTACACTGTATGACTGTACAACTCAAGGTGGAGCCTTTGCCTGACTTATCCTAAATACATCTCCACTGATGATACGGCTCTCCCCTGGTGTTGGTCACAACCATGGGCTCTGCTGCAGGGTCTACGTGCCCCTGCTGACAAGTTGCACAGCAGCTTCGACAATTGCGCTTGTGGGTACGCATGTTCCAGCTAATTGCTGTCGCATTATGATGGTATAAAACTCCCTTTTTTATTCAGTCTTGTTGAGACTCAACCAAAAGCACAGGAACATTTAATCTCCCTGCTTACCCTTCTCCATACCTGGGAAGGAGGACTACTGTTTCGCAGACCCTGGAAAGGAGTGATATTCATTCAGAAACATAGAAAACCTACAGCACAATACAGGCCCTTCGGCCTGCAATGCTGTGCCGAACATGTACTTACTTTAGAAATTACCTAGGTTTACCCATAGCCCTCTATTTTTCTGAGCTCCAATTACCTATCCAGGCACCTCTTGAAAGACCCTATCGTATCCGCCTCCATCACTGTCACCGGCAGCCCATTCCACGCACTCACCACTCTCTGTGTAAAAAACTTACCCCTGACATCTTCTCTCTACCTACTTCCAAGCACCTTAAAACTGTGCCCTCTCGTGCTAGTCATTTCAGCCCTGGGAAAAAGCCTCTGACTATCCACACAATCAATGCCTCTCATCATCTTATACACCTCTATCAGGTCACCTCTCATCCTCCGTTGCTCCAAGGAGAAAAGGCCACGTTCACTCAACCTATTCTCATAAGGCATGCTCCCCAATCCAGGCAACATCCTTGTAAATCTCCTCTGCACCCTTTCTATAGTTTCCACATCCTTCCTGTAGTGAGGCGATCAGAACTGAGCACAGTACTCCAAGTGGGGTCTGACCAGGGTCCTATATAGCTGTAACATTACCTCTTGGCTCCTAAATTTAATTCCACGATTGATGAAGGCCAATACACCGTATGCCTTCTTCACCACAGAGTCAACCTGTGCAGCTGCTTTGAATGTCCTATGGACTCGGACCCCAAGATCCCTCTGATCCTCCACACTGCCGAGAATTTTACCATTAATACTATATTCTGCCATCATATTTGACCTACCAGAGTGAACCACTTCACACTTATCTGGGTTGACTCTCTCTGCCACTTCTCAGCCCAGTTTTGCATCCTATCAATGTCCCTCTGACAGCCCTCCACACTATCCACAACACCCCCAACCTTTGTGTGGTCAGAAAACTTACTAACCCATCCCTCCACTTCCTCATCCAAGTGTATTTATAAAAATCATGAAGAGAAGGGGTCCCAGAACTGATCCCTAAGGCATAAATAAGTAAATTTACAATTTAGTTATTGTTTCCAGCCGTGATGCTAGCATTGAACTTTCAGTTTGAGTGTTTTAGATAACGGCCCTGTTGGCTGAGTGCTTGTTGTTTCCCTTCTCCTTTAAATTCTGCAACAGTTTTCATTAAAATCAGTGAACTGTCGACCCGCTTCAGTGTCTCTCTCCTTCTGCACTTGGGCCATATCCGAACATTCTGACAGTGTTGCCCGACAATGTCAGATTGCATCTGTGTTCTGGTTTCAAGGATGTCCATGAACAGAAGCTTCTGACTCAGGAAGGAGAGGTTTTATTCATTTACAATTTACAAGGGTCACTGTCAAGGCCAATAATTGCTGAAGGCGGCACAAAGCCACATTCTTACAGTTGCCAGAGACCTCTGGTTCTCTGTGTGCAGGGTCTCCACTTACTCCCTGTGTCTGTAGGGGTTTCCCCGCATCCTCCATTTTCGTCCCACAGCCCAAAGACGTGTGGGTTAGTGGGCCAGCTGGCCTCTGAAATGGACCAGCTTGTGGGCCAGTGGGAGAACATCAGGAAGGAGGCACAGGAGCCTCAGGATTCACACTACCAGGTTCAGGAGTAGTTATTGCCCTGCGACCATCAGGCTCCTGAACCAGAGGGGCTAACTTCCGCAACCTGTCGACTCACTTTCAAGAACTCTTCATCTCATGTTCACAATATTTATTTCTTAGTTATTATTTTTATTTCTTGCATTTACACAGTTTGTTGTTTTTTGCACATGGGCTTTTTTTGTCCATCTTCGTCCGTGTGCCGTTTTTCATTGACTCTATTGTGTTTCTTTGTATTTATTGTGAATGCCCACAAGAAAATGAATCTCAGGGCTTTATATGGTGACAAACACATACTTTGATAATGAATTTAACTTGAGCTTTGAACAAGAATGTGGGGAGACTGAAAAAGGAGATGAATGTAGGATTGTTCCTCTGGACCATGATGCACGACACACAACACAATATTATCACTGACCACGGGTGCTTGATGGTCATTGAGGAATCAGTACACTGAAGCACCTGTTTCCTTACTGGCTCTCTTTATGACCAGGCTTCTGTGCTTCCTTACTCCTTGAGAAGATGCTGGTCAGGTGCCCTATTGAACCGCTCCAATACAGTAAGGAAAGAGGCCCTTCAGAAATTCCTGACCCTGATGAAGGTTCTTGTCCTGAACTGTCGACTGTATAGATGCTTCCTGACATGTTGAGTTCCTGCAGCAGTTAGTGCGTATTCCCCGGAGAGTCTGATGCTGTTCACGCTGACCCCACGATGGCTGCTGATGTGTGTCCTCCCGACCTCCACTGAGGTTTGGTGAGACTAGAACTGGAGGACACAGGTTATGGGTGAAAAGTGAAATATTTAGTGGGAACATGAAGGAGAACTACTTCACTCAGAGGGTGGTGAGAGTGTGGTAAAAAAATAGCCAGTGGAAGTGGAGGATTCAGATTTGATTTCAGCATTCCAGAGAAGTTTGGATAGGTACATGGATGGGAAGGGTACGGAGGGCTATGGTCAGGGAGCAGGTCGATGGGATGAGGCAGAATAATGGTCCAGCATGGACTAGATGGGCCAAAGGGCCTGCTTCTGTGCTGTAGAGCCCGATGACTGCATGACTCTATGTTTTCCAGGCGAGTGGTTAGAACACGAAGATTGAAATATAAACCATAAAGGTTTACAGCCTCTCACCACAGCTCCTGAAATATTGAATTCACTTTATCATCTATTTCTCTTCCTCACATAACCTTTAACATTTTTCTTTTCAAATATTTATTTGCTTCTATTTCATTTCGGGGAGAATATCTCATATCGTCTACATAATTAAAATCCTATCCTCTTACAGTTCCTAGGGCCTTGCCGGAGACTGACTTAGCTAACCATTGGAACTACATGTTCCCAATTTATTATTAATTTGTGGTGTACTGTAATCACAGGAAACTCTGTTACTCAGATTCAGATTCATTTATTTATCATAAGAATGTCGAAGCGTACAGAGAAATGTGCCGTTTACGTTAACGACCATCGCAACCCAAGGATGTGCTGCAATTGTCACCGCACATTCCAGTCCCAACATAGCATGTCCACATTGTTCAGCAGAACAAGACCCTTTCCTCCTCCCACCCAGCTCACCCGCCCCAGCACAAATGACACCAAAGAAGAATAAAAAACACAGAACAGAAAACACAAAATGGAAAGGGTCCAGGCATATTCAGTTCAGCTCAGTGTTCGTTATCTGCTGGCTGCCCCGACTCAAAGTTGCTCAAAATAGCAACGCAAAAAAGGAGTGACCGGAAACCATGACAACGTGATCTACAGAGACCAATCCACAAACCATGTCAGCTAACCCTCACCCGACACCCAGGACTCGGTACCAGCCTCCGACAGCATTGATAGAGAGAGAGACCATTTGAATGCAGGGACCCTCCTCCGGGAGCAGCGAGCGAGAGGCTGCTGGGCGGCACTAAACATCTACTCGCCTTCTGCACTCGCCTCGATGATTTCAATCTTCCTCGGCTTTAATTGGCGAGAAATAGAGTCGATCGCGGGCTGGTGCCCCATCTCCAGACTTCTTGGCCTCGAGGCCGCACGCTTCGCTCGAAGCGCCCTCGGAGACAGCAGAGCACCAGATCGCTCAATCAGTCCAAAAAAACACAACACCGGCATGTAGATCCCAGGCTCCAACAGTAGCAGAACCAACTTTGAAAGAAAAAGAAGATGTAAAAGAAGTGAAAGAAGTAGTTTTGTGAACCATCTGGAAGACGTTGTCCTTGGTCAAGTTGTTCACCGGCACCATCTTCTTCCAGAAGCATAACTTGAAGTGTATCAAAGAAAAAGAACGATTTAGTATTTCTTAAACCCCTGTCATTTCCTGCAGTATTGTCAAACCTTTAACAACCCATTCCCACCCTAACCAGCTCTTTGTTCCTGATGTTGCTGCAAAGTATTGTATTTCACATTCCTCAATAGTCTAATTTCAATCCTTCCATTCCCAATTGACGCTCACAAATCTCCACAGATGTATCATAGAGAGCATTCTGACAGGCTGCAGGACCTTCTGGAATGGAGAGCCCCACTGCACAGGATCGAAATAAGCCACAGAAAGTTGTAAACTCAGCCAGCTTCACCATGGGCACTAGACTCCCCAGCATCCAGGACATCTTCACAGGGTAATGCCTCAAAAAGACGGCATCCATTATTAAGGACCCCCATCACCCAGGACTTGCCCTTTTCTTCACTGTTAGCATCAAGGAGGAGGTACCAGAGCCTGAAGGCACATGCTCAATAATTCAGGAACAGCTTCTTCCCCTCTGCAATCAGATTTCTGAATGGACATTGAACCCATGAACACTACCTCACTACTTTTTTTCTCTTTTTGCACTGTTTATTTAATTTAACTATATATATATAAACTTACTGTAATTTAGTGTTTATTATTATTATGTATTGTATTGCTGCAGCATAACAACAAATTTCACAACAAATGCTGACGATATTAAACCTGATTCTGATTCTGACTTTGGCCTTCTCTCCTTATCCTCGAATGTTTTTCCCTGAACACAAACCACTTCCCTGTTCCCTCGCCATTGTTGTTACTGCATGTCTTTATACATCTATAGAGTCTCATGAATGTTTAATTACCTCCTCTTAGCTTAATACATTTTTGCTGCACCCTCTTAACTATTGATTTAAATGTTTTCTCTTCCCAGGTTCTGTAAGAGAAGAATGCAGGAGAGGTTATGAGACATTCCAGAATAAATAAAAAGACAAAAACTTCAGAATCAAAATTCAAAGTGCACTTATTATCAAAGTATGCATACACCATTGTGATTTGTTTCCCTACAGGCAGCCACAAAACTAGAAACCCACACCCATATTAAAAAATGACTGATAAACACCCAATGTGTAGAGAGAGAAAAAAACAAATTATGCAAACAATAAAAGTAAGCAGACAGTGCTAGAACAAAAGTTAATCCTCAGACGCAAAGCTCAGAATTGGAGTGCAAAAAGAGAGCAAATAAAAAGTAGTGAGGTAGTGTTCATGGGTTCATGGTCCATTCTGAAATCTGATGGCAGAGGGGAAGAAGCTGATCGCAGAACGTTGAGTGTGAGCCTTCAGGTTTAGGGGTAAGAGTTTAGCTTCTGGTACCATGGAGGCAACATTGAAAAGGGTGATGTATACAGGACTGACGGTTTTGAATGCACGCGTGATACGGGATAGGGTAGATGATCGTGTAGCACAGTTAGACATTGGCAGGTATGATGTTGTGGGCATCGCTGAGCCGTGGCTGGAAGAAAATCACAGCTAAGAGCTCAACATCCATGGATACGCATCCTATTGAAAGGACAGGCAGGTGGGCAGAGAGGGTGGAAAGAGGATATAGAGAAGCATTTGCTGGCTCTGGGGCTGTACTCACTACAGTTTAGAAGAAAGAGGGAAGGTTACATTGAACCCTATCAAATATTGAAAGGTCAACAGAGTGGACATGGAGAAGATGTTTCCAATAGTGGGGGTGGGGGGGTCTAGGACAAGGGGAAGCCTCAGAATACAAGGACATCCCTTTAGAAAGGAGATGAGTTGGAATTTCTCGAGCCATTGGCCAGCGAATATGTTGCTTGGATTTCCATCATCTGCAGATTTTCTCGTGTTAGTGAATCTATGGAATTCATTACCACTTGTGGCTGTGAAGGCCAAGCCATTGGGTATGTTTTCAGTGTGGGTTGCTAGGTTCTCAATTAGTAAGGGTTTCATAGGGTGGGGGGAGAAGGCATGAACATGGGGTTGGGTGGGAAAATAAATCAACCATGATGGACTGGTGAGCAAACTCGATGGGCCAAATGGCCTCATTCTACTCCTATGTCTTATGGTCTAATCCCAATGGCAGTTTTTGTCCAGTTATCAATGTGTTTAAATACCATTAGTTATGAAAGGAGAACTGGGCAGAATGCTAGGAATATCCACTGTGATCTTCCGCACAGGTCTACCGTGGGACCAGCAGCAGCTCTCATATCTCACCCAAAATGACAGTACCACAGCCTACAGCTGCCCACCGGTCAGCCAGGGTTATATGCCCTTGTTCCTGCAGCAGGAACTGAACTCACAGTCTTCTCTGTGAAGAATAGCAGAGGTCCCTGTTCCTCAAGGCTGTCCCGTACGATCATGAGATTGTCACCAGATAACTCCTTGGCATGCCCTGATTCAAGAGATCATCCAGAAATTAGAGTTCGAATTGGAAATGGTTCATTATTGGCACTTGCCTTGCATAGTGATCATACGCATTAGTTCATTACATAGTGTATGGTATGGAGTGGTCTGATATGGAAGCAACAATGCCCAGGAACTAAAAAGTCTACAAAAGGTAATGGATACAGCCCAGTCCATCTCGGGCAAAGCCGGCCCCACCATTGAGCACATCTACATGGAGCACTGTCACAAGAAAGCAAGGACCTTCATCATACAGACCTTGCTTCTTCTTGATACAGGAGGTACAGGAGTCTCAGGTCCCACACCACCAGGTTCAGGAACAGTTATTACCCTACAGCCATCAGGCTCCTGAACTGGTGTGAATAACTTCACTCACCTCAGCACTGAACTGATTCTGCAACAGACAGACTCACTTTCAAGGACACTTTAAAACTCATGTTCTCAGCATTATTTTTCAGAATCAGGTTTAATATCACTGCCTATGTCATGAAATGTGTTATTATGCGGCATTGCGATACAAACTGATAAACACTGTAAATTACAGTAAGTATTTATATTTTTAAAAGTTAAATTAAGTAAGTAGTGCAAAAAAAAAACTAGTGAAGTAGTGCTCAGAGGTTCAACGTCCATCAGATGGTGGAGGGGAAGAAGCTGTTCCTGAATCTCTGAGGCTCCTGTACCTCCTTATTTGCACATTGTTTGTTTGCCAGTCTTTGTTCATGTTTAGTTTTTTGTAAAATTCTTTTGTATTTCTTCTTTCCCTGTGAATGCCTGCAAGAAAATTAATCTCAAGGTAGCATACGGTAACATATACGTCCTTTAGTAACAAATTTGCTTTGACCTTCGAATAAGGTAAAACAGGAGCAGAGTGCAGAATAAAGTGTTACAGAGAAAGTGCAGTGCAGGCCGACAGTAGAAGGTCACAATGACAAACGGTGAGCTCGAGAGTCCACTATCTTGCACTAAGAAGGGTAAAAACCAACACGGAGAAAAGAAAAACAATAATTGAGAAATTTAAATAATCAGAATCAGGTTTATTATCACCGGCATGTGACGTGAAATTTGTTAACGTAGCAGCAGCAGTTCAATGCCATACATAACATACAAGAAAAAAAATTAAGAAGAAGAAATAATTAAGTAAATCAATTACAATATACATATATTGAATAGGTTTAAAATTGTGCAAAAAACAGAAATAATATATATTAAGAAAGTGAGGTAGTGTTCAAACAACATCGTCCCCTCTGCAATCAGCTTACTGAACCCATTAACCTCATTATTCCTTTTCACTTGCAATATGCATTTATTTTGCAATTGATGATAATTTTAAGTCTTTGTACTGTACTGCTGTCATAAAGCACCACATTTTATAATGTATAATTAATTCAGTGATAATAAACCTGATTCTGACTCTGGTTTTATTTTTGCCTTGCTGTCCTGGTCAGACTGGGAACAATGAGTCCGACCTTTCCAGCCGCAGCACCTCCAGGCAGGTGCGGATCCAGGGAGCAAACCCCGAGACACGGGTGAGCTGCAGAATGCCACGGTAGCGTAGTGGTCAGTGTGACGCCACTACAGCTCGAAGTGTCAGAGTTCAATTCCGGTTCCATTCCTTCCTGCGTGCATAGTGGGTTTTCTCCAGGTGCTCTAGTTTCCTGCCACAATCCAAAGACGTACCGGTTAGCAGGTTAGTTGGTCATTGTAAATTGTCCTGTGATTAAGCAAGAGCTAAACTGGGAGATTGCTGGTGGTGCGGCTCAAAGGGCCGGAAGGATCTGTTCTGCACTGTATCTCTAAGTAAAATAAAAACTTCCTCAGGGGTCGCCACAACACCCATAAAATCCAGGCCCAGGCCTCAAACCCAATCCTCAAATGGCCTCACCACTCAAGAACTCCTGACACGAAACCAGTTCACCTTCAAAATGAAATATAAAACCACTTGGACACTCAGCTGGGACTGGCCTTCTGGTAACATTGACTGTTTGTACTGCGCTTGGGGACTTTAAATTAATGACAGCACTCAACAGTTTCAAGAGCTCCCTCAGTCCCTTGGATCACAAGACTTGGTGGATTATTAATCAAAGCCTCATATAAATATATTGAAGGTCTGCATTCTTCTGGGACATTTTTCCAAGTGGAAAGTGGAGCTGGGTGAGACTACTATTAGCTGCCTATCTACTGTATCTTGCAATAATTAAAATAAGGCCTGCTTACCCATTGCCAAGAAGCCATTGCCCGTCATTCAACACTGACCTTCACTCAGTGGCCACTTTATTAGGTACACCTGTATGCCTGCTTGTTAATGCAAATATCTAATCACGTGGCAGCAACTCAATGCATAATAGGAGGTTCAGTTGTTGTTCTGACCAAACATCAGAATGGGGAAGAAATGTGATCTAAGTGACTTCGACTGTGGAATGATTGTTGGTGCCAGATGGGGTGGTTTGAGTATCTCAGAAACTACTGATCTCCTGGGATTTTCATGCACAGCAGTCTCTGGATTTTTATAGAGAATGGTGTGAGAAACAAAGAAACATCCTGTGACCGGCGATCCTGTGGGTGAAAATGCCTCGTTAATGAGAGAGATCAGAGGAGAATGGCCAGACTGGTTCAAGACGACAGGAAGGCGACAGCAACTCAAATAACCACACATTACAACAGTGGCGTGCAGATGAACATCTCCAAACGCACAACACATTGAACCTTGAAGCGGATGGGCTACAGCAACAAAATACCACAATCATACACTCAGTTACCTCACAGGAGGTAACTAACAAAGTGAACTCTGAGTGCAAATGCGTGGGGCGGCAAGGTAGTGTGGCGGTTAGCCTAACAGCACTAACGATCAGAACAGGGAGTCAATTCTTGCTGCTGACCGTCAGGACTCTAAGTTCTCCCAGTGACTACCAGGGTTTGCTCTGGTCGTTCCTGTTCCCTCTCACGTTCCAGACACATGTGGGTTAGGGTTGATAAATTGCAGTCATGTTATGTTGGTGCCAGAAGCATGCTGACGCTTCAGACTGCATTAGTGTTGATGCAAACAATGCAACAACAAAGGTTTAGAGAGAGGGTTGTTTTAAAGAGTGACTGAAAGGAAAGCCCTTCAAAAGGACCACAACCTATGGACAACAACACACACAAAATGCTGGTGGAACACAGCAGGCTAGGCAGCATCTATAGGGAGAAGCGCTGTCGACGTTTCGGGCCGAGACCCTTCGTCAGGACTGTGGACTCTCACAGCTACCTGGACTATACCTTGTCTCACCCTGTTGTTGTAAATAACACCATCCCCTTCTCTCAGTTCCCTCATCTCCACCACATCTACTCTCAGGATGAGGCTTTTCATCCTAGAATGAAGGAGATGTCCTCCTCTTTCAAAGAAAGGGGCTTCCCTTCCTCCACCATCAACACTGCCCTCAACCGCATCTCTTCCATTTCATGCACGTCTGCTCTTACCCCATCTTCCCTGCACCCTACTAGGGATAGGGTTCCTCTTGTCCTCATCTACCACACCACCAGCTCCCTAGGGATTGCTTCCTACACGACTCCCTTGTCCATTCATCCCTCCCCACTGATATCCCTCCTGGTACATCCTTGCAAGCATAGCAAGTGCTATTCCAGCCCCTACACCACTTCCCTCACTACCATTCAGGGCCTCAAACAGTCCTTCCAGCTGAGGCGACACTTCATCTGTGGGTCTGTTGGAGTCGTATACTGTGTTCGGTGCTCCTGGTGTGGCCTCCGGTATATCAGTGAGATCCCGCATAGATTGGGAGACCACTTCACCGAGCACCTATTCTTTGTCCGCCAGAAAAAATGGGATCTCCCAGTAGCCACCCATTTTAATTCCACTTTCCATTCCCATTCTGATATGTCCACCCATTACCTCCTCCACTGATGAGGCCACACTTAGGCTGGAGGAACAGCACCTTATATTTTGTTTGGGTAGCCTCCAAGCTGATGGCAGAAACATCGATTTCTCAAACCTCTGGTAATGCCCTCCCCCCACATCCCTCCTTCACTATTTCCCATCCCTTTTTCCCTCTCACCTTATCTCCTTGCCCACCCATCGCCTTCCTCTGGTGTCCTCTCCCCTTTTCTTTCTACCACGGTCTTCTGTTTCTTTCACCAATCAACATCCCAGCTCCTTAGTTCAAACTTCCCCCTCCGGGTTTCACCTGTCACCTGGTGTTTCTCTATCCTCCCCCCCCCCCACCAACCTTTTAAATCTACTCCTCAGCATTTTTCTCCAGTCCTGACAAAGGGTTTCAACCCAAAACATCGACTGTACTCTTTTCCTAGATGTTGCCTGGCCTGCTGAGTTCCTTCAGCAATTTGTGTGTGTTGCTGTTTCCAGCATCTGCGAATTTTTTCTTGTTTGTCTTTGAACAACCTTGTCTTTGTTTGGAGGTTTGACCTGGAGAGTTACGCCGGTTGGAGTCAGCGCTTTATGCTTTGGCTCTTGGTAGGGTCACCCATGCCAAAAGGTCAAAGGGTAGAGGCCAGACTAAGAGTGGTCCACTGCAGCTTCATTCATATTGCTGTACCTGTACCAGACTATGATGCAATCAGTCAGGGTACGTTCAATAGAACATCTGTAGAAATGTGTTTGAGTGTTCGGTGGCAAGACTTCTCAATCTAAGAGCTTTCTGAGTTCTCAGAGAGATTGGAGACTGAAGGAGTTTGCAGAGAAAGCAAGGAGAGGGAACAAGGAGTGATTTGAAAACAAGGATGAAGACAGCATGGGTCAGGAAGTATTGAGCTGTGGAAATGATAACCTCAGAGCTTGCAGCTTGTCCATTTGCAAGAAGCCTACAAACGTTAAACAAAGACTAAACATGAGAAAGTCTGCAGATGCTGGACATCCAAAGCAACACACTCAAAATGCTGGAGGAACCCAGCAGGCCAGGCAGCATCCATGGAAATGAGCAAATAGTCGACATTTTAGGCCAAGACCCTTCATCAGGACTGAAAAGAAGAGGAAAAGGCCAAAATAAAAAGGTGGGGAGGGGGAGGAGGATAGATAGAAGGTGATAGGTGAAGCCAGGTGGGTGGGAAAGATACAGGGACAGAGAGGAAGGAATCTGATGCAAGAGGAGAGTGGACCAAAGGAGAAAGGAAAGGAGGAGGGGGTCCAGGAGGAGGTGATGGGCAAGTGAGAAGAGGTAAGAGGGCAGAATGGAGAATAGAAAAAGAAGGGAAGGGGAGAGAAAACTTTTTTTTAACTGAAAGGAGAAATCGATATGCATGCCATCAGGTTGGAGGCTAGCCAGACAGAATATTGTTCTTCCACCCTGAGGGTGCCTCAACTTGGCACTAGAGGAGGCCATGCACTGACAAAGACATCCTAACTGTTCTAAGATCATAGAGACTTAGAGGTTATTCAGCCCATTGTGTCTATGTCAACCCTTTACAAGAGTGATTCAATCTCTGTGCTTTACCCACACTACTAAAATAATTCCTTATTGGCAGTTCCACTATCATCTGCCAGCTTGTACTCCTTCCCCTTTGGCTTCTGCCCCCTTCCTTTCCAGTCCTGATGAAGGATCTTGGCCTGAAACATCAACTGTTTATTCATTTCCATAGATACTGCCTGACCTGCTGAGTTCCTCCCGCATTCTGTGTGTGTTGCTCCAGATTTCCAGCATCTGCAGAATCCCTTGTGCTTAATTCAGATTTCACTGCAGATCGAACTCACTTCAGTTCACAATTTACAGACTAACAAAATTTCTTATCAATACCTGGCACCCTTGCCAATCATGTTCTCTGTCTCTGTCTGTCTGTCTATCTCTCTCTTTCTCTCTCCCTCTCACTCTCTCCCTCTCACTCTCTCTCCCTCTCACTCTCTCTTCCTCATACACATGCTCACTCTCTTTTTCTCCCTCTCTCCCCCTCTCAGTGTATCTGTCTGTCTGTCCATCTCTCTCCCCCTCTTTCTCCCTCTCTTTCCTTCATATAGATGCTCACTCTTTCTCTCTCTCTCCCTCCTTCTCCCTCTCCCTCATTCTAATTCACACCTTTGGTTACCTCTATTAAATTGCTCCCTAACCACATGAAACACCCTGTCAGATACATTAAGGACATTTAATAGACTCTTAGGTAGTCACATTCATGATAGAAAATGGAGGGCCATAAGGGAGAGAAGGGTTAGATTGATCTTGGATTAGTTTAAAAGGTGAACACAACATTATGGATTGAAGGGTCTGTGATGTTCTATGTTGTAAGGAAAGATTCAGTTGATTTTCCCTCTATGTCTGGTACATCTCTCTCACCCTGCCCCATCCCTCTACCATCCGCGTTGACCTATTGAGAGTGGGCGTTAAACTAATTTCCAGAGTTGCTGGGATACCAGCTTCATGTGGGAGGAGTGGGAAGCCAATTAGAATCTGTCAGAAGATTCTAATGAATTTTGTAAAATGTTGTTTACTTAAGATATTTTGTATACTTGGTTAATGATATCCCAAAACCAATTCCTCTCTGCTACCATCCCACCAAACTGGCAGCCCTGCCAGTCACCTCAAATACTCTCTGTGGACAGTCAAAGTCAAAGTTGGGTTTATTGACATCTGCACAAATACTCATGTGCACAGATGCAAAGAAAAACTTACTTGCATCACAGGAACCTCAAATACACTATATTCACAAGGAAAATATAAATTAAACATAAATTATTCACAATTTTTTACAAGAAAGAACATGATTAGAACAAAAAAGATGTCCAGTTTAGTGAAAAGTGATCAAAGTGGTCGGGGTTGCTGAACTGCAGTGATTAGGGTTTTGTTGGGCTGGTTCAAGAATCAAATGGTTGAAGGGACGTAACTGTTCTTGAACTTGGCGACGTGGGACCTCAGGCTTCTGTACCTCTTGCCTGATGGCAGATACGAGAAGGTGACACATACAGTCCATGAGTTCTCAATGATCTGTGCTACAGAGAGTGTGAGGTGTGGGCAACTCAGAGAAAGAGGGCATGGTTTCTTTAAGGGCTCCTCAACACATTCACTGAAGCTTTCCACTAGAGTTATTGCAATCCAAAAAGCAGTTAGTCATACTGATCAGACCACATTTGGGATATTGTGAGCAATTTTCAGAATCAGAATCAGGTTTAATATCTCCAGCAAGTGTGGTGAAATTTATTGTTATGCAACAGCACTACATTGAAATACACAATAACAAAACTGTAGATTACAGTAAGACATATAAATATGTATATATTTTTAAATTAAATTAATTAAGTAGTGCAAAAAAAGAAAATATAAACTGGTGAGGTAGTGATCATTCGTTCATTGTCCTTTCAGAAATCTGATGGTAGAGGGGAAGAAGCTATTCCTGAACATGGACACCATATCTAAGGAAAGATGTGCTGCCCTTGGAGAGGGTCCAGAGGAGGTTCACGAGAAGGATCTCAGGAATTAAAGGGTTAACAAATGAGGAGTGTTTGATGTCTCAGTGGAGTTCAGAAGGGTGGGGGGGGGGGATCTCATGGAAACCCACTGTATACTGAAAGGCCTGTGTAAAATGGACATAATGAGGATGTTTCCATTAGTAGGAGAGTCTGGAACCCTGGGACACAGCCTTAGCATAAAGCAATATTCCTAGGCACTGAGGAATTTCTTCAGCCAAAGGTGGGTGAATCTGTGGCATTCATTGCCACGGACAGCTGTGAAGGCCAACTCATTAGTTGTACTTGAGGCAGAGATTGATAGATTCTTCATTTGATAAAGGGGTTAAGGGTTTTGTCAAGAAGGTGGGAGAATGGGGTTGAAAAAATAAATTAGCCATGATTGAATGATGGAGCAGTCTTAACAGGCTGAATGGTTTAATCCTTTCCTCTATCTTGTGGTGCTAAAAGTCATTACCGGAACAGTCACTTCTCAGCGCCAATATTCCACATACCATTTCTGAGAAAGAGTCTTTGACCTGAAATATTGACCCTGTTTCTTCCTCTGCAGATGCTGCCTGACCTGCTGAGAGCTTTCTGTTTTTGTTTCGGATTTCCAGCTAACACATTTGGTTTTCACTCATTGCACAGCCACAGATTCATATGTTCACTATTAGAGTCAGAGAGTCATAGAAAAGTACAAGCAGTGAATCAGGCTCTTCGGCCCATCTAGTCCATGCCAAAACCATTTCAACTGTCTGCTCCCATCGACCTGCACCGGGGCCATAGACCTCCATACCCGTCCCATCCATGTACCTATCTAAACTTCTTTTAAACATTCAAATCGAGCTCACATGCACCACTTGTGCTGGCAGCTCATTCCACACACTCATGACCCTCTGAGTGAAGAAAGTTCTCCTCAAGTTCTCCTTGAGCTTTTCACCTTTCACCCTTAACCCAAGACCTCTGATTGTAGTCAACTGGGAGAAGGGTACAGTCACAGAAGCTCACCATCGTGCAAGGCCGCTGAGAAGGTTCCGGGATAAAAAGGAGACACAGCCTAGCGGAGTAGTCATTGGAGTAGCGTGAGTCAGAGTAGTAGGGCTTTGGCTCATTGGGGCTTCAGCGCAGTATGCAGTAAGTTACATTCATATCTCTTTTTTCCTCTAACTTTAAAATAGTGGGTATGACGGCAAAGCCAGTTTCCTGCTCTGGGTGTCAGATATGGGATATCCAGAAGACTTCTAGCCTCACTGATGGCTACATCTGCGTCAGGTGTATTGAGATGGGCTCCTTAGAGACCATACGAGGGAACTGGAGCTGCAGCTCAAAGACCTGAGGCTTGTTAGGAAAGGTGAAGAGGTAAAGGCAGGTAGTCACACCAGGGCCACAAGGGACAGATAGTGGGTGACTGTCATGAGAGGGAAGGGAGAGCATCAGGCAGTGGAGAGCACCCCCTGTGGTCATCCTCCTTAACAATAAGTACTCCATTTTGAGTACTGTTGTGGGAGGGGTGATCTATCTGGGGGAAGCAACAGTGGCCGTGCCTCTGGCACTGAGTCTGGCCCTGTGGCTCAGAAGGGTAGGGAAAGGAAGAGGATGGCAGCAGTGATAGGGGACTCTGTAGTTAGGGGGACAGATAGCTGATTCTATGGGTGCGAAAAAGAAACATGAATGGTAGTTTGCTTCCCAGCTGTCAGTTTGTGATGTTTCTGAGTGTGTCCACAATATCCTGAAATGGGAGGGTGAGTAGCCAGAGATTGTGGCACATATTGGTACCAACGACATGGGTAGAAAAAGGGAGGAGGTCCAGAAAGCAGAATACAGGATTGAGAAGCAGGACCTCAAGGGCAGTAATCTCGAGATCACTGCCTGAGACACGCAACAATAAGGATAGGAATAGAGTGAGGTGGCAGGTAAATGCGTGGCTGAAGGATTGGAGCAGGGGGCAGGGATTCATGTTTTTGATTCATTGGGTCATTGGGACCTTTTCTGGGGCTGGTGTGACCTGTACAAAAAGGACGGGTTGCACTTGAATTCAAGGGGGACCAATATCTTGGTGGGGAGGTTTGCTATTGCATTTGGGGTGGATTTAAACTAGATTTGCAGGGGGGTGGGAACCAAAGTGAAGAGGCAGAGGATGGGGAGGTTGGAGTACAAGTAGAGACAGCTTGTAGGGAGTTTGTGAGGAAGGATAGGCAGATGATAGAGCAAAGATGCACTCAGCCTGATGGTTTGAGATGTGTCTGTTTTAATGCGAGGAGTATCATAAACAAGGTGGAAGAACTTAGAATGTGGATCAATACGTGGAACTATAATGTTGTGGCCATTACAGAGATTTGGATGTCTCAGAGGTAGGAATGGCTGCTGAGTGTGTCAGGCTTTTTGTTTCAAAAAGGACAGGGAGGGAGTGAAAAGAGGTGGGGGCATGGCATTGCTAATCAGGGATAGCGTCATGGCTGCAGAAAAAGAGGAAGTCATGGAGGGATTGTCTACTGAGTCAGTGTGAGTGGAGGTCAGAAACAGGAAGGGGGCAATAACTCTACTGGATGTTTTTATAAACCCCCCCCCCCCCCATAGTAACAGAGATATCGAGGAGCAGATGGGGAGGCAGATTCTGAAATGGTGTAATAATAATAGGGTTGTTGTGATGGGTGATTATAACTTTCGTAATATTGACTGGCATCTCCTTAGAGCAAAGGGTTTAGATAGAGTGGAGTTTGTTAGGTGTGTTCAGGAAGGCTTTCTGATGCAATATGTAGATAAGCCTACAAGAGGAGAGGCTGTACTTGATTTGGTATTGGGAAATGAACCTGGTCAGGTGTCAGATCTCACAATGGGAGAACATTTTGGAGGTAGTGATCACAACTCTATCTCTTTTACCATAGCACTGGAAAGGGATAGGAGCAGACAATTTGGAAAAACATTTACTTGGGATAAAGGGAAATATAACGCTATTAGGCAGGAACTTGGGAGCAGATATTCTCAGGGAAATGCATGGCAGAAATGTGGAATATGTACAGGGAACATTTGCATGGACTTCTGCCTGGGTACGATCCACTGAGGCAGGGAAAGGATGGTTGGGTTAAAGAACCATGGTGTACAAAGGATTTAGAAAATCTAGTTAAGAAAAGAAATGCACTGCCAGTGACTGTGGTAGAGGCAGATACAATAGGGTCTTTTAAGAGCCTCTTAGGTTAGAGTTTAGAAAAATAGAGGGTAGGGTAATTCTAGGCAGTTTCCAGAGTAGGTTACATGGCCAGCACAACATTGTGAGCTGAAGGGCCTGTAATGTGCTGTAGATTTCTATGTTCTATATTTTATAAATACTAAGAACATAAATTGGAAAATCCTTGTGAGTCTGTAGCTTGTGGAATCAGTTCAGTGTTGAGGTGAGAGAAGTTGTCCATGGTGGTTCAAGAGTCTGATGGTTGAGGAGTAGTAACTATTCCTGAACCTGTTGGTGTGGGATCTCAGGCTCCTGTACCTCCTTCCTGAAGGTAGAAGTGAGAAGGGACCTTGGCCTGTATGGTGGGGGTCCTTGATAATGGACCTGAATTCAGCACCCCTACATTCTCACCTCATCCAACCACCCAACAGGAAACAAGTCTAATTCATTCATTCAGTTTTACTTGCTTATTCATTGACCACATGTACATCGAAACCTAAGGATGTGCTGGTGGCAGCCCACAAGTGTTGCCATACATTCTGGTGCCAACATAGAACGCCCACACTATTCAGCAGTACAACACAAGCAAAAACACCACAACAACACCAGAAAAACAAACCTATTCCCATTCTCCCACCCACCCACCCACACACACACAGACAGGCCTCCAACCTCAGGACAGGCCATCTCTGGGCCTCCGACTTCCAATCCTTCGTCCTGGTCTGTCAGACTCCGAGACATTGACCCTACAGCCTCCAGTCCCTGACCCTGCCTCACAGACCTCTGACCTCCAGAGACACCAACCTAGGGGGGGGCGGATTCAACCTTGGGAGCACGACCTCTGGACTTGCTGACTTCCATCTTCGACCTTTGGGCTTCAGGACTCACCAGCCAATGGACTCTGACCTCCAGACTTATCGACCTCAGGACAGGGGACTTTGCCCTGCAAGCCTTGATAGGAATGAATAAATCAAAGCCTTTGTATCAAACCTCAGGGTTTGGAAAAGACCAAGATTCCATTAGCATCCTTTGAAAGATTCACTTTAATGTCAGTACAATGCCTCCAAAGGGACGGGAAGACAGGACAGTAGCCAGCAATAACCTGATATATTACACTAACAGTTGCTTTAAAAAAGCCCAGATATTTTAGAGATTTCTAGCTGGGTTCATCTCAGTAAACACAAAGTACACTGCAGATGCTGTGGTCAAATCAACACGTGCAAACTAGCTGGAGGAACTCAGCAGGTCGGGCAGCATCCGTTGAAATGAGCAGTCAACGTTTCGGGCCGAGACCCTTCGTCAGGACTTGTGACTTCGTGAGTCCTGATGAAGGGTCTCGGCCCGAAACGTTGACTGCTCATTTCAACGGATGCTGCCCGACCTGCTGAGTTCCTCCAGCGTGTTTGTACGTGTCCATGTAAGTAAAGCCAGTCTGAAAGTCCTGACTGCAGAGGTTATGTTAATATGTCCTGGAAAGGTAAGTGTGTGACAGTGTCTCACCACGTTCCTGTTAGTGACAATGGAAAGCAGTAAGATTCTAAATCAGTCTCTTGCACTTTCTGCAGGCTCCTACAGGTGTGACACCGGGACACAGTTTGTGGTTAAAGTCCCATCAATAGTTTGTCTCAGTGTTACATAGAGTCATGGTCTAATACAGCACAGAAACAAGCCCTTCTGCCCAACTGGTGCATGCTAACCAAAACTCCCATTCAAGCTAGTCACAATTGCCCAGGTTTGGCCGATTGTAAGAAGATGGTGTCAGCAAACAGCAGGATCAAAGGTGACGTCCTTCAGACAGTGCAGAAAACTATTTCTTTTGCTTTTACTTTCAGATGTGATTCTACCTCAGTTGGAACCTGTGATTTACATTTTGATGGCGTGTTTTCGGGCCAGTTGAGCAATCCGGCACTTCGCTGTCTCTGAGGGAATTCGGGGAGGTTTCGAGTGGAGAATGCAGCCTGGAGAAGGGGTGCAAGCCATTTCTCACCAAGCAAGATTGAGATCAATGAGGACAGGAGTGGAAGGCAAGCAAGTGTTCAGTGGCATCTGCCTGCGTTTGACTAGTCTCTCTCTCCCTCTTGCTCACCACTGCCAGAGGAAGGAGTCTGTCTGTGACCTTGTGACCACGCTCTCTCTCTCTTGCTCTTGCTCACGGCTCCCGGAGGAAGATGTCCGTACTTGACTGCTCTCTCTCCCTCTGCTTAATGCTGCCAGAGGAAGGTGTCTGCATGTGACAGCTCTCTCTCTCTCTCTCTCTCTCTCTTTCTTTCTCTCTCTCTCAATCTCTCTCTCTATCTCTCTCTCTCTCTCAATCTCTCTCTCTCTTTCTCTTTCTCTCTCTCTCTCTCAATCTCTCCCTCTCCCCCTCTCTCTCTCTCTCTATCTAGCTCTCTCTCTCTCTCTCTCAATCTCTCTCTCTCAATCTCTCTCTCTCTCTCTCTCTCTCTCTCAATCTCTCTCTCTCTCTCTCTCTCAATCTCTCTCTCTCTCTCTCTCTCTCTCTCTCTCTCTCTCTCTCTCCTCTCTCTCTCTCTCTCGCTCATGCTCACTACTCCCAGAGGAAGGTGCCTTTATTTGACCTCTCTCTCTCTCTCTTGCTTGCTGCTGCTGGAGGATGGTGCCAGGGTTTTGGGTCTCGGGCAAGGTATAATCGACATGGTTTGTGGATTGGACTCTGTAGTTCATGAGTTTCTGGTTTCTGATTACTCTTCTTTTTTATTGAAATTGTGTGATTTTGATTTGGGCGGACTGGCTCTGTGGCCTGCAGCCAATGAACGACGCAGCACTACATTGAACTGAACTGAACTGAGCACTCCTAGTCTGTTTCAATGACTTTGTGGTTTGATGTTTTATATTCTGTGCTTCTTGTTCACTATTTTTCTGCATTTAGTGTTTGATGCTTTTCTTTGTTTCCTGGCTGTCTGTGGCAAGACAAATCTCAAGGTTGTATACTGCATACATAATTTGATAATGACTGCATTTTGAATCTTTGAGTCTTTATTCCTTGAAATGTTTCACTTCAAGCACAGTGCCTGGAGAAGGCAGCACCCATCATTAAGGACACTCATCACCCAGGACATTGCTACCTTCGGGGATGAGGAACAGGACCCTGAAGAACCAAGGTCAACAGCTTCCTCTGCTCCACCATCAGACTCCTGAACGATCTGTGAAACCTTGTTAATCCACTTTTTGTAGCTTATAGTATATTTTATGTATTGCTCTGTACGGCTGCCACCTTAAACTTGTGCCCTTTGCTTGTAGTTCCCCTTCCCTGGGGAAAACAAGATGTAAGTGAAGAGGAACTTCTTTAGCCAGAAGGTGATGAATCTGTGGAATTTATTGCCACAGATGGCGGTGGAGGTCAGGTCACTTGCTATATCACCTTGATTAATCAGGGTGTGAAAGCTTATGGGGGGGGGGGGGGTGAAGCAGGAGACTGGGGTTGAGAGGGAAAATGGATCAGCCATGATGAAATAGTGGAGCAGATGCAATGGGCCAAATGGCCTAATTCTGCTCCTATCCCTTATGGTGTTATTATCTTATATTCAAAGAGAAGGCTGACAGGTTCTTGATCAGTCAGGGTGTCAAAGGTTACAGAGAGAATGTAGGAGAATGGGGTTCAGGGGGAAAATTGATCAACCATGAGCAGGCTTAATAGACTGAATGGTCTAATTATCCTATGTCTTATGGTCTTATACTGTATGTAAAGTGGAGATTGATAGGTTCTTCATTAGGAAGGATGTCAAAGATTATGGGGGAAAGTAAGGAGAACAGGGTGGTGGACCAGACTTGATGGGCTGAATGGTCTAATTCTGCTCTTATGGCTTATGGTAAATAATAACTGAATGTGTGCCCAGATTATGTACCATACTGTACTGCGTTAATGCAGCGCCTGGGAGCCTAAGGACAGGGAGCTGTCACCCGCTGGATCCTGTGTCCTGGGGAAGAAGTGTGGCTCATCATGTGGCTCCCTCTTTCAGAAAGGAGAAATACCCCTCTCCTGCCTCCCACTCAATATTTACCCTTCCATCAGCACCACCAAGGGGCAGATCAGATGGCCCTCCTCACCTTAGTTTGCAGGATGATGCTGCTTTCTCATTGGCTGCTGGGGTATCAATGCCACCTTTTGTTTAAAATTACTCATCCACCATTTCCACGCTGCAGTTTGTACCTCCTCAGATCTTTTTTACCAGCTACCAGAAAGACCATTTTCTGTAGGTGGAAACATCTTTCCCAATCTCCCCTTTTTATCTCCTTCCTTGGCAGGGACCAACGTCATCTCACACCTCCACATTAAGCGGCTTCTATAGATATCTATATATAGAGCAGAGAGTGTGAAAGGTTTTGTGCTCCGTGTATTTTTATACTCAACACACTCCCGTTAAGGGAATAACTGATAACTGAGCAATTCCGTTCAGTCACAAGAAATGTAAAGTGTCGAAGCGCATTATGTACCCACAGCCCGGCTCAAATTCTCCCCCACTTGGGTGATATCAATCAGGAAGAGGTCATTTCTCCTAACAAGGCTGTGCCTTTTACATAATCAGATGCAATCAAGTCCAGTATTGATTCTCACCAAATCTCAGAGAGACTCTGCAGAAAAATGACTAACGAGGACCTTTGACAGCCTCGGGACTCGGAGGTGCCTGTAGCATCGGTGGCGATGAGACGGTGCATTTTAGAGCTGAATAGTCAATGCCAACAGAGGAGTAAGTCTCTGAGGGAGTAGTCATTGAGGGGGAGAGTACCTGAGGGAGTGATTCACTGAAGGAGAGAATCACTGAGGGAGTTAGTCACTGAGAGAGTGAGACACTGAGAGAGTCACTGAGTGAGTCACTGAAGGAGTGAATGAGGGAGTGTGTCACTGAGGGATTGAGTCATTGAAGGAGTGAGTCACTGAGGGAGTGAGACCTTGAAGGAGTGAGTTGCTGAAGGGGTGAATCACTGATGGAGTGAATCACTGAGGGACTCAGGGAATGAGTCACTGAGGGAGTGAATCACTAATGGAATAAGCCTCTGAGGGAGAAAAATCATTTAGGGAGTCACTGAGTGAGTGAGACACTGAGGGAGTGAGCCTCTGAGGGTGTGAGTCATTGAGTGGGTCACTGAGGGAGTTAGCCACTGGGTGAGTGATTAACTGAGGGATTGAATCATTGAGGGAGTGAGTCACCGAGGGAGTGAGACACTGAGGGAGTCACTGAGTGAGTCACTGAAGGAGTGAATGAGGGAGTGCACCACTGAGGGAGTGAGCCTCTGAGGGAATGAGTCATTGAGGGAATGAATCACTGATGGAGTGAGCCTCTGAGGGTGTGAGGCACTGAGGAAACTGTAGAGGCTATATCATTAAATATATTGAAGGTACGGTTGGACATTTGTTAAGTAGGGGAATTAAGGCCTCTGGGGAAAAGGCGGAGAGGTGGAGCTGAGTCCACGGCCAGATCAGCCATGATCTTATTGAATGGTGAAGAGGACTCGATGGGCCAGATGCCTGGCCCTGCCTAGGTAGTGTGATGGGTCCAAGGTCATGCCAATCAAACCACCAAGCTGGCTCCCCAATACCATCTCTCCCCATTACACTCCCACCACCCCCACCCCCCACCCCCTATGGCTCACAATTCTATCCCTTTGCCCAAAATTATTTCTAGTCACC